>NC_132871.1:10967500-12167500 GCF_048164855.1 Canis lupus baileyi
GTGCTTCTTTTTTTAAATTTTTATTTTTTATTGGAGTTCAGTTTACTCAGTGCTCATCCCGCCAAGTGCCCCCCTCAGTGCCCATCACCCAGTCACCCCAACCCCCCCACCTCCCTTTCCACTACCCCTTGTTCACTTCCCAGAGTTAGGGGTCTCTCATTGGACACCTTTTCTGATGGTAGACTGGGGTCAACCCCCGGCGCCCCAGAGCCTTGGCTCCTGATCTCAGCCTCTCTGCTCAGCGGTCCCAGAAGGCTGGGCCTCAAAAGGTGACACGGGCGGTTCCAGCGCCAGGGAGCTGCCCTCCGAGGGGGGGGGGCACCCTTGGGGCAGACCTGCTTTTGTGTTGAGCCAACAGGACGAGCCCGGGCCCCCTGAGCCAGCGGAAGGTTGCGGCTTAGGTGTAGGCGGTTGGGGTGCGGAGGCGGGGTGCGGGAGGCCGCGGGGGGGGGGGGGGGGGGAGGCCCCCACCACTCACGACCCGTCCTGGGGCCTCTCCCAGACGCGTCCTTACCCCCTTTGGGCGGGCCCTGAAGGGGTTCTGCTTTCTCAGGTTCAGCCCTGGCGGGGCCCCCAGGCCGAGAACCCGCGGTCGTGGGGGGGGGGGCACCCGGGTTCTGCACCCTCCATTCCCGCGCTCTGCGCAGAAGACCAGGGCTTAGGGCACGGACGGGCGACCGCGCTTCGGGAGGGCAGCGGCCGGCGCGGGGGTGGGGGTGGAACAGGTCGCCCCTACGCTCCGCAGGCGCGCGGGGCTCCAAAGCCACCGCCTGGGGGGGGGGGCGCCCCAGTGCGCCCCGAGGCTCCCCGCCCTCCCCTCTCCCGGGCTGGGTCGGAGTCGCTGCAGCCGGAGCCAGGGGCCGTTCGCCGCGGGAGGGGGTGGGGCGTGTTCCCTGCAGGGTCCCAACCCAACAGGAGCCACTGAGGCCAGAATGAGGGGGGAAATAGGGGGGAATGGGGGGTGAAGGAGGATAGGGGGATGACGGGGAAATGGGGATGAAGGGGGAAATGGGGGGATGAAGGGGGAAGTAGAGGGGATGAGGGGGGAAGGGGAGAAGGGGGAATGAGGGAGGAAGGGGAGGAATGAGGGGGGATGACGAGGGAATGAGGAGGGAATGAGGGGGGATAAGGGGAATGAGAGGGGAATGAGGGGGGAATAAGAGGGGAATGAGGGGGAATAAGAAGGGAAGGGGGGGATGAGGTGGGAAGGGGAAGGGGGAGGGAAGGGGAAAGGGGGTGGGAAGGGGAACGGGGAGGGAAGGGAGAAGGGGGTGGGAAGGGGAAGATGAGGAGGGAATAAGGGAGGGTAAGGGGGGGAAGGGGGAACTAAGGGGAGAAGGGGGAAATGAGGGGGAAAGGGGGGCAGGGGCAAGGGCCGGGGCAGCAACGGCCTGCCGGAGCCTCCTGCGCCCACGGCCCGCCGCCCGCTCTGAGCCCCGCGGACCGTGCAGGCCCCGGGGACGCGGGGGGGGGGGCACCTAGCAGAAGTGGGGTACCAGCGCCCAGTGCGCGGCCCGGCGCAGCCCCCCCCCCCCCTAGCGTGGCGCGGCCCGGGGCGCCTGGAGGGACCAGTGCGGGGCGGCCTCAGTCAGGCTCCAACCGCCCCCCCCGCCCCCCGCGGCCTCTCTGACGGCCAGGCCGTCCTGGAGGGGAGGTCCAGGGGGCCATTCGGGGCACCCCCATCCGCCTCTCCAGCCCCCCAACTCCTAGGGACCCTCCGGCGACCTTCCTCGATGTCTTCCCCTTGCGGGTCAGAGATTCCCGCTCTTTCCTGGATTGGCCTGAACTGCAACGGCGGGGCGAGGGCAAGCACTAGGTTTTAGCTCAGGACCTCCAGAGCCAAGAGCGGAAGAGGCTCAGTAAATGTTTGTTGATTGAAAGAATGAATACATGAGGGGGCGGAGAAGAGGTCAACGGCTCCTGAAGCCCCAGGGCGGGGCTGGGAGGGTGAGCAGGCTGCCGCCAGCGAGGCCAGACAGGTTCAATTCCTGGGGGAGGAAACCAGGTGTCAGGAAATGCCAGCCTTAACTGCCCTCTCCAGTTGGGAGGCAAGGGACGCAGGGCCTCCCCTGAGGCAGTGACTTGCTGTCAGGGTCTGGTTGGGCACAGTCCCCAGTTGTGGTGCTGTGCAGGTGCAGGGCTGGGAGAGGGGCTGGGTTCTCCCCACATCCATCATTCAGAGCCCAATTCTCCACTGCCTCTGGATCCACCAAGAAACACTCCCACCTGAGGCAAAAGAATGGACCAGAGATTGCACAGGCCCCTGTGCCCCACAGGTCTCTAGAGGAGAGGAAATGGGATGAGGGATGGGAGGGCAGAGGTTTCCCAGGAGTTTGACCAGGTCCACAAGCAGAGCAAAGAGCCCCAGGCCTGCAGAGTTGAGGGACCTGGACCCAGAGAGGCCGAATAGTGTCTCGGACAGATTGATGACGGAGGCAGCTGGGAGGCTGGGCCGAGACAGCCTCAGACTCACGGCCAGTAAGGCCAAGGCAGGTCTCGTCCTGGGGGTGAGGCAGGAGAGAGCTGCAATTTGAAGATGCCTCTCAGCAGTGGGCTCCAGATTTTTTGGGAGTTAGGGGAGGAGGGGAGGAAGGGGCAGGGACACACAGGGCCTTGTGGTCTGTAAGCCTCCCGACCTAAAGGTGCTGTGGGAAATCTTGCAGACTCAGGTTCTGAGTGTCCTCCTCCCCTTCTCCTCCCCTCCCACCGCCACCCTTTCCCGAAGGTGAGAGGTAGTATAGCCTCCCCGTTTGAACACTTGCTCTGTCATTAATTGGTGGTGTGACCACAGGCAACTTACCGGTCCTTTTTGTGCCTTGATTTCCTCATCTGTAAAATAGGGATGGTCCTACCGTAAGGGACATTGGGAAGGTTGAGTTAGTAGGTGGAAAGCTCACACAGGAGTTTAAAGTTTTGCCTATTAGTTGTTCTGGTTAATAGGAAGAGGCATTGAGTCTGCACACCTGGCCTTGCTCCCTTCCTAAGCCACCCTCGCCCTCCCTTGTGACTGCTCTTAGAGCCTCCAGGGCCAGACAGGCTCCCGAATGCTCTTCTCCCCAGCGTCATAGGTCCAGGCCTGAGGTCAAGGGAGGAGGCTCTATCAGACATGCCTGGGCAGAGGCAGGCAGCAGGTAAGGAGGAGTGGGAGTCTGAGGTGCAGCTTGCTCTGTTTCCAGAGAGGCAAAAAAGGAAGGGAAAAGCTTTATCTTGAGAAAAAGACTCTTCATTTAACCCTCACGGGGAGTTGCCTGCCTGTATTCGGCATTATTCCCATTTCAAAGCCAAGAAGACCGAAGCTGAGAGTGGTTAAACAACTCACCCAAGGTCACACAACTAAAATATTCAGAGCCAAGGTTAGAATCCAGATGAGATGAATCTGTCTCTAGGTTGCAAGTCCTCAGCCCGGTCCTCCCTCCTCTCCCTGCCTGCTCCCTAGCAGTGGCCCTGGAAATCCTGGAGACATTTGGCTGGAGAGTGACCTGGGAGAAAAAAAGGATCGGGGAGCCCAGGAGAGCCCTGCGGACCACATTCCACCTCCACGTTCCGAATTAAAGCAGCCGGTCGGACTTTTCCTGGCCAGAGCTCAGGTAAAAAATGACCAATAGACCTCTGCATCTCAGTTTTCTCTTCTGTAAAATGGGTATAATAATAGAAATTGTTTTGTGTGAGCAGCTTGTTGGAGAAATAAAGCCCTTTCAAGTTTGCTTGGCAAGAAGTCAGCGGTCAGTAAACGACAAACATTGTAGCTAATTCTCCCGCGTTCCTAGGAGAAAGCCCGCTGGGCAGGAGGTCTGGCTGGGACACGGGCAAGGGTGGGAGCCCTGCTCGGCAGTTTCCGGTCTGAGCCTCTGTTGCTGCTTTTGTTTTGCTTTTATGGGCAAGAGTAAGGGCTGCGCTTTGTGATCGCACAGGGAGGGTCTCGGCGCGCCGGTGCGCAGGCCCCTCGCGCTGCCCGAGCTCGTGGGGACCGCTTCGTGGGCGGTCTTCGCATCGAGTGCAGTGACAATGTTTAAAGCCCTGTGGTCCGAGGTGCCGGTGGGGGAGGGGCCCAGAGAGGAGCTGCGCCTTCCACCCCTCCGGGAAAGCACCCTGGGAGACCCACAGAAACCCAGGCTGAGCACCTGCAGGTGGGGACGCATCCGTAGGAACCCGTGGGATGTTGGAAGGGTTCCACGTGAGGCAGAGCGGCTGACCCAGAGGACTGGGGCTGCTGGCTGTGTCTGACAACTGCAAGCTTAAGCTTCTGGAATCTTCCAGTTTTCCCTTCCCATGTATATCCGCCTTCCTTAGCCGACTCCTGAAAGCCTGCAATCAGACATGCTCCTCGTTGGTCTTACCCAAGTCCCACCTAAAAGTGGCTTCTTAGTAGTCCTTGGCGTTTATCCTGGAGATTGGACCCAGAGGGCCGGGTGCGTTGGAAACTTTAACACCGAAAACTGAAAAAGTGGCAGACCTCACTTGTGGTTCCGAAGTCGCAGCAAGCGTCTTCGGTGGGTGACCCGTCGCATTTCTGGCCTTTGTCCTCTGCTTGTGCTAACCTGAGCTCCTCGGAGAGCGCGCGTATCTCCCCGCGCACTTCCTCAGGCTCAAGGACGGGGACTGCTGCGTGGTGGGGAAGTGCAGGGGGTGGCAGATGCCCAGGGACTTGGCCCTAAAAGTGGCGAGCTGCGCTGCTGAGGGCCCTACACTCCCCGACCGGTGCTCGTGGGTCAGGACGTCAGAGCCCCGTCCCGCCGCGGGGAGCTCACGCTGCGGCGGCTTCAAGAGCCGGACTGCGCAGGGCCGCCTGGTGCCTCTACTGTCCCCGGGCCCGGGACCCTGACCCGCTGCGGCCTTGCAGGCTCAGAACCCGGGCAGGCCCCCGGCGCGATCCTGGGACCCTGGGCGCGGGGTCCCGCCTGCTGGTTTGTACCCTCTCCCAGCCCGGCGCCCTGGGAAAATCCACGAGAGGTTCCAGTCTCGGCCACCTCTGCGGGCATTAGTCCGTGACCCTGTTGGGCCAGAGGATTTTTTTTTTTTTTAAGAGAAAAGAAAGGGAAATAGACGTTGTTTTTGGACCCGGTGGTCATTCCTGGTCTCACGGCCACCTCTGGTTCCATCTCCCTTCATCTGTGAAGACACTGGAGCTGAAGATCACAGCCGCACTCAGTCCCACAAACCAGAGCATCTCAGGGTGAGGCCTCCGCCCGCGCGCACGGGAGGCCGGGCCTTGGTGGGGCGGCCCTCCACCCGCAACCTCTGCTGCGATTTTGCATTTTTTGCGATTTTCCAGCGGCGGAGGGAGTGAGCTGCGCGGCGAGGGTCGGAGCGGCCCCGGCCCGGGATTGGCCAGACGCAGCGAGGGGGGACCGGCCTCGGCTGCCGCGGCGGGGCCCGCGGGGGGCTGCTCCGGCAGGGGGGCCCCGACGTTTCTCCAGCGGTAGCCGCGCCAACCGTGCGACCTGCGGGCCTGGGATCCGGGGACAGGGACGACGGCTAGGAAAGCTTCCCTGGGTTGCCCGGAAGCATCTGGAGATTTTCTGAAAAGTGCTGGCTCCCCAGATGCTGCTCTGGGGAGAATGGGGCCTCACCTTTTCAAAGGCTGGCACTCTGGATGGGCTTTTTGACAACGTGCCACTGGTGTTTGTGGGGGGCCACGTTTCTTCTTAGTGGGCCAGAACTTCACGCAGCTCCAGGGACCTCGATGGTGGCAGGTGGGCAGATGCCCCCACATGCATCCCCAACCCCGTGGCAAAGGGTCATTAGAAGTTGGGATTCAGGTTTTCTGTCTAGCTGCTTGTCTAAGGTTCATCGGTAAAGAAGGGTTTGGACTATTGCAGTTCAAGTCCCTGCAAAAGCACGCGCCCCTGGGCCCACTTCCCCACCCCCTCCATCTTCTCTCAGCGATCTGCCCCACCATCAGTAGCTTCCTTGAGATCCTGTACAGAGTCCAGGCCATCACTAAGGAGAGCTCTAGTGACACAGCATGGGCCTGAGACTGGCCCCCCTTCCCGGGAGTCCTCTTGGCCAAGTCTGAGCCCTCCCTTCCACCTGCTCCATTTACTTGCTGTGAGACCTTGGGCAAGTTACTTAACTTTTCTCAGTGTCCTTCTCCGTATGATGGGGATGAATAATAGTCCTGCTTCATGAGTTATTTCATGTCACACAGAAGGCAATGTGCCTTATAGGAGGCCCACCATATGTCATTTCCCTTTATGCACACATCAGGGCAAACCCAAGATCCTCTCTCTCTCCTACACTAATGCACGGGTGGGACGAGATCCAGTTGATCAGGATCTGAGCTATAAAGCACTGCAAAGGAGTGGGTGGTCAAAGGTAGGCCAAAGGACCTAAAAAATGCCAGGCAGGCTTTGGCAAAAACAATTTGAGAAAAATTCCTTTTCACTTACAATAATCTGAGGTCCCACATTTGTGCCTTTCTGCTCCAGTTTTGCTGTGAAACCTGTTTTTTCTTTGCCTCCCTCCCTCCCTCCCTCCCCCATACCTACTCCCTCTGCCTTCCTCCTTCTCTCTCTCTTCTTTCTTTGTTTCATTCAACTTTAAGGAAACATTAGCTACTTCTACCTTCCAGAAACCCATTTCAAAGCGCAAAGAAAAGCAATGAACGAATTTCTTTTTGCATATGACCCAGTGGAAATAATGCAGGCTTAAAAGTGATCTGTCTTCTTTCTAGTCTCTACCATTCTTTAAGGGCAAATTCGTTAACCTTTCTGATTCTTAATTTCCTCATCTGTAAAATGGGGATGATGATAATAATGCCTCTTTTAAAGGATCCTTGGGAAAGTTAAAAGAAACATGTGTTGAAGCACTTTGCACTGGCAACCCAGGAGGATAGAACCAACTATTCACAAAAACAGTAGCACAAACAATAACCCCTAAACAAAACCTAAACAAAGAAGAGAAACCCCAAAGGACAGATATTTTCAGGGAGAATGATTAGGGCTTATTTTCATTCAGATTGAAAGATCAACAGAAGAAGAGATTCAATCCAGACCTGCAGCCTAGCATGAATTTCAGGAAGGGGGTTCAGGACACTCAGTTTTGAGAACTGTGCCCCATTTGCCACTCAAAAACTCAAGACCTGTCTCCATCAGGCCCATGGATATTTTCCTGTAAATACATCTCAGTTTCTCTAGTATCAATGTAGGAAATTGTCATGTATTACAGGAGGGCTGCAGATAAAACACGGTCAAAGCATGATAAAGCTGTAGAGTTATTCCAAATACACTGAAGTGTACTTTTAAAATAGGGAGATAACCCAGAGCCATTTTTTTTTTCTCATGCTATCAGCTATGGATGTTTGTATAGCTTCTCATTTAATTTTAAAAAAAAATTTTAAAAAGATTTTACTTATTTATTCATGACAGACACACAGAGAGAAGCAGAGACACAGGCAGAGGGAGAAGCAGGCTCCATGCACTCGATCCTGGGACCCCAGGCTCATGCCCCAGGCCGAAGGGAGGCATTCCACTACTGAGCCACCCAGGCGGCCATAGCTTCTCATTTTAAAGTCTCTTTGCCCTATGTGTATGTATGTGTGTGTGTGTGTGTGTGTGTATATATATATATATATATATATATATATATATATATATGCAAATTGGGGCATATATAGGTGCAAATTTCCATTTGTGCAAGGAGGTTTTTAACTTAATCAATTTTGTTTTCCATTTTGTGCAGAGGTTTTTAACTTAGTCAGATCATTGATTTTTTTTATTCATAGTGCCCATTCAAAATCAGAAATAATGGAAAATTTTCTTTCTCTGTTCTTCACATAAAAATCCCCAACCTGTCCAACAAAATAGAACTTATCACTTCCAGTTAATTTCATAAAATCTATTCAGTTATTCTTCGAGTTGTGCTTTCCATCTTCTTAAAAATACGAACTAATCAATTATATTAGCCATATGGCTTGATCATAACAGCTAATTTCCATTTCATAATGTAATTGTTGTTTAAACACTGACAGTTTATTAGTCAAGGTGTTTAGGAAAGTTCTCTGTAGCTCTATCTCTTTTAAATGATGATTGAAATAACCATAAAAACTCCAAGTCATTAGACTATTAGTTTCATGGTTTTAGATTCTGTGGCTCCTCAGCATTAGTATCTCCAAGGAGAATCTTCCACTTGCTCTATGGTCCTGGGATCATAGCATGGATTATCCAGAGCAGCTTGGTTTTCTTTGGCACACACAGGCTTGCAAAAGCAAGGGTTTGATGTACTGGGAGGGGCTCGCAGGGCTATTCAGTTATGTCCAACATAACTGAGCGCTGGTTGGAAAGGCTGCTCAGTCACACATTACTGCAAACAAAACATGTCATCCTTCAGTGATCTTAATGCTTTGTCCATTAAATGTACTCCCTCATGTAAATGACAGTGAATTTAACTGGTAAACAGATGTTCCCCACTATCATCTTGGAATTAGAAGGCTGTGGTTTATGCTCTGCTTTAAGCTCTGGGTTTCTTATTTCCCTAAGTATTTTCTAGGGTCATTTATGGATTCTGCTGTCACCCATCTGAGTTTTGGTTCTTTTGTGGCCTTATCTTGAGTTAGGGAGTGAATGCTCCTGACACTGTGGTATAAATCTTATGAGTCTCTACAAAAATTCACATATAATACATTAAAAAAGATGTAGAACAGGGGCACTTAGGGATGCCTGGGTGGCTCAGTGGTTGGGCGGCTGCCTTTGGCTCAGGTTGTGATCCTGGGGTCCTGTGATTGAGTCCCACATCAGGCTCCTCCCGGGGAGCCTGCTACTCCCTCTGCCTGTGTCTCTGCCTCTCTCCCTGTGGCTCTCATGAATAAATCAATAAAATCTTTTTTTTTTATTTTTTAAAAATTTTTATTTATTTATGATAGGCACACAGTGAGAGAGAGAGAGAGGCAGAGACACAGGCAGAGGGAGAAGCAGGCTCCATGCACCAGGAGCCCAACGTGGGATTCGATCCCGGGTCTCCAGGATCGCGCCCTGGGCCAAAGGCAGGTGCTAAACCACTGCGCCACCCAGGGATCCCTAAATCAATAAAATCTTAAAACAAAAAAACAAAAAAAAACCCCAAAATACAGAAGCACTTGGATGGCTCAGTCAGTTAGGTGTCCAACTCTTGTTTTGGGCTCACTTCATGATCTCAGGGTCATGGGATGTAGCCCTGCATCAGGCTCCAAGCTCACTAGGGAGTCTGCTTGGGATTCTCTCTCCCTCTGTCTCTCCCCCAACTACCCTCCACCCAGAACTCCAGCACACTCTTTCTCTCAAATAACAAATAAATCTTTAAGAAAAATAGATATAGAACATAGCTCTAAAACATGTTATATTTAAGGTAATTTGGCCTTAATGCAGTTTGACTTTATTATTTTTTTAAAGAATTTTATTTATTTATTCATGAGAGACACATACACACACACACAGAGGCAGAGACACAGTAGGACACAGGCAGAGGGAGAAGCAGGCTCCATGCAGAGAGCCCGACGTGGGACTGGATCCCAGGTCTCCAGGATCATATCCTGGGCTTCAGGCGGTGCTAAACCACTGTGCCACCGGGGCTGCCCTGCAGTTTGACTTTAATTTAAGGTATGGTTTTAATGAGCTGCTTTATATATCTTTGTTTAAAATATAAGAAACCGGGATCCCTGGGTGGCGCAGCGCTTTGGCGCCTGCCTTTGGCCCAGGGCGCGATCCTGGAGACCTGGGATCGAGTCCCACGTCGGGCTCCCTGCATGGAGCCTGCTTCTCCCTCTGCCTGTGTCTCTGCCTCTCTGTCTCTCTCTGTGTGACTATCATGAATAAATAAATAAAATCTTTAAAAAAAAATAAAATATAAGAAACCTCTCAGGTCAGCCTGTTTCCCAGAAGGTGAGATTTAAGTGCCAGATGGATAGTTGGCCAACTAAAAGGCAAAAAGTTTTGATTTTAAGTCCTTTGTAGCAATGTGAAATCTTTTTTTGCTAGGTAGCCTACTCTCGACTAGAATTTAAAAAAATTTACATTAAGGTTATACATTTCATTTGTTTTGTCTTTTTTAAAAAAGATTTTCTTTATCTATTCATGAAAAACAGAGAGAAAGGCAGAGACACAGGCAGAGGGAGAAGTAGGCTCCATGCAGGGAGCCCGATGTGGGACTTCATCCCAGGACCACGGGATCATGCCCTGAGCCAAAGGCAGATGCTCAACTGCTGAGCCACCCAGGCGTCCCAAGGTTATACATTTCATTAGTCATTTATCATCTACTATCGATTATATTTTCTGATGAAGACATCTCATTTGGTATGCTACCCTGAAAGTAACTGTTAAAAGCTTGAGTAGATTTTCAGATGCTGGCCCTTAAGGAGAGATATTTACCTTGTGCTATTTCCATTATCATTGCTTGGTTATTGGACCACAGATGGCTGGATGGGCTTAGCATTAGGCCTCTGCTCTCAGAACAATGAACTTGCTGATACCTTATCAAGAGAACTGAGACCCCTTCCCCAAACATCTGCCATATAAAGTACAAGGATAAAATTGAGAATGGCTATCTGCCTTGCAATAGTAGGCTCAATAATGATTTGTGCATAGGTAGATATCTGAGATCTTTCATTTTTCCTTATTTATTTATTTATTTATTTATTTAATAAACATCAGTAAAATATAACACCCTAAAGAAAATTTACTTATCCGTTCTTCTGTTTAACATTGGGTTATATCCAGGTTTTGGCTATTTTGATTAATGTCACTATGAATATTCTTGTATATGTTTTTTGGTGCATATATGTGTCCCTTTCTAGTGATATAACTAGGATTGGAATTGTTGAGTGATTTTAGGAATACCATGTATTCTTGATTTTATTTCTTGATACAGATTACATAATAATCTTCCAATGGCATCTCACCTAAGTTGGAATAAAAATTAATGGCTTTATAGTTACTTACAAAGCCCTAAACAATTTGGTCCTAAAACTACTCTCTTTCTTGCTATAGTTACTGCCATGCTTTTTGTTATAGTTTTGTTATAGTTACCTAGCATAGTAGGCTTGTCTCCTCCTGAGGTCCTTTGTCTTCGCCACTTCTCTCTGCCTGTTAGCTCCTCCACCAAATATTTGCAAGGTTCTTCCCTCACCTCCTTCCCTTGACTCAAATGTTGTTTTCTCAGTAAGGCCTTCCCTAACCAGTCAACTAAAGCTGTAACCCTTCCCTGTTGTCCTATAATACTCCCTATTATTCTTATTACTTTGTTTCTTCAAAGCACTGATGGGTGTCTGACATGCTGTATGTTTTTGTTTGTTTCTGGTCTCCTCCCCCTAGAATGTAGACCTCATGAAGGCAGGAACTTATTATATTTTATGTCTGTATGGTCTTTTTGTGTATGTGTGTATGTGGCCTTTTTTCTTAGATTTTATTCCTTTATTCATGAGACACACACACACACACACACACACACACACACACACAGAGGAGGCAGAGACATAGGCAGAGGGAGAAGCAGGCTCCTTGCAGGGAGCCCAGTGTGGGACTCAATCCCTATACCCCAAGATCACACCCTGGGTTGAAGGCAGACACTCAACCGCTGAGCCACCCAGGCGCTCCTGTGTGGTCTTTTCCATCCACTACTGTATCTACTGCTACAGACATTTGCTAGTCCTACAAGAGTACCTGGCAAATAAATAGATTATCAACAACTGCTTATTGGGGGACTCTACCAGATAAAAAGAGGAGACCACAATAACAAAGGCAGAAACCTGCTGTAAAAGAATCAGAAGACCGGGTTGTTGATTCCTGTTGTGTCTCTAATTGACACTGTGACCTTGGGCAAATCACTGCCAGTTCCCTTGTTTGTCAAATGGTGGCAATAAACTCTACCTCCATCTAGGACTGTTAAGTGGATCAAGTGAGGTAACATGGGTGAAAATGTTTTACAAAGTTTAAAGTCTTTATCAAAGTAAATATTCCCAAATGCTACATAAGAGGCCTCCAGGAAGAATGAGTTAGGAATGATAAAATAAGGAATGTGAGATGGTAGGAGCCACAGCTCTCTTTCCTCTTCTGTCTTATGAAAATTAGCCTGTATTATGGTTCAGCTGCCTCTTACTCATGTACTTAATACATTTTTCTTCTCAGTAGAGACTAGAGATTTAAGACTCCTGGAGGCATTGGAGGGCTCAAACCTCCATTCATGGGCAAGATGGGGCATTCTAAAGGAAATCCAGGTTTGGCTTGAATGATGAGAGCCAGAATAAGTTTGGTGAAAGAAATCAGAACAGGGGTTGCCTCTGGAAGGGGGCTTTGACTGGGAAAGGCAGGGGAGACCTGTATTGGTGTGGTGGTGATGCCAGTGTATATGTTTGTCAAAATTCATTGACCTGTGCACTTGGTATCTGTATATTTCACTGTGTGCAAATTATACCTCTCTTTAAAAATATCAAATAAAAATTAAATCACTGAGTGGTCCAGGCACCTCCCGGCCTGGCATGAGACAGAGAAGCAGAGCCATTTATTGTTAAGGCACAGCTGCTGAGGCACCCTCTGTCTGGTATGGTCCCAGGGGAGAAGAGCCCTTCAGGACTAGGTCTTGTCTTGTCTTGTCTTTTCTTTTCTTTTCTTTTCTTTTCTTTTCTTTTCTTTCTTTTCGGACTAGGTATTTCTATATATGATTCAGACTCAGAAGTTTTCTTTCCTGGAATAATTGGTCAGGTGGGCCCCCCCAAACAGTCATTTAACAGTTAAGTTCTAGCTGAAGGTCAAAGGCAAGTGATTTTTAGCCATCTCTCACATCAGTAGAAACTGGACAATGTGAGGCATAAACACTAAAGGTGTGAAGCCGGAAACAAGAGGCCCAAGTGTTCGGCTCAGCTGCTCTAGTATCCAGCTGGAGTTCATTTTGACATGGGCAAGTCACTCATTTTCTGGACCTCACAATTTCTTTCTTCCCTAGGTGAAGGAACTGTATAGAAAATCTCTGGGGCATCTATCAGATCTAACATTCTGAGACTCTTATTTATTTTTCCTGCAGAGCTTTCCCTGGAGTGGTCCAGAAATTCCCACACAGAATTCAACGTCTTTTTCTATAGACCTGTTCATCTTCCTACATCACTTTTCGCAGTTTCTCAGCACACCATCATGCACGCATGCATTCATTCAGCACACACTAAGTTGAGCACATGGTAGGTTCCAGTGACTGCTCCAGGTGTTTGTGATGCAGCAGTGAGCACTCTGTCCTGAAGGACCTCATATATTCTAGTGTGGGGAGATAGATGGTAATGGAACTACATAATATGGTGTGAGAGCCATAGAGAAAGATGTAGCAGGGAAGGGCGATAGGGAATGCTGGTAAGATGATATAATTTTAATAGGGTGGCCACAAAAGGCCTCACTGAGGACACTCAAAGGTAGGTATCTGGAAATTGTCCCTAAATCACACCATTTGTCACCACCCTCCCCATGCCCAACCATCTGGTGAGCTTCCCAATTTCACCATGTAATATCTCTCAAACTTTTTTTCTTCCTCTAACTACCAACACCCAGGTTCAAGCACTCATCACCTCTTCTCTGGATTACTATAGCACTCTCCTAACTATCCCTTGCCTCCTGTCTTGTCTCCCCAAATCAATTTCTTCAAGGCCATGCCAGAGAGATTTATTTACCTGAAAGGCACATCTGATCCTGTCATTTTGCTCAAGACCCAACCATGGCTCCTTGCTCTCAACAGGTAAAGCCCTGATGCTCTAACGAGTCATTTAAGCCCCTTGTGGTCTGGCCCCTGGTTCCTTCTCCAGCCCTATCTCTCACCCTTCATGTCTCTGTCCCAGAGTAGAATTTATCCCTCCATACACAGCACTACACCCGAATGCTGGTATCTCCCTTTATCTGCCAGTGAAAGTCCTACTTTTATTTTAAAATTCATTTTAGTAATCTCTTCCTCCTGATGATTTCCAAATTCTGTATCCTCCCCAGATAGGTGGGGTGCCCCACATCTGTGGTCCCATGATACTATGTACACATCTTTATAAAATCACTTTGTCACATTGTTCTGATATGGCCTAGATGGCTCAGTTCCCCCTACTAGACTATGAACTTTCTGAGCATAAGATCATGTCTTACTCATTTTCATAATCTTGACTACAACCAGTCAATCAGTGACTTCATTTGTGTTCTGATCCTCCCATTCCCTGTAAGCCAACCATGATGATTTACAACTTGTGATTAAAAGACAGATATGGGAAATAGTCCCATTTCAAGGCTGAGTTCAACTCAAGTTAATTATCAGAGTCACAGATTTTTAGACTTGGGAAGGGCAATTCCTGGTGAATTCCATTCCAGGTGAATTCAAATACCCACCTGACACGTGAAGGACCTTTTACAACATTTCTATAAGTTGTGAGGTTATAGAATCCTTCAAGTATAGTGTAATGGTGATAGGAGTGTGGGGAACCCCTTAGCTGACTGGAGGCTTCCTCTTTTGTCCTCTCCTGTGGTTCAGGATGCTGTGCGTGGTAATACTGAAGCAGGAAGTTATTTGTATTAGAACACATATGTATTTACATACACATACACACACAGTGTACATTTAAATCTGTGAATGGCTTAAGATGATGAACGGTAGGCTATTACCTAAAATGTTAAACATAAGTTAGGGACTGAGCTAGTACCCAGAGAGAAAATTATTTGTAATTTGAAGTTAAAACCATCTGTCAAAGCAAGGGGCTCAGAGTAAAAAGCGAATGGATAGGTAGACTCCATAGATGGATGGCAAGGGACAAGAACCCAGCCAGGCAAGGGACTGCCAGCTGGCACTGGCAGTCTGGGCACCGTCTAGCTCTACAACCAGAAGAGGGGACTATAAGCCTTGAGTTAGCCATACTCTGCTACAGAAGCTTGGAGTAACACTTACAGAGTTTTGTGAGGAACACTGTACTTGTGCATATCCCAACCGGACTCAATGCACTCAGCTGCTTCAGCTTGCATTTTACCTATGAGTCAAGAGCTTCTCTGTCTCTGTCTTCTTTTTTGCTTGCTGGCCTTAATAAGAGAATAGAGGTATGTCTGTGGGTATGAGGAATAACAAACTCTTAAAGAATCAGAATTTTTTGAAATCTGTCTTTGTCCCTTGCTATTAAACTCTAAGTAGTTTGGGATAAACACTGTCTATTACAAAGGAAAGTATTGAAGTTAAAAAGCAGAAAACTTACTTGGTCCAGAGGTCATTCAGTCCATCTCAGCACAGCCCTTTTAGTAATTTTCCCCTTGGTTGAGTTGAAATCCATCTTTCTATGGCTTTCACCCATTAATCCTAGTCTTAACCCAGGGCCACAGAGAACAAATTCAGATGACCTGCCACATTACGGTCCTTGAGTCTTTCCAGACAGCTTGCTTGTGTGATCAGAAGTCATTGAACTCATGGGGGTTGCCTAGGTGGTGCAGTCTGTGTGTCTGACTCTTGGTTTTGGCTCAAGTCGTGATCTCAGGATCATGAGATTGAGCCGCATGTTGGGCTCCACACTCAGTGTGGAGTCTACTTGAGATTCTCTCTCCCTCTCCTTCTGCCTTTCCCACTCATGCTCTCTCTCTCTCTCAAATAAATAAATATTAAAAAAAGAAGTCACTGAATTTATAGATACTATATGCTTACCCTACACTGGCCCATGGTAGTGCCTCACAAATGGCAGCTGTTATTATTAGTTGTATTATTGGACTCCCTTTGAGCCATTCTTTTCTTCATAAGTCAAGCCCTTGTAGGTTCACTGATGTCACAGAATTAACCAAAAGAGAGGTTCCCCCTTAATTACATCAATAACTGTATGTGTGGATGTTAGACACCAGGGTGCTGGGCAACTGGAGATGTCCTTCCTTTACCCTCCACTATCAATTTTTTTGTTGTTGCTTTTAAGATTTTATTTATTTATTTGAGAGACAGTGAATGAGCAAGAGCTGGGGGAGGAGTAGAGGGTGAGGGAGAGGCAGACTCCCTCTGAGCAGAGAGCCCGATATGAGGCTTGATCTCGGGACTCTAATCATGACCTGAGCCAACCCCAGATGCTTAACCGACTGAGCTACCCAGGTGCCCTGGTACCAAATCATTCTTAAAGACTTGGTTCAAGGTATTTCCTCTTGGAATCTCTTTTCCCTCCTTCAAGGAGAACTGATCACCCCATTTCTTCACTTGACTTGAGACTGAATACTATCTGTACTTCTTTTAGACCTCTCCTCACCTCTACTTCCCCAATATCTAGAATGCCGAACTCCTCTTGGTATCTGTACTACCAAGCAGGATACATAGTGTGTCATAGGTATTTATTAATGGGATGATAACATTTTTGAGTATCAGCTTATACAATATTTATTTATGCTGTCTTATCTTTTTTAAAGATCTTATTTATTTATTCAGGAGAGACAGAGAGAGAGGGAGAGGCAGAGACACAGGCAGAGGGAGAAGCAGGATCCATGCAAGGAGCCTAATGTGGGACTTGATCCTGGGACTCAGGGATCACGCCCTGGGCCGAAGGCAAGTGCTAAACTGCTGAACCACCCAGGGATCCCCACTGTCTTATCTTTAATTAAATACCAAGACTCTTCCATTCATGTCACCTAGAAATTATTTCACCCACTGCTGTGTTTGGCCACCAGTCTCTTGTCTCTCTCTTTTCAGCAATGGTGAGGTGGATAGCTTTTCCTTGGGGAGGAGAAATCCATGTTTTGTTGCCTTTGCCAATAACAAAAATATTGGAGAGGTGGGTGGTAAAGCTGTTTACCACACTGACATCTTTCACATGAACCACATCAAAAGACCCAGGGTGTCTCTCCTTATTGGTGGTCACACCAATTCTTCCCAGGTTAGCACCTGCAGTCACATATGCAGGTTACTAGTGTCAAACTTGATGAAGTTAATAATCTTGCCAGTCTCCAAATCAATCTGAATGGTGTTGTTCACCTTGATGAGGGACACAGGGTAGTGGATGGTGTGAGAATCATGGGTCACCAGATGAGGGATTCCTTTTGTTCTCACAAAGATCTTTCTCAAATTGCACAACCTGTACTTGGCCGTCTTTGGTGTCATAGATTAGACAGAAATTCTCTACAGTCTTGTCAGTGCTGACAACTCTGTAAACCAGTAGGGTAGGTTATATCAGTTTGGACCTTGCCATCAATCTTAATGAACCGCTGTCTGCAGATCTCCATTTCATCTTCTGTTAGGGCAGACTTAAATCTGTTCCTTAGGAAAATGATGAGAGGGAGACATTCTCTCAGCTTGTGAGGACTGGCAGATGGGCAAGGAGCAAACACAGTGGTCAGTTTATCCAGCGCCCAGTGCTATGCAGCTACTACTCACTACAGATGCTTCCTGGGACCAAAGCCAAAGCTTCCTGGGATTTCTGGGTGGTTCAGTGGTTTAGCACCCACCTTCGGCCCAGGGCATGATCCTGGAGACCCGGGATCGAGTCCCACATCGGGCTCCCTGCATGGAGCCTGCCTTTCCCCCTGCCTGTGTCTCTGCCTCTCTCTCTCTCTCTCTCTGTGTCTCTCATGAATAAATAAATAAAATCTTTTTTAAAAAGCCATGACTGTACTAACCATGAAAAGAAGACTGCTGGCTGGGGGGGCTGGCTGGCTCAGTTGAGGGAGTGTGTGACTCTTGATCTCAGGATTGTGAGTTTGAGCCCCATATCAGATGTAAGAGATTACTTAAAAATAAAATCTTAAAAAAGAAAAGAAGACAGCCTTCTTCCAATGTGCTGATAAAATAGCTAGGTTATACAACTTTAAAAAATCTTTTATTTATTTCAAAGAGAGAGAGAGAGAGCACAAACCTGAGCGAGGGCAGGGACAGAAGGAGAAGCAGACTCCCCACAGAGCAGAGAGTCTGACACAGGGCTCCATCCCAGGACCCTAGGACCATGACTTGAGCGGAAGGCAGATGCCTAACTGAATGAACCACCCAGGCGCCCTGATTATACAATTTTTATAGATGGATGGACGTTTAAATTTTTTTCTATGCTTCATCCTTCATCCCAGTGGTTCTCAACCTTGACTTTGGATTGGAAAGTATTGCAAGTTTTATTTATTTTTTATTTTTTAAAAATATTTAATTTATTTATTCATGAGAGACACAGAGAGGGAGGCAGAGATGTAGGCAGAGGGAGAAGCAGGCTCCATGCAGGGAGCCTGATGTGGGGCTTGACCCCAGGACTCCAGGATCATGACCTGAGCCGAAGGCAGACGCTCAACCACTGAGCCAACCAGGCACCCCCACATCTCTACTTTTAAGGAGCAGGGCTCAGATGGGTGATTCCTCAGTTTCCAGTGACACTGCTTGCGTCACTCAGAGGTAATCAGCTGGAGGTCAGGCTGCTCTGGAGAGCCTAAGACAGCTTCCCTCACGTGTTTGGCTCCTGCAGGATGGTTGGAAGGTCAGCATCATCTTGGTCTGTCAACCAGGGCACTTACAGGTGACCTCTCCAGTGATGGTCTCGAGGTATTAGGACTAGGAGAACCTTCTTTTTCTTCTCCTCCTTTTTCTTCTTCTTTTCTTTTTTAATATATGGTCTAGTTTGCCATTTTTCTCTTGTGGTAAAATATACATAACACACAATTTATCACTTCAGTCATTTTAAAGTTGCAGTTCAGTGGCATGAAGTCAGTTCTCAATGTCGATGATGATCTATCTACTTCCAAAAGGTTTTCATTGCCCCAAGCAGAAACCCTGTACCCATTAAGTAATAACTTCCCATTTCCCTCCTTCTCAGCCTGTGGTAACCTCTAATCTACTTCCTGTCTCTATGAATCTGACTATTCTAGATATAGCATATTCGTGTCTGGCTTAGTTCATTTAGCAAAATGTCCTCAAGGTTCCTCTATGTTTTAACATGTATCAGAATCTCATTCCTTTTTAGGGCTGATTACTATTCCATAGGATACACACCACATTTTGCTTATGTGTTCATCTGTTGACAAACACGTGGGTTGTTTCTACCTCTTGGCTATTGGGAATAATGCTGCTGCGAATAAGAGGATACAAGTGTCTTTTCCAGTCCCTGCTTTCAGTTCCTTTGGGTATATGCCATGGAGTCGAATTACTGGATGGTCTGGTCGTTCTTTATTTAGCCTTTTGAGGAGTCACCAAACTGTTTTCTTTAGCAACTGCACCAATTTTACACTCCTATCAGCCCTGCATGACTGTTCCAATTTCTATACATCTTCACCAACATGTTTTGTTTTTCTGTTTTTTAAAAATAATAATCATCCGGGATCCCTGGGTGGCGCAGCGGTTTGGCGCCTGCCTTTGGCCCAGGGCGCGATCCTGGAGACCCGGGATCGAATCCCACATCGGGCTCCCAGTGCATGGAGCCTGCTTCTCCCTCTGCCTGTGTCTCTGCCTCTCTCTCTCTCTCTGTGACTATCATAAATAAATAAAAAAATAATAATAATAATAATCATCCTAATGGGTGTGAAATGGTCTCTTATTATGGCTTTTTCTTTAGAAGATTTATTTATTTATTCATGAGAGACAGAGTGAGGCAGAGACATAGGCAGAGGGAGAAGCAGACTCCTTGCGGGAGCCCGATGTGGGACTCGATCCAGGGACCCCGGGATCATGCCCTAGGCTGAAGGCAGACACTCAATCTCTGAGCCACCCAAGTGCTCCTTATTATGGTTTTGATACGTACTTTTCTAATGACTGGTGATATTGAGCATCTTTTGATACTTATTGGACATTTGTATGTTTTACGTGGAGAAATGTTTATTCAAGTCCTTTGCTATTTTTATTTTTATTTTTTTTTTTTTTTTATTTTTTTTTTTTTTTTCCTTTGCTATTTTTAAATTAGGGTTATTTTGTTGTTGTTCAGTTGTATATTTAGACTTCTTACCTAACAGCTCATGGTGTTCAGAGAAAGAATTCCAAGAGATCCAGGCAGAAGCTGAAAGGCTCCTTCTACTTAGCTTCATAAGTCCCATGACCTCACTTCTGTTGCATTTTATAGGTCATGCAGGTTACTGAGGTTAGCCCAGACTCTGGAAGGGGTAGCAAAAAATTTGTGGCCATCTTTAATCTACCAGAGTATGATATTAAAATTAACTAAAACATGGGGCTCCTCGATGGCTCAGTTGGTTGGGCATCTGACTTGATTTCTGCTCAGGTCCTGATTTCAGGTTTGTGAGATGGAGCCCAGTAGGGCTCTGTGCTCAGCAGGGAGTCAGCTAGAGACTGTCTCTCTCCTTTCCCTCTGCCCACCAACCCCTGCTTGCATGAGTGCTCACCCCCAAAATAAATAAATAAATCTTAAAAAAAATAAGAAAAATGAAATTAACTAAAACAACCCAATTGTTTAAATAACAGTAATAATAATAATGGCTGATGTTGGATTCAACAGCTTTTCTCCTGAGGTCTTTTTTTTTTTTTTTTAAAGATTTTATTTATTTATTCAAGAGAGACACACAGAGAGAGGCAGAGACACAGACATAGGGAGAAGCAGGCTCCCTGTAGGGAGCCAGATGTGGGACTCGATCTTGGGACCTTGGGATTACGACCTGAGCCAAAGGCAAATTCTCAATCACTGAGCCACCCAGATACCCCTTCTCCTGAGGTCTTGAAGGTCTTTCCCCCATAAAAGCCTTCACCATGCCAGAGCACCTGGATGGCCCAGTCAGATTAGTGTCCCACTCTTGGTCTCAGCTCAGGTCTGGATCTCAGGGTCATGAGTTTAAGCCCATGAGTACCCAATGTTGGGCTCCACGCTGGGCATGGAGTTTACTTAAAGTTAAAAAAAAAAAGAAAAAAGAAAAAAAGCTTTTACTATGTTATCATCCTATATTTTAGAGATCTTTATGACATAGAGATGAGCACAGTTACTTTTCTTTTAAAATCTATTTAGCTTATCTGCTTTATAATGACAGGGTGAGGCAGGAAGTCTGGGTTTCACGGTCAGCTCTGCCACTAACTGGCTGACTGTCCTCTCTTGGAGGATGAGCTATGGTCCTCTAACTTCTCTTCTAGCTTGAACACAGTATTGTTTTAGGAAGGAAGATGAATTGACCATGAATTGGGATGTAGAAAATGTCTAAGTACAGAACAATTTGTTGCCTAGAAATATTCCCATGTGTCATTTATTCACTGGGACAGAGAAATGACTTCAGCTTAATGGCAATTATTATAATAAGATTAAAAATAGCATCAGTAAACACACTCACAGTCACGATGGGAACGGAGGCAAGGCTGAAGCAATGTCTGGGAACATTGTGGTAGAGGGTGAGAAGATAAGAAATGGAGCAGTTTCCAGATCAGCCAGGTGCAAGGGAACAAGGAATGCATTTTTTTGGGGGGGGGGGGGTTCAGTATCTTAGTCTAAGAGTGGTATATAGGAACAAGATCTGCAAACGGTGGATAATTCATACAACAAAACATGCACCAAAAGGGTGGTGGTAGGATAAGGAGAGAGGGCACTGAACATTTGTAGTGTGAGTCTTTCATATGCCAAGCAAAGGACTAGCTGTTTTCATACTGAGCTTATTTGACTTTCATGGGCAACCATAAGAGTAAGCATTATTTTCCCTTGTCTCTTGTTTTGGAAATGAGGAAAGTGATATGCAACATTCTGCACGTGGTCCCACAGCTAGAGGCCTGGGAGATACCAAAGCTCGTTTTTCCTACAACAAAAAAACTACCTTTCCTTTGGAAAGGACTCTTATTAGACATTATTCCTCTCAACCTTAAAACATAATCACTGTCGGTTTTAGTGATCTGAGAAGGTCCTCTTTGCAAATGAAGAGAATATATCCTTTCAAGCCTGGTTTGGAGGATCACCCACCAGCTGTTTCTACTTGCAAAATTTTCCATCTCGATCTGATTATTTTCAGATAGAGAAAAATGACCCTTAATGGAAGAGATAATGTTAGTGATTTAAGTAAATTAATTCTTTAAAAAGTATGTGAGTTACAAATGTATCTTAAGGACGTCTGCACTGAGTCTTGAGCAGATGAAAGTTTCCTGTTTCTTCCCTATCTGGCCAGGACCCCTGCTTTGTTTTATTTTTATTTTTATTTTTATTTTTATTTTTATTTTTATTTTTTTTATTTCCCCCCCCTACTTTGTATTACAGCAGAATTGCAGGCCCAAGAGCTAAGAAGCTAAGAGCTTCTCTTAGCTCTCCCCTTGGGCAGCTTTTGTTTCTACCCTTTCCACAGCAGAAGCAATGGGTCTTTGCCTGGATCCCAAATGGGAGGCTTTGGTACACTTCTCCTGCCCCTGAGCTGCTCAAAGCTTTTGCTTTCGTTGAGAGATGGTTTTGGGGAAATGGGCTGTGTTTCATACCTCTCCCCCAGTAGCAACTAATCGTTACCTGCGTGCCCGAGCCCCCAAAGGGGACTCACTCTCATCCTTTGCTCTTCCTCTAATGTTTCTTGTGATCATCTGGTGGAGAACAATTCAGGAATAAGTGCAATGTTCCTTGTAGAAGTCTCTGATTACCATTTTTTCCTAAACCGATACAATAGCCTACATTCAGCCTTTAAGAATTTGTTAAACATTTAGCTGTTTTGGGGGTGTCTGGGTGGCTCAAGTCAATTAAGCGTCTGCCTTCAGCTCAGTTCATGATCCCAGGGTCCTGAGATCAAGGCCCATATTGGACTCTACTTGGCGGGAGCCTGCTTCTTCCTCTCCCTCTGCCTGCTGCTCTCCCTGCTTTTGTGCTCTCTGTCAAAAAAAAAAAAAAAAAAAAAAGTTTAGCTGTTTTCTTCTTACCTATGTTAATGGTAAGAAGAAATGCTTGCATGCTGTGACAAAAGTAACAATTCATGTGTTCCCTTTATTCTTGGAGGGGCTTGTCACTCTTTGGAATTTTTATCATTTAGTTGCCTTGTGTACTCACATCTCTAATGGATTCAAGAAAAATTATGATTTTGTAGATTATCTGGCTTGTTCTTAGGATGGGAACAATGTTCTCTTAAAGCTTTCTAGATCCTAAGCAGGAGTGGTTATAGGCATACCTCAGAGATATTGTGGATTCAGTTCCAGACCACTGCCATAGAGGGAACAGTGCAATAGAGTCAAATGAATTTTTTGGTTTCCCAGTGTATATAAAAGTTATCTTTACACTATAATGTAGTCTATTAAGTATGTAATAGCATATGTCTAAAAAATAATATACATACCTTAATACAAATTTTAATTTATTTATTTAATTATGATAGTCACACACAGAGAGAGAGAGAGAGAGAGAGGCAGAAACATAGGCAGAGGGAGAAGCAGGCTCCATGCACCGGGAGCCCGACGTGGGATTCGATCCCAAGGTCTCCAGGATCGCGCCGCGGGCCAAAGGCAGGCGCTAAACCGCTGCGCCACCCAGGGATCCCTAATACAAATTTTTAAAAAGATTTTATTTATTTATTTATTTGAGAGAGAGAGAGAGAGAGCACCTCACTCATGAGAAGGGGGGGTGTGGAGGCACAGAGGGGGAAGGAGGGTGAGGGAGAAGAAGACTCCCCGCTGAGTGTGGGGCCTTACTTAGGGCTCCATCTCACGGCCCTGAGATCATGACCTGAGCTGAAGTGAAGAGTCAGATCCTTTTTTTTTTTTTTTTAATTTTTATTTATTTAAGAGTCACACAGAGAGAGAGAGAGAGGCAGAGACACAGGCAGAGGGAGAGGCAGGCTCCATGCACCGGGAGCCCCACGTGGGATTCGATCCCCGGTCTCCAGGATCACGCCCCGGGGCAAAGGAGGCGCTAAACCGCTGCGCCACCCAGGGATCCCAAGAGTCAGATCCTTAATGGACTGAGCTACCCAGGTGCTCTGACAGTATTTTTAGCAATGAGATATTTTTGATTGGGACACCACGCCATCTCCCCCACCCCTACCTGCCACGCGTGTGCGCTCTCTCCCCCTCTCTCTCTCTCTAAAAAAAAAGCACCCCCCCCCAAAAAAAAAAAACCTTAAAAAATACTGTCATCTGAACTCTCAGTGACTTGTAATCTTTTTGCAGGTGGGGAAGTCTTGTCTCAATGTTGATGGCTGCTGACTGATCAGGGTGGTGGCTGCTGAAGGTTGGGGTGGCCGTGACAATATCTTCAAATAAGACAATGACGTTTACTCCATCGATCGACACTACCTTTCACGAATGATATCTCTGTAGCATGTGATGCTGTTTGATTGCATTTTGCCTCCAGTAGAATTTCTTTCAAAATTTGAGTCAATCCTCTCAAACTCTGCTGCTGCTTTATCAACTAGGTTTTTGTAATATTCTAAATTCTTTTTTGTCATTTCAAATCTTCAGAGCATCTTTACCAGTAGGTTCCATCTCAAGAAACCACTTTCTTTGCTCATCTATAAGAAACAGTTCCTCATCTATTCAAGTTTTATCAGGAGATTGTAGCAATTCAATCATATCTTCAGGCTTCACTTTTTCTTTTTGAGATTTTAAGTGATCTCTACACCCAATGTGGGATTCGAACTTACAACCCTGAGATCAAGAGTCACATGCTCTGCTGACTAAGCCAGTCAGGTGCTCCCAGACTCCACTTCTGATTCGAGTTTTCTTGTTATTTCTACCACATGTGCAGTTACTTCCTCCACAGAAGTCTTGAACCCTTCAAAGTCATTCATGAGGATGGAATTACATCTTCCAAACTCCTGTTAATATTGATATTTTGACCTCTTCCCATGAATCACGAATGTTCTTAATGGCGTCTAGAATGATGAATCCTTTCCAGAAGGTTTTCAATTTACTTTGCCCAGATTCATCAGAGGAATCACTATCTACGGCAGCTGTAACCTATGAAATGTATTTCTTAAATAATAAGACTTGAAAGTCAAAATTACCCTTTGATCCATGGGCGGCAGAATGGATGCTGTGTTAGCAGGCATGAAAACATTAATCTCGTTGTGAATCTCCATCGGAGCTCTTGGCTGATCAGGTGCATTGCCGATGTGCAGTCATATTTTGAAAGGAATCTTTTTTCTGAGTAGTAAGTCTCAACAGTGGGCTTAAAATAATCAGTAAACCATATTGTAAACAGATATGCTGTCATCCACAGGCTTTGTTGGTGTATTAGAATACTCTCATAGAGTAGATTGATTCTTAATTCTTAAAGGCCCTAGGATTTTTTGATTAGTCAATGACAATTGGCTTCAACTTAAAATTACCAGCTGCTTTAGCCCTTAACAAGAGAATCAGCCTGTCCTTTGAAGCTTTGAAGCCAAGTGTTGACTTCTCATAGGCTATGAAAGTCATAGATGGCGTCTTCTTCCAACCTAAAGCTGTTTCATCTGTAGTGAACATCTGTTATTTAGTGTAGCCATCTTCATTAATGATCTTAACTAGATCTTCTGGAGAACTTGCTGGAACTTCTACATCAGCACTTGCTGCTTCACCTTGCATTTTTATGCTGTGGGGATGACTTCTTTTCTTAAACTTCATGAACCAACCTCTGCTTGCTTCCAACTTTTCTTCTGCAGCCTCCTCACCTCTGTCAGCCTTCAGAGAATTGAATAAATTTAGCACCTTGCTCTGGATTAGGTTTTGACTTGTGGCTGATTTGATTGTCTATCCAGACCACTATAACTTTCTTCATATCAGCAATAAGGCTGTTTCACTTTATCATTCATGTGTTCACTGGAGCACTTTTATTTTCCTTCAAAAACTTTTCCTTTGCATTCAAAGCTTGGATAACTGGCCCAAGAGGCTCTCTGCCTATCTCAGTTTTTGGACATGTCTTCCTCTGTAGGCTTAATCATTTCTAGCTTTTGATTCAAAGTGAGAGATGTGTGACTCTTCTTTTCACTCACTTAGAGGCCACTGTCGGGTTATTAATTGGCCTAATTTCAATATTGCTGTGTCCAGGAAATAGGAAGACCTGAGGAGAGGGAGAGAGAGTTGGGAATGGTCGGTTGGTGGAGCAGTAACACAAAAAACATTTATTGATTCGGTTTGTTTTCTATGGGTGCAGTTCGTGGCAACCCAAAGCAATTGCAGTAGTAACATCAAGGATTCCCGATCACAGGTCACCATAATAAATATATAATAATAATGAAAAAGTTTAAAATATTGTGAGAGCTATCAAAATGTAACACAGAGAATTGAAGTGAGCAAATGCTGTTGGGAAAATGACCCTGATAGACTTGGGCAACCCAGGGTGGCCACTAACCTTCAATTTATAAAAAATACATTATCTGTAAGTGCAATAAAGCAAAGCATAATAAGATGAGGTATACCTCTTTTTAAAAAGCTCTTTATCTTATGGAAATTTTCAGACATTCAAAAGTAATTTGTCTTCTAGTATGAGTTTTTAAATTTGATATGGGGTCCCAGAAGATTCAATGGGTCAAAGGTTATGCATATTTTACATTTTGATAAATAGTGTCAAATTGTCATTCAAAAAATCTGTATCAATTATATCCCCACCAAATACTGTATGAATGGTACCAAAAATCTTAGCCAAACTTGAAAATTTGAGACACTTACTTAAAAGAAAATGAAAAGACTATTAAGTTTCCAGTTTGATCCGCTAAAAGACATTCTTACTGCGAAACTCTATTTGCCAGTTCTAAAGAGAATTTCATTGAAGGAAGTAAACATTGGTCTTTAGTTCTTTCAGTCAAGTATTTACAGCTGAGGCTGTTTGCTATTTCAATGCAATTCACCAAAATTTAGTGCTTAACCACATGAACAACACTTCTGGTTTCTATTAGCTCCCTATCCTTGTACGTCAGTGACTTTAGTAGTGGCTCTGATGATTTATGTTATAAGCAAAGAATGTACTTAACTCTGGGCATTAAAGGAAATGTGGCTAAATCACATTCTATAGCTTCTAGTTAAGCAAAACTAAAAAATAAAAGAAAATAAAGAAATCAAACAAATTTGCTTAAATTCTCATACTTCTGATTATTTCAAACTTTATCAAATTATCATTTTATCATTTTTTCATTCAATAAATATTTATATTTAGTTTCTGCATGGTATTCTATGTACTAAGAGGATTAAAAAATTAGATATGGTTCCTTTTTCTAAGAATTTGCATACATATAAAAATAGGAATCTCTCCTTCTCTTTATGCATGCATCCATCCATTCGGCCACTTATTCTTTCAACAAAAATTTATCTTTAGTGTCTACTGTGTTGTAGCAATGCATTTGGAACTCAAAGTTAGTAAAAGATGGTCCTTATCTTCAAGTAAGGACAACCTAGTGGGGGAAATAGATAATCCTATGAGGGGATGAGAGAAAGCTTTCCAAGAAAAGTGGCATTACAAATGTCTGAAGGATATGTAAGGTTTCAAGAGATGGTGTAAGAGGAAGTTCATTCCAGGTCAAGGAAGTATGAAATATGCTGGGCAAAGGCATGCAGATGCAAAAGTGCATTGGAGAACAGGTTGGAGGGGGAGGTTGAGTGATACAGCAGATATTGAAGTTGAAACTGGAAAAAAATTGGCTAGGATCAGTAAGGAGAAAGGGTATCATTATGGGTAGAAATGGTTAGAGACTTAGTGGAGAAGGAGAATGTACTTAAACACAGTTTTGAAGAATGGGTAGGATTTGATAGGCAGATCATAGGTGTGAAAAGCGTTAGAGACCAAGAACAGTATAAGCGTAGATTCGTGCCCTAGAGGACAAAGGAATGGCTCTGTGTTGGCAATAAGAAGTATCTAATATTGTATCGCATTCTTTCTGGCATTAGGGTTTTCATGTAGGCTATTTTCTCTGCTGAGAATCCTCTTTGCCTGTTACAGAATGCTTTTGATAGCCATTAACAAAAAACCCAAATTGGATAGACCTGGGGTTGGTTTAGCCCTTAATTTATAATCCTGCCAGGGCTTCATTTCACTGTGATTATCCTGGTTCTTCCCTCTCTTGTATATTGGTTTTATTTTCAAGCTGGCTTTTGTCCTGGTAGAGAGATGACTGCTGCTAGCAGAACAGCTTTCCATAATCTCCCAAACTAGAGTCTTCTTCTTCTAGCTCAGGGTACCCTGCAATTTTCCTTCATAACACTTATCATCTTTAAATTATACACTTATTTGTGTGATTATTTGCTAAAGGCCTGGCTCTTCTACTGAAGTTTATGAAGCTATGTGAGAGCAGGGACCATGAATTTTTCTCTGCGCAGATCCCTAGCTAGCACCTAATAGACACTCTGTAAAAATGTGTGGAATGAATGAATAGATTAATCTCAACTCCTATTCAGTAAGGAGAAATCTTACATTTAACAGTTTTCAAAATTGCCATTGTGCCAGGGGAGAGGGAACATAAAAGTGACTACTAACTAAGCTCAGAGCTGTGTTACGGTATGATCCAAAACTGATAAGCACCCTGTACCACAGATAGGGTACTCCAGGAATTACATGGATTAAAAGACTAACTGTTTCTGTAAACAACTCTATCAAATGCTAGTTTTAGCATTTGTAAAAATATTCATTCTCACTTTTTTATATTATCAAGGTATATCTCACAGCAAATTTTAAATACATTTACACAGACCAGGACTATCTTGCTTTTCTGAATAATTTTCTGCATCAGAAATACACATCATGGGACCAAAGCTATAAATAATATTTTTTTATGGGTTAAAGAATTGATTATAAGTTAGTACAACTGCTGTCATTCAAAATACACATTCTAAAAACAAAAACAAAAACAAAAAACAAAATACACATTCTGATTCCTGGCTGTTTTGAAATTTATTTTCATATTAATTTTGGTATAGTTTTTATTTCTTTTTTAAAAAGATTTTTATTTATTTATTCATAAGAGACATAGAGAGAGAGGCAGAGACACAGGCAGAGGGAGAAGCAGGCTCCATGCAGGGAGCCCGACATGGGACTCTATTCCCGAGGCTCCAGGATCACACCCTGGGCTGAAGGCGGCGCTAAACCACCCCGGCTGCCTGGTATAGTTTTTAATTAGAAGGATTTAAGAAAAAACAAGTTTAATACTTTGAAATATTCATGTTATGAAATGTGGGTTTACTCTATCTCATCAAACCTTGTAATTCTGGTTGAAGATGCTTAGAAAATTCACCTATAGAGCATTAACTAAGTTTGGTCAAAATATTTGGGCAGTCTTTTTTTTTTTTTTTTTTAAACACTTTATTTATTCATGAGAGACACACAGAGAGAGGCAGAGACATAGGCAGAGGGAGAAGCAGGCTCCCTGTGGGGAATCTGATGTGGGACTTGATCCCAGGACCCTGGGATCACGACGTGAGCCAAAGGCAGACACTCAATCACTGAGCCATCCAGGTGGCCCTGCGTAGTCTTAATATATTTCTTTCTATGCTTTCAGTGGGAAAAAAGTCTCATTGTTGGATTGATCCTGCAGTGTTTTAGTGACCACACTACCTGTTTATTGATTTTATCACCTGTTTAAAGAAAGATTTATTTACTTACTTGAGAGAGACAGAGAGAGAGAGAGAGAAGAGGAGCAGGAAAGGAGCAGAGGGGGAGGGAGAGTCAGGAGGGGAAAGAATCTCAAGCAGACTCCTCCTTGAGCATGGAGCCCAAAGTGGGGCTCAATCGCATGACCCTGAGATCATGACCTGAGCAGAAACTGAGAGATGCCCAACTGAACCACTCAGGTGCCTTTATCACTTAAAAAAAAAAAAAAGATTTTATTATTTTATTTTATTAGATTTTATTTATTCATGAGAGACCCAGAGAGAGAGAGAGAGGCAGAGACACAGGCAGAGGGAGAAGCAGGCTCTATGCAGGGAGCCCAATTTGGGACTTGATCCCAGGACTCCAGGATCACACTCCAGGCCGAAGGCAGGTGCTAAGCCACTGAGCCACCTAGGTGTCCCTAAAAAAATGATTTTATTTTTAAGTACTCTCTGCACCCAATGTGGGACTTGAACTTTCAACCCCAAGATCAAAAGTTGCATGCTCTACTGACTGAGCCAGCCAGGTGCCCCTGATTTTATTACTTTTTAACATAAACATTTTTGCATTCCTACTAGAACATGTGAATAACTTTATATTTAATTTGATTTCATCTTATAGTCTTTTATCCAGTCTTAAGTTATTTGGAATTTATAAAGCCTGAAATTTTCAATTCAGTAGTAGTGATATGGAAATTAAATATTTAAGTCCTATTTTTTCCATAGGGAATCTAAAATCAGCATTTAGTCAGGTGGGTGTGGGCTAGTCTATTTAGAATCATAACTTCATTTTATTAGGCAATCTCTGGGGGTAAACATTCATTTGGGAAAATAAATCATCAATTGAAAAGGACACCTTCCTTTTCTGCATCTCATCCATTGTTTGTCCTTATTGATAATTTTCTATGTTATTAATAGTATCGATTAAAATTTATAAGAATCTCATTATATGAAGAAATAAAGACAATACATACAGTTAAAGAAATAAAAATAATGGGTCCTTACTTTACAAGACATATTTTCTAGAATGTGCAAGACACAGGTAAAGCAGTGAGATGGATTTTTTTTTTTAAGATTATATTTATTTATGAGAGACACAGAGAGAGGCAGAGACATAGGCAGAGGGAGAAGCAGGCTCCATGCAGGGAGCCTGATGTGGGACTTGATCCCTGGTCTCCAGGATCAGGCCCTGGGCTGAAGGCAGCGCTAAACAGCTGAGCCAGTGGGCTGCCCCTGAGATGGATTTTTGTATGGTTTAAGAATCTGTTGGCATTTTTTTTTTTTTTTAGATTTTATTTATTCATTCATGAGAGACACAGAGAGAGGTAGAGACACAGAGGGAGAAGCAGGCTCCATGTAGGGTGCCTGATGTGGAACTCGATTCCAGGACTCCAGGATCACGCCCTGAGCCACCCAGGTGTTCTCTGTTGACATTTTTTTAATGGGTCACCTTCATATCTTAGTCTTCTTTTGTTCTGCTCATGATAACTCTATAGACATGTTTGAAATCATTCCATCCTACACAAAACCAAAACAAGAAATTAGCTTTTCATTAAAATGTTTCATCTTTAGAGAAGCTCCTGGATGTTTCCCAAATCTAGGTTGGGTTTTTAATATCCCATTAAGAGAGCCAGCTTAGCCTCGTGAGATAAAAATTGACATTAGGACATCTGCGTCCCACTGTTATTTCGACAATAACTTTGGATAACTGCCCAAGATTTTTGTGCCCCAGTTCTCCATCCATAAAATGCTTGTCAGTAGGTGTTCAGTGTTTGTTCAATGAATGAATGAAAGGATAATAACCAACATTTACTCTGTGCTCACCACGCACTAGGTACTTTACATGCATTATGACACTGAAGCTCTATCAAGTAGATGTGGTCATTAACTCTATTTTATAGAGGAGAAAGTTAAGCTTAATTAACTTGCTCAAAATCATACAGCTAGCAATGTGTGAAATTTGAACCCAGACTACCCAAACCCAGGGCCTGCATTCTTAAACATGCTATGACTGAGTCTTCCTCCTGGTTCCAGGAGGAGAAAGTCAGCTACCGGCGACTGACAACACTCCAGCCATCCTCTGCCTGGTGAACTTGTGTCTGTACTTGTCCTGTTACACCATGTGATGAAGGAATTCAGCAGGGCTGGAATCTCTCCCTGTGTGGTGTCAGTGATTTTTGGGTGCAGGAAAATTCTTTTACCTTTTGTGTCTCGAAGATTGCATAACTAAGGTCCCTCTAAACCAAAGAGGCAGAGTAATTGACCTCAAAATATGTACTGGCCTTTGATCCCTTTGGGGGGTAAGTTAGGGGCATAGGACTAAGTATTCCTCCCCCCTCTTCCAGAAATCTAAATATAACACCCTGGGGACCCCTGGGTGGTGCAGCGGTTTGGGGCCTGCCTTTGGCCCAGGGCGCGATCCTGGAGACCCGGGATCGAATCCCACGTCGGGCTCCCGGTGCATGGAGCCTGCTTCTCCCTCTGCCTATGTCTCTGCCTCTCTCTCTCTCAATCTGTGACTATCATAAATAAATAAAAATTAAAAAAATAAATATAACGCTCTCAAAAAAGAAATTTGATATCTGGTAGGACAAATGGCCAATAGATGCTTGAGACCCAGATGATAGTGGTTGGAGATTTGGAGGAGTCTCCACCCCAGTTTATCGAAGCCACGGACTATCCTAATTAATATTTAGAAAGTGTATACATGGACAGTGAGGTTGAGTTTATACGACTCTAAAAACCTTCATTTTGTTTTGAAAACAGTGCCACATAGAGACCTATGTGAAGTTTGAGATGAGAGTCTACGTTCTTCCTTATGGTTTAGAAAAACATTCCATATTTTGGAAACATATTGAAATCTTATTTATATAGTGAGCACATTCTAGGGCATAAACTGAATATTTTACAAAGCTGAAGTTAAGTGAGGATGACTCTAGTTACATCGTGGGTATCAAGGGTGTGCGGAGACTGCTAACTCTGGGAAACGAACTAGGGGTGGTAGAAGGGGAGGAGGGCGGGGGGTGGGAGTGAATGGGTGACGGGCACTGGGGGTTATTCTGTATGTTAGTAAATTGAACACCAATAAAAAATAAAAAAAAATTAAAAAAAAGGGTGTGTGGAGGCAGAGCTAACCCTGGGTGTCTTAAACAAAACTGGGGACGAGGCTGCACTTGTGAAAGATCAAGGAGAACTCAGAGCCTGTTAGATCAGGCATGAGCAACCAATATCATAACCAAACAGGTTTAGAGCTTCCCTGATATATTTTAAAAACATCTTTTGGGATGCCTGGGTGGCTCAGTGGTTGAGCGTCTGCCTTCGGTTTAGGTCGTGATCCCAGGGTCCTGGGATCAAGTCCTGCATCAGGCTCCCCACATGGAGCCTGCTTCTCCCTCAGCCTGTGTCTCTGCCTCTCTCTCTGGGTCTCTCATGAATAAATAAATAAAATCTCTAAAAAGCCAAACAAACAACAAAACATCTTTTAAAAAATGCAGTTTGGCCGAGAGGAAGAGAAGCTATCCCAATCAACACAGAGGAGAGAGCTGTGAAGAAAACAAAAGAAATGTGTTTTCTTAACCAGAATCACAGATCTAAAAGAGATTAATGCTTCATAAACTCTCAAAAGTACTTATCAAAACACAGAAGGCATTTTAAGTGCCCCTCCCGCGAAAAACAAACCAGCCCAAAAACCCCCCAAACAAACAACTAACCCTCTACCCTGCAACTAGTAAGAATGCAGTACAAGCCTTTAGGCAGCAAAATACTCTGTTAATTTTGAAAGGCTACCATATGTCACTGTAACACAACGGAATGCTGTTTTCATGGCTCTCTTAACATACCGTGTGGTGTCCGAGGGTCGGATGATAACGGTGTCCTTCTTGTGCAGTATCTAATTGTGCATTTCCTCGCTTCCTTTGGTTTCACTGTCTGTCAAAACAAATAGCTTTAATGTTGACACATATAAATATTTAAAAATTTAATAGTTAATAATGGAACCATATACTATGCTAGAAACAGTTTAAAAACTCAAAGCAAAGCCTACAGAAAGCACTTTTTATTATTTTATTTATTTTATTTTTTTATTTTTTTCAGAAAGCACTTTTTAAATTTTCAGTGGGAACCTCTAAAAACAGTGTCCTGTGTTAATAATTTACTTTCCAAACTAGATTCAGAGAGACGCATTTTAAGGTGATTATTCAAACCACGTACAATGCATAATTATTAAAATGGGTGTAAAAAATGGAGGTAACTAGCTCTGAAGACAGTATGTAAAAAAAAAAAAAACACCCAATAAATGGTATTCAATTGTTAACTTATAAAACTGAGTACCATAAATGTTCAATGTTTATGATATCTCAGCACAATTACTTGCATTTACTTAAAGTATTTTTTCCTTGTAGAAAATATCTTAATAGCTGCACTTTAATCATTCGAAATACATTTATATGCATTTAAGATACTGTGGTTTTGGAATCAAAATCTATCTGAATGTCTGATAGTATGCAATGATATTTATTAGGAACAACAACAACAAAAGGATAAAATGGCTCAGTATACTCTAAGGCAATATTAATAATAATGCAGTCAAGAATGAGGACAAATGAAAGTCTTATAACTCTGTATAGGTAAAAATCATCTCGCCACACGTCCTTTTATTTCTGTGTTAAATTTAAAGGAAACTCCCTCCTTTTAAAGAATTTAAGGATAGTGAAATATTATGACTAATATAATATTCTGGGTAGCAGAACAACTACCATGCATATAAAACGTTTCCTTCTGGGTCACACATTTCAAGGAAATAGAATATAATAAGGTGACTTTAATACCAAGACTAATGCAAACGGTTGTATCGCTTTGTGCTTCAGAAGGCACTTTCATCTTGCAGAGTCATAGGGCCATCTACAGAAACGTAAGTAATCACTGTCTATGACTACAAAGAATTCTGGTTATTTGGGTCCGGCCAGATAGGAGCTTTCGGTATTTTCTTCAATTCTCCTTTGACTTTTTGTAAATAGCACCTTTAGTGAAATGGTTTTCATAACTTTTCCTAATGGTCTTTTTATAGTACAATATAGACTTTTATGTTAGTTTCTTCAAAACTCAAAGTCACAAAATACTTGTAGTAACTTCTATTTCTTGGTTTACATCTGATTTAATATACTACATTATTAACTAATATTATAATATAAGATGCAATATGTAACATAATATACGCTACATTATTAAGTCAGAAGTAAATTCTACTTATGTATCTGTCATCTATCGTCTGTATATCAGGGAAAATCACTGTAAAATTCCATTTATAATCTGTATGATTGCATAGTGCCTCCAACTTTCTGAGGTCAGCGAGGGGAGCATATCCTTTTGAGCTTTAAAATTGTTGAAACTCTGTACATATCTTACTATTCCAAAAAAAACCAAAAACAAAATAATTAACATTTTATAAGGCTAAGATGAGGGCAGGAACATTCTATTGTTCTACTACAGGTAAAATGTCTTATTTTTAAAAGTGTCTTGCATAGTCAGAATTACAGTTTTACTCAGTTCTCTCTCATTGTCTTTTTATGGTAATGCTGTTTGACTTCCAGCTACTATGGTGCAGTTATGTCTACAAAAGATTAAAGTCATAAAAATCATCCACCTTATAAGAACATTATGAGTAAGACTATGGAATCCTGAAAAAGTCCTTCAATGTTTTGGAAAAACATGTATCATGTAATAGCATTATTGTGATGAGTTTCGGAAAATGTACTTAGGGTCTAGCTTCAGTGTTTCGTTTAAGGGGGTTGACATTTCCCATATTAGAACATGCAGAAAACAGGTGCATGGCTGCAGAGGAGTTGATTTTCCCAACTGACCTAATAAAACCACATAGGTCCACTTATGTTTTATTCACGGGAAGACATAGGACACGTATATTATTGTTTGTTGATTTTTAACTCAGGAGAGTTTAGGACAAAAGGTAGAACCCAATTATCTGGTGTGTCTGTGGAATTATGAAGGCAAATTGGTATTAAATATTTGATTTTTGTGCCAGAAGTTGAGATTTGGAAACTGAGGACATGTCATCAATGATTTGAATTGACCATAAGGCGGCTTAAGTAATGGCAGTCATATCATTCTCATTGATTAGCTATCCAAATTTATTAGTGGTTTTCAATAAAAATATTTTATATACTCCACTGGGATAACTTTTAAGGTAACTCCTCATTCTCCTAGAGCCTTTCTTGCTGCCAAATGTTTACTTGAGTATATATCATAGCAATAGTTCATTTTTATTGAGTGCTTACCACATGCAAAACCTTTTATATGTTATCCCAATTAAACCTCACAAAAATCTTTCTAATGTAGGCATTATTATTAATTGTACTTTACCAATAATGAAACCGAGGCTCAGAGAGGTTAAGAAACTTGCCCAAGCATCTGTTCATAAATGTCAGAAATGGGATTAATTCAGGTCTAACTCTAAAATCTGAACTCTTTCTCCTACACCAGTGTCAGCCTCCAGATCTTAAATCGTAACCAGTTAGGCAATATTTTGTTAAAAATACATAAATTTATTGAATATTAAGCATTTCTAAATGTTTTGACAAATTGTCCTTAATTCATCACATTAACTAAAGGGCCACTTATTTCTTTTGAGGGCTTGTTTTGTTCCTGTACATGACGAATTCAGTTTTATTATCTATCATTCTTTTCCTATTTTTACAGATTGAATTCTAATTTGTACTGTGATGTTCCAGATCTTTAAAAGTGACTTACATAGGAAAGTATTTCACATTTCTAGTTTCTGCTGATATTTGTGGAAGTCATTGTCTTTACATCACCACAGAAAATCTCCAATTTTATTTTTATACCTCTCGGTGGGCAAAAAACTGAATGCCAGGAAATGCTTATGTCTAGAAGATACCACTCATTTATTTTTTTATTACTTTTTTAGATTTTTGTATTTATTTATCTATTTATTTATTTATTTTTGAGTAATCTCTACGCCCAAATGGGGCTTGAAATTACAGCCCTGGGATCAAGAGTTGCATGCTCTACCAAATGAGCCAACCAGGCGCCCTGATACCACTTTTTAAAAAAGAATAGAAATCTGAGTTTGTTTTCACAATAAATGATCAGCAATGCAGAGAAACAGTTTCTGATGAAGAAAGTAAATAAAGACAATAAAATACCAGCTAAGTTTCATGGCCATAATAATTTGCTTTATTTTACATGCTGTGGGCACTTCCCCTTATACTTTCTACTGCATTGTTTTGTACTTATTTATTGGCTATTTTGTTACTCTTCTATAGTTTCGTGTATTCCTCTTTCATCATTCAACTACTTTATACTTTCACCAGAACAGGATCCCATCTTCTCGTTTTTTGCTTTTGTTTTGTTTTGGATATGATCTTGAAGATCTCAATATTTTTTAAAAGATTTTATTTATTTATTCATGAGAGACACAGAGAGAGAGAGGCAGAGATGCAGGCAGTGGGAGAAGGAGGCTCCGTGCAAGGAGCCTGATGTGGGACTTGATCCCAGGTCTCCAGGATCACGCCCTGGGCCAAAGGCAGGCGCTCAACCGCTGAGCCACCCAGGGATCCCAAAGATCCCAAAGTATTATGAATGAATCAGCACTCAATAAATACCTATGGAAAGAAAGCTGAAATAATCATTCTGCGTGAAGGGAGGAATTAACAGCATTAACTAATAAATAGGCTTTATTTTTTTTAAGGATTTTATTTAATTTTTTAAAGATTTCTTTATTTGCCCCACAGAGAGAGAGGGAGAGCCAGCACAAATAGGCAGAAAGACAGGCAAAGGGAGAGGAAGAAGCAGACTCCCCGCTGAGCAGGGAGCCTGAGGCAGGGCTCGATCCCAGCATCCTGGGATCATGATCTGAGCCTAAAGCAGATGCTTAATTGACTGAGCCACCCAGGAACCCCAAGATTTTATTTATAAAGTCATCTCTACCCCCAGTGTGGAGCTTGATCCCATAACCCGGAGATCAAGAGTTGCATGCTCTACTGACAGAGCCAGCCCGGCGCCCCAAGTTTTATTTATTTTTGAGTTCAGAGTAACAAGATGGAATTAAATGCTTTCTTTATAATTCTAAAATCACAGTGTACTTTAAAATATGTGCCTCTTCATGAGCGAACACCAAAGGATTAAGCTCTCAACAAACTTAGTTTTTCATGGAAAAATCACGAGGAAGAAAAACGTTTATTAAATTTTATAAAGGCAAAGTCTTAGGCTGTGGGTGGTGAGTATCTCATGGCTCTTAGTTGTAGGTTTTTAAAATGGAAATGGAAAGAGCATAGAAACCTTATTGTCTTTTGGCACAAAAGCATCATCACACTTTTCCTGAGAAGCTGCTAGAGTTTTGGTTTGTGGGCATGTTACCCAGGCTCCTAGTCCATCGTTAGCAACCCAGGAACATTGGCTTTACTATGTAGTTTGTCTTTCCGTATTAAATGTATTTGTAATTATTTGCCCGCTGTTATAGCCTCCTATTGTTTGGATCTGGACAATCTGGATAAGCCTTTTCCCTGAGAGGAATCTAAGGCATAGACAGAGGGATGCGCCCAGAGCCTTTTTTCTAGTTGCATCTGAGCTTTTCCCTTCTGGAGCCTGGTTTCGGGGTACAAGATGAACACCAGGTGCAGCTAGCAGTAAAATGTACTTCTGAAGACTCCAGAAAAGATTCATGGGTTCTCTTGGTATGTGTTTGATTTATAATTTAGACATAATTTTTTGTTTGTTTTGGACAATGATTGAACTAAGGTCTTGTGGAAAGGGCACAGGATATTCCTGACTCCCTCTAGCTGTCTCTCTCCCACTCACCAAAGAGCTTGCTGAATTTCTCAAAGCCGGGACAGCAATTAGACCCATAAAAATGAAGTTCATTAATGAAAACTAATTGAAAATTAATTCACCACGACTCCGGGGAAGAGCTCGTATTTGAAATGTTGTGTTGTTAGCAAGTGAGTCTCTAATCATCAGAGCATGGCAAAAATACTTCAGGATGACACATAGGTTAATGAGGTGGTGAAGCATCAGAAGAACAAAGTCTTGTAATGTTAAAATAGCCATCACACTTAAAAAGGCAGCCTTGCCCCTCCCTTCCGACTCCCCTTTCTGCCTCATTTCTGCCTTCTTGTTTCATTGTCACTAGACAGAGCATATGCCACGTTGTTATTTCTCTCCCCAACACATTTTTCCTAGAGAAGAAATTCCACAATAATCTCCAAGTTTTGAATACTAAATGTGAATTTGGCAAATGACGATTTATCTAAACTCTAAAACTTGTGGAGTCCACTTTGTCACTTTTTAAATGTTTATTATGGAAAATATCAAACATCCACCAAAGAGAGAATGCTATAATGGAATCCTCTCACCCAACTTCAACAAGTATCTACCAGAAACCTATTTTAAACCATATTTTAGTAAACTCGAAAAAGCGAGTATTTAGACAGATTATTTTCTTTCTCACGGAATAGATGTTGTGTCATAACAGGCTTGCTTTTCTTCTTTCTTTCTCATTCACCTAAAAAATGTTTATTAAAGGTATTGTATGTGCCAGATGGAACTAAGAAAGGACAGTTATTCATTAAGAATTCCACCTATATCTTTTCTGAGGGGTCATCTAGGATCCTCTTGGAGCATCTTTACATGCAGACAGATTCTGATTTTATGTTTATATTTATGGATTTTTCTTTCTCTGTTAGGTCAACTATCATTGACATTTTTCTGTGTCTTTTAGTCACTTCAAGTGGGATTGTTCTTCACAAAACATGTATCTTCATTTTGCTTCTTAACATAATTCAGTTATGCTGGTATTAAAAATAGTGGTAAAGTGGTATATATGAGGGGCGTCTGGCTGGCTCAGTCAGTAGAGCGTGCAACTCTTAGTCTCGGGATTGTAAGTTCGAGCCCCAGTGTTTAATAGAGATTGCTTAAAAAATAAAATCTTAAAAAAAGTGGCATATGAAAGAATCTTATGAATCACTGCGTCTCCTTTCTACAGTATTATTATTTTTGACAGTGAGAAATTAAGGGAAGAATTTTGAAGCTAATTTCTTTTTCTTCATTTGGTTGTTACCAGGATCAATTTGTATTTCCTTTATCGTCAGTCCTTTTAGCAAATCTCCAAAATTTGTATTTAAGTATTATAGCTCCAATCTCAATCCAAGGAAGATAATAAATACAATCTCTTTGTTATATTTTATAGAGTGTTTTTAGGAAAGCTATTCAAAACTATCAAACTCTTCTGGAACTCTTTTGTACATTCTTTCAAGGCATGGAATTTAGACAGACCTTCACAGTAAAGCAATGCCCTCTTAAAATCTCTTCTTTTTTCACATACTGCTGTATATGTGAGTTTAATTTCCCATTTCTCACAACATACCATTTCAAAACAATTTTGCTGTAGTATCTTCTTTAAAAAGTTTTTAAAAAAGTATTACCTTCCATATCACATTATTCTGATTTTTCAACTAGATTATTTAGGAGAATATATATTTGTGTTATTGCTGTACTGTTATGTTTTATTTTAAAATAGGAAATTTTAAAACAGAAAAAAGGAAACCTGACAGGGTAAAAAGTTAAACAGCCTATGAAAATGCCAAGCGCTGCCCCAAGTGGTGTAAGAGATCGGTGTTGGGCTCTAACTGTGATTTTGTTATTGTATTGCTAAGAAATGTGCTTGTGTAATTCAGTTTTTAAAAGAAAACTTGATATAATGCCACTACCCACAACCTTATTAGTAGTAAAGCCAATTTCAGCAGGGAAAAGGAGACAGACAAAAGACACATGAATTATCCTAATTTTGAATATGTCTATTACATTTATCAGATATTTTCCTCCTCTGGCTGAATTTCTTCTGCATTTACAGTTATTGATTTGAAGAAATATCACATAGTCTATTTGGGGTTCCTTCCTTGCCCTGCTCTCAGACATACCAGTAAACTATGCTTTGTAAGAAACAATGTGATGATAACATGGTAACATGATGATAGCATGGAAACAGGACTTGGGGAATAGGAAAGAAAATAGACTTTAGCTGAAAAGATCAAGGAGGAGAGAGGAGCCCAACACCGGCTGCAAAAAGCAGCGCATAAAGTTGTCTTCTCCTTCACAAAAATACGAGCTTCTGTGCAGCACAAGTACCGAATGAAACATACGTAGCACATTACCTGGATTTCTGTGCTGGTCTTTATTTCGAAAAGTCATACTCATTTTCCATGTGTCAAGTTTCTTGGCAGGGACCAATGAGGGGACTTTGAGGACATGAGCAAAGTATTTAAATGGCAGTATCAAAGAAAATATGGCTGTTTTCCTTTATTAACAACCAGTCAATTAAGTGTCTCTAATTTTCCTTAGATAACTAACAATGGAACTCATAGCTGAGACTTGATCTTGTAAAAATTTTTTAACTGTAAAAACACACACAGACACACAACAACAACGAAAAAAAGAATCTTTGCCTTAAATTGAGCTTGAGCATTTCAAAGCTGGTATTTGCAAACTCGGAAAAAAGAGCCTTTCATTAATCCATGATTTTGGAAACAGTTACTCTAACCCACAACCACATACAAATACAAAAATCCTAATGGGACTATTTTCTTACTAAGCCTGTAACAGTTTACATTCACCTAATGGCCTGGGGTTATGAGCAAACTACTCAATTAGAGAATTTAGGCTGGTTGCCCACATATTTTAGAGCAAATTATCCTTTCACAAATGCAGAACCCCCTATATAAAACGCCTAACCAGTATTTCCTGTAAAAAAATACTATTCCCTAAATTCCCACCTTGAACCTACTAAGAATTTCTCTTTTTGCTAGGGCAAAGATTTTATGGAAATATTTGTTTTTATATCACATACCTTACTGTTGGTCTTCCTGTGGGCTTGTGTTCTGACCTTAAAGCAGCTAAGAAATTATAATCAAGACACTTCTAAATAAGATATTTCTTTTCTGAGTACTTTTGCTAAGTACCTAAGCTAAGAACCTTAAGTTGGAAGGCATAGAGTCCAGCCAATTCTTTGATAACAGATCTTCTGCTTGGGGGGTTAAATGAATTTCATGGTTATCCTTAACACTTACTATTTCTTCTTAGGCCTCTTTCATTTAAAAGGGGGTCGGTGCTTCCAATCTATAAACACCCATTAAAAGTTCTCCACCCTTTTATACTTGGCTGCTGGTCTTAATTGTCTGCAGATGGGTGGGTCACTGCATTTTTATTTCAAAGGTAGAGATTTGCAAAATGTAAACGAGCCTATTAAAAGTTCTAAATCAAAACTCTCAACATCCATTAAAGGGATCTATGTGCAAATGGAGATCGAACTCAATCTGAAAGTGTCTTTTTGTAACAAACATTTTCACCCAGGGCTAGGTAAAATTGTCTAACACCACCAACGCATCACACAAGTATTCAACATAAACACTGCGTTGTTAGAAGGTATTTAAACATTTGGTGCAAAACTTGGAACTAAGGAAAATATGTGTCTGCAAAACATTTTTTTTCTTTCATTATAGTTGATAGATAGGAGATGCCATGTAACTTACCCTACATGATACATTTTCCCTGGGTGGAAAAGAAACAAAAGCTTTTTTAAAAAAATTTTTTAATGCAAATTCAGTACAATATAGACCTGGGGTACTAACAAACATATTTTATTGCATTGAATAAAAAAATCTTAAAATGTGACAATTTTTTGGTTCACCTACTAAATTATTATTTTCTATCCTGGTAAAATTCCTTTTTAAAAAGTAAGCCTCAATTCACAGTTGCTCGGGACTGAGAACTGAAACCTGAGCTAGTTGTTCTTGGCACTGCGGGGCTCTGGCTTATCTTGCCTAAGGGACTGACAGTTTATCTCAGAATCTATGGTTTCTTCCATTCTTCTTTCACTAGCATTTCCCCTAGTCTTGCTTTTCATTAGCCCACCCTGATGGCTGACCATTTCTAATCTATAAATTAAGTAGAAGGAAAACACGAAAGTGTGCTGCTTTTATCTCTGGAAATCAAGCCCCCCACAAATGCAATTTAGTTTGGTTTCTCTGGGTCTAAAATAAAATACTCCAAGTAGCACAGGTATTTGCTAGAAGATCTGCACTAAGAACCAGCCTTAGATATTCTTCATCTTGCAATGGAGGATGCAACGGGATTGCTTTGGCTGGTTTTAGTCACTTTGGCTTTGATCCCCATAATCTGTACCCAGTAGTCAAATTAAGGTTTGACATCTGACAACTATATTTCCTCCATCCTTTCTCTAAATGCAGTGCCCAATTTATTTAATTTTAAGAGAATGGTATTTTCCCTAAACTCCAGTTTTAATATGCTGATTATAGTGACAATATTAAAAAGACGGTCCAGTCTTTGAGATTGCATTTTCTTTTTTTACTTCATTCTTGTGTGTGACAGAAGGGAAGCAGAGGTTGGGTATCTAAATAGAAACAAACAAAAAACCCCAATTTAAGCTACTCTCCTTTAGCTTGCAAAACTACATTTACAAGCTCTCAACAAAATTTTACTTTTAAAAGCCATTTTAATATTTGTTATCTTTTTCTGAGTAAAATAAGCTGATGCTTTTACATGTGGATCTTATTATGTGAAAAGCTGTCTAAGCCTGCTATTGAACATAATCATATGAATTACGAACTGTGACTTTATTTCTTTTATAATCTTTGTAGTTCTTGCCATTACTTTTACATGTCTATGTCTGGCATTATGTAGCTTTGAAACTATGCCAAAAATATTTATTGTCGTATATCTGGCATTCTCATACTACGTGGCTGAGTTTGGTTTCCAAGCTGGGCAAAACTTATTAGCAGATACAGTTCTTGGCATTTGTTTGAAAAAAATCATATGTAATTTTAGTACCCCCCTGAAATACAACCTTTTGCACTCTTTGAAACGTATGGAGTTGAAATTCCAATGCTTGAACTATCTCCTTTTCCAATGTTGAGTAATTTTTCTGCTATGAAGCACATAAAATAGAGCAAAATAACAACAACAAAAGAGACAGAAAAGAATGAATTTAACTGAAAACCAGACCGTTTTTGAAAAATTCACATGGATGGTCTGTGTAAAATATTTCCCTAGTACGCAAATCCCAGGAAACTGGGGTTGGGTTCCAAGGATACAACGTAGTGCTAGTACTTTGTGGTTACACAAATCGATAATAATGACAAAAAGCAAAATGCATATGAATACTTCTTTTACTAATTTCTTTGCAACCTGACTAGTAAGTGTTGTGAAGATAACACTGTTATAAGTACTGTTTTTGTACTTCTTTAATTTTTTTTATTTTTAAAAATATTTTGTTTATTTATTCATGAGAGACACGCAGAGAGAGAGCCAGAGACACTGGCAGAAGGAGAAGCAGGGTCCCCACAGGCAAGCCCCATCAATCCCAGGACCCCGGGATGATGCCCTGAGCCAAAGTCAGATGCTTGACCACTGAGCCACCCAGGTGCCCCTATAATGAGGACTTAAAGAACTACATACATGTGTGGGCAATATAGAAAGCTAAAATATTTTTACATATAGAGGCAAAACTGATCCATATAAAGAGCAATAATCAATTGCATTCTACTGGATATAATTTGTTTGCCTTTCTTTGGAGAAAAATCATCTGAATTAGCTATATTTGGTAATTCACGGAGTAATAAATAATACTATCATGTGCTTTAGGTGGTAAAGGTTACATTATTTTAAATTTAATATAAATTATTGTGTTATATTAATTATATTATTATAAATTATTCTGTGTATATTCATTATTTTTTTCAGTCAAAAATTTTTTTATAAATTTATTTTTTATTGGTGTTCAATTTACCAACATATAGAATAACACGCAGTGCTCGTCCCATCAAGTGCCCACCTCAGTGCCCGTCACCCAGTCACCCCCACCCCCCGCCCACCTCCCCAGTCAAAATTTTCTTGAGTACCTATTACATATCACTGCATTTGATGCTGAGGATACAATGGTAATTCAAAACAACCCTCTGAGATCTATAGTTCAGTGAGAGAGACAGACAATGATCAAAAACGCACAAAAATAAACGTACAATTGTAACTGATCAGAGCCACAGTGGTGTCTTGAGAGAAGGCTGCAGGGCTCTTTGAGGGTAAAATGTATAGAATGGTAATCTCAATGTAGGTTAATTTTACTTTAAGTGGCATCTACATTTCCTGATTTTTGTATTTATCAAAGGTAATACTACAAATTAGAAACCTATTTAAAAAAATTCTTACTGAGTCAATTACCCATATAAAACCTAATAATTCTCCATTATACAAATAAGTCTAATATTTACATACTTAATACTATTGTAAAAATACTGTGTAACATAAATTTCTCTGTTAATTTATTAATTAGGATCATAAAAAAGAATCATAGATGGTTACAATTAGTAGAGTCAAAACTAAATCAGCTAACCTTATGCCAATTGCTCCTTCTAAAGTCCTCTCTCTCAAAAAAAAAAAAAAAAAAAAAAAATAAAGTCCTCTCTCCCATTCCCCCAGCACCCTTGTCCAAAACATTATTTGTGCTATATCTGGCCCATAGAAAGATGTTACTTTTCAGTATTTTAGGTAATTTAGAATCTTTGGCATCCTGTACTCTGAAATGTTCTAAGAGTCTCTTGGGTTACCCATGGCTGACTATTACTGAGCACATTTGTTGCCCATTCCCTCTATTCACTCAAATGCATTCCCTTTATGTTCCAAGATCCAATTAGAAGATTGCTTTTATGAAGCTTACTTATAGAATAAGATACAAATGCATTTGCTTTTTTTGTTTGTTTGTTTTTTGTTTTTTTGTTTTTTATTTAGTTTTTGTCTTTTAAGTAGGTGCCATACCCAGCGTGGAACCCAATGTGGGGCTTGAACTCATTACCCTGAGATCAAGACCTGAGCTGTTATCAAGAGTTGGATGCTTAACAGACTGAGTCACCCGGGTGCCCCCAAATGCATTCGCTTTTTGAGCACGTTGTAGGTATCCACGTCACAAAAGCTGAATTTATATATACGAATGTTACCCTAGCAAAACAACACAAATATACATTTTGTTTTTTCCATAATAGTAGTGATAGCTATGAGCTAAGTCATTCATATTTGTTCAAATATTCCTTTTGATCTTACGTGTGAGGCCATTAAAAATGATCCAGCACCTTTAACCCTTTACCTTGTGTCTTAGATCAGGTTTCCTAGAAGCAGGCCATCAGGTGAGGATTCATATACAAGTGATTTATTAAGAGAGTACTCCTGGGGGAAAGCAATAAGGGGATGTGGAAAGCAGGACAGGAAAAAGGAAGAGAGTTTAGCAAGAATGAATTGCAGGCCAATTCCCATAGAACATACCTTTGCCATGTGCCTGAATAGAAACTCTGGAACAAAGTCACGTCTCAGAATTGTTCTGACCAGGGGATAAGGACATATTTCATATTCCTGCATCCATCAGTCCCCCTTGGGTGAAGTGGAGTGGGGGGAAGTAAAATACAAGCACTCTCCAGTGTTGGCACAGAAAGATCCAGTTTCCCCAGGGGATCTTCCAAAACACAGCCCGTTGTCTGCTGTTGGAAGCAGAAATACACAAAGAGGTAAAAAGAGATCTAAAGGTATTGGGGAGAAACATTGATAGTGTTTGCAAAACCTTCTCTGGTCCTCTAACAGTTATTCTCATCTTCCTGGGTATGTGGTTAGGCTACACTTCCCAGCCTCCTTTGTCAAGTGTGGCCCTGCAACTGTGTTCTCTTCACTGAACAGAGTGGAAGTGATGTGTCCACTTCTGTGCCTCGGGTAGCTCCATTATCCTGTCATTCTCTCTGTTGCTGGAACTCAGAGTGACTCAGCTTATACTATAAAGATAATGACAATGACCTGAGGTGTGATGGTGCGACATGATAGAAGGACTGGGGTCTCTGAATGACTTCCCGGAGCAGAACTTCTTGATGACTCAAAGCAGTCACACTGGAGTATTATAGGTAAGAAGTAAACCCCTTCTTCAAACCACTTAGTTATTGTTGGGTCTCTAGCACAGTAGTCTGGTCCTTTTCTAATTACTACAAGGCACTTTATTCTTAGTATAACATTATATTATAGACCCATTGGTAATTATTCTTGATTTCTTCTATTAGAATACTTATTGTAAGAGAGTAGATTTGCCTATCTTTTTCTTACTGGCAAAAAATACTCAGCAAAAGCTTAGTCGGTGAATAAATGAAAGTGTAGTTACCTTGTCCTACACTAAATAAAATTTATAAAAGCACAGTACAATTAAAGCACCTACTAAAATGCTAAGTTTGAAGTGATACAGAACAAATGGAAAGGGTTTAATGAAAAGTAATCCAAATGATTAATGAGATAAAATATTGATATATTAAAGATGGTTAGAAGAGAAATGATATAACTTTGAAAAAATAAGGTTGAAGGCCACCTTGGAAAGTGTCTTTTTGCACTGGAAAGGTGATTAGAAAGTGGTTGCCGACCAACTGTTTTCCATCTCTGCAGAGGAAAAACTAGCAGAAAAGAGCTTAAATTGACTTGACAGAAATAGTGATTAAACATTAGAAAAGGCTCCAGAGTGATATTGTGGAATCTCTGTCCCTGGTGAATTTTAAGGACAAACCATCTGTCTTAGACATTTCAGGCAGAGCCTTGCAAGAAGAGAGAGGTCTGGATTAAATGACTCCTTGATCTGGCTCCCTTTCAATTGCAGGAGTCTGTGCCACTATGCAGTGTATCCGGGGATCTGGCAGTGACATCTTTCACTCCAGTGACCAGCCAGACTGATGAATAGACATCCCCTTATCTATAACTTTCGAGAGAATTCTTTTTTCTGCATGAAGCTGATGGGGTGGGGTGGGTAGCAGGGTGTAGAAAGACTAATTTTCCAAAATAATGATATTAATGATATCTTGTATCTAGAACTCTAAAGTACTAAGTGATTTCCATATGATCAATACAAACTGGAAAAGTACTATGATTTTTGACACATTTCAGGTGCTAGGTTCTATTTCATAAAATTCACTCTTATAGCGATGATGGAAAGATAATGATTTAATGTTGACTTTGAAATGACACAGAACAGAGAGAAACACTACTGTTTACAATACTTATTTACAGTGGTATTATAACACTAGCAACAACTCTACCTACAAATTTTGCATTAAAACTTATGCTATATTTATATTACTCATCAACATTCATGTTAGAAAGTCCCTAAAGACAACCTTTCATTAGGAAAGATTTTCTTAGTCTTAAAAGTTTGCTTTTTTGGGATTCCTGGGTGGCGCAGCGGTTTGGCACCTGCCTTTGGCCCAGGGCGCGATCCTGGAGACCCGGGATCGAATCCCACGTCGGGCTCCCGGTGCATGGAGCCTGCTTCTCCCTCTGCCTGTGTCTCTGCCTCTCTCTCTCTCTCTCTCTCTGTGACTATCATAAATAAATAAAAAAAATTTAAAAAAGTTTGCTTTTTCATTACTGAATAATGTGGAAGCTATTGTTTTAAAGGAAAACACTTGTTTCCATTGGGATATATATCTTTTGCATTTTGGCACTGAAAGATAAAAGACAATTAAAATGAAGGATTTATATATTGTGGGGATTTCCAATTTTACAAATAGATAATTTTAGTGAAACTTTCCATGTTTGTTATAAATCCAAACATAAACTTTTGAATTCTTTCAGAAAAGGTGGAAAAACCCTGCTTTTATATTTTAAGATGTTGTAGTGATTGATTTCATTCATTTATTTAGTTAAATGGTAGACATTAATAAGTTATAACCCAACGGGAGGTTTTTTTTTTTTCACTGAGGGGGGAAAATCTAATCAAATTTAGAAGGAAATATTGACTCCTTTTTATGTAATGAATCTTGAAAGTAAATGTTGCTCTTAAACACATGAAGTGATGTTCAACCTCCCTCATAATTAGAAAAATGCAAAACTACAAGGAGATACCATTTTTTTAAAACCTGTCAGACTGTTGAAAATAAAAATGTGATCATACATTGCGTTGTCTAGAGTGAGGAAAGAAGCACACTTGTGGTGGGAATGTTATTTAGTACAATCTCCATGGAGGGTAATGGGAAACATCTATTGAAATGATAAATACACATATCCTTTATATATTGACATACACAAAAATGGCACATGCACAAAGTTTTAGATTGCTGTGTTGGCTTGTGATGGTACAAGATGAGAAACAACCTAAATGTCCATTAACAGAAGACTAGATGAAAAATGCTACATCCTTTCAATTGAATGCAGCCACCAAAACTGCTGAGACAATTCTTAAGATATATGCAGAGTAGTGGATAGAATAAACTACTCTTTGTGCAAGAATGAAAAAAGAGAAAGAAATATATCCATATATTCATAACATAAATCCAAAAAGCTAAGAACTACCAACAGTGGTTGCCTCCAGGAAAGGGAACTATGCATCCTGAGGCCAGGGTGAGAGAGTCTTACTTTATCCCTATGTCCTTTTGCAATTTTTGAATTTTGTATCATAGACATGTAATATCCATTCAAAAATAAATAAAATAGGGTCACGGGCTGGCTCAGTTGGAGGAGTGTGCAAGTCTTGATCTTGGAATTGTGACTTCGAGCTTCATATTGGGTGTTGAGATTAATTAAATGAATAAAATCTTAAAAAATAAACAAAATAATAAGAGAAATATTGTGAATAGTATAACAACTCATTTATTCTTAGTTTGAAGATTTATTTATTTTTTTTTTTTGAAGATTTATTTACATTCAATACAAAATTATCTTCAACTTCAAAATGTAGAATTAAGGCAATTCTAACTTTTTAAAAACTGCTCACACTTTCTGTATGGGTTATAATTATGCATTATAATTAATATTTAAAATATTAAATAAAATCTTAAAAAAAAAAAGGGACACCTGGGTGGCTTGGTGGTTGTGCATCCGCCTTCAGCTCAGGGTGTGATCCCGGAGTTCTGGGATCGAGTCCCACATCGGGCTCCCTGCATGGAGCCTCCTTCTCCCTCTGCCTTCTCCCTCTTCTGTCTCTGCCTCTCTCTTTCTCTCTCTCTCTCTCTGTCTCTCATAAGTAAATAAATAAAATTTTAAAATATGAAAACACCACAAAACAATTTAAAAATATGCTCTATGTAAAGAGCACAAGAAATCATTCTTTTCTCCTTTATCCTTGAAGTATGAGATCCTTGAAGCCAGGAACCCTGTACCTGTTCACCTAGAAGGATAGAATGGGAAAAAAATGACTTCTTTAAAAAAGTATTTTAATTATAAAAGTAATATGTATTATACACATTTCAAATTTGGTAATTATTTTCAAATTGACCTTAAGCAACTGCCAGTTTATACTTCCACTAACAGTGTAATGAGCATGCACGTTACAGATCATACCTCAGGTAGACAATTCCAAGTGTTTTACTTCACCATCTCAGAGAAATAGTCATAAATAAATTTGGCTAAATAATTTAGATGGAAAATAAGAAACAACTTGCATATATATGGGAAGAATTCCTAAAGGAAGCATAAGGTCTCTGAAGTCCTCTGAAAGAGCCATTCTGCAAGAGATTGAGAGTGAAATTTAAACAGCGTCAGTATACAAAAAAATGGAGTAGCTCATTCTCCAGTGATATCATCTCAATGGAAATTATTGTAAGATTTCCAAAACAGGAAGTTACTTTTCAATTATACAAACACTATTTCTAAGATATGACAAAGGTAATTTGCTCATATTCATCTGTTGTGGAGGGTCAAGCTTTAATGCTAGAAACATTAATATTGGAGGCATTGAAAGATGGCATCTATGAAGACAACTGAATGTAACAATAATTTAAATTTTCTATGACTAATTATAAGGGGAAATAATATTCCAAAGTCTTCCATAAAATTTTTCTTTCTTTTCTTCCATCAGGTTTTGATCACCAGTACCAATGTGAGCCATACTGTAGCCTAAGGCAAAAGGAAAAATCAATAATACTGATCCTGTCCTTATTTAAAATTTTGATATTTTATTCATCGTGAATTCTTTTGGATTGATTTTTTTAAAATATTGAATTAAATTGTTATTTATATTGATTACTGGGTTCTTTAACACTTCTTTGTATTTTGGACCTGAGGCGAACATCTCACTTATTTCACTCTGGTCCTGATGATCACCCAAATCATAAAATGATGTCAGAAGAGAAATAAGTAATTTAAAACTTCTCTTAAGCACATTTTCTTCATGATCCCAATGTTCTATGGAAAATATTAAAATAAAAAATAGAATTAATAAAATGCTAATTAAAAAAATTATTTACTAAGTCAGGAAGGTATCCATATTTTATAGATGAAGAAATGGAGGCTCAAAAGAATTAGTAATTTGCTTGTGACACCCAAACAGTATGTGAACTCGCTACAACTGAAACCTAGATTTGTCTTTTACCAAAGCCCCGTTTCTTTCCAATGCACAAGGTTCTTTCTCAGGGAGAATTATTGACATTTGAATTAAGCCCTGGAAGAAGGATAGGGATTTGCCAGGAGCAGAAAAAGGGATAAGATAGTATAGGCAGTGGGAGAAAGTGTGGATAATGCCTGGAAGTAATTAGTGTCCATGGGCAGATTTACCATGAAGCTAAGGAGGCTGATGTGTCATGACTCTTTGGGAGAAACTGTTACAAAGAGAGGGACTGTGATGATGCGTTCGCAAGATCATATGTTTTCTGCGAGATTTGCCCAAGCAAGACATTTAATGTCATCAATGAAGATTGCTGTCTTTCCCTTCTGGTTTTCCCTCCAACACATTTCCCCTTGTATTAGGTGGCTTTGCAATAAATTGCTCAGGGATTTTTGGGGATCCAGCTTATGGATAGTTGGAGACATGCTTTTGGGGGTTAGTGGGATGAATTTACATTTTCTCTCTGTTTTGCTTCTTAAATTCCACAAATGACTGAAATCATATGGTATTTGTCTTTTTCTGACTTATTTTGCTTAGCATAATACTCTTTAGCTCCATTCATGTCATTGCAAATGGCAAGATTTCTTTTTATTTTATTTATTTTTAATTTTTTAAAAGATTTTATTTATTTATTCATGACAGAGAGAGAGAGATAGAGGCAGAGACAGGCAGAGGGAGAAGCAGGCTCCATGCAGGGAGCCCGACATGGGACTCGATCCTGGGTCTCCAGGATCAGGCCACGGGCTGAAGGCAGCGCTAAACCGCTGAGTCACCCGGGCTGCCCGATTTCTTTCTTTTTAAATGTTTTTTTTGTTGTTTGTTTTAGAGAGAGCAAGCATATTCAAGAGTGTAGGGGGAGGTGGAACAAAGGGAGAAGGAGAGATAGAATCTTAAGCAGGTCCCATTCCAATTGTGGAGCCCACCCTGGGGCTCAATCCCATGACCCTGAGTTCATCATCTGAGCCAACATCAAGAGTTAGATGCTTAGCCAACTGAACCACCCAGGCGCCCCAAGATTTCATTTGTTTTTATGGCTGACTAATCTCATCGTATGTATATACCACCTCTTCATCAGTCAATAGACACTCGGGCAGTTTCCACAGTTTGGCTGTTAAAGATGATGATGCTATAAACAGTAAGGTTCATGTATCACTTTGAATTTGTATTTTTGTATTATTTGGATAAACATGTAGTATTGTAATTGCCAGATCATAAGGTAGTTCTGTTTTTAACTTTTTGAGGAACCTCCATACTGTTTTCCAGTGAAGAGACATTTTTCCAAAGAAGTCATACAGATGGCCAATAGATACATGAAAAGATGCTCAACATCACCCATCATCAAGGAAATACAAATCAAAACTACAATGAAATATCACCTCACACCTATCAGAATGGCTAAACTCAACAACACAAGAAATGACAGGTTTTGGAGAAAATTTGGAGAAAGGGGAACACTCTTGCACTGCTGGTGGGAATGCAAACTGGTGCAGCCACTGTGGAAGACAGAATAGAGGTTCCTCAAAAAGTTAAGAATAGAACTACCCTATGATTCATTGATTAAAAAAAAAAAAACTATTTATTCATGAGAGACAGAGAGAGAGAGAGGCAGAGACACAGGCAGATGGAGAACCAGGCTTCCTGCGGGGAGCCCAAAGTGGGACTTGATTCCAGGATCCCGGAATCACACCCTGAGCCAAAGGCAAACATTCAACCACTGAGCCACCCAGGTGCCCAGATTCATTGACTTTAATAAGGACTCTGGTCTTTTGTTATGGCCTGTTACAAAAGGAATGTCATTCAATACTTTAATTAAAGACTTTTTTTTCCCTTCAAAATTGTGATTCTAATAATATTTACATAGAATCAAACAGAATATAAAATGGGCAAAGAGATGTTTCTCAAAAGGATATTTTAAAAATATTTTAAATAGTCATACTCTTATGAGTTTATTCTAAGGCAAAAAAAGGTCATAAATATTGTTTTGCCTATAGATTATTTTCAAAAAGACAGACCTCACACTGGATGGATTTTCAGACTTAATGAATATGTTGAAAGCCCTCAAAAGCTGTGATTCTTCTATGTACCATAAGACAACTAGAGATAATAGGAAAATATATGCATAATGAAAGTGTTAATAGATAAATAAACCAGACAGCAAATACTGCTCCATTACCATGGAGTCTACGCTGGATGTGTCCAACGCTGACTAGCTGGCCATTGTTCTCTACCGCTGTGATTGAAAACTCTATGTATAGTTTTAAACTTTTTTACCAAGTGAAAACCAGGCTGTGGTTTTATTCAACAATGGGAAATAAATAACTTTTGGACAACAGTGACCTGTGGTCTAAAACACCCATGCCGCGCTGTCCCACAATATGGCTGCTATGAAAGGTGAGGAAAAGAGCTCCTAGCAGTCTTTAAAGGTATTAATAAGTGTGCAGGATGTACACCATGTGCAGCTCATTCCTTTAATCTGGGGAGAGAAAAACCTGCCTCCACAGTTGTTAACCACATTGGCATTTACAACAGTTATTTTCCTTTCAGGTTCCTCTCATAAATGGAGTATTTTACATACATATATCAACTTGGATTAAAAAAAAAGTCTAAGTATAATATAAGGAGTTATCCATTATACAGCTGTTTAAGCCTTGCAACACAGGACAAAGACATTTTATGCACTCTAAGACATTTTTTCTCAAAGATCGGGAAGAAAAACCTCAACACACACAAAAAAGCTAAATACTTATTCAAAAAGTTGATAAAAATAAAATATATAGTTTTAATTGTAAATCAGAAGGAAACTCTGAAATGTTTCCATGAGATATTCAAGAAATTGCAATCCCCTGGTGTGCCCGGGTGGCTCAGTATTGAGCATTTGACTCTTGATTTTAGCTCAGGTCATGATCTTAGGATGGTGAGATGGAGCCTCATGATGGGCTCCAGGCGCAGCGCAGAGTCTGCTTGTCCCTCTTCCTCTGCTCCTCCCCTTGCTCATGCTCTGTCCGTAAATAAATAAATAAATAAAATCTTAAAAAAGAAGAACTTGCCATCTTTTAAAAAAGATTTATTTGACAGAGAGAGAGAGAGAGAGCGCGGGCATGGGGGAGAGGACCAGGGAGAGAGAGTAGAGTCTTATGCAGACTCTCATGCTGAGCATGGAACCAGACATGGGACTCAATCCCATGACCCTTAGATCATGACCTGAGCCAAAACCAAGAGTCAATGGCTTAACCAACTATACCACCCAAGTGCCCCTGAAGGACACTATCTTTTGTCACCTTTAAATCTATTCATAAAAGAACAAAGAAAAATTTCAGATAAAAAATTACTGGAATATAAAACAGAAGTAAAAAACGGTATGCAATTAATCAATAGAAATTATTCTGACAAAAAATAAAAAAGATTTCAAATGCAGGAATTCACTAGAAGGAAGAGATACATTTCAAATAGATATATCTAGATACCAATATATACAAGAAGAGATACATTCAAATAGCATTGAATATGTTCTAGGATTGTCTGATAATCCAGTTAATGAGAGGAGGGAACTATATAAACACATTGAAAAAGGTTTTAAAGTTCTTCTTGATTTGACATGAAATGATTACTCTAAAAACATGATATAAAACTCATAATATGCCATTACAACAAGGACATCAAGGATGGGTAATAAGTGTCATTGATTAAAACAATATTTCAGATTAATTAGTGCACAAGGAAACTTTAAAGTCTAACAACCTGATAGTACTTTCTCCACGTTTGACAGCCATTCTAAAAATTTATGATGTTAACACAAAGCTGAAATATTTGCCTAAACTGTCAATAATACAAAGAAGTTTTTTAATCAACCAGAAGACTGAATTATCTTTCTACTTTTTATAGAAAATATTGAAAATCATTGTCACATGGAGAGGCAATTAAAAGTATACAGCCTGAACTGATGTGGCCAAAATGGAGAGACCCTACCAAATCTTTTTTTTTTTTTTTTTTGAGCCTACCAAATCTTATCCCTCTGATGATTACAACTAAAATCTCTCTCTAGACAAAATTAAAAAAGCAACTATCTAGGGACTTTGAAAAGTAAAAAGCAGACAGATTGGGGAAGAGAGTCAAAACCTGGAGAAGTAAGCTGTATGGGGGTTAGCTTCCCAGTTTTTCCTCTTTTTGCTCATAGTCCTAAGCCAAGGGTGGGCCCCCGGCAGACCTGGGGCATCCATACAGCTAAAACTTGGGAGAAATATTTCCTGTCTAGAAGATCAAGAAAGAGGATCTCTGTGGGCCGGAGAATGTGGGAGTAATATTTTTTGTTTCACATTTCCCCTTTTTTATTGTTTGTGACTTAAAGAGGGTTGGCCTATGGTGGAGCTAAAGCAGTAGGTTTCCTATCCTTCTATCCTTCTGTTCAGAGGAGTTGAGAAAAGGGGCCTGAGGGCCAGAGAAGGTAGAAAGAACTCCTGATTTGGTAATCTTTTTTTTTTTCTCCTCCCTGCCTTGCCCCATGGGCGGCCCCAATTGTGAGAACTGTGCAGCAGCATGGGCATCTACAAATCCAAGAGGAATCCCATCTTTCAGGATGGAATATCAGTAGGAAGGACCTCTGTGGTCTGGAGAATGTGGGGGAAGTTTTGGAAGTGAGACTCGGAGAAGACGATCTCCAAATTCTGTGATAAACCAGCATAATGCCAGGCTCACTGCTGAGCTGCACATGTTGGTGAGCTGCTTTTACGCACAATATTTCTGGCAGCTAATATGTGGGTTTTTCCTCACACCAACCAACTATTCATCTCTCTGGACATCGGTTAGGTGTTCTACAATTCAATTCAATTCTGACACTACCTACCTGAACTTAGTGTCAGACTCCATAGATGTCAGGACTCAATCCCATAAGACTGCCATCACTTCAGATGCCATCCACAAGTATTGGGTCCCCGGGTTACCCACTCTTCTGTCTGACTTAGCTACAAATCTGGAGTTCCCACAACCTGCTTCTCTCAAGTTCAGTAATTTGTTCTGACAGCTTGTGGGGGGGTGCCTGGTGGCTCAGTTGGTTAAGCATCTGACTCTTGATTTCAGCTCAGGTTATGATCTTGGGGTTGTAAAATTGAGCCCTAGGTCGGGCTCCATGCTCAGTGTGGAGTCCACTTATCCCTTTGCCTTCACTCCTCTCTCTCAAATAAGTAAGTAAGGAAGTAAAATAAATAAAATCTTAAGAACTGCTTGTAGAACTTAGGAAAGTGGTTTACTTTCTATGACTAGTTTATTATAAATGATACAACTCAAGATCAGCCAAAAGGGAGAGATGCATAGGGCAAAGTATGGGGCAGAGGAGATAGCACAGAGATGCCATGCCACCCTCCCAGCACCTCCATCTGTTCATCCATCTGGAAGCTCTCTGAACCCTGCAGTTTAGGGGTTTTTATGGAGGTTTCATTATGTAGGCACGATTGATTAAATCACTGGCCATTGGTGATTAACTCAATCTCCAGTTCCTCCTCTCTCCTTAGAGGATGGGGAATAGGGCTGTAAGTTCTAAACCTCTATTCAATGTTTGGTTTTTCTGGTGACCAGCTCCCATCCTGAAGCTAGCTAGGAGCCTCACAGCCAAGAGTCACTCCATTAGCATGCCAAAATCACTCTTATAGAAGTTTTCTGTTTTTTTTTTTTTTTTTCTTATAGAAGTTTTCAAGGGTTTTAGTAGTTCTTTGCCAGGAACTAAGAACAAAAACAATATATATATATATATTTTTTTTTAATTTTACCACACTGGAACAGACCTAAAGTTACATAGCCAAAGCTTTGAGAATGGAACTACAAATCTCAAATCTCAGACTAATCTTTATGTGGTACATGAGACAAATATAAAAGAGCCCAGCAAATAAATTTAAAACCAAGCAATTGGGGGCACCCGGGTGCCTCACCCAGGTAAGTGTCAGACTCTTGATTTTGGCTCAGGTCATGATCTCAGGGTCATGAGATTGTGCCTGAGTCAGGCTCCATGCTGGGGGGAGTCTGCTTAAGGTTGTCTCTTCCTGGGCAGCCCTGGTGGCTCAGTGGTTTGGCACCACCTTCAGCCCAGGGCCTGATCCTGGAGATCTAGGATCGAGTCCCACATCGGGCTCCCTGTGTGGAGTCTGCTTCTCCCTCTGCCTGTGTCTCTGCTTCTTTCTCTGTCTCTCTCATGAATAAATAAAATCTTAAAAAAAAAGATTGTCTCTTCCTTTCCCTCAGCTCCTCCCCCATCTCTCTCTCTCTTAAAAAAAATCAATCAAAACAAAAAAACCTTGAGCTAACCTTGGAACCATCGCCTACAGGAGAGATGAAACTTGTATTCCAAACCTACACAGATTGGTTGAATGTTACCTAGAATTAGCCAGACTCTGAAGTTTGAGGGTATAGTTCTCCAGACTGCTAAGTCCACCAAAGACATCTGACACCAGTTGACAGTTCAAAGGGGTTCTCAGAATCACACTCAGATTTGATAATTCACTAGAACGACTCATAGAACTCACTGAGAGTTGTTATACTCACGGTTACAGTTTATTACAGGATTCAAGACTTGAAAATCAAGATTACTTATATCAACTCACTAAAGAAGAAAACTACATGATCATCTCAATAGACTCAGAGAAAGCATTTGCTGGCATTCAACATTTATTCATGACAAATACTTAAATTTAGAACTAAGAAGGTACTTAAAAATAGCTTTATTGAGATATAACTCACATAACATATAATTTATCTGTTGAAAGTGTATACAATTCCATGGTTGCAAGTATATTCACAGGATTGTGCAAACATCATCACAGTTAATTCTGGGACATTTTCATTATCCTCAAAAGAAACTCTGTACCCTTTAGTACTCACTCTAGTCCCAGGATCCCCTGGAAAGCACTAATTTGCTTTTGGTCTCTATGGATTTATCTACTCTGATCCACTCTGGGTATTTTATAGAAATAGAATAATACAATATGTGTCTTTTGTGACAGGCTCTTTTCACTTAGCATAATGTTTTCAGGCTTCCTCCATGTTGTTGAATGCATCAGCACCTCATTTCTTTTTCTAAAATTCTGGTAAAATTGGTACACCTGGGTGGCTCAGCAGTTGGGTGCCTGCCTTCAGCTCAGGTCATGATTCCGAGATCTGGGATGGAGTCCCGCATTAGGCTAGGATCAAGTTTCACATCGGGCTCCCTGTGAGGATCCTGCTTCTCCCTCTGCCTATGTCTCTGCCTCTCTCTTGAGTCTGTGTCTCTCATGAATAAATAAATCTAAAAAAAATAAAATTCTGGTAAAATATGCATAATATAATATTTACTACTTTCACCATTTTTTAAAAAGATTTTATTCATGAAAGACACACACACAGAGAGGCAGAGACACAGGCAGAGGGAGAAGCAGGCTCCACGCCAGGAGCCCGATGTGGGACTCGATCCCAGGTCCCTAGGATCACGCCTGGGGCCAAAGGCAGGCACCAAATCGCTGAGTCACCCAGGGATCCCCCCACTTTCATCATTTTTAAGTGTACATTTCAGTGGTAGTAAATATTTTCATGATGTTATGCAACTTTCACCATTATCCATTCTCTAAACTTAAAATAATTCTTTTTTTAAAGATTTTATTTATTTATTAAAGACACAGAGAATGAGAGAGACAGAGACAGAGGCAGAGGGAGAAGCAGGCTCCATGCAGGGATCCCGACGCAGGACTCGATCCCAGGTCTCCAGGATTACACCCTGGGCCAAAGGCAGCGCTAAACCGCTAAGCCACTGGGGCTGCCAAAACTTAAAATAATTCTAAACAGAAACTCTATAGCATTACTCAATTCTTCTTCCTAGCCCATGCTGACCATTGTTCTACATTCTGTCTCCATGAATTCACCTATTCTAGGTACATGATATAAATGGAATCATTCAGTACTTTTTAAAAAGTTTTATTTATGAAACACATACATACACACACACACACACACAGAGAAAGAGAGAGAGAGAGAGAGACAGAGACACAGGCAGAGGGAGAAGCAGGCTCCACGCAGGGAGCCTGATGTGGGACTCGATCCTGTGTCTCCAAGATCAGGCCCTGGGCTGAAGCCTGCGCTAAACCGCTGAGCCACTCAGGCTGCCCCAGTATTTTTTTTTATCTGCCTTATTGCACTTAGCATTTCTTCAAGGCTGATCTGTTATAGCATTTATCAGAACTCAATTCCTTTTTAAGGCTGAATAATATTCCATTCCATGTATGTGCCACATTTTTCTTATGTATTCAACTGGTGATGAGCGCTTGGGTGGTTTTCCACTTTTTGGCTATGGAGAATAGTGGTGCTTTGAACATGGGCATACAAGTATCCATCTGAGCTCATGCTTTCCTTCTTATGGGTATATATATATACCTAGGAATAGTGATGATGTGTGTGTAATCTGGAGTGATAATAGCCATCTAGTAGGTGCAAGGTGGTATCCCATTGTGTTTTAATTTGTATTTTCCTAATGACTAGTGATGTTGAGCATCTTTTCATGCCTTATTTTTTTAATTTTTATTTATTTATGATAGTCACAGAGAGAGAAAGAGAGAGAGGCAGAGACATAGGCAGAGGGAGAAGCAGGCTCCATGCACCGGGAGCCTGATGTGGGATTTGATCCCGGGTCTCCAGGATCGCGCCCCGGGCCAAAGGCAGGCACCAAACCGCTGCGCCACCCAGGGATCCCTCATGCTTTTTTTTGAAAAAATTTTTTAAAGTAATCTCTATACCCAGCATGGGGCTCAAAGTCACAACTTGGAGATCAGAAGTCACATATCTCCTGGTTGAGCCAGTCAGGCACCCCTGGACATTTGTATATGTTTTTTGGAAACATAACTATTTAAGACCTTAGACCCTTTTTTGAATTATGGTGCTCATCTTTTTTGTTCTTGAGTTTAGAGTTTATATTTTCCATACATTAAACCCTTAAAAGATACATAATGTACACTTTCTCCATTCTATGGGTTGTTTTTTCACTCCTTCGATATTGTACTTTGACATACAAAAGTTTTATATTTGGACCATAGGTTTTCTTCTAAGAGTTGCATAATTTTAACCCTTAAGTTCTTTGATCCATTCTGAGTTTTTGAATGTTGTACAAAGTGAGGGTCCAAAGGCAGCACTTCTTTAACCTGATATTTACAAAATACTTACACCTAATATACTAAAACTGAAAAAAAAATGCTTTTCCCTAAGATTGGGAACAAGATGAGGGTGTCTGCTTTTACTATCCCTATTTGATAATGTGCTACAGGTATTAGATAGTGCAAGAAGACAAGAAACATAAAAGAAAAAAATACAGACTATAAAGGAAGAAATAAAACTCTGTTTCAACTATGTGATTTTCTGCATAGAAAATCCCAAGGAATTTATCAAAAGTTCCTATACCTCCTAAATCATTTTAGAAAATTCACATGATAGATCAACAAAAGTAATAGAAATTTTATTTCCACTTATCACCAACAAATATTTGGAAATTAAAATGTAAAGCATAGTATCATTTATAATAGTACCAAAACAATGAAATAAATCTAACAAAAATATGCAGAACCTGTATTTTAAAAATTATAAAATACTGAAAGAAATCAAAGACATAAATAAATGGAAAGAAATACTACATCCATGGATTGGAAGATTCAATATTGTTAATACATCAATTTCCCACAAACTGATCTATACATTTAATGCAATCCTTTTTAAAAAATAGTTGTAGAGGTTGTTTTTGAATAAGCATTCCAGGGGATCAGGTGGGGCAGAGATTCAGCTTTGCTCCATTAGGCAAATCACTATTTAATGCAATCTTTTTTTTTTATTTTTTTTATTTATGATAGTCACACAGAGAGAGAGAGAGAGAGGCAGAGACACAGGCAGAGGGAGAAGCAGGCTCCATGCACCAGGAACCTGACGTGGGATTCGATCCCGGGTCTCCAGGATCGTGTTTTGGGCCAAAGGCAGGCGCCAAGCCGCTGCGCCACCAAGGGATCCCTATTTAATGCAATCCTAATAAAAATCCCAGTAAGATTTTTCTAGAAATTGCAGATTTAAAATTTCATATAGAACTAGGATAGCTGAAACAATTGGGAAAAAAAAAAACAAACAAAATTGGAGGACTCACACCATCTGACTTACTATAAAGGGATAGTAGTCAAGATGGGTGTGGCAATTAGAAATATAGAAGGTGGATCAATGGTAAAGAGTAGTCAACCCAGAAACAGACTGACAAATATATAGTGAATTGATTCTTGATGAGATTCCAAAGATAATTTACTAGAAAAAAGGATAATCTTTTCAATCTTTGGTGCCAAAACAGTTTGACATATATATGCAAAGAAAATTAAGAAAATGAATTTTACCTCATACTTTACACTGTATACAAAATTATTCATGATGGATCATAGACCTAAAAGCAAAACCTTAAGGCATAAAACGCATAGATGAAAACATTGGAGAAAATCTTTGTGATCTTGGGTTAAAGATTTCTTCGGTATGATACCAAAGGTGTAACCCATAAGAAAAAAAATTCCTTTCATCAAAATTAAGAACTTTTGTTGGTCTTTGACAGACAGTTGGGAAAATGAATAGACAAGTCATAGACTGGAGAAATATTCGAAAATCACATTTGTGGGGTGGCTGGGTTGCTCAGTCAGTTAAGTGTCTGCCTTCTACTGAGGTCATGATCCCGGCGTTCTGGGATTGAGCCCTGCTTCAGGCTCCCTGCTCAGCGAGGGGTCTGCTTCTCCCTTTCCCGTGCTTGTGCTTTCTCTCTCAGATAAATAAAATCTTAAAAAAAAATCACATATTTGAAAATGAACAATATCTAGAATTTATAAAGAATATTCAAGACTCAATAAAAAGAGAATACCATTAAAAATGGGTAATTCCTTGACTATGACCTATTTGGGGAATATAGAAAAGTCTGTACAGCTGCCATGTCCACAAGGTAGTTCCTGGAAATGGTTTGAGCCCTGAATACACTATATAGGAAGTTGGTCTTGCAGGAAAATATTGGGTCTGAGTTCCGTATTGCTATAGCATCAGGACTCTTCTAGAATATATGCATATAAAGAAAAAACAAGTGCTTTTGAATATATCTTCTGAAGTGAAGTGAAGTTCCTGCTACAGTAGAACCCCAAAATATCCTTAAACTTTTTTTTTTTTTTAAGATTTTGACAGAGAGCACCAGCCAACAGGAGAGGAACGGGGAGAGGCATATTCCCCGTTGAGCATGGAGCTCAACTCAGGGCTTTATCCGGGAGCCCTGAGATCATGACCCTAGCTGAAGGCAGACACTTAACTGACTGAACCACCCAGGCGCCCCTCCTTAAATTAAATTAAATTCTTTATGTTGTTCACAATTCAGCTGCATTTAGATTTACACGGGGTTTTATTTATATATTCCATCTGTTATAGATGGAATAATACGGCTTGGATGAGAGGTTTGGTTCAGTATCTACTGTTTGGGAAAATTAGCTCAAGTTTTATAAGAAATGAAATGAGTTGTATTTGCCAATCGTCTAATTTCAGAGGTTTGTCAAGGAAATCTATCCTACATTCTTTCTCATGCAGTGCTTCATGTCTCACAGCTGCAAGTCTTTCCCTCCATCTTCATCTTCATTTTCCCTCCTTCATTTCTTAGAACTTTTTCATTTCTCTCATCTTTCTATTCTTCCTTCAAACTTTTGCAATCTTCTTTCTCCCCACAAATTCCTGACATTTTCCAATTCTCTTGTTTTTTTCTATACCCAGTTTTCCTTTGGTAGTCACTTTATAAATCACGACTTAATATTTTTCCTGTTAGCTACTGCTTACACGTTTTATTAAGCTCCTGAGAGCAGAAAATTTGTCTTCCAATATTTTTTTGCTTTGTAAAACACCTTGTACTCTTATGACTCCTATTAACAATAAATCTCAGTATAAGTTAGCTAATGTTACATCTTCTTTATGTGTAAGCTTTAAGTGCATAAGAGCGAAGACTCAAGTTTCACCAGCTATGATTTGTCATGTGTATCATTAACTTTTAGGTAGCATTAGAATGCCACCTTTTGGAATTACCGGGCACCAAGACAAGAATTTATTTTAAACCACTTAGTTTATATATATTTTGTTCCAGAACAAGCAAAATAATTTTTTTCCATTCTAAGAAAATGCTCCTCTCTTTTTCAGTAATTAGATTGAACTCACATGGAATTGTCTACGTGCCAGGATACCTGTTCTAGTCTTAAATCATGTTTTTCAGAACAAATGGTCTCTGGAATGATGTATTATTGATAATTGGAATCTTTATTATTAGACTTGGTAAGTGTATCAAAAGATATTGATATTTCCCAAGTTATTTCACACCAGCCTAGACTTTATTCCCTTCTTTTATTGGAACATGGGAACCACACTTAGCACACATTTACTTTAGAAAAGTGTGATGAACAAGTCTCACTCTGAAGTGAGCAGTTGAGGTGCACCTGCTATTCATTCTGCTGTACCCCGAGCTCTTGGCTTTTGGTGCTGTGCTTTCCCTGATTTGTTGTTGTCCCATTCCTCCCAAGTACTATTTATTTTGTCTACCAAACCCACCTTCAGGAGGTAGCTGAGAGTCCTTCCAGGGCCACCTCTCTCTTGGACACATTTAGTCTGGATTCTAGAAGGTGAAACAATCTCGGCCACAGGATTCGAAGCTGTGACCTTCCTCGTATCATTATCAAGGCTTACTTGAAGATCCACCAAAAATATTTTGCTTAATGAGAAAGGTGTGTATTAGCTTTCTTTTGATGCCATAAAACGTTACAACTTTAGCATCTCAACTTTCATTTATTCTCTCACTGTTCTGTAAGTCAGAAATCCAGGCACACTGTGACTCAGCTGGTCCTCTGCTCTGGGTTTTACAAGGTTGAAATCAAGGGATCAGCAGGTGTGTACCTTTCTGGAGACTCAACAGAGAATTTGTTTCTAGGTTCACTCAGGGTGTTGACAGAATTCACTTCCGTGTAGGTGCAGGACTGGGTTCTCAGGTGGCTTGCCAGCTGCCCTCCAGGAGGCATTCTCAGAATCTGGAGCCGGCCTACATTCCTTGGCTCATGCATCTTTTCCTCCATTTGCAAAGTCAGCCACAACAGGTCAAATCTTTCTTCTGCTCAGAATCTCTGACCTCCCCTTCTGCCTCATCTTTTGCCTCAGCTTCCCTTTTCTGCCAAATCTGATTCCACCTAGAGAAATTTCCCTTTGCAAGGGCTCAAGTTGTTAGATCGGACCCACCTAGGTTATTCAGGATAATTTTTCTTAATCTCTACACTCAGTGTGGGGCTTGAACTCATGACTCTGAGATCAATCTGAGATCAAGAGTCAGATGCTCTACCAACTGCGCCAGCCAGGTGCCCCTATTTAGAATAATTTATAACTTTAATTATGTCTGTAAATGTCTTTCACAGCAGTACCTGGGTTAGTGTTTTAATAACCAGGGGATGGGAATTTTGGAGGGCCGTTTAGAATTCTGCCCGCTGTAAGGTACAAGACCTGTATGATGAAAGGACTATTTTTGGAGAATGTGTAAAGACACTTGCACAAATATGGAGTTATACTATAGTCCAGGAAGGAAAGGCTCATGTGGAAGGAATTAATATACACAACTAAAGAAATTTTTATAAAAATCTCAATGGTATTTTGGGGGTGGGTGTTTCTTGATAATCTGATTTCAAAGAAAGGAAGAATGAATAAAAATGACATAGGGGTAGGAAAAAAAGTATATCCCCCAATTCATTTTATGAGGCTAATTAATATAACTTTTATGCCAACCCAAAGAAGGATATCACCAGAAAGAAAAACCACAGATCGATTTTATTCTTTCTCATCTATTGGTTGGTGTCTCACAGTAGCAATTCTTTTCCTGTCTTTCAGTGTTTTCCTCTTTCCTCAGTCCTTAAATATGAGATCTTCTCAGATCTTAAACAGCAGGGATATACAAAAAAATAAAATAGACCGTGGAACAGAATATCAAAGTCAGAAACAAACCAACACATAAGTGACTACTTACTTGGTTTATGACCAAGGTAGCACTGCAGGGTAGGGTAGAGAGGACCACCTGTCATTAAGTGGTGACAGTTTATTTTTCCACACTGAGGGTGGGGGTAAGGGAATGGGGACAATAGGTGCCTCTCTTTCTCCATTAATAAAAAAGTTGATTTTAGGTCTGCTTAGGAGTAGGATGTATCTCTTAAATGGGATACAGACACCACTACTTATAGAGGAAAAGTGATAAATTTGACTCCATTAAGAATTTTTCATCAAGAGACATTAAGAGAGTGAAAAAGGAAGTCAGAATTGAAAAAAAAAATTTGTAGCACAGGTAATCAACTATAGGCGTGTTTCCACATTATGTAATCAATTAATAGAAATCAGTAAGAAAAAGACAAAGAACCCAAAATAAAAATGGGAAAGCACCTGAGCTTATAAGCCAGTGCTTATATGAAAAGAGGCTATTCTTCACTAAAGTAAGGAAATGCATAACAGTAGCACAGTAAGTATTACATATCCATTGGATTGGCAAAAATTAAAATGTTGGACGACTCAAGTGTTGATGAGGATGGGAAGCAAAAGAAATGTTATATGTTATTGTTGGTTATATAAACTGGTAGAGTTTATTTAGCATGGCCTTGAAAAGCTAAAAATAAACATGTTCTATGAATCAGGACTTCCATGCCAAGGTAAAGACGCTATAGAAATCTGTGTTTATACACTCCAGGATAAACATACACACACAACATGCACACAGACACACGCAGACAGCAGCATTGTTTATAATAGCTCAAAGCTAGAAATAGCCTAAATCCATGGAGTAGATAAATTATATTTCCATGTAATATAGTAGCCTACAGCAATGAAAATGAATAGACACGTCTACATGGGTGAATCTTAAAACATAACCTTGATCAAAACAATTCAAGACATGAAAAAAACTTACCCTATGATTCTATTTACGTAGGAGTTCAAAAATAGGCATAAGGTGTATTTTTAAAGAATGAGTAGTTAGGCAGAAAGAACATGAAGAAAAGCAAGAAAGTGAATATGCTAATAAACACCATAGTGGTTATCTGCAGGCATTTGGGGGTTATAAGGGAACAGGTTCATTGGGGCCTTTTAGGGTATTGGTATTTTGACCCAGTGGGATCACATGAGTGTTTGGGTTATAGTCTTTAAGTAGTACCCTTCTTTTTTATGAGCTTTTCTGTTTGCTCTATTTCCCATCACAAAAAATAACTCCAATCTTCTTTCTTCCCCATACTTCCTGATTCTTCCTCTGGTGAGAAGCATCTATAGTGCCTCATAGAGACTTAGAGTTGTTACAGCAAGACAACAAAGAGAACCATGTAGTCTTCAAAAACGAAAATACTTCCAAAGTAGGTTCTCAAGAATAAAAAAAGCTCTGACAAGAGTAAAACATAGCATTTGACCCTATATCCTTTCTAGTCCTGCCTGGCCAGATTAGCTAAAAAACCCCCACAAAAAACAAAAAATGAACCCCTGAATTGGGAGGAGTATATGCAGCATAATTCTGAAGAAGGCTGGGCAGGGGTGGGCAGGGAAGGATGGGTTTGATGGCAGTGGTGGAAAAAGAGCAGTGTGGTGCCTGGGCAGCTCAGTTGGTTGAGCGTCTCACTCTTGATTTTGGCTCAGGTCATGATCTCAGGGTTGTGGAATGGAGCCCTGCATCAGGCTCCACCAGGTTTGAGATTCTCTCTCTCCTTCTGCCCCTCCCCCTACTTGCTCTAAGTAATAGTAATTACAAATTATCATTAATAGATTTTGTTTGAGAGAGGATGTATGAGCGGGAGTGAGGGGGTGAGAGGCAGACAGAGAGGAACAAGCAGACTCCCTACTGAACAGAGAGCCTGACATGGGGCTTGATCCCAAGACCCTGGGATCATGGTCTGAGCTGAAGGAAGATGCTTTTTTTTTAATTTATTTAAAAAAAATTTTTTTAAAATATTTTATTTATTCATAGAGATGCAGAGACAGAGAGAGAGGCAGAGACACAGGCAGAGGGAGAAGCAGGCACTATGCAGAGAGCCTGACATGGGACTCAATCCAGGATCTCCAGGATCACGCCCTGGGCTGCAGGCAGCACTAAACTGCTGCGCCACCGGGGCTGCCCTGAAGGAAGATGCTTAACTGAACCACCCAGCTGCCTCTAAAATCTTAAAAAAAAAAAAAAAAAAAAAGAGCATCAGAGTTGGTGGAGTGCCATTTTGGTAGACACTGCAGGAAGCCTGGCCTAGGAGCAGGAAAGCTGTTATTCCGTGAATCACTTGGGACAGAAGCCTGCAAGGGCTGTCTGCTTCTACATATGTGTCATCTAGCAAAGAACACTAGCTGTCCTTGGAACTGCCTGGTGGAGAGCCTAGGACACCTGTCAGAGATGGAGGGTGAAATCTTAGAGCACCTGGTACTGTAGTATCTCCCTCCTTCCATTCCTTTCATCCCCTTTACCTCTAGGGACTTACTTTTTAAAAATATTTTAAGACAGAGAGCAAGAGAGACCATGAGCTAGGGGAGAGGCAGATGGAGGAGAGCCAGACTCCCACTGATGCAGGGCTCGATCCCAGGACTCAGGGATCATGATCCAAACCAAAGGCAGATGCTTAACCGACTGAGCCACCCAGGTCCCCCAACCCATAGGGTTTTTAGTATGCAAGGCCCTAGACCTTGTATTTTAATAAGCGCCTTGGTAACTCTTATGCAGGTGGCCTTTGGCACTGAGTAGCATTGCTCAGAGAAACTCCCTGGCAAGAATCACCAGAGGCACTTGTTAAAAATCCAAATTTCTGGGCTCCATACCAGACATGTGGAATCAGAATCTCCAGGGAAGGGGCCTGAGAATTTGTTTTTTTAACCAAGTCCCAAGTGATTCACAGGGAATTCTGGGGAAGAATTTTAAAGACTTCCACTTTTAATTTTGTTTTTTTCCATAGTGTATTTAAAAGCAAAATGTTTATAATAGTTTTTTTTTTGCATTTTGATAAAAAGTAGGTACCTTGTTGTAAAGATTACAAACTGTAAAATATTTTTTTCCCTCTATACATATCCTCTCCTTGAAGTCACCAAAACATCTTAAACTCAACATGTTCAAGTTGAAATCCCCATCTTCCTTCAAAACCAACTCTATTCCAGTGTTCCCCATATCTCATTGATAGCATTACTATCCACCCACCATGCCTGATCCCATCATCTCAGACTCCTTTTTCTTCAATTCCCAGTTCATCCCACTGATGTGGCAAACAAAAGCAGAAGAAAAATTAAGTTTCCTTACTACTTACAGCCCGTTGAAACAGGCAGGGTGACCTTCCTCTGGGAGCTCAGCTGCCTCAGTGTTGGCACTTTGCTAAAGGCAATCTTAGCCCCCGCCCCAAGATCCTGTGTGTATACTTTATACAGAAATTCCTTTGGAAGCTTCCTTTATCTCTACCCCTCAACATATATGTTAGCAATCATACTCCAAGCATATGGCCCAATGATACACACCTGAAGGATCTCATGACTGAGTTTTTACTAAACAGTAATAACCTTTTCCTAACAATAGCTAGCCCCCTCAGAGTCCTGGAAACCTTGTTTCCAAAATACCTTGGAGGCTTGTGCTGTCTGTCCTTAATGCCCTCCCAACTTGAAAGTATATAATCAGCTATGACTCACAACCCCCCTGCGGCTCTTTCTGCCCATGGGTCCTGTCCCCATCCTTTAATAAAACCACCTTTTTGGTGGTCTGAAGATGTGTCAAGTTCTTTCTTGACCATTTGCTCCTAACCCCAACATTTCCAGATCACCCACCATATCTGAATCCATCCATCACCTAAATCTCCCATGTTACTTCCCAAATTGTTCCATTTCTCCCACTTGTCTCCATCTCCTTATTCCCAGCCCGATCCATTTGAAATACCACTAAATACCACCTGGGGACCCTAATTGGCTCTATTCATATTCTCACACTACAGTTGGAATGAACTTTTCAAAACACAGATATGATAGTTAAATCTCCTCTCTGCTTCTCAAGAAGATACAGGTTCTCAGTATGGCCAACAATGTCTGGTCTCCAGCGTACTGTGAACTCTGTATGGTCTACGTTCTAGCCACATTGGTCCTCTGTTCCTCAGGCTTGCAGTGTTCCCCTCTGACAAAAGGTCTTTACGCATGATGTTCCCGGTTTCCATTTCTCCTTTTTTCAGTATCTCATTTTTCAGGTTTCCATTCCAGTAGGACCTCCTTTAGGGAGATTTCTCTCACCTTTCTGACCAGGTCAGTGAATGACCCTATTGTAAGCTCTCATAGCAACTATTTCTTGCAGCTTTCATTTATTCCTTTGAATAAATGTGGTTTTACTTATTTGTTGAATTAGACCTTTTAGCATTCCTTTGACTAGTTTATTTCCTTTGTCATCTTCTCTGGTGCTTTTCTGATTTCACTTCCTTAGAATCTATCACAGGAGAAATTTAGGATTAGTAGGCAATAATTCTTCAATATTTGGACTCGGCTAAAGCACCACCTTCACTGGCTTTCCCATACCCCTTCTGGCTGCTGTTGCCTTATCCTTCTCCAATCTCTTGAACACTTGCCTTTATCATGGTTATTTACCCTATTATTTTTGTGTGTTTTCTTGAAGGTTTCTCTCACTAGTGTCAGTTACTTTAGGACAGCTGTTTTATTTATCTATATGTGTACATAGGGTCTTGTCCTCGAGAAATATTTGGTCTTCTCTTACTGTGCCTGACAAACTCTTACCAGGTAGTGGTATAGTGTTACCTTCAGCAATATATGTAATATTTCTAATCAATTTCCTCATTTCTAAAATGATACTTACCTTAAGAAGTTGTTTGGTTAAAAGAGTTAGTGATTCCATACATCTCACCCTCCAAGTGTCTCCTCCTCCAGAGTAATTATCTATGGAATTTTGTCTCAGGATCAGGTTTTTGGGATGCCTGGCACCTGGCTAGTTCTTGTCTTCTCCCTCCTGTTTTTTTTCCCCTTTACAACAGACCTTGATGGCCCAGTTAAAACTAGAGAACAAAATCAGTAGCAACTGGTAAACATTTCTTTCCTGTTCTCTTAGGAAAATATATTCCTGAGGTGAGGAGATATGTTTTGCATTAACTTCACAGGCCTTTTAAAAATATATACTTCGAAAGAGCAAAGGATGAAAAATGAAATGGTTAAATTTCTGTAATCAAAATAGATGAAATGTTTCTATTCATATTTTCTTCGATAGATTTTTTTTTTTTTAAACAAGGCCAAGGGGATTCACAGGGAATTCTGGGATACAGAATTTCAATCTATAAAACTCTTCTATTTTCTACTAGACCCAGAGTGCACAAGTAAACTCTGGTTCCCTTGCCTTCGTCCTTTCAAGCTTACACAGCTGTAACGAAAGATTCTAACAGTGAGGACAATCTCACCTCACAGCGAATCACCTGGTAGCTTCCGGTACCCTATGCTCGGCTTCGTCAAAGTTTCCATGTAGCGCCTTAAAGCAATGACAGACACTCACGGATGCATTATTTTAAAACTCGGATGTAACTAAACAGAATAGAAAAATATCCCGTGAAAAATGTTTGCACAAGCAAGTCACGGAGGTAAGCCACTACCAAAGCTTTTGCTTGCTTTTCACCCCTTCTGCACGGTTACCTCACACGGGTTCACGTTATCTCTGGCTATTTAGACTGGTCACGTGCAGTGGACTAGGAAACGCTTTCAAATCTGAGGTGAACGCAGCCCGTGTGTGTGTGTGTGGGGTCATCCGTGGGCCCGGAGATCAGGACCTGGGAAGGGCGTATTCGCGAGGTGAGAGTTTTAAGAGAGAAAACTCGGCCTCTGTGACCTCCACGGGTTTGAGAACAACATCCTCCGGCGTGTGAAGCTCACCCCCCACGGGTGAGGTCAGCGTCCTGTCATCAAAATGACCCTTTTTGACGTTCAGCAGTGACGAAGGCCTCCGGCACTCAGTCTGCTGGATTTTCTCCACGGGCTCGTGTGGGGAGCGGGCCTTGGCTGCGCTGTGAGGTAGGGTTAAGTTCCTCCGCTGCCGGCCGCGGGAGGCTGACCCTGGGGCTCTTCAGGGCCGAGTCCTTTCCAGACGCAGCCATCTGCACCCTCAACCCCACCCGTCCCTCTCGCGGCGACCTAGCACCCCCCCTCCCCCCCCCCACTCCCAAGGGTCAATTTCGGGGTTTTCTTTCTCCAGTGACAGTTGGCAGAACAGGCTTCAAAAGAACGAGAGGAAAAAAAAAAAAAAAAAAAAAAAGAACGAGAGGAGGCCGAGGAAAAGAAGTAGCCGTGCCGGTAAGCCTCCCAATCAATGGCAGTCCCCCCCCGCCCCGCCCCGCCCCGAGATGCGACGACGAGCCCCCTACCGAGCCGCGGAAGCCCCAGGGCCGGCGTCCTCCGCCAACCGCCCGAGCGGCCCGCCCCAACTGCCCGCCCCCGGCGCAGTCACGTGACCGGGGAGCGGCGCGCGCCGGCCGTGGCGCTGATTGGCCGGCGGCGGGAGCGCGGGGTTTGATGGGAAGGAGTTGGCCGGGCCCACCGCTCTGTCAGTGGCGGCTGCCGCCTGCTGCGGAGACGGGCTGCGCGGTGGCGCCGAAGCTGGCAGACGTGGACGCAAGCGCCGGGCTTTGCCCGCTTCCTGCAGGTAAACCGTCGGAGTGAGGGCGGCAGGGAGGGCTCGGCGGAGGGGAAGCGCGCTGAGCCTTCCGCTGGGGCACGGGCTCCCGGGTTCCCCGCCCGCCTCTGCCCGGCGCGCCCGCCCCGGTGCCTGGTGGCCTAGGAGCTCCGCGGAGGTGGCGGGTCCCGGGCTCGCGCCGCGCCGCGCGCCGAGCAGCCTCGCCTCCTGCTGCCTCTGATTTCCCAGGGCCAGGGGCGACCCTGGAGTAACCGGGAGCCCGTTCGGCCACCTCCCCCCTCCACCCCCGCGTGTCCTCGGGGAGTCCGGGGTGGGGAGGTGGCCGGGTGGAGCAGAGCATCGGCTCTTCGGCCGGCCCGTGTCAAGGCGGGGGGTCAGGAGGGTCGACGCTGAGCTGTCGCTGAGTGTTGTGTGTCCATCTCTTTTTTTGCCCCCCCTCCGAGTTGTGCGGAGGCGCCACGAATTGGACAGATCGGGAGGACCGAAAACTGTCAGTGTCATGCTGGTCGGCCCAGGCATGTGGGCGTGGATTACGTGCTGCTTGCAGGAGCCTCTCCACCGACGTTGTCCTTGTTTGAGGGAAGGTGGGCGGTGTAAGGGGTGGAGGGAGCGAGGTTGCCGGGGTGACCGAGGCTCGGCCCGGGGGGGAAGAGCAGATCTGAACTGTTATCAATAGTTTTAATTCTTCGGCGTGCCTGGCTTGGCTCTCGGTTTGGAGGAGCCGTGCGACTCTTGGCCTGGGGGTTGTGAGTTCTGGCTGCATTGGATATGGAGATGACTTAAAAGGAAAATAAAAATCTTAAAAAAAATTAGTTTGATTCTTTAATATTGTGTATGGAGATTGAGAAAGTTGGGATCACTGAACTCAGTTTTGCTGATGGTGCCCTCATGGTAATAAAACTGGTGACTCACTGAGTTTTTTCCATGTTCCGCCTTTTCCCAGTTGGCTTCTGGTTTATGTCAATTGTTTTCTATCTCTTTGGCCTGCGTGTCACCATCATCCTAAGTGACCCTGTTCAGCAGCAGCGTGTGGCAGGCGAGCAAGCTTGGCTTCAGGCATAGGTTCGGACTGGCAGGGAGTGCTCATCCCTTGTTCTCAGCAGCCCCCGTGGTTCCATTTTTGGAGGAAGTTGATCTTAAACACGTTTTTAAAAACAAAAGTGGTGCATTTAAAATCAGAATTTTTTAAAAAAAGATTTTATTTATTTATTCATAGACACACACACACACACACAGATAAAATTAGAATTTTGTTTCTGTCACCTAAGATCCGCCCAACACTCGTTATAAGCTTAGTGTTTATATATTATTAACTTGACAAATAATATAAGCAGTTATAGAGCTATCCGCAAGGTATGATTTAATATAGAGATCTTTCTACCGAAATAGTGTTTAGTTCAGATTGAACATCAGCTTACCATGAAGATCAGCTTTAGCATATAATAAAAGTGCTTTTAGAGGTGTACTTCTTTTCAGTAATTTTATTTTTGAGCAATAAATGTGGTGGTTTGGGATATTTCAAAATTGCCTTTTTGGCTAGAATATTTGAAAGAATTCTGGAGCAAAATCACTTTTAATTTTAAATTGAAGAGTACATTATAGAGCCTCTAAAAGGCCTGCAAGAACATTTTAATGGAAGAGTCTGAAGAATATTTTGTTTTTATTTTTTAATACTAGAGCAAATGAGGGCAATACAATTTCAGTTAAAATACAAATTGTAATTTATTTTTCCAAATTTAAAATTATGAAAATGGGTACTTTCTGAGAAGTTAGGTGTATGAGTAGTATTGCCTGCACTACATGTGCTTTCTGATAATAGTAATAATAATAATGGCTATAATTTATTATGTGCTCACTACTTGTTGGACACTGTGCCAAGTAATATATAATTTCATTTAGTTCATACAGCAGTTCTGTGAAGTGTTAAGTTTTTTCACCACTACATAAATGTGGAAACTGAGGTTAGAGAGTTTAATTTACCCAAGATCGCATTGCTGGTATGCAGCAGAGGCATATTTTGATCCAGACCTTTTTGACTCCATTATTCTATTTTTTTAAAAAGTTTTTATTTTAGAGAGAGAGAGTGGGGTGGAGGAGTGGGTTAGGAGCAGAGGAAGACAGAATCTTAAGCAGACTCCATACTGAGTGGCCCCACAGGGGCTTGATCTCATAACACTGAGATCATGACCTAGCTAAACCAAGAGTCAGATACTCAACTGACTGCACCACTCAGTGCCCCTCTATTATTTTAGTATGACTTGAAATGAGCTGAAAATTTAAGAACGACATGACCCAAGATTTTAAATTCTGACCCCCAAACCTGAGTGTGAATATCAGTCAATAGGAAACATTGAAATAATGTGGTGGGCATTATTATTTGTTGAAAACACGGTAGATGCATCCAGCTCTTAAGGTCATGTCAGGTCCCGTTGTAATATCAGAGTGGAAAGACTGTACACATTCATGGAAGAGCTCTTGGGGACAAGCCACTTGAGATTGAGCAATCTGTCCACTCAAGGGCATACACTGATTTATGCTTCAGAGAGAAATGCTAGTTATTTGCTTCCCATATATTTTGCGTGTGTTAGAAGAGATGGACTAGGAAATGGCATTGACCACAGCAGTAAAAACAGTTTGTATTGAGAAATTAGTTATGTGTGGGGCACTGCTGAATTATCTCATTTAAGGCTTTCAACATTTAGAAGGTCCTTAACTATCCCTCTTTTGAAGATAATGAATAACTGAGAGGTTAAGTAACTTATTTGCCCAAGGTTTCATAGTAAGTAATGGGCCACAGGAATTGGAGTTGAGATGTTTGTGTCAAGGAGGGTAAAAGTGTTTGAACATAGAAGAGGTATGAAATTAAAGCTATGTAGAAAAGTTGATTAATTTTGTTATGCTTTCATATCTCTTGGAAAGTACTACCATTACATGAGTATTAATAGCAAATCAGTTTCTTTGAACAAATACTGGAATTTGGAATTTTAGGAAAATTACTGGAACAATGAGGGTTAGCTCGTTCTTTGATTAGAGCCTGAAAGCATGGATAGGCATTTAATGACTGTTTACCCTAATGTTGTTTTAGAGGACAAATTTTAAAGCATAATACCCTGCTTCAGGGATCTTAAAGGTTAAGCATAGTTTGTTTCATTAACATCAAAACAAGTCTCCAAGCAAATAATTGATGTCAACATTGATATTAATTGCAATATTATGCATATATTTCATATTACATTTAAAAAGTGATGTGCAATGGACAAGTAAAGGCAGTGCTTGCAGACTTCCAGTCTGCCACTAGCTGAAGCTAGCTGCCAAAATGATTTGGCAAATCATTTAGCTTCTCTTCCATGCAGATTTAAGCATTCAGATTTAATCAAAGGAAGGAACTGGGCCACATGATACACTGTACCAACACTGTCTCTTGTGTTTATAACTTACTTTCCACTTCGGTAGCTCTGTTTACCAGCTATTTGAGAATGTCAGAGGTGTTTTCATGTATTTATATGTAAATATTCCAATCTTATTTATATAAAGCAGACTTTATTTCTGATTTTGTGTTATTGGGAATAACTACTTCATAAAAAAAATCAAAACTAAAATACTGTGTCTGGCTATGCTACTTAATATTTCTGGGACCAAATTACTTCATTTCCCTAGCCTCAGTTTCTGACATTTATAAAATAGGATGATAGTAGTATCTAAATGAAATTCATGTAAAGCATTTGTTTTAGGGCCTACCAGAGATAAAGTATTTATCAAATATTTAACTGGTATCTTTATTGCTGTCATTACTTTTTTTAAATGTTATTTAAAAAATTATTTATTTATGCATTTTTAAAAAAGATTTATTATTTATTTATTCATAAAAGACAGAGAGAGAGGCAGAGACACAGGCAGAGGGAGAAGCAGGCTCCATGCAGGGAGCCCGATGTGGGAGTCGATCCCGGGACTCCAGGATCGCGCCCTGGGCCAAAGGCAGGCGCCAAACCGCTGAGCCACCCAGGGTTCCCCTATGCATTTATTTTTAAGTAATCTCTACCCCCAACATGTGGCTTGAGCTCACGACCCCAAGATCAAGAGTCCCATGCTCTATCAACTGAGCCAGCCAGGTACCCCCGTTGTTATCTTTAAATTATAAGAATTCTGAATTGTGATGGCTACAAACTTAACTCAGAGGCATATAAATGTTACAAACCAAAATGTGTAGGTCAGTTGTGTTCAAAACACTGTGCTAGACACTATACAATTAGGGAACTACTATATACTTTGAAAGTACCAAGTTAATGATTTGTATAAATCCTCCCTACCCAGTCACCTTTCTTGGTGAGTATTTTTAGCATCTTAAAACCTTAAGATAGGTTTAGAGACCTATTTGATGTTTTAACTAAGAAATTATACTTCTATTCATTAAAGTTCCTGGATTTCCTACAATTGCATCTTAGAAATTTGAATACTGACTTAATATTGAAGGATTAATAGTACTTAGGTTGCAACTTAATTGTGGCTTGTAACATTCATTTATAAACACCAGAATTTTTTAGGATAGCTTATAGGTATTTCTGGTCCTAGAAATCACTTTGTATGTGGAAATATTTTATAATATGGATCTTTGTTACTTCTCTAATCGAGAAAGTCCAAGATGGTATGCCTAATGCTAATTCCAATCTGTGACTAGTGTTGCAGAGTAGATGTATTTACTTGGTACTGGTGTCATTTTTGATTGCATTAATGGTTTAAAAAAATGTGAGAATTATCGCCTTTTTTGTGTGTGGGAGGAAGTAGTTTTATACACGGACAGTATGTAACTATTCCTGGTAAAAATATGTAAATTTGAAAGTATACTTTCACTATTTCAGGTTAAAAGAATAAGAACTTATATAATTATTGACTAATAAATTGATTTAGAATCTAAGATGGCTGATAACATTTTCATCCATATAGTAATATAATACATTTGAGAGTCATAGAGAAACAACTAAAAGAAGGACACAGCTAGCTGACATACACAGCTAGCTGACATGAAGGTCAGTTGACTTGAGGGACTTAGACACAATTTCAGAGAGAAATGTTTATTTGGGTATTGGAACAGTAGTGAACAGATTAGAAGTCTGAAGATAGCTTCGTGTTTTTTTGTTTGCTTTTTTTTTTTCTAATTAGAGAGGCAGAGGAAGAGGAAGAGAGAGAATCCCAAGCAGGCTCCACACCCAGCATAGAGTCCAACTCAGGGCTCTGTCTCACAACCCTGAGATCATGATCCAAGCTGAAATAGATGTTCAGCCCACTGAGCCACCCAGGTGTCCTTTAAGATAGTGTAGCTTTGACTCATGCACCCTGAAGATAGAGTAGCTTTGAGTCATGTTTTTTCCGAGCTATTGGGCAAATCACTGAACGTCTTTTCTCTTAATTTTCTTATCTGTAAAATGGTAACAATGAAGGCTATCCTGTGAAAAGTGCTGATATATTAAGTTTAATTTACAGAAAAGAAAATTAAAGCTCAGAAGCATTAAATGACTTGCACAAGGTCTATTGGTTTTCTGTTACTTTTAAAATATTATTCTAAACATTGTAAAACACCCCTAATTCCAAATAACTAGTTTAGTTGAGAGACAGCTGAATGATAGATATGTTGTATCTAAGCATGTAGAATGAAAGTAGTACAGTAAAACTTTTCTTAGGACATTAGGGGACCTACTTGAAAGAACAGTAAGTTGCAAAGCAATAAGAATATATACTGTTAAAATGCCTTGTCATTTAAAAGCCTTTCTAGCTTTATTTTCACTTTTAAATATGTACTGGTGTGGAAGAAGGGATTTGTTGAGGGGTAGACTCTGTCTCAAGAATATCTGAACTAAAATTCCATGTAAGTGGAGTTCAAATAAATTAATATTTTATAGTATTTTTAGGCAGTATTGCAACATCTACGTTTTATACTGGGTATAGTATGTATTTAACCTAAAAATTTTAAATACTTGCTTTATTTCTAGCTGTGAATTCCTTTGGACGATTGATGATATTTATCATTGTGCCCAGTTTCTACACATAAAAGATGGGTGGATTATTTTCTCGATGGAGGGTAAGTTAGTTTTCTTTACAGCCAGTTCTTAGTCAAATATAAAGTGTCACATAAACCTACTTGTAAAAGTCTCCTTTGTGGTGTAGACTTGAGTATAGCTTGATATTATCCCTAATTCTATTTAATTTTCTTCCTCCTCATATGAATTAGTTGTATATTTGGACTTTAATATTCACTTGCTGTATAGGTATGCAATGTCTCTTTTTAATATCATTATTTCACTTTGACTTCTGAGTATTTTTATTTATTTATGCATTCATGTGTAAATGGTTATCTTTTCTTGTTTTCTTCTGCTTATTGCCTCTATTTCAATCTTATTTGAAGAATAGTTAAAATTATTGTTATTGAACTAATTGAAATTATAGTTGTATGCTATATAATACTTATGTTTTTATGGGCTATATCTTTTTGCTTATCATATGTATTTGTTGAAGTCATACTAAATATACTTTTAGGAATTAAACAAAATTTGGAATGCATTTTAATTTTATTGGGTAGAGCTTTAGAGGAAGTATCTCCAATTTAGTGCTATAAATTTAAAATATAGTGATAAATGTTCTATTCTAATATGAGAGGAGATAATGTAGTCTCAGACAAAGCTTATTTTTAACCTCTTTTGCCATATAATGGAGTCTAGCAATATTTGGTAGACTCATTTTTTGACTATTGCTGGAACTGCTTTGTTTTGGACTTTGTCCTCCCTTTAAAACTTTTTGATAGTTCTGCTTGAGGATCAAATTTATCTTTGTCTTTGTTAGGTTGAACCATATGAGGATTAATTTTGCTTTGTCTTTGTTAGATTGAACCATATGAAATTGCTTTTTATGTAAGTCAAAACAGTTGAATATTGGCAATTTCATATGGTTCAACCTAATGTTAACAACTTGTGGGAACTACAATGAATTGATTGATGTCCACTACTTTCTTACATTATTGAGTATATAATTGGTAAGTACCTTCTCAAGTGTTGTAGGAGACATTTTGGCTGGTTTTTATTCTGGATATATAAAAAATATTTTTAACAAACAACTCTGCTATAATGAAGTATTCTTAGTTGCCTTTTAAAAATCTAATCTTCAGAAAAATACGTTAGGAATTCAAAATGAAGATAGCCTATGGATTTTGACTTTCAGAGTCCTAAGTGAACTTTTAGCAATAGTAAAGCAGACCATCTTTAGTCTTGATGTTCAACCACTGAGCCACCCAGGTATCCCTAGTCTTGAAATTTCTAATATATGATATGTTTTGGATAATCATATCTAAGAAAAGTTTTCTTGGAGGGAAAATTTCTCTATAAAATTTGATTAAGAATGATAGAAATAAAAAAACGTGGTAGAAATTGAGTGGTCAGAGTTGAAAGTACTTCTAAGACTAAAAAATCAAATAGGAAAATGCTTATTTCTTTAATCATGTAGTTCTGTTTGTAATTGTAATTTTATTTAAATCTAAATCTCATTAATAAATAGGAATACATATTGCTTGACATTTGAAAAAAATTTGAATTAAAATGTCCCTTTTTACTTTATTTTCATTTTTTGAGTTAAAATGTTCATTTATGGTTTTATAAATCAAGTGTTTCTAAGTTTTCAGGAACAAGTTTTAATGTCTCATATCTGTTTTGATAACAGACAAAACCTTCAACTGTAGAAGTTTTGGAAAATATAGATAAGGTATGTCTTTGGGCTCTGGGGTGTTTTAATTCATTTTAAGTATTGCATAAATATTATTATTTTAATTTTAGTATATGTATATTATTTTGGAGACTGGATCTGGTTTGGGAATTTAGAGACCAGATAGAGTAAGCCTGAGAAGTTTATTGTTGTATTATCTCAGAAAAATATCTGAAGTCTCTCAGTCACTTAAGTCTGTGTCAATAGAACCTGTTAGAATGAAATTTGATGTATAGCATGGTGTAAAGGATAAAGTAGATTATAAGATAGTCTGCAACAGTTTTTATCAGTCTGAAAACTTCACAAACTTCATTATCAAAAATGGTTATTTCTTAGGAATACTGAGTGATGAATAGATTGAAAGAATCTAGTATGGTTATTGTTGCAATTTTTATTAATTCTTTTTATAGTCAGATTTAAAAAACGAATTAACTTATTTTTAGCCAGACTTTTTTTAGACCTTATACAGAGAGAATTATTTAGATTATTAAATACTATATATTGATGTCAATTTCATGCTTGATCTTTGCTAATTTGATAGTCGAAAAGGGTATCTTAAGTTTGCATTTATTTATTTATTTTTAAAGACTTTATTTTTATTTATTTGAGATAGAGAGAGAAAGAAGGAGAGACATCAGAAGCAGGGGGGAAAGTGCAGGGGGAGAAGCAGACTCCTCACTGAGCAGGGAGCTTGATGTGGGGCTCCATCCCAGGATCCTTGGGATCATGACCTGAGCCGAAGGCAGATGCTTAATGGACTGAGCCACTCAGGTGCCCTTTAATTTTGCATTTAAAAGACTGACTTGTCAGCATAGGCATTTTCATATGTTCTAACTTCATTTCTAATTTTTTTTCAAATTATGTTCTTTTTAAAATATTAAAGTATTATATTTAATTGACTTTTAAGAGTTCTTCCTATATAATCTATCATGTTAAAATTTTTTGTTGACATTTTGATTTCTTTATGAAATTTGAGATTCAATTAAATAATATAGAATAATTTTCTCTTAACAGGAAATTCAAGCATTGGAAGAATTTAGGGAAAAAAATCAGAGATTACAAAAATTATGGGTTGGAAGATTAATTCTCTACTCTTCAATTCTTTATCTGTTTACATGTTTAATTGTATACTTGTGGTATCTTCCTGATGAATTTACAGCAAGACTGGCCATGACACTTCCATTTTTTGCTTTCCCATTGATGTAAGTAAATTGTTCATTTAGTTGACCTTTCCTCTTTTTGGCCGGTTAAAATATAGTCAGTCTCTCTATATTGTGAAATAGTAATGTCTCAGATTGAGTAAATTTGCTTTTGCAAAGTTACTTCTTTAAAAAAGTAAACTAACTGTATTGAACCTTAATTTACAATTCAGCAGAGCTGAGGAATATCACTCAGTGACATTAGTAATAATGGCTCTATGTGGGAATCTTTTGTGATCCTCTAATAGATGATCACATTCCCCTAGGGATATAGGGCAAGGAGTAGGCATTTCAGATTGTGGGTAGTCGTAACTGAGGGAGGATTTGTAAAACAAACAAATAAAAAACCCAGCTGCCCCAATGATTCTGAATATGTTCCACTCATCCCATCTCTTTTCCCCCTCATTTTAATCACTGCTATAAAGCAATTGACCCTTATTATAGAGATATTTTATAATATAGCACTTTACTGAAGGTGTGTCATGATTGACAATTTTGAGAGACAATTTAATAAAAAAATTGGTTCATTCACTCTACAAACTTTTGTGGGTACATTCTGTAGATGTTGGATTTTGTAGATGTTGGAATATAATGGTGTATGGTATACAAAAATATAAAGTCTCTGTAGATTTTAGACTGTATATATTAAAATAAGTAATAAGTATGATGAATATTATCAAAGAGAAGTGTCAAATGCTATGGGAACATTTAACAGAGGCTCTGACACTATCTGTGGTGGAGGTGGGAGTCAGGGAAGAGTTTGTATTCATTTTCTGTTATTGTCACAAATTTAGCAGCTTAGAGCAAAACTCATGTTGTATCACAGTGTAGGTCAGAAGTCCAGGTGACTTGACTGGACTCTCTGCTTAAAGTCTAGCAGGCCTCAATCAAGGTAGCCATTCATCTGGACTGGGATCTTATCTGGTTTCTAGGGGGAGAATCTTTCAGGTTTAGTCAGGTCATTTGCTGATTGTGCTACATCTCTCTGACTTCTGATTCTGCCCTCAGCCCAGAGAAAGCTCTGCCTTTCAGGGTTTAACTGATTATATTAGACCCACCAAGATAATCCAGGATAATCTCCCTTGAATAAAGTCAGCCGAGTAATACTTAATTATATTTGCAGAGTCCCTTCATAGCAGTTCATAGATTACTGTTTGATTGTATTACCAGAGGATGGAAATCTTGGGGAAGAAGAGAGACAGCTTTAGAATTCTGCCTACCACAGCCTCCCTGAGGAAGTGACTTTGAATTTGAGACCCAAGGATGATTATGTGTTTTAAGAGTGGTGTGACGTGGTGGATAATCTTTTAGGCAGAAGGAACAGCATATATGAAGGCCCTGGGGGGAATAGAGCATGGTAGGTTTAAAAAATTGAAAGAAGGCCGAAGACTGATTTATAGGGAAAGTCTAGATAGTTAGGCATGGGGTATTCTTGTGGGCCTTATAATCCATGATAAGGATTTTAGGATTTAATCTAAGAGTAATGGGAAGCCACTGAAGATTTTTAAGAAGGAATATAATGTGATCATATTGTTATTTTGAGAATATTGAGGCTAGACCATGGAGAATAAATTAGAGGGGAGTAAGAGTGGATCTGAAGCAGCAAGTTAGAAGGTTGTTACAGTTGTCTAGGGGAAAAATGATTGGCGGTGATTTGCAATTTGGGTGGAGGTAGCAGAGTAGAAGAGAAGCAGATGGGCTGAATGAGGTGGATGTATTGAGATTTAGGAGACAGAACTGAGGTAATATGGAGATGCTCTTGGTGATTGGGTGGGTGTGAGGTGAGGGGGAATAGTTGTAACAAGGATAAAATTTAAGAGTATGGCTTGGGAAATTTGGTTGATGGTAGTCTCATTCATCTAAATAGGGAATCCCATGAGGAAGAGCAGGTTTGCTCACTAAGACTAAAATACCTGTGTTCTATCTAGAGAGAGCTGCCAAGTGGGATGGTTAAGTATGAGTATGAAGCTCAGGAGAGAAATTTGAATGGGAGATTTAAATTTAGGATTTGGCATTTTATAAATGTTAATCAGAACCAGCATCTGTTCATTCAGTAAATTTTGGGCATCTGCAATGTGTTAGGTACTGGGCTAGACCCTAGTGATTGAATGAGAAAGTAGTGACAAGATCTCTGCCTTCATGGAGCTTACATTCTGTTGGGACTAGACAGATAAAAGATGAGAGACCAATAAGCAAACAAGTGTAATGAAGAAAATAAACAGGGTGATGTGATAGAGAGGAACTGTCCTCTTTTGAGAAGGCAGTATTTGAGTTGAGAACTAATGTATGAGAAAGAACCAGCTTGGAAAGAGTTGGAATTTATGGAAGATTATTTTTATATATACAGTGTACAATAGCATATGTGTCTATAGAGAGATGTAGGAAAGGATTAACCTCAAAATATTAATGGAAATTCTCTTTGGTGGAATTTTTGTAGTTGTTTCTTTCCATTTTTTTTTTTTTTGTATTGTTTGAATTTTTTACCTTAGTGTGTTCTTCAAATCCTGAAAACAAAAACAAAAATCCAAGTGTTGAGAGGGAAGATCTCAGACAGGAAGAGAGAACAGAAAATAAAAGGACTGTGAGGTAGGAGAGATCATGACTTATTTAAGGTCAAAAAGATCATTATATATGGAATGTGTGATGTAGAGAGTGATAGGTGTGCTTGCACAATCAGATGGTATCTGGATCATGGGAAGTCATGGCTAAGGAGTTTGTGTTTCATTTTGGGTGAATTGGGAAGCTTGTAAAGGTTTTAGTGGAAGAATGTCATGATGAGATTTGTTTTATTTTTTTAAAGATTTACTTATTTATTACTGAGAGACACACACAGAAAGAGAGAGAGAGAGAGAGAGAGAGAGAGGGCACAGGCAGAGGGAGAAGCAGGCTCCATGCAGGGAGCCCAACGCAGGACTCGATCCCGGGTCTCCAGGATCAAGCCCTGGGCTGACAGGCGGCGCTAAACCGCTGAGCCACCGGGGCTGCCCTCACAATGAGATTTAAGTTAAGAGGATCACGTGTGTTGCCTGTGGAGATTGAGTAGAGGAGGACAAGAGTAGAAAACAGGGAGGTCAGCTAGGATGCTGTTATAGGAGTTTAAAGGTAAAGATGGATTGGGCATCCCAGTGGCAGTGGAGATGTATAGATAGATGACTTGGTAGTATTTCAGAAGTACAACTGAGGCAACTTGATGGGAGAAATTGGGAAGGTAAGGGAAAAGAATGAATTGGGTGCTATTTAGGTTTTTTGGTTTGACATTTGGCAGGTGTAGGATCTCTTTTTTTGGGACTGCTAGAGTAAAATAATTGTGTTTAGTCTTTAGTACAGGACATATTTTCCAATTGGAACTCCTGGAGATCATAAAATTTTAGCTTTGTATGTAGGTAAAAAGCAAAAAATCGAGTCCATGCGTATTACCAAATAAAATCTCTGTCATTTTCTTTCTCTTTTTGGAATGTTTTGGAATGTTCTTATCCGAGGTGTAGCAGATTTTATAATGCTGAGCTCCTTTCCCTTGTTCATTTCTGGTTTTTTATAAAAAGAGAGGAAATTTAGAAAGGGAATAAGTGTGATGTTTATTTGATTGAACATCTTTAAAAAACTTAAAGCTCACTTGACATCCATTTCTATATCAAAATTGATCTTTTGATTTTGAAAGATTTCTATCTAGTTACAAAAGAATGTCTGACCGGAAACTACTGTGCTAATTCTAATGGCTATTCAAAACTTGTGATCTATTGGATCTGCTATTATGCTGCAGACAACTTTGTTTTGGGGGGCAAATAAATCATATACTGATTGTTCTTAAAAGGAAAAACTTTAACTTCTTTAAAAATTTTGTTATTTTTTTCAGTTTGATCTTTCTCTTATTTTGAGTATGAGACTGTAGTATCCTCACTGTCCTGCCTCTTCTGCATCACCTGCATCCAGTATTTCTTGGTTTGTTAAGCTTCAGAGCCATTTCTCACTTTGTCTCACTCACATTTGTGACCTGGTTCTTGACTGCCGCTGCTTCTATTTCACTGAGCTCTCCACTTTTGGAAGCATAGACCAGTTATCAAACAAAGAATAGAATTGTCCTTCTGATTGATGACAATCAAAAAAGCATGAAATAAAATACAACAACGTGAAAGTGGATGTTGTGGTATGTAGAAGGAAGACTTACCGCAGGACATTTTCTTTTGTGTAAACTATTGCCTTAGTTTATTCCTGGACTTTTTTCCTTTGGAAACAAAAATTTTAAGGTCTGGACCAGGGTTTACTTAAAGAAATGGAAGCAGAAAGAACAATAAAATGTATTGTTTTTACTTATCACTGTCTACACTGATTATAAAGCTTAGAAATCTACCTGATAACTGCAAAAAGTGACTGTTATCTCTGCATTCCAAGTTTCCCAAATGCTTTTACTGGACAGAGAGGTCATGGAATCGGGACTGAGCATATACTACATAATCATAACTATCTTAAAATGATCTTTAATGATAGAATATCAATACCCTGTATAAGATGCTTTGATATTTTATTATATCTTTTCATGATGTAATATGGAGAAAGTTGGTATGATTCCAACCTATTATTTTTCTGCCTTTCAAATTCAATAATAAATTTATATCGCTGATTTTTCAACTATTACTGAAACAAATTATCTAAATGCTGAACTTATTTCATAGGAGTCATTAAGCCTATGTTCCATGGTGAAGGAAGGTTTGGATTATAGTTTAAAATTTGTATGTCTTGATTATGCTGTCAAGTATGCATTACCTTGGGAATAGGTTCATTTTCTGAGAGTGAACAACCATTAAGCTTTGTCTCTACCCTTAACTAACTCTGCAAGCAATCTTAGACTTCTATTCCTGGGTACTTTATTCTTACAGATGATAACTTTCTAGAAATTTCATTCTCTAGAAGATCATTTCAAAGGCTTATTAGTGTAAGACATTGACCTTCCCAGAGTACTTAATTAACCATATTTTCCTTCTGGGTTTCTTTTCTTTTTTTTTTTTAATTCCTGTTAAAATGGGGTTAGGGAGGGGGAAAAGTTAAGCAAAGAAACTGAGGAAGTTTGTCACCCAATTTTTTAATGTTTGTTTGTTTTCCTACTTAAATTGAAAGCCATTTGAGGATAGGGCTTTGATCTTACACAGTTTTAAAAGCCTTCTTCCCACTCCCCCACCTCCCAACTAACTGGTAAAAGATATTTCTTAGTCCACCTAGAAGAGTTGAAAAGCATACTTTGTAACCTTTTGAGGAAAGTTAAACATTTCTTTCATGGCACTCTGAATAAGAATACAAAGTATCTCTCATCAACTATAGTTGGCTCTTAAAGGAGAAGATGTCTGAATATCTCTTGGTATTTACTCAAGGAGAATATTTACTAAGAGGTTTTGGTAGGTAAGAAATCATTTTGCAGGCATCCTTTTTGCAATGTTTATAGGTATTTGAATAATCATAGTTATTCGATTTATAGAATTCTGTACTTAAAGAATGATGTACTGAGACATAATTAAGAGATAGATCCTATTCTTGGTTGGGAAAATTTGGTATTGTTATGAGCTCAGTTCTCCCCAAATTAACATAAAAATGTGTGGTCACAATAAGAATACCAACAGTACTTTAAAGATTTTGGCACAGTTATCCTGTACTTAAAAAAAGGGGGGTGGAGGATCCCTGGGCGGTGCAGCGGTTTAGCGCCTGCCTTTGGCCCAGGGCGCGATCCTGGAGACCCGGGATCGAATCCCACATCGGGCTCCCGGTGCATGGAGCCTGCTTCTCCCTCTGCCTGTGTCTCTGCCTCCCTCTCTCTCTCTGTGTGACTATCATAAATAAATAAAAAATTTTAAAAAAAGGGGGTGGATTTATTTATTTATTTGAGAGAAAAGCGGGGAAGGGACAGAGGGAGAAGGGAGAGAGAAAGAGAATCTCAAGCAGACTCCCTGTTGAGCATGGAGTCCGACTTGGGGCTTGATCTCAGGACCCTGAGATCCTGACTTGAGTTGAAATCAAGAGTCGGACACTCAACTGACTGAGCCACCCAGGTGCCCCTCCATACGTTTTAATGGAAAAGTAAACACATAAGAATAGTCCTGAAAATTCTAAAAAAGGAGAGGGATGAGAAGCAGAGGTCTGTCAGGCATCTGACATCTGGCTTTCAGACTAATAACAGTGATTTATTATAAGTAAATGCATTATAAAACTCCATTAATTAAAAGTTTGGCACAGTGTGTAACTAGTATATGAATTTAAGTTTGACACAAACCAAGAAGGACACAAGAATCCAGAAATAAATCCTAAAAGGAATTTTTATATATGATATGGTATGATATGTATGGTTTTTATTTATGATGACATTTCAAATCATTGGGGGAAAGTGGTGTTGAGTTATATATATAAAAAAATTAAAAGTCCATTCAATTAAAAAAAAAAGTTTGATTCCTGCTTTATTCCTTATACCAAAGTAAATCACTGTTATTAGTTTGTCTGAATGTGAAGGTAATTCTCACTAAAGCCTTTGATAGTTAAATAAACTGACAAAGTAATCAACGTAGTTATTTGGTACATCTTTTCATTTTTAGCTTTATATATTGCTAAATCTCATCGAAAAACAATAAATTGGGTAGGGTTATGAGGTTGTTGGAAAGACAGCACTTAAGTTTGGCAGAAAATGTTTCATACATGAAGGTTGGTGAAAAACCTTCAGGTTTGGTTGGAAGTTTATGGAGTGTTAATCCTTTAGTTAAAAGTGATGAAGGTTTGATTATATTGATTGAGTTTTAGATATTCTGCTATATTTTAACTTTTAGCATTTTTTAATTTTAGTACAGTAAAACACCAAATATTAGGGTTTTAAAATATTTACCATAATTAAAATGTGATTCTGTTATATTGAGGTTCCAAGTATTTCCTCTTTGTATACCTTTAGAATTTTATGGTGCAAGTCACTAAATTATATTTAACAGAAATTCATAGTGTACTACTGTTTCGAATAGTATCAGTTTCATTCAGAAAAGAACAGCTGGGATGATTTGATGAATTAGGTTAAGAGAGGGTTTTTAGTATGTTTTAGAACTGATTGCATATTTGAATTTATTGATTTTCCATACAATTTTGTATTCAACTGCAAGAATTATCTTGTTTTTAATAAATTTTTCGGTTGATTTTTTTGAGTTTACAAGTATTGGGGCACCTGGGTGGCTCAGTGGTTAAGTGTCTGCCTTTGGCTGAGGTCATGATCTCAAGGTCTTGGGATCAAGCCCAGGCTCCCTGCTCAAAAGAGTTTCTCCCACTCCCACTGCTCTTCCCTCTCTCTCTCTTGCTCATTTTGCTCTCTCAAATAAAAGTCTTTAAAAAAAATTTAAAGTATTTTTAAAGTATTCAGACATCATTTGTGAACAGCAATAATTTTACCACCTCCTTACATACTTTTTGTCTGATTTTTTTTTTCTTTTGGCTAATTATATAGGCTAATACTTTCAGGACAATGTTAAGTTATTAGAGAAAATAGTGGACATTCTGGACTTGTTCCTTGGGAATACTTCTAATATTTCCCTATTGAACATTTTTTGACTTTTGGATCAGAACATTTTATCATGTTAAGGAATTTTCCATTCACGTTTAGTTTTCTTTTAAGCCAAGAAAGATTGTTGAATTTTGTTAAATACTGTTTCATTATCTATGGAAATAGCCATTTGAGTTTTTCATCTTATATCCCTTAATATGGATTATATTAAGTTTTGTTTTTTTTTTTAATTTTTATTTATGATAGTCATACAGAGAGAGAGAGAGAGAGAGAGGCAGAGACACAGGCAGAGGGAGAAGCAGGCTCCATGCACCGGGAGCCCAATGTGGGATTCGATCCCGGGTCTCCAGGATTGTGCCCTGGGCCAAAGGCAGGTGCTAAACCGCTGCGCCACCCAGGGATCCCTATATTAAGTTTTGAATTCAAAGATTGAAATCCTGAATTCCAGGAAAAATTCTAATTTCATAGTTGTAATCATTTTATAAAAACATCTAAAAGCTTGTCTTTATTTTCTAATGCTCTAGAATACATTAAATAGAACTGTCATCTGTCCTTAATAAGTTTGGTAGTATTCTGTTGGATATCTTCTGAACATGGTGCTATTTTTGGAGGGAGCTCTTAACTTTTTAAATTCAATAGTAGTTAATCTTTTTGGTTTTCTGTCTGTTCCAAGGGTAGTTTTGTTAAAAACTATATATATATATATAAAATATTATATATATAAAATATATTGTTTATCTTTAAGACATATTTATATTTATGTAAATTATATATAAAACTATAAAATTTTATATATATAATTCTGCAATTTAAAAGATCTATTTATTTTGTGTGTGTGTGTGTGTGTGTGAGAGAGAGAGAGAGAGAGAGAGAGAGAGGGAGCATGAGCAGGAGGGGGAGAGGGAGAATCTCAAACAGACTCCACACTGTGCCTGAAGCCTGATGTGGGGCTCATCCCACAACCCTGAGTTCATGAGCTTGAGATCATGACTGGAGCAGAAACCAAGAGTTGGACTGTCAATGGATTGCACCACTGAGAGGCCCACTCATTCTACAGTTTTAAAAATGAAGTAAGTGAAGAAAAGAAGAAGATGGAGATTCAGACTAAGAGAATTCAAGCTCCTTTAGATAATTTACAGAGGAAGTATGAGTTTTACAGAGATTGAAAGGAAGTTCACATGTTGCCAATGAAGTAAAAAGTTTAAAATAAGAAAAAAGTACCAGTCTCAGAAACTCACAAGGCACTATTTAATGCACAAGTTTATGAACTTTTAATTGTTTTCATTGACTGGATTTCAGATTACCTTAGTAAAATAAAAAGTAAAGAATCTGGAATGGACAATGGAAAGCTGCTACTCAACTTTGCGTGAAATGGAAATGATATTCAGAAGTGTATAAAGCTTTTGCCTGTGATAACAGAGCAGCTACAGTGCATGCTATTTGTGAATACCAAACTTCGTGAGCCTTTTGTAAAATTTATATATTGGTCTCTAAGCTAGATGCAGGAACATAGCATTCGACCATGACATAACATTGAGGAGACTGGTAAACACATATTCAGAGGAGTAGTGACTAAGGGAATTCAGGATTCTTTACAACATTCAGTGGAAAACAGCTGCTTTCTTTAAGAGCTTCAATTTACCACTGAGGTTTTTATAAACTATATTTGTTCTCAAAATGGTTACTCAGGCTGACTACGTGCTCAGGCATTTGATTGTCTTTGGACTTGAAGACAGATGAAGGAAAAGTCTTGTTTTTGGACTGTCAAGCTGTCCCAGTAATACTAAATCATCTAAGAATATCCAGTAAAGGACTCCTCTCTACTGTCATTGATAGTTTGCTTCAGATGACAGTGGAATCTAAATCCTTGCAAGCCGTTCCTGGAAGCCTATAGCAACACTTTATTTTTTTGTACTTGCTCTGTGCTGCTTCAAACCCCTAAGCTTGATTTTAAGATACTAAAAAAGCTCAGTATCATTCTGCAAGAAGCTTTCCAAAATCAAGAGTAATAAGAAGCTCTTTGAACTTTTTACTATTCATCTGATGCTTCAAAAATTATAAAGGACAATACATCTAAAACTTGCTTTTCTCTGTATTAACCTAAATTCAACTCTGTTCAATTTGGGTTTGACAAAATGCAACTCCTTGGCCTCCAATGCAAGCGATTAAGCTACCTTGTTATTTTATTTTATTTTATTTTATTTTATTTTATTTTATTTTATTTTATTTTATTTTATTTTATTATTTTTATTTATTTTTAAATTTTTATTTATGATAGTCACACACAGAGAGAGAGAGAGAGGCAGAGACATAGGCAGAGGGAGAAGCAGACCCCATGCACCGGGAGACCGACGTGGGATTCGATCCCGGGTCTCCAGGATCGTGCCCTGGGCCAAAGGCAGGCGCCAAACCGCTGCGCCACCCAGGAATCCCTAGCTTGTTATTTTAGATATATTATGTATGTGTTGCTTATTTGTAAGAGTGTAAAAATTAGCAAACTAAAAGTCCACCAAGTAATCAGTAGCATCATTTATCATGAAAAGTAGAATTCTTTAAAACTTTTGAAATGAAGTCTATAAGAAGCTATGGAATTTTTGGATTGTTTCAGTTCAACTAAGTACATTAGAACTACTAATGTACAAAATGGAATTTCCAGAATTAATGACCCTGGGTTACTTTTTATATGAGTGTTTTAGGAAGATTTTAAAAATTATGTGATTATTTGGAATAAAGTTGGTGTTTGTGTGGGGAAAAAATGTATTTCTGTAGAGTGTTTAATAGTTGTAGTCATCACTACATCAGTCTTACTGATTTAAAAAAGATTTTTTTCGTGGGGCACCTGGGTGGCTCAGTTAGGCTTCTGACTCTTGATCTCATCTCCGGTCTTGTTCTCAGGGCCATGAGTACAGGCCTTACATTGGGCTCCATGCTGGGTGTGGAGACTACTTAAAAAAAAAACAAAACTTTTTTTGTATCTATGATTATTGTTTTGTATATTCCTTATTCTTATTTTATATATTGTACATCTCTTTTGTGATTGTTTTTATTAGTTGTTTATATATCTTTTCTCTCAAAGAACCAGCTTTTAAAAAACTACTTTTTTTTTTTTCATCTTAGGCTTATTTTTATTTTATTCCTGAAACTTAAATTGGATACTTAATATATTTTTCATTCTTTTTTATTAACACAGTACACTGTATGTGTATTTGAGGTCATGCTATATTCTGATCACTGCTTAATTTTATTCCACAGGTCTTGATATGTAGTGACTTACTTTGGTTATTTTCTAGATATCATGTCTTTTTTTTTTTTTTTTAATTTAGTGTTTGTAATTTAAGCATTATTTCCAGGTGACAAATGTGTGTTTGCATGTTTGGTTTCTGGTTTAGTTACTGTTTCTAGTTTTGTTGTATTGCTTTTATAGCATATTGCTTAAAAGTATTTCTATTACTTTGAATTTATTGAGTTTTTTTTTTTTTTGGTGCTGTGCTATTTGGTTAGTTGTTGCCTTTCACAAACACTTGAAGTTGTTTGTTTTTTTTTTTTTGGTACATAGAATTTAATATCAATGAAAACTACTTTATTATGTTATATAGTTCTTCTGTATCCTAGTAATATATTTCAACTTCTCTGCTTTATGAATGTTTCTTTAAAAGAAACCCTTTTATTTTGAGATATAGATTCATGTGAAGTTGCAGAAAAAACACAAAAAATGTTCAAGCAGATCTCATGCATTCTTTACCTAGCTTTCCCCAGTGGTAACATCTTGCATAAAGTACAGTAAAATATCACAATTAGGAAACTGACATGCATTGGGCTCCATGCTGGGTGTGGAGACTCAATTCACAGAGTCTGTCAGATTTTACCAGTTTTACCTGCACTTTTGTGTGTGTGCTTTATATTTCCATGTAATTTTATCATATGTGTAGCTTCATGTCACTATCCCATAATTCAGATTCAGGACTGTTCTAAAACCACAAGACTTGGAGTTCCTTGGCTGGCTTGGTTGGTGGAGCATGTGGCTCTTGATCTCAGGGTCATGAGTTCAAGCCCCACATTGGGTGTAGAGATTACTTAAGTTAAATAAATAAAATAAACCACCAGGCTCCTTCTTGCCATCCCTTTGTAGTCATACCAACTCTCTTCCACCTACTCCATTCTTAACCCTTCCACCCACTAATCTGTTTTATATCTCTATAATTTTATTATTTCAAGAATTATAAAATGAGATCACATAGCATATAACCTTTTGAAACTGGGTTTTTTCATTTACCATAATCTTGAGATCCTTTCAAGATGTTAAGTGTATTAATAGTTTCTTTGTGTTGTTGGGTAGTATTCCATGGTAATGACATACTTCAGTTTGTTTAACCGTACACTTGTTGAAGGACATTTGGATAGTTTCCAGTTTTTGGCTATTACAAATAAGACTTCAATAAGTCAATCGGAGAAGGACAAACATTATATGGTCTCATTCATTTGGGGAATATAAAAAATAGTGAAAGGGAATAAAGTGGAAAGGAGAAAAAATGAGTGGGAAATATCAGAAAGGGAAACAGAACATGAGAGACTCCTAACTCTGGGAAACGAACAAGGGGTGGTAGAAAGGGAGGTGGGCGGGGGGAGGGGGTGACTGGGTGACGGGCACTGTGGGGGGCACTTGATGGGATGAGCACTGGGTGTTATTCTATATGTTGGCAAATTGAACACCAATAAAAAATAAATTAAAAACAAAACAAAAAACAAGTAAGACTTCAATGAACATTTATATATAGGCATTTGTCTGAACATAAGTTTTTATTTCTTTGGGAGTATATCCCTAAGAATGTAATTTCTAAGGCATATGGTAAGTACATGTTTAGTTTTTAAAGAAACTGCTAAACATTTTTTCAGGGTAGATGTACCATTTTGCATTTCTACTGGTTGCATATAAATGTGCCCTTGCCAGCATTTGGTATTTTGCTATTTCCTGTTTTGATTATTCTGATAGATATGTAGTGATATTTCATTGTGGTTTTAATTTACATTTCCCTAAGGGCTAATGATATTGAACTTTTTTTCATGTGTTTATTTGCCATTTATATCTCCTCTTCTGTGAAATGTCTGTTCATGTCTCCTAATTTTCTAATTGGATTTTTTACTCTTTTTGCTGTTGAGCTCTGAGAGTTCTTTTTATATTGTAGATACAAGTTATTTACTGGGCATGTGGTTTGCAAATATTTTTTCCCAGTCTGTAGTTTGTCTTTTATTCTCTTAATAGGGCTTTTGCAGAACAAAATTTATTTTTCCTTTTATGGATTGTGCTTTTATTGTCAAGGTTCTCTAACTATAGGTTCTAAAGATTATCTTCTTTCGCTTTTTTCTATGCTTTTTTTTTCTTCCAACATTTTTAAATTCATGAGCCATTTTGAGTTAATTTGTATATAAGGTGTGAGGTTCATGTTGAGATTCATTTATTTTTTTCTTTCCTTCATTTTGTCCATGGATGCTCAGTAGCTCTAACACCATTTGTTGGAAAGGAACTGCATCATTTTTAACACTATGAAATGACTTTCTTTTTCTAGTTTAAAACTTTCTTGGTGGTGGTGGGGGGTGTCTTGATTTCAACCTTGTGGGCTATTAAGATAACCTTGTTTTGTGAGTATTTACCTAGTATACTTTTGCCCATGGTTTTATTTTCTTCAACTTTGAAACACTCTTATTTTATTTTATTTTATTTTATTTTATTTTATTTTGAAAAACTCTTATTTTATTTTTTATTTTATTTTTTTGAAAAACTCTTATTTTAGATGTTAGTTTATATTATAGAGTTGGGTTTTGTTTTTATGATCCAGTCTGAAAGTTTTTTGCTCTGGTTAGTTTAGTCACTTACATTTATTGAGAGGAAAGACATTGGTCTAGTTTTTGGAACATAATTTTGTATTTTGCTTTTTTTGTTTTAACTTAAAAATATAGATTTCTCTAGCTATGTGGTATTTTACTTTACTTTTGCCTGTTTTTTTGTAGGAGATTTGTGTGAGTATCAGGGCATATATTCCCACATTCCAGGCTATCTAGAATTTTCCTTATGATCCAGGATTGAATGTGCTAATTTGTTAGCTTTTATCTTTCCCCAGCCAATAGGGTTAGGCAACTGTGTGTTTTTTCCTAATACAAAACCTCTTTTCTCTCCTGCTGCCATAAAAACAATGTTCTTTGTAAACGGTATTTCCGAATGGTTTCTCTTTAAGCTCTGCCTTTTCTGTTTCATCGTTGGAACCAAATTGAGGAGTTTCTGCCTATAGCATGTGTGTCTTATTCTTGTTACAAACAGGGGCTTTAGGCTTTACACTTTGAGAAGTTTGTCTTGCTACCCCTTTGTGAGATAAATAGATTTCCTTCTGTGTTTGCACTTTTGATCTTCATGATCTCCATTACTTTTGGGAGTCTGCCCACACGTTTTGAGAGTTGGGTTTTAGCTATATCTTATTTTATACCAGGACAGGAATTTTTATTTTTCTTCTCCTTGTTGTTTGGAATATTTCTAAGAAGAGAAGAGGAAATGGAAATTAGGCAGCTATTGTCAAAATAGGAGTCAGTAATAGTATCTTTAATATCTTCACAAAACATGTTGCTCTATTTTCATAAATTATATTTATTAGGAGAGCAAAAACCTTCATTGGAATAACTAGAACTAGATTTATTTTCTCCCTAAATTTTGTTTTAAAAATACGAAAGAATTTCAGTTAATTTGGTCCTAAAGATTAACTATATATGTTCTGTCTCTTCAAGTCTTGAAGGAAATGTGTATTTTATGATAGCTCATTTTCTCCAGCAGTAGTTCTGATAAAAACCAAAAGAAGAACTTCTTGTCCACAAAGGGGGATTTCTGTGCTTTATTTTGGAGTAAGGGAGTATATTTCAATATTCTGCTTTTGTTTTCCTTCCCTTTGGAGGCGTGTTCTAGTGAGTTGCTATGACAGGTCAAAGAGCTTGCTGCCTGTGTTCTTTTCTTGGATTTTGATGAATTCTTGTCTCACATTTATGTCTTTCATTCATTTTGAGTTTATCTTTGTGTATGGTGTAAGAAAGTGGTCCAGTTTCATTCTTCCACATGTGTTTGTCCAATTTTTCCAACACCATTTGTTGAAGAGACTGTCTTTTTTTCCATTGGATATTCTTCCCTGCTTTGTCAAAGATTAGTTTACCATAGAGTCCATTTCTGGATTGTCTATTCTGTTCCGTTGATCCATGTGTCTGTTTTTGTGCCAGTACCATATTGTCTTGTTGATTACAGCTTTATAATACAGCTTGAAGTCCAGAATTGTGATGCCTCCCACTTTGGTTTTTTTCAACATTCCTTTGGGATCTTTCCTGGTTCCATACAAATTTAAGGATAGTTTGTTCCAACTCTGTGAGAAATGCTGCTGCTATTTTGATAGGGATTGCATTGAATGTGTAGATTGCTTTGGGTAGTATAGACATTTCAATAATATTTGTTCTCCCAATCCATGAGCATGGAGTGTTTTCCCATTTCTTGGTGTTTTCCTCAGTTTCTTTCATAAGTGTTCTCTAGTTTTCAGAGTATAGATCCTCTACCTCTCTGGTTAGGTTCGTTCCTAAGTATCTTAGGGGTTTTGGTGCAATTATAAATGGGATCGATTCCTTAATTTCTCTTTCTTCTGCTTCATTGTTAGTGTATAGAAATGCACCTGACCTCTGTAAATTGATTTAATATTCTGCAGCTTTGCTGAATTCCTGTATCAGTTTTAGCAATTTTTGAGTAGAGTCTTTTGGGCTTTCTTTCTTTCTTTCTTTCTTTCTTTCTTTCTTTCTTTCTTTCTTTCATTCATTCATTCATTAATTTATTTGAGATGGAGAGAAAGAGCAAGTGTGTGTGTTGAGGCAGGAGGAGGGTTAGAGGGAGAGGGAGAAGCAGACTCTGCTGAGCAGGGAGCCCAATGCAGGGCTCGATCCAAGGACCCTGAGATCATGACCTGAGCCAAATGCAGATGCATAACCAACTGAGCCACCCAGTCTGTTGGGTTTTCCAGAGTATCATGTCGTCTGTGAAGAGTAAGTTTGACTTGATTTCTTCTTCTTCTTCTTTATTTTTTCTTAAGATTTTAGTTATTTATTTGACAGAGAGAGAGTACAAGCAGGAGGAGCAGCAGAGGGAGAGGGAGAAGTAGGACCCTGGGATCATGACCTGATCCGAAGGCAGCTGCTTAACTAACTGAACTACGCAATCTCCCCATAAAGTTGACTTCTTCTTTGCTGATTTGGATGCCTTTTATTGATTTTTGTTGTATGATTGCTGAGGCTAGGACTTCAAGTGCTATGTTAAACAACGGTGGTAAGAGTGGACATCCCTGCCATTTTCCTAACCTTAGAAGAAAAGCTCTCAGTTTTTCCCTGTTGAGGATGATGCTTGCTGTGGGTCTTTCATATATGGCTTTTATGATACTGAGGTATGTGCCCTCCATTGCTACACATGGAGAGGTTGTTTTTGTTGTTGTTTTTGTTTTTTGTTTTTGTTTTATCAAGAAAAGATGCTGTATTTTGTCAGCGTCTGTTAGAGGAACATCTAGTGGTCCTTTCTTTTATTAATGTGTATCACATTGATTTGAGTATGTTGAACCACCCCTGTAGCCCAGGAATAAATCCCACTTGGTTGTGGTGAATAATTTTTTTAATGTACTGTTGGATCCTGTTAGCTAGTATCTTGGTGATAATTTTTGTATTCATGTTCATCAGGGATATTGATCTGTAATTCTCTTTTTTAGTGGGGTCTGTGTCTGGTTTTGAGATTAAGGTAATACTGGCTTCATAGAATGAGTTTGGAAGTTTTCCTTCCATTTCTATTTTTTTGGAACGGTTTCAGAAGAATAGACATTAATTCTTCTTTAAATGTTTGGTAGAATTCCCCTGGGAAGACATCTGACCCTGAACTCCTATTTGTTTTTTTTTTTTTTTTTTTTAAACTAATTCAGTTTCTGTGCTGGTTATGGATCTGTTCAAGTTTTCTATTTCTTCCTGTTTCAGTTTTGGTAGTTCATATGTTTCTAGGAATTTATCCATTTCTTCCAGATTGCCTAATTTGTTGGCATATAATTGCTCATAATACTCTCTTATAATTGTGTTTCTTGAGTGTTGGTTGTAATCTCTCCTCTTTCATTCATGATTTTATTTATTTGGGTCCTTTCTCTTTTCTATTTGGTAAGTCTGGCCAGGGCTTTATTGATCTTATTAATTCTTTCAAAGAACCAGCTCAGTTTCAGTCAGAACCAGGCCAGTTCATTGATCTCTTCTACTGTTTTTTTGATTTCTGTATCATCGATTTTTACTCTAATCTTTATTATTTCTCTTTTCCTGCTGGATTTAGGCTTTATTTGCTGTTCTTTTTCTAGTTCCTTTAAGTGTAAGGTTAGGTTGTGAATTTGAGACTTTTCTTGCTTCTTGAGGAAAGCCTGTATTGCTATGTACTTTCCTCTTAGGACCACTTTTGCTGTATCCCAAAGGTTTTGAACTGTTGTATTTTCATTTTCATTTGCTGCCATGTATTTTTTTTAATTCTTCTTTAATTTCCTGGTGTACTTGTTCATTCTTCAGTAGGATATTCTTTAACTTCCATATATTTGTGGTCCTTCCAGTTTTTTTCTTGTGGTTCATGTATTATAGCAGTGTGGTCTGAAAATATGCATGATATGATCTCAATCTTTTTGTACTAGTTGAGACCTGGTTTGTGAACCAGTATGTTACCTGTTTGGAGAATATTCCATGTGCACTTGAGATGCAGCACAAGAAAATATTTGGAAGGACCACAAAGGTACCCTTGCAATGTATTTCTTTTATAAAATTATGAATAATGTTTGTATATGTATTCTGCTATGTTCTTTGAAGAAAACTATTGTGCTGTATTTACATTGAATTTGAGAGATGACCTTGACAAGTTTGTGATTAGGATCATTCTTTGATTTACTTTTAATATCATTTCATGTCTTACTAATGTAAGGCCCAAAGAATTCTCATAAAATCTTTGAACGGAAGTGTTTAGCTAAGTTTACTTGTAAAGTACTTCCTTGAAGGTAAGTTTTTTTCTCTTCTAGATAGCTTATTCTGTTTAGTAGAGAGGATCCTTCCAGTGTTAAATAATAGGGAAGTAATAGCAGCTTATATTTGCACAATGTGCTGGATTTGTGAAATGTGCTTTTCTCTCAATGCATGGGAATAGACAAATTTTTGGAGTTGATGCTTACTTAGTAAGAAGGGATTCTATAATTTTTGGGCGGGCTGGTTTATAGACCCCTTTCAGAGTGATAAACACAGTGCTCTTTCCAGAGAAATGCACTTATACACAGAAAGGTAATTTCATAATTCTGGGGAACCCTCAGAAGGTCCATGTGTTTTATCTTGAGAACTCTTGAAAGCAGAGGTAGACCTCTGATAGTCTCAAATACAGAAATACTTTCTGATTTTCAAAATATAAAGGGAAGCAATGTACTGAACTCTAACTGGAAATGTATATTTGTTTTCATTTTATATGGCTTTTAATTCACTTACCCTAATGTTGGTTTTTGTTTCTGAATTTTGCTTCCTCTGTAGCATCTGGAGCATAAGAACAGTGCTTATTTTCTTCTTTTCCAAGAGAACAGAAAGAAATAGTAAGTTTAATTTCTAAGTTTTTATAAATACATTTTAAAAAACACCTTCTTATAGTACATTGGTTTGTAACTGAATGGCAGGTTGTGAAATGGTGTATTGAAATGACAATCTTGTAAATACTAAAGGGATTCTATTTACATTTGTGTTATGTTCATCTTGTTTATTCAGAATTTTTTTATACAAAATAGTTCCTTTCATTAATTGATCTTTTAAATTGAGAGAAATTATTTATTAATCTTCACACAAAACTTATGTTATTATAGAGTAGACATCTTTTAATTTGTTAATTAATTGCACCATTCTCTTTAACCTCACAGTTCCTAGGCTTTTGTTTTTATGAAAATATGCAAATTATGATGTTTCCTTCTGTATCTTGTGTACAGATTTTAAAGATTTTCAGGTATAAAAGTATGAGTTATAATTAAGCAAATATATGTGAATTTCATCATAAACGAACTTTGAATGTGACTTCTTTTTTTTGTTTTAACTTTTCATTGTCAAAAACTTCACATACAAAATTATATACACAAAAGGAAAGTGAATAGTATAAGTGCTCATATACTTATCACACAATGTAAATAACTATCAGCTCATGGTCAGCCTTGTTTAATTTTTATCCCCACCCTCTTATCTACATACTATATTTTTTTAAGTATATCCCAGTTATATCTATCCATGAAAGGCCTTTAAGAAAATACATTATACAATGATTATCATTAACGTAAAGTAATATATTATCATATCATATCATACCTAATATCATAAAATATTAAATATATTTTGTTTGTTTGATTCAAATCCAAGTAAGGTTCATATATGACTTTCAAATTGCCCCCCTTACTTATGACTTCTCTTTAACCCAGTGTATGTTCATGGGTTAGCCCAGCGACCATTCCTTGCAGATACTCTTGACACCTTTGCCCCATTTTCCCATTCTATTTGGCAGAAACTGTACCTTATTTAAATACAATTATATTCTTAATCTATGACTGCAAAACTCTTCTGGTTAAAAACTTTTATAAGCTTGGTCTATCCCTGCATCAGAAAAGCTAAATTTCTTTCAAAAGAAATCATAGAAAGCATACTGACTAGACTTATTTTATTTTTAAAAAAGATTATTTATTTATTTATATAAGAGAGAGAGCAAGGAGGAGGGGAGAAGCAGAGGAAGGGGGAGAAGCATGGAGGCTGGATCCCAGGACCCCGGGTTCATCACCTGAGCCAAAGGCAGATGCTTAACTGGCCGAGCCACCCAGGTGTCCCTGACCAGACTTATTTTAAATCTATGATAGTAAATATTAAATGTATACTCTGTACTACTACATGGTCCTATTTCATAGTTCCCTAGAAAATTCACTTTTTTCTCTTTGAGAGTATTTCTTGATATTGTATTTCTCTTCAGATCACTAATACCTGCCTTCCTGCAAATAAACAAAAACCAAACCAAAATAAAACCAACCAATGAGTCAACTAAATAAAAATTCAAAATTCACAAACAAACAAAACCCACAAAAATCTACCTGGCAACTCATGGAGAAAATAGATGTAAATAGATGAGAGCTACCGCCACCACCAAATATATCCAGTTAGCTCCATCTGATACTCAGTATGTTAGCATCCTTCAGTGGTAGTCTGGAAGACTGAACTTGATGCCATCTATGGCTAAGCTCTCCATTTATGCTTTGGATTCTGGATACTCTGGCCATCTCAAGGACTTTGTTCTTGCAGTTATCTCTTCCTGCAATTACCTTCTTTTGTGTTATCTCTTTCTCTTGGGTTGTCTCTATTGGTGTATAATCTCACTTCCACATAGTTGTGGGGGGAAGGGTGGGCAGGACTCGATTTTTACTTCATATTCCCTTTAATCTACTATGCATTTCTCTCTCCCCTTCAAAGTCCTATCATCTCTACCTCCACAATTATCTTGCATCTGACCACTTCTAATATGCTTTACTACTACTACTTTGTAATTCAGGTCATTGTCCATCTCCTACCTGTAATAGGAATGACTTCCAAACCAGTCTATTTTTAAGGTATAAAATAGTTGTTGTATCTTTCCTGCTTCAAATTTTTATTTTTATTATTTTTTTTAAGATTTTATTTATTTACTCATGAGAGACACAGAGAGAGAGAGGCAGAGACAGGGAGAGGGAGAAGCAGGCTCCATGCAGGGAGCCCAATGTGGGACTTGATCCCAGGTTTCCTGGATCACACCCTGGGCTTAAGGCAGCGCTAAACCACTGAGCCACCTGGGCTGCCCATTGCTTCAAATTTTGTAATGGTTTCCCGTGACAGCCAGAGTAAATCTGAATTCTTTACTCCTACTTTCTGGCGTATGCCTATTCTCTAACTTCATCTCTTTCTACTCTTCGTCTTTCACTTATGCTCCACCACACTGGCTATCTTTTTGTCCTACAGACAAATTTTAATTCTCTGAACCTCAGTTTCCTAATTTGCAAAGTGGAAACATGTATTATCATCATCATCATACACATGAAATATTTGTTTTAGAAGGATTATTATGAGTACTAAGTGAAACTATGCCAACGTATATAAAAATTGCGAAGTGTTAACACACGAGGGCTGATGGTACTGATTTTTCTTTTCTATTCCTTATTCTTTTTTATTTTTCTTATCTTTTTAATTTGTCTTGTTTTAATGGATTAGGACTCAGTATAATAGTGAGTTGAAGTGGAAATAGCAGATTCTTTGTCTAGTTTCTAATTCTCAGTGGAAAAGCTTTTATTTTTTTACCATAAAGTATGATATTTGCTGTGCTTTTAAAAAATATTGGTACTTACTATCATATTAAGGAAATTAAGCTTATGATGTTGTTTCCAGTGATATTTGGTAATACAGCAGAAGGACAGGAAGAAGTTTAAAACAAAATGTTCTCTGACCTCATGGAACTAACAAAATAGTGGAAAATACAAAAAAATCTCTTCTTAAAAGAGTGCTTGGAAACACTTCTCTAAGCAAATTAAATGTATGAATATTTTAACTTATAAATAGACACATCAGGACATAGTTATTATATAAAAGGGTTGCTTTAAAAATTATTTCAGGGATCCTTTTATTTAAAAAAATTTAATTCATTTGAGTATGTATTACATGTACATTTAAAATAGAACTCATAAAAGATTATCTTACAGTCCTACATTTATTTTTTTAGCATAAAAACTCATAGCATAAAGTCAATTGTAGTATATATATATTTAAGCCTGAAGCTATTGATTGTGTTCTTGCTTTCTTTTTTTTTTTTTTTAAAAGATTTTACTTATTTATTCATGAGAGACAGAGACAGAGAGAGAGAGAGAGAGAGAGAGAGAGGGAGAGAGGGGCAAAGACACAGGCAGAGGGAGAAGCAGGCTGCATGCAGGGAGCCTGATGTGGGACTCAATCCCAGGTCTCCAGGATCAGGCCCTGGGTTGAAGGTGGCGCTAAACCGCTGGGCCACCAGGGCTGCCCTGTGTTCTTGCTTTTTGTTCTCTTTTAGTTTTATTTCCTTTTTTTTTATACCTTGGACCTAGTATAGAATAAGAGTTGGTAAACCATAGCCTGTGGGCCAAGTCCTGCCCACCACTTTTACATGTCATGATTTAAGAATGATTTTCAAATTTTTAGATCATTGAAAAATTCAAAAGAATATTTTGGGATATTACATTTATATTAAATTCAAATTTCTGTTTTTATTGGAGCAAAATGCTGCCCATTCACTTAAATGTTGTCTGTAACTCCTTTCATCCTACAATGGCAGAGTTAAGTAGTTGTGATAGACTATGTGGTGCTCTCAACACTTCAGACTGTTGCAGGATGTACTACAAATCACAGTGACACAATTATAACTTGACATTTCATGTGCCATATATAGTGACAATTTTATATTTTCAAAATTACCACTGTATACTCATCATGAAAAAAACAAAAGAAGAGAAGATTTAACTTTGAATGTTGCATTTTTAGGGCATAGTAGACCGTGGGTTGTTTTGTTATCAAAACATAAAGCATTGTGTTTATTATTCAATGACATTATAGTTGTGCTCGAAGAATAAAAATATACATTGATAGTACCAAACCAAGTACTCATAATATTCCCAACTCACAGAATAGCAATGGTCATAAGAATTAGAATTTTAAAAATGGAATATCTCATCATAGCTGAATTCTTCATAAAAATAAAAAGTGAGAGGTGCCTGGGTGGCTTCATACATTAAGTGACTGTCTTCTGCTCAGGTCATGATCCCAGGACTGTGAGCCCCATATCAGGCTCCTGGCTCAGTGGGGAGCCTGCTTCTCCCTTACCTCTGCTACTCCCTCTGCTTGTACTCTCTCTCTCCTTCTCACAAACAAACAAACAAACAAACAAACAATCTTACCAAAAAAAAAAAAAAATGAAAATGGAGCTTCAACCAAATAAGTTTCTGATTGGCCTATTAGTGAAGCAGAGAAACTCATTTATTTACCAATAGTGAATTAATTATTGTTTGATTACAGCAGCTGAAAAAAATATATTCAGAGAAAGTATATTTGCTTAGTTAGTAAGTAGCCTTTTGGCAAGAATAATTGCTTGAAGAACAGAATATTGGAAGCAAGATAGTTTAAAAATATGGCAAATGATTTTGAGTGATCTTTCTTGGATCTGATACTGCTCAATTGTAGTAGACACAGGAAAAAGACACAGGAAAAGATACTCAGCATCACCAATCATCAGGGAAATGCAAATCAGAACTACAGTGAGATATCACCTCATATCTCTTAGAAAGGCTAAAATTAAAAAAGATAATTTGGTTAGGATGTGGAGAAAAAGGAACTTTTGTGTACTGTTAGCTGGAATGTAAATTAGTACAGCCACTGTTGAGAATAGTATGGAGATTTCTTGAAAAATTAAAAATAGAAATACCTATTTTTAGGTATTTCTAAATATGATCCAACAATTCAACTATTGGGTATTTACCCAGAAAAAATGAAAACACCAACTTAAAAACATATATGCACCTTGTGTTTATTGCAGCACTATTTACAATAACTGCAGAAGTAATCTAAGTGTCCATCAGTAGACAAATAGATGACACACACAATGGGATATGAAGGATGAGATTGTGCTGAGACATTATGGATAGACTTAGAGGGTATTATGCTAAGTGAAATAAGTCAGACTGATAAAGACAAATAACATAATTCCATTCATAGGTGGAATCTAAGAAACATGAGTAAACAAAAAGCAGAATCAGATTTGTAAATACAGAGAATAAACTGATGATTGCCAGAGGAGAAAGGAGTCGGGGATTGGGCAAAATGGATGAAGAGGGGTGAGGGACATAGACCTCCAGTTATGGAATGAGTAGGTCATAGGACTAAAAGGCACAGAATAAAGAATACAGTCAATGAAATTGTATTAGTGATGTAATGGGACAGATGGTAGCTACACTTGTGAACATAGCATAATGTATAAACTTGTCAAATTAGTTTCAGTATACCTGAAACTAATGTAGCATTGTGTGTCAACTATAATAAAAAAAAAATGCATGAAGCAGAAAAAGGCCTATTTGGATTAATTTGCAAACTTGTGAAACTGTAAGGTGTTTTCATTTTGTGGTTATTCATTGTGTTATGTGGCAGCAGGTACTTTTCCGAGCGTATTTGAACTACCATAAGTTAGTAGTGTCAATGGAGAATTTTATTTACTCTCAAGAACTTAACCATTGTCAGTTATGTGGAATTTAATCATAAATAGAAGCTGAATATCTTAACCTGCCGGTACAGTTTTATTGTGATGTTTTGAGCTCAGGGCATAGATTGTAGTATTTGTGTATGAGAAGAACCACCTTCAACCACTATGATTGAATGTTGACTGACTTTGGAAAATTAGCTTTTGTTGCAGAGTTGACAATGGTTCTTAAGGAGTTCAGCCTAAGATTGCAAGACAAACAATCCTTATATGCAAAACCTATAGTGCTATAAAGTCATTTAGAAAATAAATGTCATTGTATTGACACAAAATAATTTTTTTAAAAAGACTTGGGGGCAGCCCGGGTGGCTCAGCATTCAGCGCCGCCTTCAGTCTAGGGCGTGATCCTGGAGACCCAGGATCCAGTCCCATGTCGGGCTCCCTGCATGGAGCCTGCTTTTCCCTCTGCCTGTGTCTCTGCCCCCCCCACCCCCCCACCCCCGTGTCTCCCATGAATAAATAAATAAAAACATCTTAAAAAAGTAAAAAAGACTTGGAAAAGCAAGAAGCAAGATCCTCATTCCCCCTGAAATTTGTAGTAAATACATGATCTGAGCTGAAATTATAGTTCCAGCAGTGTTTTTCACACTTGATCTTAGCCAAAAGAGAAACGACCCAACAGTGTTTTTCAGACTTCAAGAAGTACAAAGGAAATTTCTGTATTTCAAAATTTGTTTAACTATACAATTGAGGAGAAAGTGATTAATTTGCAATATAATGACAAGAAAAGGCGAATATCAATAGACGAGTTAAGTAGTCTATAAATGCCTTCCAAACAATGAATTTACTCAATTAAAATCATGGTCTTGTGGACTGATTTCAGTATTTAGCAGTACCTATATGTCTGAAAAACCATTTTCAAAGAATCAAATGTATAAAATCTCATGACAGATCAACATCAACGTGCTAATATTTGCAATCATTTTTGATGATAGAGAACACTAACTTTGAACCTCATTTAAATGTTATCTCCCCACCCAAAAGAAAATAATTCGATTCTTTTAAGTGATAGATCTGTGTTACAAAAAAAAATTTAACTCAATTATTATCGTATTGAATTTTGTCAATAAAGATTTGTGGAAATCTGTTTACTTTTTTGTTTTATTTTTATTTTTATTTTTTTTACCTTTTTGTTTTAAAAAGTACTGACTTATTTTTGCCTTTTGGCCCATAATGCCTAAAATATTTAACTGTCTGGCCCTTTTAGAAAAAGTTTGCTGACTTCTGGATTAAGGGATAAATATTTGGCTTGGCCTTATGTAACTATAGATGTCTATTCTCTTTAAAGATGTTAGCAGGCTTTCCCCCCCCATTAGTAATAAGTCTGCTAGCACATTAAAAACTAAAATATTAAAATATAGTACAGTCTTTGTATAAGTTTGTATTTGTATTTTGCATAAATAATATACTTTGATTTGATTTGAGTATTCAGATATTTGCTACCCCAGAACTTAAATGAAGAAATAATAATTTTATCTATAAATTTAATTAAATTAAGAATAATTATTTAAATTCTATTTGATAAAATGTATAGGTCTTTTTAAAACTTGAAAGGTGTTTTATTCTATATAAAGTCAATTTTTTCTCTACTTGTAACATATAGGCAACAATATGAAATATATATGTATAAAGTTTGAGATAATTTTTATCTGTACATGTCAGTAAAAAATTCTAAAAGTTTTCTTGTGGATGCTTAATGTATATCATTTGGCATACTATTTTTAAGATATCTAATCTTAATACCTGATTTAGCTTTGATTTATTAATTTAATCTTTTTTTTTCTAGATGAAGCACTGGATGATTTAAAATCCCAGAAGAAAAAAATAGTAAGTTAACTTATTTAAAATTAATTTACATAGGACAAATATATTGAGAACTGAATAAGTAATGTTTATCTGTTTAAGTAATGACGATCCAAGTAACAAGTATGCTTTTAGATAGTGTTTTAATGATGAAGCTAAATTCTGAATATTTCTGCTAGTTAATAATGATGGGAAAAGTAGTTATATGGACTTTTTTGAATTTGAGAATCTATGCAATTGGAAGTCAGAAGCAAGTAAATAATGTTGGAGGACTCAATGAGGCACATGGGTAAAAAATGGGTATCCAGATTATTAGGATTGAAAAAGTATCAAACATCTACTTATGTCCCTTCTCAGGTTTTCTGGACAGAATAAGGCTAAGTAAGGCTAGGAGAGAGAGAGAATAAAAAAGATTGGTTGTAAAAGTCAAATTTTACATGAAAAGAGTGAAGAAAGGGTGAAAGAATTTTTTTCTTTCATTTTCTATAAGCAGCTCTGATCACATGGGTATCTCTTATAGGGCCAGTTATATGTGTTCTTAAGATGTTTGGAAAGGGGGCCAAGCATAAGAGAAGAAGGGCCTTAGATATTTAGAGGATGATATATCATACTCACTAATAAGCGAATTGAACTTGGTGTTTGACTTAAATTTACATTTTTTTAATATAATTATTTTTGAAGTATGAAAATGGTAATTGATAGCAAGGGCATGTTATGTAGAAACTTATTTAACAAAATTTAATCAGATGCATATGACCAATGTATTTTAGTGTAACATGTAATAAGTAACAATTATATATGAAACTAATAAAAATTATGAAATTTAAGATTAATGTTAAAAGTTGTTCTGTGAGGGTGCCTGGCTGGCTTGGTCAGTAGAACTGACTCTTGATCTTGGGGTTGTGAGTTCAACCTCCACATTGGACCTAGAGCTTACTTAAAAAAAAAATGTTTTGTGAAATGGTAATAAAGACACTGGTCTTGAGGACTTAAGTACTTGAAAAGTATAGAACTTTAATCCCGAAATGATTTCTTACTTGTTTGAGCTTCTTCAGTGTTCAGTGAGTTATTTATAAACATTGCACTGACATTTTTCCTGGCTCTGAAACATGGAAATATTATATCTTACTATATTTCTTGCATTCTGTACATCATATAACAGCCAGAAATTCAAAGTGAGGAAATACCAATGGTTCTCAGTAATATAGAAGTTGTGATGTGATTGGTTTGGTTTGCTAATGTGATAAAAGGAAGAGCTGATAGAGGTGGTTGGAGCCAAGCTCCACTTTGTACCAAAATGGAGAATTTTTTATTAAAGTAGAAAATACAGGGAGGAAGACAAAGAAAAAAGAAGAAAATTAAAAAAAATTTAAGTGAGGAGAAGCTGACCAAATGTCAGTTCAATTATATCACTAGAAAGCGAATCTTGGAGAGCAGGTGATTGGGCAAAAACTTAATAGAGTAACAGAGCAGACTTGGAAAACTCTGTGAAAAGACAAGCCGAACAATCTGCTTCTTTAATAGCCTTTGAAGGAATCACGACATAAAGATGCTTCATCTAGGCCTAACAGTCGGAAAATTCAGTTCAGGTGTCAACACCTGTCTATATTTAAATGGTTCAAGAGGTGTCAATATTACAGAATAGTTTAGTATGTCATATTTCTTGCAGTATAATTAAAGAAAAAATAAATTGGTTGCTCCAACTCATTTTATTAATTAGGGAACACAATTTGCTTTGACTTGATTGTTGTTAGTTATAATACTGTTGCTACTGGGAACTAGTCCCTGGCCTTTCTTACTCAATCTCTTAACAGAGCTGCTTTGTTTGAGTTGCTTTATACTTTGTTTATACTTTGTTTACACTTTGTTTAGAACAATAGGTGTTAAGGGTGAGTTAGTAAGGAGCACAATGCTTGTTTATGATTGTGCTGGTAATGAGAGGAAAAAGAAGGGGCACTCTGATCTTATTCATTGATATTTCATTTTAAACTCCACATTTTTTAGCTTTAAAAATACTTTTATTATTGAAATGCGTCTAAGAAAATAACTGTCAGTCTAAAATTGTCCAATTCCTATCCCTCCTCTTTCTTTCTTTTTAAAAATTTTTATTTATTTATTAGAGAGAGAGAGAGATCACCGAGAGAGGGGTAGAGGGAGAAACAGACTCCCCACTGAGCAGAGAACCCGATCAGGGGCTCAGTCCCAGGACCCTGAGATCATGAGCTGAGCTGAAGGCAGATGCTTAACTGACCAAGCCAACCAGGCACTCCTATCCCTCTCTTTCAATAATAAAATGAATACAAATTATATTTATTACATGACATTTTATGAAAGGTCGTTTCCTTAGGGATCTATCTTTATTTTGAAAAGGTTTGCAATATGATTTGTGTAAGTGTAATGTGTAAGAATGAACATGAGTTATCAATTGATTAAAAAGTTAAATTATTTTAGGAAAATTGGTATCTTGACAATATTTTAAATTTAAGAACTTAATGTAAGTATTATTAAAATAAAGCTAGGAATTAATCTTTAATTAATCTTAAAAACTCCCAAGTCTAGATGTGTATATTTTGCTACTAAAACAAACATTCAGTTTTTTAAAATTACTGTTTAATAGATAATCCTTTTGCATCCATGAGCATTTCATGAAAACAGTTCAAAATCGGATCCATCAGAACACGAGTTTAAATTTAAGTGGCTTCATGAAAATGCTGTACTTTGTCAAGCATAGTATTTCTTATTTTTTAAAGATTTTATTAATTTTTTTTTAGAAAGAGAGAAACTGCGCTCATGCATGCATGAGTGAGGGTGGGATGGGGAGTGGCAGACTAGCAGAGTGGGAGGGAGGAAAAGGAAGGGGAGAGAATCTCCAGCAGGCTCCAGAGGCGGGCTGGATCTCACAACCCTGAGATCATGACATGAGCAGAAACCAAGAGTCAGTCCCTCAACTGACTATGGCACCCAGGTGTACCTTAAGGAGAGTATTTTGCGTGGTAATTCCTTTCTGGCATTTCTCAGGAAATTCATGTTTTTCTAAATTCTGAAGGGCACCTTGGTGGCTCACTGGTTGAGCATCTGCCTTTAGCTCAGGCCGTGATCCTGGGGTCCTGAGATCCAATCTCCACATTGGGCTCCCTGCAGGGAGCCTGATTCTCCCTCTACCTATGTCTCTGCCTTTCTCTGTGTGTCTCGTGAATAAGTAAATCAAATCCATCAGTCAATCAATCAATCCTGAGAAAAATCAGTTGAGATATTAGAACATGGGAGGAAGTGTTATAATTCTGAGTATTATAGCTTAACAATTAACTACAAAATGTTACTGGTTCAAAGGAATCTACTAACGCTGGTTGAAGGAAAGAGCAAGAAATGCTGACATTCTGAGCTCTAGGTTAATATGGACATTTGTGGGAGCAGGACAGGAGCATGTAGTAGAGAAATCTTACAATCTAATTAATCTGTCTTGCTTTTGTGGCCATATTATGTTTTATGGGCCCTGTCTCTTGTTAATGGTGAAATTTTTTTGCAAATAAGTAATAATAACCTTATACTCATGGTATGTTTTATGTATAATCCTGTTAATGACATTACATGAAATAAATTTTGGAAGCAAAAAAGTCCTTAAATTAGCAAGTTCAGCATGTAATTCTGTGTAGTGCTGTTCACCTCACGAGAAGTTTCAAATGTTATATTTTTATATTGCCCAATAATGTTTGCTGCCATTTTCTAGTATTTGAATATTCACTCTAGGCTCCAGATCTTTGTAAATACTTTAACAGAAGAAATGCAGAGAGAAAAGATGGGACTATTATTGTGGAATACTGCTGTATGAAATCAGAAAATGATATAAAATCTGAACTAGTAAAAACAGTATTGATTTCAGCAGTAGAACCAAAATCAGGGTAAGCAGACAGTATTTTCATAATTGTAAAAAGATGAGTTTAAATAATGCAACATGTACCCTAATGCTCTGAGTTGAATATGCTTTGGGGCACACTCCTAATAATTTGACCAAAGTTAATATATAACAAAATAAATTTTTCTAAATCTAGAGTTTTTGCCATGCAGCAAAGATGAAGAATATTGGATAGAACAATTGATGCTTTGTGTGTTTTAAAATTTTAAGAATGATAATTTAAATATTAAATATTTGTATGATTACCTTTTAAAATTAAAATTTTTTTTCTGACATTTGTGTTAATGTTCCCTTCTTTTAGTGTTGTCCATGATGGAATGTCTTAATCAAGTAGAAATAATTTTTACATGTTATTGAAATATATAATCTTGGCAAAATATTGATTCATAATGAAATGTGATTATTTTGTTTTTTAAATAAAATGCTCAGAAACTTTTAGTATAATGTATCACAGAAGAACAGTTCATTCGTTGTTATATCATTCATTACTATTTAACATATAAAAAATATTATGAAAAACAGAGTAATGTGTTTTAGGGGATTCTGAGTATCAAATTTTCATTCCTAAATCCTGGGATTAATATGTTGGGTATTTGGAAACACTGCTGTTTTCAGACCCATTCTGAATAATCTGAGTATATTAAACAAAGATTATGTGTTATTGTATTAGGTACTATTGTAGATTCTTTCTCTTACATTATTATATATTTAAGTGCCTAACAGTGCTATGAAGAAAATATTAATGTATTTGCTTTACAAAAAGAGAAACTGAGGCCACTTAAATTGCTCAAAATCTTTTTAAGTAATTAAGAATGGGGATGTGCTTTGAACCTAGATTTTTTTTTTCTGACTTCAGAGTTTCAAGACTTTTTTTTTTTTTTTTTTTATTCTATCAGAATGTCTCTATTTGAAACAAGTTATTCACTTAAAATGTATGGATGGATACATGTGTGTTAAGCTATTATGTGAAAAATTTTTGTTAGAAAAGGAGAATAGTTTACATCTTTTAGTGCTTTAGTTTATTGAAGATACTTTACATGAACATAGATATAAATATTTGCTGAATGATGTACCAGGTATTACATTCATTTGATGAAGTGGCATTTTGATTTTGAGTTTTGTGTGTTGTTTCAAAGATCACAGTTGTATCTAATCTTTTTAAGCCTAGTAGTCCTCTTCATCTAGAACTGTGCTGTCCACATCAGTAGCCAAAAGCCCCATGTATCTTTTGAATTACATTGTTTAAAATGGAATAAAACTACAATTCCATTCCTCAGTTGCATAAGCAACATTTGTTATATATGGCATAGTGGTTACTGTATTAAGAACATATAAACCATTTCCATCATTATGTAAAGTTCTATTTCTAAACATTGGCCTAAAACATCAAAAATTAATTTGTAGAGATCAGGGTTGTAGTTCATTGATATTCCATGTAGATTATGTTGATTTAGGGATATATGGTATCATGTCCTCTTTCTATCTTGATTCCCAGTTTTTTCTCAACTCTAAAGTGAACTGCAAACATTTCCTTTACATCAGAACATTAAACCTGTTTGTTTAGAGAATTTATCATGATTTTGAAATAATTAGGAAAATGTTTTAGTTTCACTAAACCAAGGTTAATAAATCATTCATCTAAGTACTTAGCTTCTTAAATGTTGAATTGAGTTTTTAATGAGGAATCCATTAACTATGATTGGGTAACATATTTTTAACTGTATTCTTAACTTGGTAAATGTGCTCTGTGTTGTATTCTAAAATAAATGACCTTTGGAATAAATATGACATTTAATGAATCTAAATGGCTATCAGTGGTCACTGAGAAGGAAAAGATCTCATTCCAATTTTTGCAAAGCATTTTCTTCTATACATTAGCTATTTGTCATAATATGACTGCCTTGTACTAAAATTAAATTTTTTCTGATATTGGGCCATAACTGCTAAAATGATACTTTACTAGTTATTGCTTTTTAAATTAAACCCTGTATTTAGCCATAGAGTGACTTGTGTGTATTGTAAATAAAATGCTGTAACAATGAACTGTTTTAATTACAGTCCCTAGTGTGAGTATAGAACTCAGTAAAATTTTTACTTAAATTCTTACTGTGTTTTTTTTCCCTCTAAAGTTGTTTGAATCTAAGTAAAAAAGGGGGAGCTTCAGCTTTTAAAGTCATTTGTTCAAATTCCATGGCTGTTCTCCCAGCTAGTGAGTTTTCACTGCATTTGCAGCAAGCTAATTGCTTCTGCTAATAAATAATCTAAAATCGATGCTGACAGCAGTTAATTGGCACAGAGATTTTATTTTGTAAAGCTCTTGGCTAACGACCTTCTTTAAATTAATAGCATTAAGTGCTATGAGGAAATAAATCTGAGGAATTGCCTGTCATTTGCTTGTCATGTCTAATAACTTCCAATAATGATGGCTGATAGATTTTTGCACATTCCATTATTGAAGTTGGTGCATGTAATTATTCTCCTCATTATATGTAAACAATTAGCTGTATTTGGTATTTCCTTGCAGTAAAGCTGTTAAATACAAGTAACATATTAGGGGTTAGAAGCCATTTTAAAATCTGGATTTTAATTATTTGAATGTAGGAAGTATTTGATGCTGTCTGGATATATTATATGCTGTTTATTTTAACCATTGTACTTGAATACTTTCGGAATAGGACTTATAAAAATAAGTAGTGTGTATGTTTTGAAGTGTGACAATTTATGGAAATTTTTGTTCATAGCTTGAAGAAGTCATGGAAAAAGAAACTTATAAAACGGCTAAATTAATTCTTGAAAGGTTTGATCCAGACTCAAAGAAAGCAAAGGTAAGACTGTTATATCAGTGCTATTTATAAATAGTGCATTGTAGTAGGTCACTGTAATAACATTATTGTAATTGACAGGAGTTTGAGCCGCCATCTGCTGGAGCAGCTGTAACTGCAAGACCTGGACAAGGTAAATAACTTTGTAGAAACTGCTGCTGCTGTTGGAAAGATCCATATTTATCCAAGTGAGTTCAAAAGTGTGATAGAGGTGTGTAAAAACTTATGTAGAATGCTTTTATGTTAATTTATATATGGTAATATGAGTTATGACTTGGAGTGGATGGCAATAAGTTCATTTCATTTTGATTTTTCAGGAATATGTTGATAAGTAAAAGATGTTATCCATTGAGATTAAATATATAATTGGTTTTAAGCTTTTGAAATTAAAATAATTTCAACAGTATTTTATAAGTTTTTTTCCCCTGTTCAAATAAGGATCTTTTAGAATACCTTATGAAAATTCTTACAGGGCACCTCAGTGGCTCAGTCAGTTAAGTAGGATTTGGTTTATAAAAATATAAGCCTGATGTTTTGATGAGTGTAAAAGTTTATGTATGATTAAAATAAATTAGGCATAGATACTTGCACTGAACTCCTGCCTTCATAACCGATTTAAGTTTTTTACAATTTATACTTCTTTTTAGTAATTTTTAAAAGAGTTTGGTCTATAGGCCAGGTTTCTATCATTTTTACAGTATTTTGTATAACTGGCACTAACTTTTCAAAAATACTTTTTAAATAACTTTAGGAAATAATATTTTTTAAATGTGATATTTTGTGGAAAGCAGTTGCTGTTACTTAAAAAAAATCTGTTCTTTCAGTAAAAAAAAGAAAAGTATGACCTCTTTACTGACATTCTTAAGTACTTATTAATATTTAGGCAACATCATTTCCTTGAAGAATTTAAATTCATTTTTCCTTAGAAGCTTTTGAAATCCAAATACATTTTTTCCTTCTGATGTCGTATTGTAGTTATAGAAAAACCATTGCTGGTCTCTCTGCTCTTGATCCCTGTGGCATTGCTTTTGGATATCCTTTTAGGGAGAATTAACTCTTAGCTATACCATAAATGAGCTATTCGTTTAAAAGAACGTGTTAAATAATTCTTAAGTGTAAACGCCATGGGGAATACAGAGATGAATATAATATGGTTTTTGACCTTAAGCTTATAAGCTTTTTTTATCTTTAAAAAATATTTCTTCTGACATGAGAGACTCCTAAGTCTGGGAAACGAACAAGGGGTAGTGGAAGGGGAGGTGAGTGGGAGGAGGGGGTGACTGGATTATGGGCATTGAGGGGGGCACTTGATGGGATGAGCACTGGGTGTTATACTATATATTGGCAAATCAAACTCCAATAAAAAAATATACAAAAAAAATTTCTTCTGGAGTGTCCTATTCTAGTATTACTAGTTCTTCTAGGTCTGTAGTAATTAATTGCTGTTTGGAATTTTTTCCTTATTTTAAAAAATTCTAAACTATATCTCAACTTCATTCTCCTTTTTGAGAGTTATAATTGAGTTTTGTTGTTTAATCTTTTCAGATCTCTTTTAGGTTCCTTTCATTTTGTAGGTGACTTAGTCATACATTCTACTAATGTTTAAGTTCTGCATTCCTGTGAGTTTAGTCAAATATTTATGTCTTTGCTTGAACCATTGTTCATTTTTTCCTTCCTTCCCCTCTTTCTCTTCTCTCCCTCTCTTTTCCTTTTTTTCTTGTCTTGTTTTTGAACTGAAATAGAAAGGGGAAAAAAAGGTACTAAATATATATATGTGTATGTATATGTATATATATATGTATCTCATGCAAGAAAGCTAGTAAAAATTATATATGTTCTTATTTTAATAACTCTCTTGCTTGATTGCTGAACCAGAACTGTGAATCATGTATAGACGATATCTTTTATTTTTTATTATGTAGTGTTAATGATATATTACATTGATACTGATTATAAAATTTGAAAATAGTATTCATCGATTTGCTTAAGTTTATTACTAAAAGGAGTATAATATGTACTGGAAATAATACTAACCTGACCATCTCTTCTTTTTTAATAAGGTTAATATTTTAGAATATTTTTAGATTTACAGAAAAATTGCAAAGCTAGTACAAAGAATTCCCATATAACCTTGTACCAAGTATCCTCTGTTACCATCTTACATTAACATTTGCTAAAATTAATGAACCGATATTGATTCACTGTTATTAACTTAAAGTCCAGTTTATTCAGATTTCCTTAGGTTTTTTTTTTTTCCTTTTAAGATTGATTGATTGATTGATTCATTCATTCATTCATGAGAGACACACAGATAGAGACAGAGACATAAGCAGAGGAAGAAGCAGGCTCCCTGCCGGGAGCTGGATGTGGGACTCAATCATAGGACCCCAGGATCATGACCGGAGCCAAAGGCAGATGCTCAACCACTGAGCCACCCAGGCACCCATTTCCGTAGTTTTTTTTTTTTCTTTAATTTTATGTCCTTTTTCTGCTTCAGTATCTCATCCAGGACACCATCTTACATTTAGTTGACATGTCTTCTTAGACTTTTTTGGCTGTGCCAGTTTCCCAGACTCCTTGTTTTTCATTGATCTACAGTGTAGTCCTGACTCCTTTTTTTTTTTTTTTTCCTGACTCCTTTTTAAATAATTTTTTCTTCTTAAATTCTTTTTAAAGAGTTTTTATCGGTGGGTGCTTAGTCTTAGAAAATCCGTGTTATCATTTAGTATGAAGGAATAAAAACATAAAAGTAGATATATGTGTATATATATATATTTACATTTAATAGAATGATATGGTGCTTAGGTGCATAGCATTTATTCTAGTTCTGGAGGAATCATAGACTGAGAGATGGGAAAGCTTTGTCCTTAGTAAATTAAAGAAATTTGGGGCATCTGTGTGGCTTAGTTGGTTAAGCATCTGACTCTTGGTCTCAGCTTGGGTCTTGATTTCAGGGTTCTGAGTTCAAGCTCTGTGTTGGGCTCCATGCCAAGCTTTTAAAAAAAAGTAATGAAGTTTGGATTTAATGAAAAAAGGTATTTGCCAGTGGAATTTTCTGAATAGATTCTATAGAATAAAGAAATTGAGATATTTGGGGTTGGTAAGAAATTACATTTCTATTCAAAGTTTTAATTGGCATGCAGGAATAAATCTGACTTCAGTGTACTAATCTCGGATTTGTTTTTTTCTGTTTTTTCAATAAATGTTTACTTAAGTGTGTGCTCTCTGCCAGGCATTGTTTAGGCCCTAGGAACATAGTAGGGAACAAAACAGACAAAAAACTTTGTATGTGTGCATGCATATGTGTGTGTGTGAGAGAGAGAGAAATACATATATATATATATATATATATATATATATATATATATATTAGAGGAAGTAAATAACGGTGAATAGGGAGTGCCTTGAGTAAGGGTGGGTTGAAGTTTTAAATAAGGTTTATCAGGGAAGGCCACATTGGTAACTTGACATTTGATTAAAGATATGAAAGAAGTGAGGGAATGAGCCATGCAAATATCTGAAGGGGAGAACATTGTAGACAGAAGGCCACATTGGTAACTTGACATTTGATTAAAGATATGAAAGAAGTGAGGGAATGAGCCATGCAAATATCTGAAGGGGAGAACATTGTAGACAGAAGAATCGGCAAGTGCAAAGACTGAGTAGAGAGCATACCCAGATTGCTCTGGAAATAACAAGACCAGTATGGCTGCACTGGATTGAACAAAGGGAGGACTAGTAGGAGGGGCAGTAAGAGAGGAAAGAAAGGATCATACCTTGTACGGCCTTATGGAATGTAGACCATTTTAAGAATTTCAGTTTTCACTTTTTAAAAATTTTTGTTTTTTGTTTTGAGCAGAAGATTGACATGATCTGTATTATGTTTTAATTGGAAGGTTAGGGATGCCTGGGTGGCTCAGTGGTTGAGTATCTGCCTTCGGCTCAGGGCGTGATCCTGGAGTCCTGGGATTAAGTGCCACATTGAGCTCCCTGCATGGAGCCTGCTTCTCCCTTTGACTGTGTCTCCGCCTCTCTGTGTGTCTCTCATGAATAAATAAGTAAAATCTCAAATAAAATAATCGGAAGGTTACTTTGTTGAGGCTGTAAAGGGAGCAACGGTAGAAGCAGGGAGACTACTTGGGAACCTACTCTAGTAGTCTAGGAAAGCATTGATGTTGGCTTGGACCTTGGTTCAGTAACAGTGGAAGTGGTTTAAGAAGCAGTCATATTCTGCATATATTTTGAAGTTAGAACCCAAAAGATTTCCTGATGGGTTGGATATGGGGTAGGAGAAGGAAGGATCAGAGAACGTAGGATTTTGGCCTGAGTAATTGGGAAGATGGAGTTGCCATTTACTAAGATGTTAGAAATTGCAAGAGGAGCACTTTTTGGGGAAAAGGGAAAGTTTGAGGTGATATGAAGAACTGGGTTTGATTTTGGACATGTACATTTGAGATGCCAGACATTCAAGTAGAGATTTTAAGGAAGCAATAGAATATACGTCTGGCAAACAGGAAATATCTAGGTTGAAGATATAAATCTGGGTATCCTCAATATGTGGATGGTATCAAAACTGTGAGACTATTTGAGATTACCAAAGATGTAAATTTGGAGAAAAAAGAGAAAAGGACCAAGCCTGCCCTGGGGCACTCTAACCTTAAGATGTCAGGAGTAATGAGAAACCATAAAGAGACACTGAGAAGTGGTCAGTTAGAGGAAACCCAGGAGAATGTGGAGTCCTGAATGCTAACTAAAGAAAGTGTTTCAAGGTGTGATCACTGTGAGAAATACTGCTACGTAAGTTGAGAGTTGAGAATTGAACATTGATTTTTAACAATGTTGAGGCCCATAGTGACCTTGAAAATAATAGTTTTGGTGGAGGAATGAGGCAAGAGCCTGATTAGAGTGGGCTTAAGAAAATAGGGGAGTAGAGAAGTTGGAGACAGAAGAGACTCTTGAATAAGAGGGAGTAGAAAAATGGGTAGCTAGACAGGGAAGCTTTATGTGTATGTGGGTGAACATGCTGTATGACAGAAATAACATGTTTGTATGCTACTGGAAGTGGCCTAGAGGACACAGAATAATTGATGATGGAGAGAGTGAACGTAATTGATGGAAAACTGTCCATGAGGAGGCAAGAAGGGATAGGATTTGGTATACAAGTGTGGAAGTTAGCTTTTGATGGGACTGTGCATAGTTTGTCAATAGTAAGGAGCGAAGACAGAGAACATGGACAGATACTGGTAATTGGTGGGAATTGTCTTTTGATTGTATTTATATTCTTAGAGTGAGAAGAATGGGGAAGATCTTGTTGGGGGCCTGAAGAGAATGCATAAAATAAATCTCTAGGGATGTGAGAGAGCAAATGGATTAGGAAAATGTAGGAATGCCAGGGGATGCTAATGCCCACTTAAAGTTAACAGTCATAAATTTGGAATGCCCAGAAGGTTCAATTAGTTAAGCATCCAACTTTTGGTTTCAGCTCAGATCTTAATCTCGAGGTCATGAGTTCAAGCCCCACATTGGGCTCCACGCTGGGCATGGAGCCTACTTAAAAGTAAGCAAATAAATTAAAATTGACAGTCATCAATTTAAAATATGATTGTGCATGTTTTCTAGTTGTGTTTAGCTGTATGGGTACAGCTATGAAGTAGGAAGAGAGTTGGTTTTAACCAGGGTTGGGGTTTTACCTAATGGATTAAATAAAATGGTTAAGGTGCACGGGAAGTGAAAGTGTTTGCAAGGTAGTGATTATAACAATGTATATAGAATCTAAGATGATCATGAGGGAAATAAGGACATGAGTGGAGGATGATGGACAAAGATGTTGATAGTATTAATATAGAAGTCTGCAAACTACAAGATCCGTTTTATATAGCTCTTGACCTTAGAATTGGTTTTACATTTTTAAAGTGTTGCAAGAAAATTAGAAGAATAAAAATATGCAAGAGAAACTGTATCCGGTCTGCAAAGCCTAAAATATTTACTGTGTAACTCTTTATAAAAGAAAGTTTGCTGACTCCTTTAATAACTAATGGATTATAGATCCTCTTGGAGTTGAAAGAATAATAGAGGAATTAATCTGGAAAGATAACTTTTCAGAGTGGGATGCTTGAACTTGGAAAGGCTGCAGTTATCCTTAATGGCAAGGTCCTAGAATTGGGTTATGACTATAAATCCTTAACAGACTTCCCTATATTTGTTTCAAAAGGAAGCTACATATGCATTCTTTTTTACCTTTGTACATAACCCTGCATCTCTACTAATGAAATTAACAAAAGAAAAGTCAATTGTATCCTGCCACAGCTAAATTTGAAATCAATACGTACTGCAGAAAATTTTAATGGCTCTAGAAAATGGATTATAGCTTCTTAAGTAGGTTTTTAGAGTTTACTCACTTGTGTTCCATGGTATATTTGGAAGATTAAAGTAGAAATCACTAATCTTTTTGATCTTGACAGCAAAGGGAATGATACTCCATATTTTGCTGTTTTTTGGGATGTAGGTTTGATTAAGAAAATATGGAAAACACTTGTAAAACAGTAAGCTCATTTTTGGGTGTTCTTAAGTGTCATATCTGTACTGTTAAAATAATCTGTTATATAACAAACCACCCCAAAACTTAGTGGCTTAGAACAATATTAATTTGTTTTGCTCATGAATTTGCAGTGTTGGCAAGGTTTGGCAGAGACTGCTTATCTCTGCCTCACATCTGTTGGAGCTGGAAGATCTACTACCAAGATAGCTTACACACATGGCTAACAAGTTGGTGCTAGCACTTAGTTACTCTCCACATAGACTTCTCTCATGGGGTCACTTGGACTTGCTCCACCATGGTGTCTGAGTTCTAAGAGGAAGAAGCCCAAGTGACAGTAGTTGGAAAACTGAGGCCCCTACATTTTCTTGGTCAAACAGTAACAGAGCACAGATTCAAGGGAGAAGACATAGACATCCTCCCAACCCCATTTGATGGGAGGCAAATCAAAGAATTTTAGACCTGTATTATAAAACTGCTACATGTACCTTAATACAGAAACAAAGGCGTTTAGATCCCCATCCATTTTTCAATATTCATCTTAAATACCACCATTACTATGAACCCTTCCTTCATTCCATCGCTGACTTTAATCGCTCTATGCTTGGACCCTCCATGGTACTTTGTTGGCTTCCTTTTTTTATGGCACTTACCTGGTGTTTCATGATTTTGTTTTATCTTTGCTTGCCACCTCTATATGTAACTCTGCATTCCATTCATTAGTGCTTTGCTCATAGTGGTTACTTAATAAATGTGTTGAGTTGAAGAAAATAAAACTTTTTTTAGAATGAATGAATTTAGTTAAATGTTGTAAAGTAGTAATTTACCAAATGGGACCTTGGTGAACTGCAAGGTGTAGGTTGTTTAAAACTGAAAGAGATAGGAGGCAGTTAAAGTAGAAATAAATCATGAAGGTGATGAAAAAATGTAAATGTTGAGATAAAGAACTATAAAGCAAAACATATTCTTTTTTTTAATTGAAGTATAATTGACATACAACATTAAATTAGTTTTAGGCAAGCAACATAGTGATTTGACAATTGTGTGCATTATAAAAGACTCTCCAAGCTAAGTGTAGTTACCATCTGTCACCATACAAAGTTATTGCAATATTGTTGACTATATTCCCTATGGTATACTTTTCATCCCAGTGACTTATTTGTTTTATAATTGTAAATTTGTGTCTCTTAATCCCCTTCACCTATTTTACCCATCCCTCTATTCTGGCCCCCTTTATGGCAACCACCACTTTGTTCTCTGTATTTATGAGTCTTTTTTATTTTTTATTTTTATTATTTTTTTATTTTTTTATTTTTTTAGATTCCACATATAAGTGAAATCATATGGTAACTTGTCTTTTTCCATCTAACTTATTTCACTTAGTATAATACCCTCTAGGTCCATCCATGTTGTTGCAAAGGGCAAGATCTCATCCCTTTTGATGGCTGAGTAATATTCCATTGTATGTATATGTGTGTGTGTGGGTGTATATCTATCTATCTATATCACATATTGATTCATTCATCTGTTGATGGACACTTAGGTTTCTTTTATATCTTGTCTACTGTAAATAATGATACATTGAACATAAGGATGCATATAACTTTTCAGAAAATTGGTGTGTTTGTTTTTTTCCTAGTAAATACTCAGAAGTGGACGTTGTGTGGTATTTCTACTTTTATTTTTTTGAGGAACTTCCATACTGTTTTCCATAGTGACTGAACCAATTTACATTCCTACCAACAGTTTTCTAGGGTTCCCTTTCTTCCACCTCCTTGCCAACACTTGTTATTTCTTGTCTTTGATACTAGCCATTTTGACTAGTGTGAGGTGATCTCTCATTGTGGTGTTGATATTCATTTCCCTGATAATTAGTGACAGTGAGTTTCTTTTCATGTGTCTCTTGGCCATCTGTATGTCTTCTTTGGAAAAACATCTACTCAGGTCCTCTGCCCATTTTTAATTTGGATTATTTGTTTATAAATAATATAAGCAAAATGTATTATTAATTTAAAATATAGGACAACAAAAGAGTAAACTAAAGGCTGGCAAGTGGTATATATGACTAGCATATTTTCTGCTCGAAGGTGGCGTATTTGTATGGTCTGAAGTTAGGCTGAAATGTAGTAGGCAACACAAATTAAGCTGATTAACAATCTTAATTCTAGCTGCAGCCTTAATTTCCTTTACATGTAGCATAACATTTATAGGCTCTGAGTATGAGGGTATGGACATGTTTGGGAGCCCACTACACCATCTAAGTAGGTAGTTGGAAATTTGATATTGAAATGCAAGAGGAAAGAATTTATTTCATGGATGTTTATTAAGTTCATATTCTGTGCTGGTTACTTGCCAAATCTTGGGGCTACAAAGATGCAGTTTTTCTTTAGGAGATCTTGGTTCAAAAGAGTACACACATGTAAATAATCTTAACACACTAAGGACCACAATGAAGGTAGGCACAAATCATAATGCATTATAAATTCTAGTAGCAATTTGCTTTGAGAACACATTGGGAAAGGACTCTTCAGGTCTACTTCACATGCAAAGATAAGAAGAGAGAAACCAGGTGGTACTCTGAGGGACTGCATATAGTGCTATCTGCCTGAACAAGGGAGTGTTTATGTGAGGGAGGGTAATTTTGCATGCAACATTATGGAGTTTGGGACTTTATCTTATATGCAACATGATAAGCCACTAGAGACTTTGCATTTTAGAAATAACACTTTTTTTTTTTTTTTTGGTAATATGGAGAATGGATTGGAGAGAGCAAGGCTGAGGACAGCAGATTGATTAGGGTATTATCTAATCCAAAAAAAGAAATAAAGGCTGGCACTACATAAAATTGTGGCAAAGGAGTCGAAAAAGGAGTGATTTAACAGATAATTAAGATTTAAGAGTAGAATGACAAGATTTGATGACAATTAGATTTGGATAGTGGAGAGTGGGAGGAGGGGTCTAGATATCATGTAGGTTTTTGGCAACTGGTTAGATGTTAGTGTTTTCAGCAAGATAAGAAACATAAGAATTGGAGTGGTAAGTTTATATAGAAGATAATAGATTTGCTTGTGGATTTGTTGAGTCAAGTGACATCCAGGTGGTATGGTTTATAGGTAATTGATTATTTTATACGGAGATCAGGAAAAAGGTTAAGGTTATAGGTACAGATTAGGAATCATTGGGATGTATAGATGATAGTTCTTTTTTTTTTTTTAAAGATTTTATTTATTCATGATAGACATAGAGAGAGAGAGAGAGAGAGAGAGAGAGCAGAGACACAGGCAGAGAGAGAAGCAGGCTCCATGCCGGGAGCCCGACGCGGGACTCGATCCTGGGACTCCAGGATTGCGCCCTGGGCCAAAGGCAGGCGCTACACCTCTGAGCCACCCAGGGATCCCCTAGATGATAGTTCTTTAAACCATGGAATTGAGTGAAATTGCCCAGGAAAAGAAAATAGAGTAAGGTTTATGGCCAAACGCCAGGGAACATTGAGATTTAAGGATAGGAGAAAGGAGGAACCCAGGAAAAAGACAGAAGAAATGCTTAGACTTGAAAGCAGAACTAAACTAGCATCTAGAAAGTTGAAGTGTAGTAGGGATGGCATCTGCTGTCATAGTCTACAAAGGGTCAAGTAGAAGACAAATGAGGTCATCAAATCTGAGGTTGAACAGAGTTGAGGACATTGTTATAATAACTGGAATTTGTGTCCTATGTCCATCTCTTAATTACTGTGAGACTTTTGGCAAGTTATTTAGCTTCTGAGCTTTGGTTTCTTTTGAAAACTGATGGTAGAAGTTACCTCAGAGTTGGTCTAAATATTAGATGACATTAGTAAACTCACATTAAGCATCTGTTATAGTTCCTAGCAGATAATAAGGATTTCATAAAGAGTAGCTATAACATTAGTGGTAACCAAAACAATGGTGCCTTCAGCAGTAAGTGATACTATGGTAGCTAAGAAGGAGGACGAAAAACAAATTGTGTTAAGTTGAGGAGTGAAATGTTGGGGAAGTTTTTTCTTTCTTTCTTTTTCTCTCTCTCTCTTTCTTTCTTTCTTTCTTTCTTTCTTTCCTCCCCAAGGCTTTGCCTCTATGAGAGGGAAGAGGTTATGGAGTCATTTTGATACTAAAAAGCCATCCACCTATTGAGAAAATTTACTTAGGGAAGTAGGGCAGAGGCTGAATTTAAAGTAGCTTATTATGAGTAGGATACGTAGAAGATTATACAGTGAATAAAGACCTTCAAAAAAATTTTAAAAGTAAAAAGAAGAGATGCAAGATGCAATAGTCTTTATTATTTTGATTATTTAAAGGAATCATATAAATTTAGACAATTGAGACCAGAATTTATATGAATTTAAAAATAGAAACTCTCCTGAAGATATCTCATGCCTCTTTTACCTACATTTAATAATCACTTATAAAGAGCCAAATACACCCTAAATTTAAGAATCTCCACATTTGTATATGTGAATCATTCAAAGACTTTTGCTTGATGCTTTTTCTTATGAGGCTTAGAGCTAGACATAATGTTGAGAAAAACTTTGACCAATACTAGGGAAAATATGAGGATTGTCTTTGTAGTTTTGCCAACACTCTTTAAAGAAATTTGAAACCCAGAGTGGATAAAAGACTTTAGTTTGCATAAGGAACTGGTGTTATCCCTAGGATGAAAATCCAAGGCTTCTAACTATAGTGTACTATTCTTCCCACTACAGCTTAATACCAAAAATGAAGACAAAACCCTCTTCAAGTAAACAGTCGGTATTTAAAAATCCAGTATATCAAGAGAATTATTTGTATTATAGAACATTTGTCTCAAGAATTATTTTAGACCAAGCTAGAGTTAATGGATTTAAGTTTTTGCATAAATTGTGAATTTACACTAGGAAGCTCACAAATATGTTTAGGAAAACATTTAATTGTACATTAATATCTACATTTTATTTTAATTTTTGCTTTAGAAATTCTAGATTGCTTAGCTTTTGATTTATTGTAATCTCTGGCCTTTAGTTGAATACTATTTCTAGTAGGTTTTATTTATTAAGTACTTGGTAAGTACCTGTGCTTTGGTTAAACCCTTTTTGTTGCTGATCTTATTTAATCTTTATAACAACTGTAAGAAGTAAGTATTCCTATTATAAGGAAGCTGAACTGAGACTTGTTATCAATTCAGAAAAGGTTGCATGCACCTCTAATAAACAGTGGAGGCGAAATTTAAATCAATAGAGCTTCATCCCAGAGTCTGCTTTTTTTCTTTGTAGTTTCAAGTTTTTATTTAAATACCCGTTAACATGTAGTGTAATATTAGTTTCATGTGTAGAGTTTAGTGATTCATCACTTACAACATCCTGTGCTCATCACAAGTGCCTTCCTTAATCCCCATCACCCATCCCCCCCATCTCCCTCCATCAACCCTTAGTTTGTTCTCTATAGTTAAGAGTCTGTTTTATGGATTGCCTCTTTTTTTCTCCATGTTCATCTGTTTTGTTTCTTAAATTCCACATGTGAGTGAAATCATATGGTATTTGTCTTTCTCTGACTGACTGACTTCAGGCAGAGTCTATGCTTTTTAACAACTATCTTGTTTTATCATTATTTTAACTGAGCCACCCAGGCGCCATTTTATTATTATTTTAAACTTTGTTTATTGTAATATAGAAGTTTTTTTAAATCTCATTTAGATTCTATTTCCTTCATTTTGAATTTAAAAATATAGATATGTACTCATACGTGGTGTGATTTTTTTATTGAATCGGTGACTGATCACTGATAAGGATTTTGAAAAATCCTCTAGTTCAAGAATTGAACTTATGGAAAACTTCTTATGATTCTTTACCAGATTGATGTTAAATGCTTGGTAAATCTTTTTTTGTGGGATGGTATTTTACATTTAAATGCAGGAAATGTTAAATATAACCAATATAATACTTTGTTGAATACCAGAAACTTTTTAGAGTAATACAAAGCATTCGTGAATGACAAGTAACTAAAAGTAGAGAAATCTTAGATGTTTTATTTTATTTATTTATTGGTTTTTTAAATCTTAGATATTTTAAGTTGAGACTACCAGAATATTTCATAACACCTTACCAAATATAGATTTGATGTTGTTGCTAGCTATTTTCATCTGTTGATATTGTAATTTTGTTACCTGCTTTTCCTTTGAAAATGATGAAACTTTCCTTCCTTTCCTCACCCTTATATAATTTTCTCCTTTTTTCTGCCTAAATTCATTTATTTATATATTTTAAAAGTTTTTATTTATTTATTCATGAGAGAGACAGAGACATATGCAGAGGGATGCTCCATGCAGGGAGCCTGATGTGGGACTTGATCCCCGGACTCTAGGATCACTTCCTGAGCCGAAGGCAGATGTGCTCAACCGCTGAGCCACCTGGGCGTCCCATTTTCTGTCTAAATACAGATTTAGAAATTATTAAACCAAATCTCTTTTATAGAATGCTAGATGTGGTGTCCTTTGTTAACCTAGCTAGTTATAGACCTCAGCTTTTAGTAGTTCATGAGTGATGTATGTTAAAATGGTACTTGAGTTAATTGTTGCAAAGTAGATGCACATTCAGAGGAAGCAGTTTCAAGTCTGTTTTTAAGAAGTGAAAGAGTAATAACTACTTTTAATACAGTCTGATACATGTTAAACTTTTATTTATCTGGAAGAAAAATGTCATTTTTTAAAGTTATGTTTTACCTGAAAATTGGCTAAAAAATGATTTATAGTATTTGATATCTTGTTTTGTAAAAATTAATTTAAATGACCAATCTTAATATAATTACATTGATCTTAATACCTTTTGCAGCATTTTAAAAATTTAAATTCAATTAACCAGCATATAGTACATCATTAGTTTCAGATACAGTGTTCAATAATTCATCATTTGCATATAATACCCAGTGCTCATCACATCACGTGCTCCACACCCAATGTGGGGCTTCAACTCCCAATTCTGAGATTGAGTTGCATGCTTTACCAACTGAGCCAGCCAGGCACCCCTCAATACCTTTTGCAGCATTTCATGCCTTTCCCTGTGTGTAACCAACCACCTTTTGAGATGTTCCTTGTGAGTAAAAGATAAGTAACCAGCTAATTTGCAGGAGATATTAGGTTACAATTAGTCCAGGTAAAATCTGAAAATTTCTAAATAAACTGCATGGAAAATAGCAAGATACAAAGACAGTTCCAGTTATATAATGATGATCTGCTTTTAATTTATTATTTCAGTGGCCAGATTAGAGACAATTAAAAACCAGAGGAAAATTACTTGGTTTCAGTAATTACAGTTCACTAATGGGTCATTTGAAAATACTTTGTGTGAAAACAGTGTCATCTGAAATATTATGCATTTGATAAATGTGGGCTATCAATACAGATATCATTTAATCCTTATAACAATTCTGTGAATTAATATTATTATCCTAAATTTGCAGATAAAGAAAAGAGGTTTAGTGAAGTTAACCCATCTTAGGTCAAATAATGCTATAAGTTACAGCCAGGATTCTAAAGAAGTTTCTGCTAGATTGTAATGAACTGAAACCTGATGCTAGAGGTGTACTTTTAGTTCCAATGAACTCGTCATGAAAATCTTTTAGCTGTCATCCAAATTTAAAATATTTTGCTTCTGGAAGTATGCATTTTTACCAGTCATGCCAATTAAAATTTAATTTCTTGAGTTTCCGCCTACTGTTTGAGGATTTGTGATAATTTAAGGTGATACGTAGAATTAAAAAGCTATAAGCACTTCTTTTCTTGAGATCTTACCATCAACATTCAAGTAAGATATTGGTGGGAATGGGAAATGATAGCATTACATTTGTGTTATGGAGTTAGGAGATCATGAAACTTTCTGTAAAGGGCAAGATAGTAAATATAGTAAATGGCTCTGACAGCCATATGATCTCTTGCAAATGCTCAGCTTTTCTAAAGGAGCTATAGACAATATGTAAACAAAAGAGCATTGTGTTTTAAATAAAACTACAAAAAGGGGCAGGAGCCTGATTTGGCACATTTACCAGCCCCTGTTAGAGAAAATCTTGTAATTTCTGCAACTAAAAGATATGATTTATTTATGATGATAACTGTTTATACAGAGAGGAAGTTTTCCTTTATTGAATGTATTGGGGAAAAAAAAATTACCAAAGAGACAGTAATAGTATAAAGGAGATTAGGAGTAGTTCCTAATAGTAAAGAGTACTTTTTCAGCATTTCTATGACTACTTAGATTAAGTACTTCATAAATCATTTGATAATTCCAGAATATACTTATTCACTCATTATCTTGAAAAAACAAGTCTGCCATTTTCATCAGTTTTCACTAATTCTGATAAACTTACTTTCCTTTATCATAAATTAGGAAGAATTAATGTAAAAAGACAGGACACATAATTGGGTGATGATTTTATTTTATTTGTATTTATTTTGAAAAGTGATATCTGTAGATAGACTTAAATCAAGGATTTTGTGTAAATATATGCAGTTGGAAATATAGGGTCAGAAATGGAGTAAGTACCCTGTTATAGTCAGTTCTTAGTGTTACATTTTATGAATTTCTTATTACAACAAGTTTTGACCCTACAGATGCTTTCTGGTGCCACAAAACTTTATTAAATGTGAATCATTTTGTGGTATTGGCTAATATGGATATTAAATAAAAAATGCTCTTTTTAATTGTTATTCTCAGAGATTCGTCAGCGAACTGCAGTTCAGAGAAACCTTTCTCCAACACCAGCAAGCTCTAGCCAGGGCCCTCCTCCGCAAGTTCCAGTATCTCCTGGACCACCAAAGGACAGTTCAGCCCCTGGTGGACCCCCTGAAAGAACTGTTACTCCAGCCCTATCATCAAATGTGTTACCAAGACGTCTTGGATCCCCTGCTACTTCAGTGCCTGGAATGGGTAAACAGAGCACTTAATGTTATTTACAGTTTATATTGTTTTCTCTGGTTACCAATAAAACGGGCCATTTTCAGGCAGTATGGAAATGGCATTTCATTTGGAAATAGCAGAGCAGTTATCTGATTAAGCAGGAGTTCCATATTCAATTAGCCATAACTCTTTACAGCTGGCACCTTGTGATACTGAAACCTATTTCTTGAGCTCATTTAACTGTTATGGCTTCTTTGTTTAAATGGCAATAAAACTTTGTAGTAGTCCATAGTCAACAGTATAGCATATCTTTTTATATTCAGCTTTAGAATGGCTCCAGATTTATATAAAATGGGATAGAAGAGAACACTTTTGGAATATATTCATGCTTTTTGCTAAACTCTTCACATATATTTTTATTTATTTTATTTTTATTTTTTCCACATATATTTTTAAACATGACAACATATTCCAGGAAGACTATTTCTGCATTGTGGTGTATAATACTATTATTGTTAATATGGGCTGGTAGATTTTTTCTTTTATTAAGCCATTGAACCTTAGTATTTTCTGACAGGTACTTTAGCATCAAGTTCTATTAAATTAACATATTGCCTTTTCTATTTCATTTCTTTGGATTCTCTTTTTCAATGTGGTAGATCTCTAGGGGAAGACCCCGTTTGTGGAATATAATAGATTATATTACCCTGCAGCTTTCTTTTGGACTGTGGTGGAACACCTACAGTGAAGTCTACTGCTTCAGCAGATTACATTATTTTGTGTAAATTTCCATGTCAGATTCTTGAATATGATAATAAATTATTTATCTTATCTTAGGATATTTAATTCTAATTTAAATCACTTTGGTAATTCATGACTAATTACTAACATATAATTTATAATGATTTTGAGGCTAGTCAGTGGTCGATATCAGGTATTCAGGGCACTTATACAATAAAGGCAATCTAAATGTTATTATGACACTAGTTTTTTTCCCTCCTTTTCTTTCAAAAAAAAAAAAAGGGGAACATTAGATTTTAGGAAACTAGAAAACTGATAATTTATAAACAAATGAAAGCTGGCTACAAATGAAATGTATATAAATCATAACTTTAAAGGTAGTTATTGAAAAAATACTTCTAAAATTGACATAAAACGATATCATTTAAGGAAGCCATATAGTTTGTGAAGTTGAGAAAAATTAAATTGAGAATTATTTGTTTTATTTGATTGATTTGAGATACTTGTGATTTATAAGGTTCTTAGTTGTTTAATGAAAGAACTTTTTTGTGAGAATGCATGAATTATATACATTTGGGTATCTAAATTTTAAGAAAATAAAAGTTTAGCAACTTGTATAAAGTAATAAAAATTGTATTGCACCTATAAGAAATAGGGTTATAGAGGGAACAATAGCCTAAATTTCATGATTATGTAAATAAAACATATTTTGCTTAAGTTTTTAATTCACTTTCCATGTAGAAGACTATTTAAGTTGTGCATTGCCAAAAATATGAATGAGTTAAATGATTTCTTATAGAGAAGATTAATAATTCATTTTTTCATTATGCCATATTTGTGGAAGAGAATCAATTTAATGTGTATTACCACAGGGCTCCCATATGTTTGAAAATTAATAACCAGCAGGTACTTGATAATTTGCCAAGCTGTGTAAAAATGACCAGTATTCCTACAATGATTGCTCTTGATGTTTGTATTAATTGCTGTTACCTATAACAGCATAAATATGAAGATGTTTTATTTTAAAAGTTATTAGTATGTACAGCATTTAAGATATTTTTATGAAATCTGTTGTTTTATGTATCCAGATTCCTTTATGGACATACTCATTTTAAACATATAGAAGTAAAATATTCCAGCAAAAGTTAATTTGACCTAAATGCTTTCAAGATACTATTTGGCATACTTATTCAAGTTGAAAATTTGATACTGAGAGATGACATTTAATGTCTGTAATCAAATTTATGTTTTGATCATAAATGATCAAATATTGTTAATACAAGTAAGCCAATAACTTGTCTGATGAAATCTGATGAATGTTCTTGATTTGTTACACTAAGAACTTATTCTAGAACCTAATTTCATTTGTTAATTGCTACAATTTTGACATCATTTGCCCTTTTTCAGATAGTAACAACCTTTAGGTTTGTGACCATTTACAAAGCAAATCTCTTTATTAGCCTTTAAAATATTAATACAGTATTGCTACTCTAAAGCTATTCTTTAATACTTTATAGTTTTTGTCACAATCATTTTGAAAACCTTGTATCCTTATACTGCAAGGCTTATTTCAGCAAGGCCTCATTTTGTTGCAGTCTTCTATGAGGTCTCCATGTGAACCTTCATTGCTGTCTATCTTATGCTTATGTTCATCCTGCCTTGCTTTACAAAGGCAAACATCACTTATTTTATTCTCTCACTTTCTTTTCTTTTTTTTTTCTCACTTTCTTTTCAATGCTGCCTTCTGTGTTGTCTCTTCATTCAGAGTATATCCTACAAACAGTTCTCACAATTCATAACTTTTTATTTTTGTTATTAATGTTTTTATATAATGTAAGTCATTAATTAAAACTAGATTATTCTTCCACTCTCCATTTGTTTCTTCTGATACTGCTGTGTTTATATAATAAACACAGTTTTTTATATAATATTATATAAAACAGTGTTTTATATAATAAAACACAGTATATCTGTTTAGATCTTCAGTTTTTCTCAGCAACATTTTGTAGTGTGCAGCATACAGGTTTTGCACTTTTTTTTGGATAAACGTATATGTATTATTTCCAATTTTTGAGTCTAAACGGCTCAAAATGGCTTTGTTTTACTACCTACAGTTCATTGCTAATATACATAGAAATGCAGTTGATTTTTGTATATTGGCCTTCTATGATCTTGCTACACTTATTAGTTTTATTAGTTTTTTTTTTTTTAAAGATTTTATTTATTTATTCGGGAGAGACACAGAGGGAGAGGCAGAGGGAGAAGCAGGGTCCCCTCAGGGAGCCCAATGTGGGACTTGATCCTATGACCCCAGGATCACTACCTGAGCCAAAGGCAGATGTTTACCCACTGAGCCACCCAGGTGCCCCCTAGTTTTATGAGTTTTTTTTAATAGATTCGATAGTATTTTCCATAGGGTATCAACATTGTGAATAAAGATAATTCTCCTTTTCTAATCTGGGTTCCTTTTATTTCTTATTCTTGCTTATTATACAAGCTAGAACCTTTGGTACAATGTTGAATAGAAGTGGCAAAAGCAGGGGAGCCTGGCTAGCTCAGTTGGTGGAGCATGCAACTCTTGATTTTGGGGTTGTAAATTCAAGCCACACATTGGGTGTAGAGATTATTTAAAAATAAAATCCTTGGGATGCCTGGGTGGCTCAGCAGTTGAGTGTCTCAGGGCGTGATCCCGGATCCAGGATCGAGTCCCACGTAGGGCTCCTTGCATGGAGCCTGCTTCCTACTCAGCCTGTGTCTCTCATGAATAAATAAATAAAATCCTTAAAAAAAAATCCTTAAAAGAAAAGAAGTGGCAAAAGCAGACATTCTTCCTTATTGCTGATCTTAGGAGGAAAACAGTTATCTTTTCACCATTCAGCGTGGTATTAGCTGTACAGTCTTTTTGTTGTTGGTGTTTTATTTTATATAGATAGCTTTTATCACATTGAGGGAGTACCCTTCAATTTCTAGTTAGCTGAAGATTTTTATCGATAATGGATGATGGGTTTTATTAGATGCTTTTTCTGCATCTATTGAGATGCTCATATGAGGTTTTAGTTTATTTTTTGTTTTAACATCTGTTAATGTAGTGAAATACATTGACAGATTTTTAAAATGTTAGACTACCTTGCTTTCCTGGGATAAATCTGACTTAGTTGTGATGTTTTATTTTTTATATATACAGTTGGGTTTGATTTGCTAAAAGTTTGTTAAAAATGTTTACATCAAAAAATATTGTTTGCATCAATGTTCCTTAGAGATGTTGGTCTATAATATTATTTTTTTCTTATAAAATCTTTGTCTGGTTTTGGTATCAAAGATATAGGAAGATATTCTCTCATCTTCAGTTTTATAGACAATTTTGTATAGAATTTATATTTCTTCCTTAAATATTTGGTAGAATTTACAGGGTGAAGCATTGAGGTCTGGTGTTTTCATTGTGGAAGGTGTTTGTTTTTTTTAACTAAAAATTTAGTTGAAGAAAATCTACACTTATCTCTCAGAAACATAGATATAAAAATTCTTAATACAATTTTAGCATATTGAATACTTATTTCTAGTTGAGTGATCTATGCTAATTTGGTAGTCTTTCAAAGTATTTGTCTATTTCATGTAACTTTTGAATTTATTGGCATAAAATTATTCATAATATGCTTTTATTATCCTTTTGTTATCTACAATTTAGATTTATGCCATTTCTCTCGTTCCTGATATTAGTATTTTGTATCTTCTCTTTTTTTCCTAATTAGTCTGCCTAGAGGTTTATCAGTTTTGATGTTCTCAAAAGAACCAGATTTTCTCTATTAGTTTTGTATTTTCTAGTTTATTAATTTATACTCTTTATTTACTTATTTTTAAGTTCTATCTTGGGTTTCACTTGCTCTTCCTTTTTAGTTTCTTAAGGTGGAAGCTGAATTCAGAAATTTAGATTTGCCCTCTTTTATAGATGTTTTAGTGTTACAAATTTTCCTCTACCCACTGCTTTGGCTGCATATCACAATTTTGATGTTTCTTTTTTCATTTTCATTCAATAAAAAATACTGTCTAACTTACATTTTGATTTTTTTGAACCTTCCTTTATTTAAATGTGTGTTAGTCTCCAAATATTTGGAGATTTTCTTGATGTCTTTCTGTTACTGATTTCTAATTTAATTTTGTTATGGTCAGAAAACATACTTTGTATTGTTTGAATCTTCATAAATATACTGAGGCTTTTATGTCTTACTATATCATCTGTCTTGGTAAATATTTTATATTCCACTTGAATATATATTCTGTTCCTGTTGGATAGAGTGACTATACATGTCAATTAGGACAAGTTGGTAGCACATAATGTTGTTTGAGTCTTCTATATATCATTACTGATTTCTGTGTTTATTCTATTAATTTTTGAGAGGAAGCTGTTGAAATCTCCAACTATTGTGTGTGCATGTATATAAATATGTATTTACCATTGTATTTATGTATATAAGTATAGTATACATATATATATACACACGCACACTATGTATTTGTCTATTTCTTTTTGTAGTTCTGTTAGTTTTTTTTGCTTTATGTGTTTTGAAGCTCTGTTATGATGCATATAATATGTCTAGGATTATTATGTTCTCTTGATTTATTGGTTCCTTTGTCATTATAAAATTATCCCTGATAATATTCTTTGCTCTGACGTCTACTCTGTTTGATATTAATACTGTTATTCCAGATTTCTTTTGATTAGTGTTAGCATATTTATGTATATATTGTTCCTATTATTTATTTATTTGTTTATTTATTTATTTATTATTTTTAAAGGATTTATTTATTTTAGAGAGACAGAGAGCAGGGAAAGGGGCAGAGGGAGAGGGAGAGAGAGAATCCCGGACAGACTCCACACTGAGAGTGGAGTGTGATGGAACTCAATCCACAACCCCGAGGTCATGATCTGAGCTGAAACCAAGAGTTAGGATGCCTAACTGACTGAGCCACCCAGGTGCCCCCCATCATTTATTTTTAACCTATTTGTGTCTTTGTTTTTAATTTTTTTTCTTTATAAGCAATATTATCTGGTCTTATTTTTTTATTCTGACATTCTGTGGCTCATAGTGAGTGAGGATGTTCAGGCTACATAAACAGGATTGGGATGTTTGGGTTTGAGTTTATTTTTTTTTATTTTTTATTTTTTTAATTTTTATTTATTTACTTATGATAGTCACAGAGAGAGAGAGAGGCAGAGACACAGGCAGAGGGAGAAGCAGGCTCCATGCATCGGGAGCCTGATATGGGATTCGATCCCGGGTCTCCAGGATCGCGCCCTGGGCCAAAGGCAGGCGCCAAACCGCTGCGCCACCCAGGGATCCCTGGGTTTGAGTTTAAATCTTCTATTGTGCCATTTTTTTTCTATTTGTCCCTCTCTTCTATTACTTTTCTCCCTGTTTTCTGTCTTCTTTCAAATTGAGTGTCTTTATCATTTTCTTTTTTCATTGCCTTACTAGCTATATTGCTTTTTCATGTTATTTTAATGGGTCTCTTGGGGTTTACAGTATGTATATTTAACTTAACATAGTTCAGCTTCAAGTGATATAATACCAGTTCACAAATAGTTTGAGAATCTAACAACAATATACTTAAATTTCTCCTGTTTTGGCCTTTGTGCTATTGTTGCCATGCAGTATAGTTCAATATATGTTATAAACTCTACAACAAGTGATAGATTTCCCTTTAAGCTGTCAGTTGTCTTTCAAGAAAGTTAAATGGTAATAATTTTGTTTACCCACATGGTAACCATTTCAGTTATTTCCTTTGTACTACCTCTTTCTGTCTGGTGTCATTTTTCTTCTGTCTTTTAACATTTTTATAGTGCAATTCTGCTAATAATGAATTCTTTCAGTTTTGTATGTCTGAAAAAGTCTTCATTTTGCTTTTATTTAAAAAAATAATAGTTTTTCTTTGAAAATATTGCTTCACTGTCTTTTGGTTTATTTTCTGATGAGAAATCTATCATTCTTATCTTTCTCTGTATATACTGTATCTTTTTTTTTAAGATTTTATTTATTTATTCATGAGGGAGAGGAAGCGCACGCGTGCGAGAGAGAGAGAGAGAGAGAGAGAGAGAGAGAGGGACAGAGACACAGCCAGAGGGAGAAGCAGGCTCCATGCAGGGAGCCTGATGTGGAACTTGATCCCGGCACTCCAGGATCACTCCCTGAGTGAAAGGCAGACACTCAACTGCTGAGCCACCCAGGCATCCCTAGTGTATCTTTTTCTGACTGGTTTGCCATTTTTTCTTTATCACTGGTTTTAAGCAATTTGATTGTCTGTGCCTGGTTGAAAATTATGTTTCTTGTGCTTAGGGTTTGTTGATATTTTTAGGTTTGAATGTTTATAGATTTCATCAAATTCAGAAAATTTTTGTGCATTATTTCTTCAAGTATTGTTTTCTTTTCTCCCTTCCTTCTTATGGACTCCAGTTATATGTATATTAGGCTGCTTGTAGTTGTTCCACAGCTTGCTGATAATTTGTTTATTTACAAAATTTTTAGATTCTTCTTTGTATTTCATTTTGTATGGTTTCTATTGCTTTATCTTCAAATTTACAACTCCCTCCCTCTGTAACGTCCAAACTACTATTCATCCCATCTGCAGATTTTTCATACTAAACATTGTAGTTTTCATTTGTAGAAGTTGAATCTGGTCTTTTAATTTTTTTCCATTTCTTGACTAAACACATTGAATTTTCCCTCTAGATTCTTAAGCATAGGGAATATAGTCATAATAAGTATTTTAATATATTTGTCTGCAAATTCTATAAACTCATTTTTAGGTCATTTTTGGTTCATTTTTCTCATTATGGGTTGTATTTTTCTCTTGTTTCCATGTCTAATAATTTTTTAATCTGATATCAGACATTAGAATTTTATCTTACTAAATGCTGGATGTTTTTATGTGCTTATACAAAAGTCCTCTGAATACTTAATCCAATAGCCTGTGACTTAGGAAGTTTTCCACTCTGGCTGGTGAGAGCATGCAATACTTTGGCTCCATGTGAACATTGTTACCTTTAATATTTGGGGGCAGTTTTTTTTCTCTATACTCAGATGGTTTCATGATATACATGGACAGTCAGTATTGTATTGAACAGTCTTGGAGATCCTTTGTAGAACTTTGGTGTTCTTGCTCTGTGCATTCTCTTCCTGTGAACCCAACTGCCTTGGTCTCCCAGAGTTCCAGCTTTTTCCTCCTCAAACTCAAGAATACTGATACATTTCAGCTGAATTTACCCTCCCTCAGCTGCTGGAAATTTTCTCCAGGCAACAAGCTTGGGCAATTGTAGGTCTCATCTTACTTGGTTTTGGTCTCTCAAGGATCTTTATCCTACATTGCCTGATACTTAATGTCTTTAAAACTATTTCATTATATATTTTGCATAGTATTTTAGTTGTTTTAGGTGGGAAGGTAAATCTGACTCCTGTTCTTTTTTTTAAAGATTTTATTTATTTATTCATGAGAGACACAGAGAGAGAGGCAGAGACATAGACATAGAGGGAGAAACAGGCTCTTTGCAGGGAGCCCAATGCAGGACTCAATCCCGGACCCGGGATCATGTCCTTAGCTAAAGGCAAATGCTCAACTGCTGAGCCATCCCAATGTCCCAGTCTGACCCCTGTTCTTATACAAAGGTCCTCTGAATACTTAATCCAATCCAAATGGAGGTCTCCTAATTTGTTATTACATAAATTTTAATATGTATTTTATTATTAAATTATTAAACATTAAGTTATTATATATTATATTTTTCCTTTAAAATATTTTATTTTATATTTTATTTATATTTTATTACCTTTGTAATCCTACAAAAATCTATTTAGTTATATCTATTCATACACACATATATGTTTTTAAATTTTTAATTTATCTTTAAATTATTTTTTAAATTTAAGTTTTAGTTAATATACAGTGCAATATTGGTTTTAGGAGTAGAATTCAGTGATTCATCACTTACATTCAGCACCCAGTGCTCTTCACAAGTGCCCTCTTTAATAAGAGTCTGGGCACTTAAAAAATTAGCTTGTGCAGAGACCAATATAGCTTGATTTCTAAATAGATTATATTGATGGTTTTGATATAGAACATAATTTAACATTTTTTTGGTGTAGTATTTTTACTGAAAACTTGAGTGCTCTGAAGAGATGTATAAGAATCACTATTATTTTTATTCTCTTAAAATCTCTTAAAAGTTCTGACAAACATGGGTAGTACTTGGTAACTAAATTAAAATGTTAGTATATTTTATACATATAGGTTTTTTTTATGCATTTATTTGTTTACTAGGTCTTCATCCTCCAGGTCCACCTTTAGCAAGACCCATTCTCCCCCGAGAACGAGGTGCTCTGGATAGAATTGTTGAATATTTAGTTGGTGATGGTCCACAGAACAGGTAATATTTATTAAGGTGGTAGGTAAATGAAAATGAGGAAAAAGTTTATTGATCAGGGTGTGTGTGTGTGTGTGTGTATGCACGGGATGTTCTACAATCTTGTTGCTCCTGTTTCCTGATTTTAGAACATAATAGAATATTTTATAGCCTTGCAGAGTAAATATTCAGTTGTTTTTCAGTAAGGGTTTGGATAAAATCTGGATAAAATACAGAAAAACATATAGAGAAAATAACATTGTCTAAGATTATTTTTAGGGACATTGCATCATTTCATTGAAACTTTTGAAGAGCAAACAAATAGTGAAAAAATGGTAGGTTGTAAGAAATGGAGTTTTATAGATGTCAGTGCTGGAATTGATTTTAACAACAATGAGGACAACTTTTTTTTTTAACAATGAGGACAATTTACATATGACACTTTTAGTTTTCAAAATACTTATTCAGTTATTATATCATTTGATTTTTATGATAATCCTAGGAAGATAAACATGATGTGAGCAAAGTAACTGCCGTAGTGTAAACTTTAAAAAAATACTTAGGAAAAAAAAAATACTTGGGATAGTAGAGTAGATATTTGACAAGATTATGATTAATATTATCATTTTAATAAAAAGACTGAATTTGATGTTAATATAATAAATTGTATATTATTCAAAACAGACAAGTTATTATTTGATAGGGCCAAGTGTTTGTTAAGTACATACACAGAGAACAGAGAGAGTATATATTTATATATATATATAAATAGGAAATGAGGAAGATGTAGAACTAGGATAGATTTAGGAATCATCATGTATGAAATTAATCTTTGGATTTGACTAAACAAATTCATTTCTTTGTTACAGATTTCTCAGAGGTTTTAATAACATTCATTGTGAATCTCTAAGAGTTTCTAATTTTTCCTATCTTATCTGGCCACAGATTTGGGGTCTGTCATCTTCAGACATACATGTTAGGAAATACTGAAATTTAAGTGTTCTGTTATTGAATATATTTCTGTTAATTTGCTAAGGATATATTCATTTGACTGTTGCTTTGTTTTTTATTTGGTGTATAAATTATATTTTAAAAGGGTTGAAATTTTGGCTGTTGTTTAAAGAGTATTGTTTATTAAGTAACATTTAATTTGTTTTGACGTATTTCGTTATGTTAAATATAAGTTAGCTGTGATGGCTAAAGTAGCCTTTCCAGGGTTTGCATTTGTAACTGATATATTCATTTTTTCTTTTGGTATAGATATGCCCTTATATGTCAGCAGTGTTTTTCTCATAATGGCATGGCTTTGAAAGAAGAATTTGAATACATTGGTAAGAATTATTGAGCAGTTAGATTTAAATATTTTACTCTTAAATATTTCATTCTATGCCAACTTCTAGGTAAATGTCACTTTGTTTTAGGTACTATCCCTGTATGTATTTTTCAGACATGTTCTTATTTTACAACACAGAGCAAGCAGGAAAAACAATACAGATGTTTTCCTTATACAGTGTACAACTTCTAGGTCAGTTTTCTTAAACTTCCCTGTGTATCTGAATCACCTGAAAAGCTTTTTAAAAATTATGCCCAGGATCCACCTATGAAGAGTCTGTTTTAATTGATCTGGGGTGGGGAGGCAGGTTTTTTTTTGTTTTTGTTTTTGTTTTTTTTAGAGCACCTCAGGTGATTCTCATGTGCAGCTACTATTTAAAAAATATTGTACTAAATTAATTATGCTTCGCAGATATGACATACTACATTTTCTTGGGCAAGTGAGCAAGGTTCTGGACTTGAAAACACTTAAGGATTCTAGTGACTAGAAATGTAATTTCTGTAAAACATTTTAGGTTATTATAGATTGTTTTGCTATTAGATAATCTGCCATGTAACTTATGATCTTTACTGTTTTAAAATTAATATTTCAATTCTAATAATAATTAGAAAGTGTGCTTGAAAATTAGCTTTTGTTAGAGCACCTGCAATATTATTAAAACCAGAAGTACTTTCACAAGGGATAAATAATTTCTGAAGGGTTCTTTAACTACTTTGCAAAAGTAGTCAATTACTATCTGATTAGTCCATGAAAGTTTTTTTTTGGTCTGTGGTTTTATTTTATTATTATTTTTTTAATTCTCTGCAGCTTTTCGATGTGCCTACTGTTTTTTCTTGAATCCTGCAAGAAAAACTAGACCTCAGGCTCCAAGGCTTCCAGAGTTTAGTTTTGAGAAGAGACAGGCAGTGGAAAGCTCAAGTTCACTTGGTCCCTTGCCCTCAGGAAGTGTGATTTCATCAGAGAACCAGATCACTGAAGGTATGAATATGTTAATTAAAAATTTTTATCTCTTAATGATATTTGCTATTTAACAATAAAAGCATAATGCTTTTAGATAAGAATGGATTAATTTATGAGATTTTGCAGCATGCATGTATCAGCTATTGCTCTGATACTCTAGCCTCCTGTGTGATGGGTCTGGTGTGTTTCAGTTTTAAAATACAGGTTATACTGTGTTAAGCAGCATCTAGCAACAGCTAGTTAAGCATTTGTTTATGGGTTGACATCTACGTGTAACTGTGGGAGATTTGACTCGTAATTTTTTCGTGGAATCATTTTTGCAATTTATTTAAGTGAAGCAGATTATAAGAATTATTCAACTACTTTAAAAGGGTTAAGTTCTGATAAGATTTGTAACTAACATTGATAAAATAGCTTTATGCCTACCACTGGAATTGGTAAGGTTACCAAGCAGGAAACTTTGGAATTGGAAAGTCATCCTTGCATTCTTTGGGTACTATGTTGATAGGACTGATATTCCCTTGCAACAATTTTTGGGGTCTTCAAGATTAATATTGCTAATGGATACCTTTGATGTAAGACAGCCTTATTTTAGGGAAACAAAATTTATCAGAATTTATTGGTTTTTAGAACTCATCTTGTAATTGTTTTAGGACTTCTTGAGGAAGTTTCATGAAAAAATGGAAAAGATGAGATGCAAGATCTGACTATTGCCAACTATTTCTTGTTAATATTAGGTGGGGAGCTGTTTGTTAAGCAGCTCTGAATCATGAAGATGCTAAAAGTATGGCACAGGCCATGATATTTTGGTGCTATGTCTGATATAGAAAAAAAAATCCATATTAGAAGTTTAGTTCACATAGTTTATTTAGCAGTCAGTATTCATTCTTTTAATTTCTAGGAATTCTCATTTACATATATTTGATTTCTTCTTTATATAACCACTGAGTAGTGAAAAAAACGGCTTTAACTAATAATAATATGAGACAGTGAATTTTCAGATGTGAGAAGTTTAGTATGAAAATTTGAGTACCTTTTTTGTTTTTTTAAACTTAGAATGAATGTAAAATATATGTATTGATTTGGGCTTGGCTTTTGGCTTACTAACATGTATTAAAATGAATTTGAACACAGATAGTCATGACAAGAAGCCTGTATACTATCAACATGGAATCAGTACCTTCACCTACTCCACTCCACGTCTGCAGCATCAACTCCAAACATAATCAGTTTTTTCTTTTGCTTAATTCATGCTCTGAGCTGCATGCTGTCACATGCAAATCAGCTGCCTTGCTATTGTAGCCTCTTGGAACTGAAAACTAAAGAATTTCATACTGAAGATGCCTAAGAAAAATTGAAGTCCTTTCCATGAGTAACCTTGCTTATGAAAGCTAAAGTGAATATTTGAAAGCTAATAGTTGAGACAAAAAGGAAACAAAACAGCCAGCAAAATAAAAATCTTGATAATGAGTTCCATGCTTTAATATCTTCTGCTAAGGTTGAGATGGATAGTTAGCAAACAACACCCAGCTATACCTTTCCTTCTCATCAAATCTAGGAGGAGCAATACCTCAGATGTCTCATTTTCTATCTGAAATCTCCAGAACGAAGTCTAACTGGCTCAAACTCAGCCCTAATAAGGTAATGTTAATAGGTGAAGACAAAACCTGAGGCAAGGTCTAACACCTCTGTAGGGCTAGAAACTGAAACAACAATTCCATTTGGTTAAGATAGTCTTGGGTTTAGTAACCTTTTCATACTTCTCCTTGGATTCACCAAAATGGCTATGAGAACCTTATTTCTTTGGCTTTCCAGAAGATTGAAACTTTTCTCCAAGACTACTATCTCACCACTATGATATACAGTTACCATTTCCAATTGACTAGGAAGTGTTCAGGTGAAAGATGAAGCTGCATTTGTTTTAAACCCTGGTGGCATACCTTTAATGATTATATTGAACTATTCAGTAACACCATATTGTCACAATCATCTCTCTGTGCTGACAGCCATTGTATGTGAGGGCTTAGATTTCTGATTTCTATGTTCTTAATGTAAAAACTTGAGGTCTTAAAAAAAAATCTTTCCTGCTTTAATTTTCATATTATTTAAAGTAGTGAAATAGCTCCTTGATAGTAGCAGAAATTGCAGAGATTAGGTATTGAATTCACAGAGGGAACCAAAAGGTAATTTTCTTCCATCTGAATTTTCCTTTCAAGAAATATTCTGTAACTATTTATATGAATAATCTTGAGTCATTAGAAGCAACTATTTTTTTTTTTTTCAATCTGTGATGCAAGACTTCGAAATTGAGTTTTGTCTTGGTTCTGCTACTGGAAGATTTTGCTTTTAGGATGAGACACAAGGCTTTTGAAAACTTTTTGGATCAATCTTTAGAACAACATATGAAACCTTGGAAAGTTTTCATCAAAGAAGGAGACCTAGAAGGACTTTCTCTCATTAATTACTCATTTGGATTCCTAGACTTTTCTTCTAAAACTGTGTATCCAGGTGCTTTGGCAATGCTGTATTAAAGAAACATAAGAAATTAGGACTATGGATTATCTTTCTATCTAAGAGCATATTAGACATGGTGTGCCAAAGTAATCAACTACTTTTAGGTTGCTCAGTTTCTTTTATGGCTAAATGAGTAGTGAATCTCTTCTAGGCCACATTAAAGTAGTTTATCAGTTTTGCTTTTTTAAAATGTGCTTTTCAAAATACTTGATGTGTAGCTTTTTTGTTGTTGTTGTTAACTATGATCAATATATAGAATAGGCGGTTTGTAGATTGTTAGTGTACCAGCAGAGTGATTTTAGGCTAGCATGTTTGAAAAATGTTGATATTGTTTTATTTATGTATGTATGTATTTATTTATGTTAATATTGTTTTAATTTGTCTAGATCTTATGTAATTATTTTAATAAAATATAGTTTTTGTTCAACTGGCAATAACTTGCTAATAATAAAACATGGCTTTTAATCAATACCAAAAAAAGCATAAGTAACATTTAAATAAGGTGAAATTTATTGGTAATCTGATTTCTTTTTTTTCTTTCTTTTAAGCAATATACTGTTACTGTAAGGTCATGTTGAACTAGAGAAAATTCTGTTTTTACTGTTGTTTGTTATGCTCTAGGAAATTGAACTATATGATAATGTAAATTTTGTTGAATCATGTATTTACCACATCCAAAAAGCTTGTACCTTTATTGATATTTAATTCCATACAGCTTCCTCAGGATGTAAACTTACCGATAGTATCTTTTTGCATGTTTGTTGTAGACCTAGAGATCTTTTGGCCTTTTGATTCTCTTTTCTTTTCTTTTTTTTTTTTTTTTAAAGATTTATTTATTTATGATAGACCTAGAGAGAGAGAGGGGCAGAGACACAGGAGGAGGGAGAAGCAGGCTCCATGCAGGAAGCCTGATGTGGGGCTCGATCCCGGAACTCCAGGATCGCGCCCTAGGCCAAAGGCAGGCGCTAAACCGCTGAGCCACCCAGGGATCCCCTTGATTCTCTTTTCTAAAACAATTTCTCCTAATGTTTTACATTTTGCCTAATAATGACATTTCTTACTCATCTAATGGATTTGTTCACCAGTGGTAGATAACAGTATTAGTATTACACAGTATTCTGTGTGTTCAGTATGAGTGATTTTTCTCATAGGTGGTTTTTATTTAATTGAATTTTAGTCATTGAGTCACTGGGTTAAGTTTTGAGATGAAATTCCTGTCTTTGTTCCTTAATATAAGTTGGCCATTTTCCTTAAGGCAAAAAGTCTTGTAAAAACTGCTTTAAGATCTGTGAATTCAAAGACAAACTGTCCATTTTAATAAAATAAATTCTCGGGATCCCTGGGTGGCGCAGCAGTTTGGCGCCTGCCTTTGGCCCAGGGCACGGTCCTGGAGACCCGGGATCGAATCCCACGTCGGGCTCCCGGTGCATGGAGCCTGCTTCTCCCTCTGCCTTTGTCTCTGCCTCTCTCTGTCTCTCTCACTGTGTGCCTATCATAAATAAAATTAAAAAAAAAATAAAATAAATTCTCCTTTGGGTAAGTTTTTAAGTCTACACATACAGTGGCTACTGATGTGTTAACAAGGCAAAAGTTTGGTGCATTAGCAGGACAAATTTTTGTAATTGTTATTATAAAAAGAAATAAAAAACAAGAATCTAAATGAATTCGCCAAAATATGAAGGATTTTCAAAGGTATAAACTAGATAGAATTATGTTTTGTTTTCTTTTTTCCTGTGGAAATTATAGATTTCTAGAGGAAATATATGAATTTGTTTTGCAAGACTATTATTTAATTTTCTTAGAAAATTATTCTTTCAAGAGCTAGAATAAAACCCAAAAGGTAATGTGACGTTTTAACATGTTTTTGCATGTGTGTGGTTTATAGATAAGACAGTGGTATTTGTTACACAGTTATACTCAGTTTTATGAGTTTGGGTTGTCTGGCTGAGTTAAGGCTTTGCCCAAACAACTGGAAACCAATTATTACAATTGGGTAGAAAAAGCTTTTTCTCTCAAGAACATTAGGGAGAGGGGGCAGGGGGCAGGAGTGGGGAAAGGAAAATTCTGTAGGTCATTTTTGTTTTATCACATTATGATATATTGTTTTCTTAGCATTGTGGATGCCAATGTTGATTTTGAAAATTATCTTACGGATGGTATTGATCATTCAGGTAACTTTATTTTAACTTTAGTCTTAAACTGGTGTTGCACAGGGGAGAAAAGGCCTGTTTAATGAGTGTGAACACAAGGGTTGGTTTCTTTTTTAGTATTTATGCCCAAATATTGACATCTTCTATAATGTATTTTTATATTATCAAGCTATTTTTATATTTTTTGTATATTTTTTAATTGGAGTTCAATTTGCCAACATATAGCATAACACCCAGTGCTCATCCTGCCAAGTGCCCCCCTCAATGCCTGTCACCCAGTCACCCCATACCCCCACCCACCTCCCTTTCCACTACCCCTTGTTCGTTTCCCAGAGTTAGGAGTCTCTCATGTCCTGTTACCCTCACTGATATTTCCCACTTATTTTCTCTCCTTTCCCCTTTATTCCCTTTCACTATTTTTTATATTCCTCAAATGAATGAGACCATATAATGTTTGTCCTTCTCTGATTGACACTTCACTCAGCATAATACCCTCCAGTTCCATCCACATCGAAGCAACTGGTGGTATTTGTCATCTCTAATGGTTGAGTAATATTCCATTGTATACATAGACCACATCTTTATCCATTCATCTGTCGATGGACACCGAGGCTCCTTCCACAGTTTGGCTATTGTGGACATTGCTGCTATAAACATTCCACCAAGCTATTCTAAACTGCAACTTCACAGAAAAAAATAGCTATTTTTATTAAAATAGGCAAATGATATTCTCCCATAGAAGTAAAGTAAATACTTCTGGAATATATTTAATAATCTTATTATAAAGTTTTGTGGTTTACTTCTTAAACATGTAATTCTGTTATTTTTGCATACCTAATCCACTTAAATCTTGTTTGGATGACTTTTCACAAAATGGCATTTGGCATCCAAAAATCAATTCTCTGTGTCGTTTAGACTGATGTCTGCATTATAGGCATTATGACACCTAGCAGTTTTTCTGTAGTATTACTGCTCTTAAAATTACTTTTCCACAAATTAACCTGGGGGAAGAAAAGTAGTCATCAATAGGCTTTTTGATTATTTTCAAGCCCTACCCATCATTTCACCAGTTTTTAAGGCTTTGAAATACAGTAAAGTATTGACAAGCAAGCTTTGTGTATGATGTCATTTTCTAATTGTGATAACCCATGGTGCTTCTTAGAGTTCATCTTTATGCATTTAAGAGTTAAAGTATTGTAGTACTTCTTTTTGTGTTATCTGCTTCAAGACCCCAGAGTTTAATTAAATTGGATTTGACCAATGATGTGTCTCTTTCTGAAAATAGTTACATCACAAAGCTTAAATGTGATAAACTATGAACTTGAGTACTTCTCCCATTTAAGTTCAGTACTAAAGTGATTGGTCATACAGAATATGACAAATTATCTGAGCCTATATTCACTTAAATATGTTTATTGGTGAGTTGAGTCCTAAACCCTGAGCTCTTTGTCTTTTCATTTCGTGTGGCTTTATTGATTTGTTCAGAAGGCTTTCTAAAATAAAACAAATTATAAAGTTCTTGGCAAGTAGGTGTTGCTCAATGGCCAGAGAGTTGTGGAAAACCGTGACTCTGGGAGGGTAGAATTACAAATGGTTGGCAACTCCTGAAACTTTCCACTGAAGCACTTGTTTGCCCTTGTGGCAGAAATGATCTGTACATGTCCAGAGAGTTTCATTTGCACTTTCTGCTCTTCATTTGTGTACTGGATCGTTCAGATAACAAAACTCACCTACTGTCTTTCTAGCTTGATTTTTGTAGATTCCAAGTGGTACTACAATGCCATTTTCAGTTCCTTTTAAGATAAAAATAGCATTTTTGTGGCACAAATGGGATTTGTGAACAATTCCTCACTATGTTTTGTGATTGTATGAATTTTCATATATTAAGACCTCATTAAATTGGATGTCCCTAACTGGAATTTTAGACTTGCATTCTATGTGTGAAAGAAGGAAAGAGGTTTTAATTGATTCTGTAAACTAGAGTCCAGGATATCTATTTAAAGAAATAATTACTTTTAAATATTTTAAAGTCTTGGTATGAGTGTGTGAGATATAGATAATTTGTATTTATTAAAACTGATTATGGTAAAACCATGAATTTGTAAGACCTCCATTTCCATTGTGCATATAGCACATAATTTCTTTGCAAAACTATTAATTCATTTTATTTATTTAGCAAGACTCTGACATGTACTGTAAAGGAGCTAAACTTGAACTTTTTACTAATGTAGATTGGCTTTTCCTTCAGATTTTTTGAGTTAATAACACTTGTAGTATATCATAAGGGATCTTTTACGAGATTAGTAAAATTTGCTTATTTGTTGGGCCAATGTGGTTTAGCCATATTTCTCCTAACAAGAATATTTGTTACTATTTATTACAAAAACAAAAGCTAGATTTTTATTTTTGACTTGAAAATTAGGAGGCCCGGGATCCCTGGGTGGCGCAGCGGTTTGGCGCCTGCCTTTGGCCCGGGGCGCGATCCTGGAGACTCGGGATCGAATCCCATATCGGGCTCCCGGTGCATGGAGCCGGCTTCTCCCTCTGCCTGTGTCTCTGCCTCTCTCTCTCTCTCTCTGACTATCATAAATAAATAAATATAAAAAAAAAAAAAAGAAAATTAGGAGGCCCAAAGCTTTCTGCTTCTGACAATCTCTCTCTCATTTCATTGTTTAAACTTTAAAAAATTAAAGAGACTTTACTGAACAAAATTATTATTATTATTATTATTAAGGGATTTTAATTTAATGAAACTCAAGAGAACTTAAAGGGAATACATTTTTAGATAGGAACCAAGACCCTCACTTAGCTTCCTCTATGGAGAGAGGGGCAAAAGACTCTTAACTTTCGCTTCCTTGTGTTCTAGGTATATAGGATATTCTGACCCAGTAGTTTAAATCCTGAGAACTTGTTTTGTAGAGGGATGGGGGGAGACTTGTCATGCCTTTGGAAAAGGTGGATCCAGACCATCTTAGTGTTTCAATAATAGAAAGGTAAATCAATGTGGGAAATAGCACTACACATACACACACACATGCACACACACACACATTTATTGCTTACAGAGTTGCCTGTGTGCAAGGGAGACAATTCCTTCAGGAAATGTAATCTGGGGGGTCAGTACATTGGCTTTATTTGCTGGGCTGTTGTCTTACAGCACATCAATCTGTTGGGACTTCATCTGATATATTTGGCATTTAACTTTCAAATGCATCTTTAGGAAGGCTCTTAAATACTGTGAAAATTCCCTAATTTCAGGAAAACTTTGGATAAAAGTATGTTTATGGGTTGGTTTTCCCCAAATTATTTTTTCCCCTTCATTCATACCAATTCCTATATGTAATAGGGCATTACGTATATATTTTAAAAGATTTTAAGGATAATGTTGGCCAGTTCTCTTGTTTCTTTGTCCGTGTATGTGTGTACTTACCTTTTGTTTATCTATCTAGCAGTTTTAATGTTTGAATATACCTAAAGTCTTGACCCTTTATCTTTTCAGAATCTGTAGAAGAACAAGATGTTCTTGATAACAGTACAGAGCAGACAGACGAGAAAATATCAGACACAGAGCAGACAAACCAAGGGACTGAAAAAGTATCTGGCACAGAGGAACCAGAGGAGAAGCAAGAGGCTGAGAATGAGGACACCTCAATGAATGAAGCCAAATCAGTAGTCCCCAGAGCCGATCCTATTCCTAATCCTGAACTCAGTGGAGAGTCTCTGATGGCCATGTAGTAAATGCTTTCACGTGCCTTCAACTGGATATTTGTAGTCTTGATGATGTCAGTCATTGCTTTCTAGGTGGTGCTTTCTTTCTTTCTTTCTTTTTTTTTTTTCCTTTCTCTCTCCCTCTAAGGATGTGTTTGATATCATTTGAATTCAAATTGCTTGACTATTTCAATATATCAGAGTTGTAGCTCCTGGGTGTTAAATTAAAGGCGAGTGATATCAGTAAAGTAAGATCCTTTGGAAATTATAAAGACCCACACTATTTAGCCCGCTTTTAGATGTTTTCTTCCATTCTAAAAGTAAACAAAGTAGCATTCTCATTTTCTCTATGTGTGACCTGTAAATAATACCATTTTGACATAGGAAGAACTTTGGTTATGAATAAGTTCTAATGGTGTTCATTTTAAGGAATGAAACAATTAAGATTTTTAATAATTATTCGTTAAAAATGGGTAGAATTTTAATTCTTGAGATATTTGTGTGTGTGGGATGTCTATTTAGGCATTTCCATTAAGTGGTAGGAAAGTTCTAACTGTAACTATATAGGCATTGGTACAAATTCTCAGTAAGAATGCAACTGAACAGTCAAGTGCAGTGTTTCTTTTTTGATGTTTCTTATTTTGCAGCTGGGCCAAAGGCACTTGATGTATATAACTAGCTTATGTTTACATATTAACATATAGGAAATATCTCTGCACTTGACTGTACTTGAATTCTGAGCATTATTTATACTTGTAAAATAATGGTGATATATAAGTGAATTTTGTGCTCTTGTGTGTATTTTGTTAAGGAAAATAAAGATGATCTGGCAGCAGTTTCTTTTTGTTAAAAATCTAGACTTCTTCAGACAGTGTCTTGGTGGATGATGTGGCTACCTGAAAAATCTTAGGAAGAGCGCACGAAACAATTAATCTATAGACTCCTGAGAGCAAATTATGATGCTTCTGTTCAGACATTGCTTTTCAAATTCAGAGAAATAGTGACATTTAGAGGTTCTAATCAGAGATTAGAGTTTCCTGATCCAGGAAAACCTGAAACCATTTGTAATTTTTAATTTTGGGAGACAAATAGGTATTGTGAGAATAGATAGTTACTAGTAGTTCATTGGATTTAATAGATGTTTTAAGGATTGGGAAAAATTTTCATCCAGAATGATAATTCTTGGACCTTAAATACAGCGTGGTTATCCTTTTCATCTTCCTTTTATCATTCTTCTCCATTATTAAAAAAATTGAAATCAAAGGGAGACATATATAGGAATGGTGTATATGGCAAATATTTCTAAGTTGTACATAGTTTATTAAAAATTTGATAAAATAACATTTGTTATTTAAAAATTCATCTTTATGATCTAATATCTTATATCTGATAGGTATTTTAATGAATCTAATCTGTTAATAGTCTGAGGCATTATGGTATAGGGACCAGAGTTTTTGAGATCACAAAACTGGGTTTAAATTCTAGCTCTGCAGTCTTGGGCAAGTCACCCAACCTCTCTGAGACTGTTTTTTTTAACTGTAAAATGGGAAATATAATACCTACTCTTTGGGGTATAGGGATGATTAAAAATTATTTACATAATTTTTATGCCTAGCTCACTGCCTGATAATAATTAAGTAAATAGCAACATTTTATATTATAGATATCCTTGTGAAATATGGAAGGGCTGTAATTCTTCCTCTTGCAAATAAGGAAATTAAAAAATAATATGAACATACAATTCAGCTGCTCAGAATCAAGCCAGAGTTTTCTGCATCAACTTTTCTCTATCAAATGCATGTATATAAATAAATACATAGATTAAAGAAATAGGAACCTGAAACTATGGAATATAATCTTTTATGGGGAGGGTGAATCTCAGGTTTTATACATTATTGACCCATAAACATTTTAGTAGCATCATGCTGAAGTCTTCTTGTTTTTTGTTTTTGTTTGTTTGTTTATTTATTTATTTATGGTATGAGTGGAAGGGCAGAGGAAGAGAGAGGAAATCTCAAGCAGATTCCCTGTTGAGCATGGAGCCTGACACGGTCTCATTCTCACCCTCCTGAGATGATTCCCTGTTGAGCATGGAGCCTGACACGGGACTCATTCTCACCCTCCTGAGATGACCTGAGTCAAAATCAGTAGTCAGGCGCTTAACCAACTGAGCCACTCAGGTGCCCCGAGTCTTCTTGTTTTGAAACATTCAAATTCTGATGTACATTGCTTGAAAATGAAGAGTACTTCAGAGAAATATAATTGCATGATAGAATCAAATATTATGAGAAATATCTTTGAAAGAAATATGGAAGAAGATTAAAAGGGGATTAGTAAAATGAATGCAACAAGTGACGTGCTGTAATTGTATAGTACCCTTTAAAATAGAAAAGGTTATTCTGATACTGTAGTAAATAGTTAATGGTTTTAAGGAGTGGTGAAATGTTCTATTTCTGATTATTAAGACTAGTGTAAATGAGGAAAAACAAACTACTAAGTGCTATTGGCTAAAGTGACCTTTACTTTCCTACTTAGAAATGCTCAACAGATATTTTCTAAACTCTTCTGTGACCTCAGCATGATCTATAAACATGGTCTGGCTTCGACCTCTTCATCCCTCCTCCACCATAATGCTGTAGCCTCCAGGCCTCTTCCAGTTCTGTGACTACACTAAACCCATTCCTACATTAAGTCCCATCTGAAATATTCTCTTCTCAGAGAGATAGGCTCCTAAGTTCCCTATCTAAAGCTGGCCTCTATTACTCTCTCTCTGTCACGTCACTTTACTAATGGTCCTTACCGCAGTTTAAGTATTTTATTTGTTTACAAGCTGTCTATCTTTACGACATAAAATCTGTGTGTGCAAGGCTCTTTTTTGTCTTTTTTTTTAAAGATTTTATTTATTTATTTATTTATTCATGAGAGACACAGAGAGAGGCAGAGACACAGGCAGAGGGAGAAGCAGGCTCCATGCAGAGAGCCTGACGTGGGGCTCGATCCCGGGTCTCCAGGATCACGCCCTGGGCTGAAGGCCGCACTAAACCGCTGAGCCACCTGGGCTGCCCTCTTTTTTGTCTTATTTACCTGTATCTGCGGGTCTAGCACGCTGCTTGACCCGTTTATTATGTAAATGAATAATATAGTTGCTAAATCCAGTGAAAACTCTCAGTACTTATTTCACTGCTTTTCAGTATTGACATTGTTGAACACTCCTTTGGTTTGAAACACTTTTCTTTTTTCTTTTGACTTTTGAGCTTTCACACTCTAGTGCCTTTCTTTCAGTGTCCTTTTCAGGCTTCTCTTCCCCTGCCCACCCATTAAATACTGGTGTTCCATAGCTTCTGCCTCGTGCCAGCATTTCTTTACTCTGCAAATTCTCTCTCTGAAGGATCTCATCAACCCAATGGATTTCATTAACATTCGTTTCTCTGATTCTCCCATCTCCAGCCTTGATCTGTTTGCTTCACTTCAGACTGAATAATCACCTGCCTTCTAAATGTCTTTCACAATCAGAATATTAAAAAATGAACACTATTTTCTCCTTGAAACCTACAAAACTTAAAAATATTGTGTTTTTGAACTACTGTGTCCCCTCATTCTCTTCCCCCTTTTTCCCATATCTTCACTATCCATTTCTGTCTCCAAAACCATCTTCTCGTTTTTTCATTTCTCCATCCCATTAACATTAGTAATGATAATACACATTTGCCTTCTTACTCTGTGCCAGGTAACATGCTAACTGTTGTTATGTGTCTTATTTTATTCTTAGGTGTAACCTTGTGAGGATTTTAATTTCTGGATTATAGATGAGAAAACTGAGCTATAGAGAGAGTAAGTTTGGTCATTGGAAAATCTGGGATTTGAATGCAGACAATAAAGTCTTGCTCTTAATTACTGTCTAACTGCCTTCTCATCATTCAGGCCTCTATTGATAATAATCTCAGAACTCTCTTCATTGGTTTCTGCCTCCAATCTTGCCTACTTGGCTATTTATTTTGTGCACTATAGCCTGAATGAGTTTTCAGAATTGGAAAAGGAATCCTGGTACACCATTGTTTAAACCCTTCAATGATTCCTCATTGTTCTTGGGATGAGGTCCAAACTTACTACTGATAGGGCCTATATAATTTTGCTTCTAGTTACTTCTGGCATTTCTGACCACAACTATTGCCACCATTCCCACCCCACTTTTAATGTAGCTATCATAATGTTTTCTGTAGTTCATAATGCAAAAGTTTTTCTAATCCCCCAGGTTCCTCTTCCTCTTCCTGGGATATCCTCCTACTCACAAAGACACAGGGACACACAGTAAATAGTTGCTGAATTGCACTGAAATAGTAGTATGAACCCAAATTTGGAAATGTTGTTGGTAGTTGTTACTATGCCTTTTATTCTTAAATCTTTCTCAGCCTATTCATTAGATACAAACAGTATTGTTATGGAGAACACGATTGAGTCATGAGAGTTATAGCTTTGTATGTGGGTGAGAGAGAAAGGTAAAAGGGAGAGGTATTCTAATTATATAATGATTTCCATTAAGTATTGTATGCTGAGTGTCAGAAAAGCTGAATGACTTACACAGGTCATAGGGATAGCTGGCATCTGAACCAAGCAAAAACTCAGATCTCAACTCTTAATGCAGGATGCTTTATACTGAACCACCAATTTTACACTGCCAATCAAAATTAATGTTAAGAGTTTAAGATTACTTTAAAAATGTGCAAGTTTTCTATTTTTTTCTAATATTACTTTGAAAAATTACAGTATTCTCTGTTGGATTATGTGCAAATCAAAGGGTCAAAGAATGGGAATAATTTATGGAATTATGAATAGCTATTTTGAAACAACCGTAAAGAACAGAGCTGCTTTAGAAAATCAAAAGAAAATAATATAAGTTATTATGTAGCATAGCCTTAATTCATTGTTAAAAAGTGTAGAAGACATTTAGATATAGTTTAATGGACTCCCAAAGAGCTATTATAAATAATTCAAGTACTTATGTAAAGTTGAAGCAAGATAAAGATGATTGTAAACTGATGATCTGCTAAATCTTTGTAATTTGACTTGTTTCAAAGTTATTGAAGATCTAAATATATTAACTCCACCCAGCTAATAAGTAAATGTATCAGGCTCTGAATTTAGACAATTTATAAATAAAGCAAAGTACATTTATTAGAATTCAAACATAAGAATAAAAATTTAAAAATACAGAATAAAAGCCTCATTAAATTCTATCAGTCCATAAACTATTAATTTGTCTCAACCTAATTTCTTTCCTTCTCAGAAACAAATCTATATTTTTTACTTCAATACTATTTAAAATTGTCTTTTTAAAAACTGTTGAATTTATTCAATAGTAGTTATTCTCCCAAGTGCCCTTTGGTTTGCCTTTGTGTGAAACTTAGATTCCACTTACTTTTCCATTCTGTCTCCTCCAGAGGTCCTGTTATGTGGCTTAATTTATACTACTTGTGGACTTTAGAAGAAAACACTATCCACTTATATAGCTCTATATTATTTGATGTTTTTTACAACCTAGATTTTCTGCTTTATGCATTTTTCTCTAGGTTCCCCCCCCCCCCCAATATTTATACCTTCCTGTTTTTCTTTGGCAGCAAAAATGGTAGAAGTTGGAAGCACTCTGAGAAGATTAAAAAGTGTTCTCAAAAAATCTCCTTCATAAATTAGTTTTTTAAAGTTCTTATTCCAGGATTATATGAGAACAGGCCAGATTTTTAGCTGCCAAAGACTTTTACCAGATCCTTGGCATTTGTTTTAGGAAAATGGGGAAAATCATTTATTTTTGTGAAAATAAATATTTTTATCTTAGTCTGATATTGAAGGGTGAAGAAAGGGGGGAATTAAATGAACATTTTTTGAATACCTGCTCCTGGTCAGGCACTGTGCTCTAGATAATTTCACATTTCTCTTACAACCATGTGAGGAAGTGGAATCCTATTAAGCAGGAATTAATTCCCCAAGACCACTTAGTTTATGGAGGTTGTAAATGGAATCAGAACCTAGGATCTTTAGGTCCTTGTCCTGTTTGCTATCTGTGAGCCTTCTCTTTTGATAGCTAAAAGAATAGACTAGTGCTTTTTTGGATTTCTCCTATTTTTGTGATAATTCCAAGTGTTGCTTCAGGGCAGTTTTCTCAGCTGAACACTTGTCAGACTCTCTACACACTCTCCCCATGAAATGCTCTCATAATTTATCTCCAACATCAGACTATGAACTCCTTGAAGGCAGAGCCATATCTATTTTTACTTCTCACTATATTTCTAATGTCTGGCATGTAGAAGGCACCCTGAGTGAGCTGTTGAATAGGTAGTTAATATGCACTCAGGTGCAGGCACATATGTGCACACACACTCAATGAAAAATACTGCTGTGCAGATTTTGTAGTGTGAGCAATTTTGTAAACCTCAAATTTGAATTATTGTGTAGGGAAATTATTTGATCCTCACAACCTTGGGGAGCTCTGATTGACTCCTTTGTCATCTTTTCTTTTTTGGATCTATCATCCATATTGCTGTAGGAGCTTTCTGAAACACAAGCTGGAGGGGAAATGGTGGAGGGATGAGGTCACTGGATGACTGGCATTAAGGATAGGGTGCTTGATGGAATGAGCACTGAGTATTGTATGCAACTGATGAAGCACTGAACTCTACCTCTGAAACTAATAAGACTCTCTTATGTTAATTGAATAAAAATAAAAATAAAAGAAGTTTAAAAATATTCTAAGGTTCATTTGTATGTGGCTGACTCCCTAGGTGGCTTTTAAGGATCCCTTTCTCTAGCTCTCTCTTAAACTACTCTCTTATGTGCTGACCACAGGCTTATGTGGTGCTATTCTTGTTGAAATCTCATTTCCTTAAGACCCAGCTTTATCTACAATCTTCTGAGTGACACCTTTCTCAGCTTTCTTTCCTAAGCAGTTACTTGCTTTTTATTCTCATTGTGCTTAATACATTATATATAATGTTGTCTCCTGACCTCTTGTTACTCTCTGCCTCTCTCGTTTGGTTGTGAACACTGAAGACAGGCTGTGTTTCTCAGTTTTATTTTCTCTCTCTTGCTCTCCTTAAACCAAAAGTAAGACATGGGATGATGTCTGCTACATGTATGTTTAGAGAGTGGACTCGTAAATAAGTGATGGACCTGACGTGGTCAGCTCTGGTGGCTTGTGCGCCACTTCCATCTGAAACGCCTATAATTAAAGTAATTGTGGCCAGAAAGTGAGAAAGACTAGCTCATGATTTGAAGCTATGCAAACTGACAGCACACTAAGGGAGGAGGATTTGTTTGTTTTTGTATTCTTAGTGCCCAACATAGATGCTCAATAACTGGATGAACTGAACTGCACATGACCTAAGGGCCAATGTGCTCGGGTGGGATTAGAGCACAGAGGGTCTTCTCTCATTCACGTGAATCCATTATTTGGCCAAGGTTTCTAAATTGTATATAAAATGATTTGGTTTAATAAACTCCCATTCTTAAAAAATATTCTTAGTTTCATTTGTATGTGAACCATACAGATACAGAATTTGTATCTATATTCCTCAACCTCTGATCTCATACTCTACTCACACATAGAATGGGGTATTTTAAAATATTTTTTTGTTTTTTTGTTTATTTTTTAAATTTCATTTCTGACCCATTTAATGTTATAATTCATGTTAACTTAGGAGTTTTCTGGGTTAAGTAGTGCTCTTTTGACACTATCTGGTGGAGTCTCAATACACACAATACATATTTCCTCTTTCAGTAAATGCACCATTGGAAATTAGACCTTAAAATTGTGTATTTGCCTCAAAAATATATCAAAAGGTACTGTATATTGCACATGACAGGTATAATTAAAACTTGCACTAATATGATATGTTTTATGAATTATAGTCAGCTAAGTTATTTTTTTCTAAAAATGAAATAGGCATTTTGTGCTTTATTGTTGATAGCAAGAATGCTAAAGGCTTTGCCTACCTGTCAAGAGTTGATACATTTTATTGAATTATAGTGGTTTGCTTTTTAAAAAAATATTTTTCCCTAGAAACCAAAAGGAATCAAATTTTGGAATGATCTTGTGTTCTTCATTATGAGTGTTCATACCAAATAATATATGAATTTTTAGAATAGGATGCAATGAATTTTATAAGCTGAGTACAGGCTGAAATAAAATTGGTATGCTTGAAACATGTTTTGGGTGGATGTTGTAGATTCTTTTCAGCACATTTTTTTTTTCCTTCTGGTTTTTGAAGACCTGGATTCTTTTTGTGTGTTTGTATGATCTTGCTTTTTTTCCAATAGTCCATCTCCTGTAATTGGGCTTGATGAAATTAGATAGTATTTTATTTATTTAAAGATAATGCAATCATTACTGAAGAGTGGGCGATTTTATTCTCTCTTTCCTGCTGTCTTCTACCTCTCCCTACCCTTCCACACAACACCCCCAACCACCATAGGAGAGAGCAGCAGGTTTTAGTAGATTTGGTTATGAGCAATTTATCCACCCAGCAAATAACTGTAAGCAGCAGTTTGAAGCAAGTGTGAATGTCCAGCACTCCTTTTACCGTAGGATGATCCAAAACTACTAAATTGTGTTTTGGGACAGTAGTGCTATGTATTTGGAGTGGGAAGAGGAGAAGTGGGGAGCATATGACTTGCCTTAATAAAGAAGCTGAATTCAGGGCCTGCTGTATTCCAGATAAGTAACAAGAGCATGGCAGTTGACACTTAGGTTTTTAACAGTGCTTCCAATACACATGTAAACAATTCAATTTGTGCATTATAGGCTTTATTGTCTCTAAAGAGTGATTTATATCCGTATTTCTGCATTATCGTCCACAAGGTACTGCCCTCTGTCAGAGGGCCTGTGCTATCTAATTTTTTAGACCTTTGTCTTCATTAGTACAGCAATTTTAGCTTGTGATCATTGTACTAGACCTCATTGATAAGCTAAGACAGTATGAGATTCATAGGGCTGACATCTAACCTTGCCACTGGCTTCTTTGACCCCTCTGCTTCCGAAACATGGGTTCATTTTTTTTTAAAAAAGCCCAAGGTAGAACTTCATCTATTTTTCACACGCATTGTGGGCAGTTTAAAGGTTGGTCAGAATCAAATACTGTGCTTTCAAATTTGATAATGTATGAGTACAGAAGGATGACCTTTGATACATAGTCATACATCAACATGACATGAGCAGTAAATGCTGCAATTACCTTTACTACGTTGAAATGGCGCTTTAGTTTTCATCCTCAGAGCAATTATTGCAAAAGCAAAAAAATGCATTTGAGTTCTTTTTATGAATTTTGTAAAATTAAGTATCTTTAGAAAGAGTCCTAATTTATACACCTATTTGCCAGTGTGAATTTGATTTTTATACTATGCGGTTGTTCGCTACTGGAAGATTCTAATTGCTGACCTGATCATTTTAGGCAGATTGTGGTAAAGCAGTTTTGTGTTTTGTGAGTAGGTTATTTTTCAGAAGGATTAAATGCTGTTTCTTTACAAAAGAATTTTACCACGTGTATTTTCAAATATATTCAAGTCTGCTCCTAGTCATTTAAACGAATATTTAGTGATGTCAGGGACGTCTGTGTCGTGGCAACACACAGCCTGCATATTATGGCCCCTGCCATCCTTCATGGGATTGTTGCCCTGGGTGTTGATCCACACATTCATTTCTCCTTTAATGAGTGCCTTCTGTGTGCCAGGCACAGGAGATGGAAAAAGAATGAGGCATGGGCCCTATTCTCAGGGGGTTCCCAGGCTAGCGGCTAACACTTTAGTTCTCTCCTGAGAAGTCCTAAGATGGGAAAGCAGTAAGTTGACTCAGTAAGTGTTAAGTGAAATGTATGCTGGACTTGGAAAGGCGGAGACCAGGTTTACATTTGGACTTCTGCCTCTTTCCAGCAGTGTGACCTTGGGGAAGTTACATAACCTCTCTGAACCTTAGTTTCCTGGGCTATACAAAAATAATATGTCGTGCACAGAGCTGCTGCGAAAAGTAGAGAAGAGGGAAGTCTAGGCCAAGTGTGGCCCAGGACAGAAACTACTTCCTTTTCTACTTCCCATCCTCCTTTTCTCTCCCCTTACACTTCTCAATTAGCCAGTTTACTATTTCTCTATGAATTTTTTTTTCCTGGTATACAGGTGGGTAATAGGGTCCAAGAGCCTCCAGAAATTTCCTACACAATTTTGTATGTGTGAATGCACATTTTTCCAGGGAGAGAATACATAGCCCTTATCTCATTTTCAAAGTTGGACTGTGAGTCAATAGAGCAGGAGTGCTACAGCTCTCTTCCAGGAGAACAGCTCACTAATCAAAGAGATTACTTAACATTACTGTAATATTTGGATTAATGATGTAAAAAAATCAATTGAATCTCAAGTACCTTTTCTCTGGGCCTTAAAGAATCCCTCAAATTATCTCTGTGGACAGAAGCCATATGCCAGGTACAAAGCAGCAATGCCATGCTAGTGGCAAAATTAATGTAAAAATGGAACTCCAGTTTAGTGTGTGGGTCTTGCATGGTTTTAGACTGCTGGTAGGTTTATCAATGATCATATGTAGACACGAGAGATGCTTAAAACTTGTCAGTGAAGTTGAATTTTTAAAATAAGGTGGGAGTACTGTAAGGGATCACACGGTGTCTTACTGGATTTTGATATTATAAATATTTAGTTCCACCTCTCCGATTGCTCTTTAATTATTCCTGCCCCCCAAACCTCCTGCTTATGCAATGATGTCATGAAGTTAAGGATTTTTTCCACCAACACCTGCTTATTCTTTTCTCTTTTGTTTTTAAAAACATATATTTTTTAAAGATTTATTTATTTTAGAGAGAGAGAGAATGTGGGGGTATAAGGTGGAGAGGCAGAGGGAGAGGGTCCTAAGCAGGCTCCATGCTGAGCACAGAGCCCGAGGCTGGCTGGATCCCACAACCCTGAGATTATGACCTGAGCCAAAACCAAGAGTTGGCTGCTTAACTGACCACACCAACCAGGCGCCCCTCTTGGTTTGTAATATAAGAAATCGAAAACACAGTGGTAAATTTAAAAAGCTGTTCACTACATTAATGCATTGTAATGCATTAACTGTTTTTTCTTCCTTAGGTTTCCTTTTAGTCTCTAGTCCTTTTAGCCTATATGCTTTATAAATTGATATGTGCACAGTTGTATTCTCAAACCCAGCTGAGTGAGGTGCTCCGTGTAGTGTCCCACTTGCCACTTGTAACTTCCTTCACATGGGCTGTTGTCAGGCTGTGAGTCAATTACTGTCCATTCTGAAGCACCTGAAGGCACAGAGCTGCTGTCAGGTGATGAGTTTCCCCCTTGTACTCAGGCAAACACGGATGGGGGCTTGGGGGTCTGGTTCTACTCCTTCCCCTAATGTCTCCTCTTCCGTGTCTCCTTCAGGATAGAGTTCAAGTTTGTGCATTTGCTTTGGAGGTCTAAACATACTGCATTGTAAAATGAAGTTCATCACAATTATTTTTGATAGTGACAAAAAATAGGTGAGCAAAATGTTCAGGATGGGAGACTGTTTAATGCACTTAAATATTTTTGAAGTGTTTTTAATAATGTGAGAAAATGTTCATGATTTAATATTGAGAGAAAAGTGGTTATAAGTTTGCACAGTATTGTATTATAGCCTGATATTGTGTGCAAAATAATATATATGTAAAGGGACTGGAAAGAAATAAAACAAATTTTAATTAATTATATTTGGGCTGTAGTATATGGCTTACTTTTTTCCTTCACCTTCTTTTCCTGTATTTTCCAAATTGAATATTAAGAATGTGTATTACTTTCAGCATTTCTGATTTTTTAAATAAAATTTAAAAAATTTGGAATAATGATCTATAGCAACGCATTGTGTTACAGAAAGATGTTTAAATTTAAGTTGATAATTCAGTTATTCCCAAATTCAGAACATTTTCACATGTGCAAAGTCATGGGAAAGTGTTGATTTTATTTATTTTATTTGTAGATTTATTTAAAAGATTTTATTTATTTGTGTGAGAGAGAGAGGGAGAGAGGAAGCACCAGCAAGGGGAGAGGAGGGACAGAGGGCAAAGCAGACTCTCCACTGAGTGGGGAGCCTGACATGGGGCTCAATCCCAGGACCCTGAGATGATGACCCAAGCTAAAGGCAGATGCTTAATTGACTGAGCCACCCAGGCACCCTGAAAGAATTGACTTTAGTTTGACTTCAAAAAAGAAAAAAATGAGTTTTTTTGAGCAGTAAAAATATAAAGACCTTGGTTACCTTGGAATAAAGGAGAGAAATGAATGCTTTATGAATGATATGGACTTAAAAATGAGGAAGGTATCTGAGACACTTAAATAATTTTCTTTTTCTTGTAACAGCTTAAAGCACACTCAGCTTTTGAGTGGTATGAAAGCCTCTCCCACATTTACATATTTTCTCCACCTACCTTTATGTGCACATATATATAGACATACACAGCTCATTAATTCCCTTAATAGGAATGAACCAAAGGTTTTGTCTTATAATAAGTAGTTGGTCTGTTATAAGCAACATGGCACCATAATTTTTGATCTTCCCTTAAAATATTTCTTTGGAAATCTCACAACTATTGAGACTGCTTTATGGATATTCATATAATTTCCTAAATCTGGGTTCTCATAAACATTTAGAAATAATCACAATGTGGTATATAGTAATGCAGCCTAGTACAGTTTGGTCTAGTTGCCTTGTGATAGCAATTATAGCCGAATCTGATTATAGCATCCCAAATTGAGAGTGTGTGGTAATTTGTGATAGGGATAAGAATGAATTTCCTGAGTTAGAAGACAAAATAAGTAAATTTATAGTATATGTAAGATTTTGTATTTTAAATATCTGATTATGTATAGCAGCGTATCTGGAGGACACTCTGATGTGCTGGTTCCCTACTTGGAAAATCGTTATTGACGGAATGCTTAATATGTGCTCAGGCTGCTATGAGACATCTTATATACACAGTGTTATTTGATCCTTAGAAGGATTCTTTGAAATAAATAATTTTCATCTCCATCCTATAGATAAGCAAACTGAAGTTCAAAGCAATTGAGTAATTCACCTAAGGTCAAACAGTTAGCAAGTCTTGAAGGCAGGGTGTGAAGCTAGGTTTATCCATACGTGTTCCACTGATCACACCCCCTCCCATCTTATCCATTTGTTAAAAATGGCTTTTTACTAGCCACATTTTCCTTACCTTTTGTACTTTAAAGTGATTAAAATATCATGTAAAAATGTTCTATACTTTTACTATTCCGAAGAAGATTTTCTTCGGAAAATCTTTAGGTTGCCCTGATTTTCCAAAACACTATTAGAGATGTTACAATTATTTTAGAAGCTGGAAAGAAGTATTATAGTGCTTGTTGGCTTCTCCTCCCATTTATAAGGAACAGTGTAAATTCTTTCTGCTTTTATCATTGGCTCTGTTTCTTCTGTGATGTCACCCAGAGTTGATTTGCAACAGTGGAAAAGATGATTATAAGTTGCTCTGTATATAAATTTCTTTTCTTGGTCTAAAGCCCACATCTAAATTCTTTGATTCTGTGTCTCTTAAAAAAAAATGGTCTTTCCAATGAGATTTTTACTGAACGCACTCTAATATTTTTTGTCTACCAAAAGGTTTTCCTGAGCACACGTCAAAGGCTGGTTTGGTTTATACAAAGGATGCAGACTTCTTCCTGGACTTCACAGTCACTGAGAGATTATGTGTTCTCTTACGTACCTTCAAGTCTCCACATAGATCAGTGCTTGGCAAACAGTATGTTCTCCATGCATGTGTGTTAAATTGTTTCTTAGCAGGACACTGTGCCCCATTACAGATGCTTACCCCTGAAGTTTGGAACTCTTGACTGGATTGAAGAAGCCTTAATTTTGGATTTCCTTGCACCTCCATGTCTTCCCCTGAAGCCAGGGAGGGAAAGGTATGGACTGCTACTCTCCATAGCTCCCATCCCCTTGGGCTTTACCTGGAGGCTCAGGCATTGATGACTGGCCACCTTTTTTTCACCTAACCTTTGATTAGAGGTGCTGGCCCCAGAAAGGGCCACACACTAGTCAGCTGCCTTGTCTGGACCTTCCTCTCCCTTTGCTCTGTGGTCACCCTGTGCTCGCCCACCACCAGCACCACCATACTTCAATACTTCAAATGCCCCACTCTTCAAGTTGAGGTTATCAACCTTTACCTTCATCCCTGATGGCTTTCCCATGCAGTCTTCATGACTCCTGTTTATTACGTGTAACTCATGTGTTGTGGTGGGGCTATTCACAAAGAGCATGCTTTCCACAAACTTCTACTAACACGTTTTGCTGTCAAACATTTTCGCCGGTCGTTTGGTAAGGCAGGGAAGGAACCTGCTGAGGGCTGTGAGCCTCTGGCCCTCCAAGGAGAGTGAGGGGAAGTGGGCTGCCCTATGCTTCCGAGCACTTGGACAGCCTCCACCTCTCCTAACACCTCCCGAGAGCAGCCTGGGGCCACCTTCATCAGTCTTCACAGCGCCTGGTGTCTTTCCCAGCAGCCCACGGGGCTCTAGTTTTCATGCCATGTTCCACGGAACCCTGAGATTCCACGAGGGTCCTCCTGTCGTGCCTCAAACATTTGACACCATTTTTAGTATGAATGTGTATAAACTTTAAAGGATGCACACATCAGTCTGTGTTATAACAAATTTTAACTCCAGAAGCAACTAATTTGTGTTCCTTCTGATGGATTGACTTCATAATACACAAATGCTATGAATTAGAATTTGTGAATAAAATCCTCTGTAACCTAGATGTTGGCCATCCCTGTAGGCAGCCCCCATTCTCACTCCATGCTCCATGCATTCCAGAAAAGGACCCTGCTCTCAGGCCCCAGCCCCTCTCAGCTCTCCTCTGGGTTATTGTAGCAGGCGCTCTTCTGTGGTCCTTACAACCCATTCCCACCAGCAGCCAGAGTGAGCCTGCTCCCCGGGTCTGACCACTCCTACTGAAAACCCTTCCCATAGCTCCCCATCCTTTTTTGTTCTCACTGTTGTTTCATTTGTGCCCCCCTACCCCACCCCAGGTTTATTGAGATATAACTGACATATAGCACTGTGTAAGTTTAGAGTATACAATGTGTTGATTTGACACATTTATAAACTGCAGCATGTTACCACCATGTAGTAGCAGCTACTACCTCCATCCCGCCAGATAGTTACCCCCCCACCCTTTTTTCTTGTGGTGAGAATGCTAAGATCTGTTCTCTTGGCAACATTCAGGTATATGATGTAGTATTATTGGCTATAATCACCATGCTGTACATTAGATCCCAAACTTGTTAATCTTATAACTGGTTTGTACCCTTTGACCAATATTTCCCCTTTCCCCCCACTTCCCACCCTACTTTCTTTTGCCCTGAGTTTGTCTTTTTAAGATTCCATATATAAATGATATCACATGGTATTTGTCTTTCTCTGAAATTTCACTTAGCATAATGCCTTCAAGGTTCATTCAGGTTGTTGCAAATGGACCATTGCTGAATAATAGTCCGCTGTGTATGGATAGATAGATAGATATCTCACATCTTCGTTATCTATTCATCTGTTGACAGCCACTTAGGTTTATAGTTGAGATCCATAGTTCCCCACCTTATATAGGGTAAAAGCCCAAGCCATTGCAATGGTCTACAATGTCCTGTACTAATCACCTTCACTCCTTGCTTGATGCTTCTGCTCTTATTATCCCATCTCTCTTTGGCCTCCCTGGATTCCTTTGCATTCCTCCAACATGTCAGCTATATTCCTGCCTCAGAGTCTTTTCTCTTAATGGTCCCTCTGCCTAAACATATTTGCTTAGCTGGACCCCCCCACCCCATCCTGAGGGAAATATTGGCTTGTCTTTTTCCCTGACCTAAAAATACCCTCCTTAAAATATCCCTCTATTTTCCTTGCCTGCTTTTTTCCTCCACTAAAATTCTGTAAAAGTTCTCTATTATCACTAATATTCAATAGCAGTGTTACCACCATCTAACACTGTGTATTTTGTTTCTTTGTTTACTATACTCCTACCTCCGGTAGAAAGTAACCCACGTTGCCAGACATTTCTGAATGTTTTGTCCCCTGCTGTATTCTCAGTATGTAGCAGCTGGTAGATTGTCAGCAAATATTTGAATTCTCTCGAAATAAACCATGAGCCCCAGAACGTTATTAAATAGGCTAGACTTTCCTGGGACTTTTGCGGGAGAGATGGACAGGATGGTTTATATCCAAGAGAAGATCCTTCTTTCAACTATTTTCTCCTGTCAATTATTCCTTTCCTGGAATAGAGACTGAATTGTTTTGACTTAAGAGAGCTGCTCTCGGGATCCCTGGGTGGTGCAGCGGTTTAGCGCCTGCCTTTGGCCCAGGGCGCGATCCTGGAGACCCGGGATCGAGTCCCACGTCGGGCTCCCGGTGCATGGAGCCTGCTTCTCCCTCTGCCTGTGTCTCTGCCTCTCTCTCTCTCTGTGACTATCATAAATAAATAAAAATTAAAAAAAAAAAAAAAGAGAGCTGCTCTCCTAGAGCCTTGGATACCTCTAATACACAGAATCTTTTTAGGTTAGTACAACATGTAATCAGGCAAACAAGGCAATAATGTTCATGAGAATCTCAGAGTGAGATGTGCCATAATACAAAAGGATTTTGATGGAGAAAAGATTTATGAAAATTCTTTTTAATATTACCTTTAAATGCAATGACCTATATAAGCCTAAATAAGTGACTTAATTTATCCTCCCTATTTTTCCTAACCTTCAACCATGAACCACCTTCTCCTTCACCTCTACCACCACCCTACTGATGAGGTAAAGCTAAATGTATTGTCCAAATAAGATTATTCAAGCCATTTGCTTTTTCTTGTTCCTATTTTATTTTTTGGCCATTTCGCTGTCATTATTTTTCCCATCTGGATGACAGTATAAGAAGATATGATGAAGGTAGTCAATGTTATCACTTATGATAAAAAGTTGGGTGGGGGAGAAAAGAACAATTATTGGCCAAAAGGAAATTTAAAGGGTCTATAAGGATTGGACCTCCATGTATTTCATTAGTACACATAATTGACAGCAATACGAATGCATGAGAAATGATGTTCTTTGCTTCCCTGTTTCACTCTTAGCACACATGTATTTCATTAACACACATACGCAAGAGCAATACACATGTGGTAACAAATGAGTTTTCTTAACCAGCCATTTTGCAAAGTTAGTGAGTGCCTTTGTGTGTGTGTGTGTGTGTCTATTTTTAAGGCTGATCCACTGGTATATGTAAATGTAAACACCTCTGTACGCTATGGTGACATCTTTAAGTAATTGAAAGCTCAGCATGAAAGTTGTGTCCAGCCTTAAGACCACTCTCAGTTAAAAGGTTAATCCTTCTAACAGTTGAGTAGGCTGCCCTCTCAGACATATCTCAGAGTAGAGAATTTATTATATAAGGTACAACCTCATTGGGTATGCGAGGTAAATAACCTCATTAAGAATGGAATGTGAAGGAGATACAGTGCTATTCAAATAGGGTGAAAGGGGGCCAACAAGGTAAAACAGAAGGCAGTTATGGAAGTCAACCACTGCTTTTATTTTGTGTTTCATATTTTGTGCTGAATAAAGCAGGTTAAAAGGGCAAGCTGCTTAGCATTGAGAAGGGTCTCAAGGAAAGAGGGCTGGGCAATTCTTTGGGTGAAAAGCAATAGAGTAAAAAAAAAAAAAAAAAGAAAAGAAAAGCAATAGAGTAGAACATAGCTTGTTGGTCATTGATTAATTGAAGAATCCCAGAGGTTGGAAAATGTTGACTACTGTGAGGACTGTAATAAAGAGATGCTTCTGGATCTAAAAACCCTGATAGACCTTGGGCACTTGTTTCCCAGAGGCATGGATAGCTTCAGATTGATGGCTTGATTAAAGCTCCTCTTGTTTGACTGAGCTCTTTTGTAATGCTGCTCTAAAAAATTCCTCTCCTACTTGAGGTGCTGAGCAATGGTCTCCTGCCAGTTAGTGTCTACACTTACTGTCATCTACATCTATATCATTCACAGTTACAGCATTTACCTATTATCAAAAAAGTTAAATTGCTCTTGAGCCTCCAGAATTAAGTATTCCTAAAATGAAAGGGTTGATGGGTGTTGGAGGTTCTTTGGTTCAGGCTTCTGTCTATAGATTGTTAAAGGAGTAATGGATATAGAACACCTTGATGTCTTCTATTTTCTCAAAAATACCATGTCAACACTCGGGCAACAACTTTTCCAGGAGGGTCTGCAGTATGTTTCTACAACATGAATTAGCTCTTATGCAAAAAGCTCTTAGGAGAATGAGGTCAGTAAAACTCAGAAGTCCTGTCGGTCAGACATGATTTTTCTCAGATCATTAAGGCTTTGCATCACCAAACAGCAGCTGAATACAGCAAGCCGTGGAAGAACAGAAAATATAGAACCTCCAGCCAAACTAACTTAGGAAAAAGACCATGCTGTGAACAGTTGGCTCTGTGTGTTGTCTTGGAAGTGCTTAGCGTGTGGTTCTCGCTGATCTTTTGGTATTTTGTTCTTGTCTCCACTAATCAGCAGCCTCGATCCTTTATTGTATCCCTTCTGTCAAGCTGTCTTCTCTCTCTCTCTCTCTCTTTTTTATTGTGATAAAATGTACATTTTTTTAAAAAGTAAAAATTCCTGTGTTACCAGTTCTTTCAAGTCAGGAAGTTAACTTGACACAGTTTTTTTTTTTTTTTAACTGTTAGAATGTTTTTATTAGTTTTATTATTCTTTTTGTTGGTGTTTTTGTTACAACATTGCCTAAGTTTTGAGTGATCTGCTTCTAACTCTATCTTTCCTTTAAATAAATAAAATAAAATAAAATTTTAATAAAATTTAATAAAAAGTCCTGTGATTTTGTGGAATGCAGGTATTTTTTGAAACAGATATGTCTCTTAGAGCAGAAGAGCCTGCATTGCATTTCCTTAATGCATGTCATATGGCTGTTATAGCTGATCATCTTTGAGGCTTGTCTTAGGAAGCTAGACTCAGGTTGGAGCAGGATTATCTATAAAGAGCCAATAAGAGGTTCTAAGATCAGCCAGGAGACTTGTTGAAATTTTTGTAAGCTCTTTAGTGTCAACGTTCAGAAGTCTCACAACTCATCAGTCTTAACTGCAATGTTTTTATTCCATATGCTGCTTCTACTTTCAGTGAGTGAGAATGTATGAAATGTTGCCCTAACTTATTGTAATGGGGACTTCTCTGAACTTTCTTGTGACCACTAGAAACAATTTTTGGTGTCAAGAATATTAGTTTACTCAGCACACAATGAAGTTCCTTCCTTTTTTTTTTTTTTTTAAAGATTTTTATTTATTTATTCATGAAAGATACAGAGACGGAGAGAGGCAGGGACACAGGCAGACGGCGAAGCAGGCTCCATGCAGGGAACCTGATGTGGGACTCGATCCCGGAACTCCAGGTCACGCCCTGGGACGAAGGCAGGCGCTAAACCACTGAGCCACCCAGGGATCCCCATAAAGTCCCTTTCTAAACCCTTTTTAGTTACATAAGAATTATGAATTTTCAGGGACGCCTGGGCAGCTCAGTGGGTGAGCATCTGCCTTTGGCTCAGGTTGTGATCCGGGGTCCTGCGATCGAGTCCCACGTTGGCTCCCCGCAGGGAGCCTGCTTCTCCCTCTGACTCTGTCTCTGCCTCTGTCTGTCTGTCCTGAATAAATAAATAAATCTTTAAAAAAAGAATTCTGAATTTTCAGATGGGATATTTATTTTCTACTCTCTTCTCTGCCCCTCACCCAGCACTTAGGACTCTTGTTCTGTCCTCTTCTGCTTCTGCTCATAATTAATTGGACAAATCACATGGACGTGAACTTAAGGATGCTATTTCAACTCAATAAGCATGTACTGAACACCTACTATATGTAGAAAACTTTGCTATATACACCAGATCAGAAATTGGTGTCTTACCAGAGAACTTCTAGGGATAATGTCTTAACCCAAGACAGTGACTAGAATGGAACAGGGACTCAAGTATTCTTTAAGTGTGTCTTAAATCTCCTAAGGAACCGATCCTGATATTTTGCTGGATGGCGTATTTGCTATGCTGTCCGCCAACAAGGTGGGAGCCAAGAGAAGGGAATTTGGAGGCTGATGGGCATTTATGCCTCAGAAGCTACCTTATTTTGTGACAGGTTTGCATCCATGGCATTAGGTTAATGACGTGTGTATGGGTGTGTACGTGTGTGTGTTCAAATTACTCCACAAAAGACCTTGAAACCTGAAGTGTCTCAACAACTAAATTTCTCTGTCATGAGACCGTAAAACTTGCCTGGAATAGTGAAATTCCCATGAAATTGAATTGATCCTCAAATTATTGCTTAAATGATAGGACAGTAGAAACTTAAAAGCTTATTAATGCTAATGGGAATTGCTCAGCTAATGCTGTGCAAGACCAGTTGAGAACTGCACTAGATATGCTACGAAAAAGCCATTATGCTCATCTTTTCATAGATGCATGATTTGTTTTATTCTTAAAACATTTGAGGTTTAAAGTTTTTATACCGTGCTTTATGAATAGAAGTGTAATGAGGTTGAAAACCAAAATAGTGCTCACTACTGTGCATAGAAATAGAAAAAAAAAAGAAGTGTTGGCTGAATGCTGCCCATTTGAATCCCTATTTCTAAAAATCCAATTTAATTTTTTATTACTTGTCTCATTAACCCCAAGATTTAGAAAATTGAGTGCCACCTGAGTAAAATAAGAGTGACAATGCAAAATAGTTTGAAAAGACTTAGTTTTTCTATTGATCTTTCCTTAGACATCTTAAAATTAAAATGTTCTTACATTATAAAACTATTTTGCAATATGTTTGTGATTTATCTGCAAGTTTGAACCTACCTGTCTTAAATGTATACTGAGCCTTTATTTATGCTTTGAAAATATAGTAGATAAAAAGCATAAGTGTTTCTGATATTATGTTTTGTCATCCCCAGCTAAGAAGATTGAAATCTTGAGAAACAATTTTCTGAAGAAATGAAATCGTATGCCCTCCTGAACCCTTGGGGGAAAATAGCCTCTCTGTTTGCTCAGAATATGAAACAGTAAAACAGTACAAGTAAAGCAGACAGCCATGCCATGCATGTCACATTTCTCTTTGTATCGTTTGAAATGATGTTTTAAGATTTTCCTGGGGTTTTATTTATTTATTTAAGAAATAACTGGAACAAATAATATTTGCACAATCTCACTGATGTAAGAGTTTCCAAAGACAGATGTATTTATTTTCTGGGAAATGTGAAAGATTGCTTTATAACGCTTGTATTCTAGAACTTCACAGACAATATGTAAAAGAGAAGATTTGGGAAGTGCTCCATAGTGGTAACATTTCTTTATTTTTATTTTTATTTTTATTTATTTATTTATTTATTTATTTATTTATTTATTTATTTATTTTAGTGGTAACATTTCTGAAAAATGTGAAGAGTCCTTTGAGGTCTTTGTCTGCTGGATCCTAAGAGAGTACTCTAGTAGACCCATTGGCTTCATAGGTAAGTGGAAGAATGACTTACAGAGGAAGAAAATTTTCTAAAAGGCAAAAATGAAAAAACATGGTGTATATTTTAATGGCTGTGTTTTTCAAAGGAAAATGATCACATTTAAAGTAGGCATTTCTGGATATTGTCACCTCTCATCCCTCAAAGCAATAAATATCCCCCTTGTGTTAGATGATGGTCCAGACAATTCAGTATTGTTGAAGTTGGAATGTTAGATTCTGTAAAATCCAAAGTAATCTTTTGTTTCTACAAGTTGACATAATACATTCAAATACTTTTGGTGGCACATCTCTTGCTCTTCTTGTAAGACTTTGGGCTTCAGGAGAAGAGATCTTCCTTCTCCTCATTTATGAATCTGATTAGGTAAATCATACAAATAAGATTTTTAAATTTTACTTTGTAGGTAAACTGTATTATAAAATTATAACAGTACATAACTGGGCAAAATCACCTGTCAGAGGCAGTTTGTAAATAAGGAAATAGAAATCCATCTTCATATTTATATTCAAATGTTATTTCTGATGCCAAGTGATTTTCTAAGCTTGATTACTCACTTTAATCAACAACCTTGGCTCCACACAGTTTGGCTCACTCCAAAAGTCTAGACTTGTCTCCAGTGATAAATATTGGTACCACTAGGAATATTCAGAGGCATAGGTAGCAAGCTGTGAAGGCATCCCCGGAATGGAGTTCCAATGCTGCTTTGAGAAATGACAGCGTCGTGGTCCTAGGCTAATGGCTTTTTAGGAAAAGCACATATCTGGCATATTCATGTAAAAATCAGCAGCTTTACTATGGAGTCGTATCTTGTTTACCATTTTGACTCAGAAATACATCTCTCCCAGATTCCTTAAGAACTCAGGAAACTGTTGGTAGCTGCCATGTTTTAAATAAAGCACATGGGATAAAAGTTTGAGCATCAGAGAAGAGGGCTGGTCTCAAGAACTGTGGATGAAGTTGAGCCACTTGGTGACTTTAACTCAACTGTTGGTTGCTGATCACTACCTTCAAGAAAGGGTTCCTTGACTTCGATGTATATTTATGTGCTATTAGAAAAAATATATATTTGTTTATTTAGAAAACACAAGGTATAAAATAATTAGAATATGTATTTTAAAATATTTATTTGAGTGTTATTTAGGTTCAGGTACGGAACAACAGTGATTCACCATCCCTGTATGTTATACGGTGCTCACCACGGGGGTAGTTACCATCTGTCACCGTACAACGCGATCACAGTATCATTGACCCTATTCCCTATGCTGTGCCTTCTATCCCCATGACTTAGACATTCCATAACCGGAAGACTGTACCACCCACTCCCCTTCACCCTTTTGCCCATCCCTCCATCCCCACCTTTCCTCTGGCCACCATCAATGTGTTCTCTATATGTATAGGTCTGGTTCTTCTTTTTTGTTTATTCATTTGTTTTGTTTTTGCGATTCCACGTGTGAGTGAAATCATATAGTATTTGTCTTTCCCTGCCTGACCTACTTCATTTAGCATAATACATGCTAGGTCTGTCCATGTTGTCACAAATGGCAAGATCTCATCTTTTTTTATGGCTGAGTAATTATTTCTGAGCTATCTAGAATAGTGATACAGCAGCCCTGTTCTCAGATTGTTTTATAAGACTTTTTTGGGGAGGTCTTTTTAGTGCATTAATTCTTAAAACTCATGTTAGAACCTTTTTGACTGCAAGTGGCACAACTCCAACTGGTTTAAGAAAGAGGGGAATATTTTAGAAGTTTACAGGTTTATCTTACGTGATCTAAATTTAGGCAGAGGAACATGTGGCTAGACCTCAGGGACAACAGGATCAACACATTCAAGTGCCCTCAGAATTCTTGCTCTATTGAATTCTCAACTGTATTTCACTCTGCTTGTTTGTCTGCCCTCAACCACCATGGAGCAACGTTCTCTATGCGGCAGAGAACCCACGGTTGATGGTGCCCAGCCCTGCATCCCACAGCTACTGCCACTAGATTTGCCATCTGTCATTTCCCAGTTCCAGCTCAGTCAAGCCAGACACCATGGTGTCTTTAGGTCCAACAACCATGGCCAAGAAGGTCATGCAGTCCCCACTGGGATCACATGGTTGTAGAGAAAGGGGCTGGGGAGAGAAGTTCTCAAGAGAAGGGAGGTTTGAGGCAGCAAGCATACCAGCAGTCCACCACAATTTCCAACCACAAGTGTTAAGTACTCCAGGAACAGAGGTGATGAAGTGTCGAGCAGGATGGCCTGAATGCCCCCTACATGTTTAAGATGGCCTGCCTTCCAGATAACCTTCAGGGCTTGAAAAATAGAGAGTTCTCCAGACCCCAGAATCAGTGAGAGCAAATGTCCCACGTTTCCTTGACCTCACCGCATAGGTTACCTGTGGTAGGACGGCAGTTAAGGATGGGGGCTCCGGAGCCAGACTCCCCAAGATGAAATCCACCCTGCTGGCTGCATGACCTTCCGCAGGTTCCCTAACCCCCTGTGTCCCAGCTTGCTCATCTGCGAAATGGAGATAGTACCCACTTCAGAGGGGGGGTCTGAGGATTCAGTGAGGTTTCAATACCTGTACCCGACAAATAGTCAAGAGCCTAATACCTATTAGCCATCGTGACTGTTCTGCTGCTGCTTTTCATAGTTACATGATAAGAAGAAGAAACCCTACAGGAAAATCTCTCTATGTCTTCGCCTCTGCTGCTCCTGGCACCGGGGTGGCCGCCTCCTGTCCTCGCAGCACCCCAAACCTGCACAGTGGCCACGGCCCAGCTGCGTCCTCCGGCTGCACAAAGCATCCTCCAGGCAGAAGGCGTGGACGCTGCTGTTGGGCCGTCCTGGGGGATCCTGGACAGTATGGGCCGTGTCCGGTTTGTGTCTGTGTTGTCAGAGGTTGACAGATGGGAGGGAAGCGATTTGGGGCGGCAGGGCGAGCAAGCACACCCTTTCAATTTTCTCTCATTTTTTTAAGTTTTTTTTGTTTTTAAAGATTTTATTTATTTATTCATGAAATATACACACACACAGAGAGAGGTAGAGACACAGGCAGAGGGAGAAGCAGGCTCCATGCAGGGAGCCCGATGAGGGACTCGATCCCGGGTCTCCAGGATCAGGCCCTGGGCGGAAGGCAGGTGCTAAACCACTGAGCCACCCAGGGATCCCCATTGTCGTTGCCTCCACTGTTCCACCTGGTATTTTCCTCCTTCGGTCCTTGACTTCTTGAAATCCTTCCAAGCTCAGTTCAAATGCTGTGTTCTTGGCCAGGCCCTCTCCCACCGGCCAGCCGAGGCTCTGCACCCGCTGGCCACTTGCCTTCCCGGGTGCAGGCGGCCTCACCTAAAACAAAATGGGATGCAGAGGGCTTGTTTTCAGGGCTGCATGAAGAAACTGTGTAGTCAAATAAATACACTTCTTTGCTCAGAGGTAGGGTATATGCAACCAACCCTGGCTTTAAAAATACCAGCTTGGGGCAGCCCAGGGGGGCTCAGCGGTTTAGCGCCACCTTCAGCCCAGGGCCTGATCCTGGAGAGCAGGGATCAAGTCCCCATCGGGCTCCCCGCATGGAGCCTGCTTCTCCCTCTGCCTGTGTCTCTGCCTCTCTCTCTCTCTCTCTCTCTCTCTCTCATACTCTGTCTCTCATGAATAAATAAATAAAATCTTAAAAAAATATATCAGCTTAATGTATGTATGAATGTAGTTCTGTTTGCCCTACAGCCAGCAAAAGGCCCACTCATTTCCTAAATTATTCTACTGAAATTTAAAACTGGTTCTCATATTCTTGGTAAAAAAAAAAAAAAAAAAGATGGTACCTACTAAAGGATTCTTTCTATTCCAAGGTAAATTAGGACCCCCTACTTCTTGACTCTATTAGATTTTAATTTAATTCAAATGGTTAAGCACAGGGAAGCCAAATAATCTGAAGAAGCCAAAAGAAAATTTGCAAAAAGGGAAGAAGAAACAGGTGGGATTTATGCTATTTCCTGGTGGGTTTCAGGGATCAGATTAAAGGGTAGTGAGCAGTCTGTGGAAAAAGACCAGCTGCCAATTTAAAAAATGTGAATTACCACTGAGGGTAACTAATGTCCTAGGCTCCCTTAATTGTGAAAAATTAGTGTATTCCCAACCTCAAATTGTATAAAAGCACTTTTTATAGTTCAGGTGGTCATTTTTTTTTGTTTTTTCCCCAAAAGGAGATGAAGTAGATGAAGATGTACTATAGATGTCCTCTATATAGACAGAGGACACAATGCCTGTGTCAAGGTCAATCCAAAGCCATGTGCTCTGAGAGCACGTGTCCATGAGCCACAACGTCTTTCCTGTTTTAATATGGGCAAGTCTTTATTTTCCCGTTCCACAAATAGCAAGTGTTCATTCATGAGATATTTTATCTAAGTATTCATTAGTATTAAAAAAACATGCTTTTAATACTTCGGTGGCTACATAAAACTGTTAAATTAAAAACAAAAAAGGCGGTGGTGGTGGGTACGAGGAGAGTTTTCATAAGCATGGCCAAAATTTTCTGGGTGACTTATTTAAAAAAACAAAAAGTATTTTAAACCATGATTTTTAATTACTGGCTCCTACATAGGAGTCCATGAGTCTGTCCTCAAAAGCCCAACAGAACAGGCTGAAATATTTTAAGAATGTAGGCGTGCCATGTCAAATAATTTGCTTAGACTGGTCTTTTTCCCCAGTGATTTGGTGGATTTCCAAACCTGATTCTTTCTTCTATGTCTCCCAGCTCTCATCTCAAGACCGTGTATCATCTGTTTTTCTCTTTCTAATTCCCTTCCCAATCTTTCTTCCCCCAAATCTCCTCTTCACTGGCCACTTTCCTATCAGCCCAGATACTCAAGTTTTTGGCATCCCTAAGGAGTCTTCTGTATCATGTATCTTGCCTCTCTGACCCTTAACTTGTTCCCTCCTTTTTCCAACCAAGTATCTGAAAAAAGAAAAGTCTATTCCTGCTGCTTCCACTTTAACTCCAAGGTCTAGCTTCCACCTCCGGTGTTTACGTCGCAAAAGTCACCAGTGTCCAGCTAATGACTCACTCGGTGGCTTTGCTTGGTTGGGCACTGTTGACAACCCCTTCATCTGATGCATCTGCAGCCTCGCTTTCCTTGTTCAAGATCACTGCTAGTTCCGGCTTTTCTTAGTCTCCTTCAGTGTCTTCTTGCCTTCCTCTGCTTCCCTTGCCTTTAGTGGTTGACATTATTTTTGGGTCTCTTCTTGCCACTTTATATTTTTTTACTGGTGAACTCATTCATTCCCATGGCTCTCACTATAGCATGTGTGCCCACATGCTGATATCTCCAAATTTAGCATTTCCAGAGCCGAGATGGTCATAAATGACATCTGATCCCATAACTTTGTACTTCCAACTGTTCATTCCTTGTATCACTATCAGTTATCTTTAAAAATATATATAGAATTCTGGGGGCACCTGCTAAACTGTAGGGGCCCGGAGGGTCGGGACCACATCTTGTTCATCTGTCCACCTCATATCCTTAGTTCTATCACATCTGGCGTGTGTAAATGCTCCATACAAGTTGGTTGGCTGATGGGTGACTGAATTGGTTAAACCAATGGGTGGTTTTGGTGAAGTGTAGTCTGCCTATAATTATACCACATATCATGGAACCCAAATAAGAAGATAACTTCCAAAAAATTATAACCACCCTGATATTTTTACAGTATATAATCCGTGTCCTTGGGATTGTTATCAGCAATGATGTATCTATAAGTATTGTTCATTTTGATGGTAACAGGTTTTTTTTTTTTTTAATTTTAGAGCTTTCTCTAACTTTCATCTAGAATTCCTAATATCACCCCCTGTCTTTTTCTCTACTAAGGTTAGCTTTTGTTACTTCTGGCCATGCAGCTTTGCCCTGTATCAGTTGACAGTGTTGCCTGTGAGGACAGGTCCCACAACTAATACCATCATCTGGGAAATAACTAGAAACTGCTGAGCCCCTAGGAATAGAACAGGAAGGCTGGCACTTGACCTGAAGAGCATTGGGCCATTAGCCTGGGTCTAGTCTTTCAGGCTAAAGACATTGCAGTTATGAAGACTGTCTTGTTTCTAGAACGTTCCAGGAAGGAAATGTCATTTCCTCTACCCATACTGTTCACTTCTTTATTGCCCCCCTTCCTTTTCTCTCTCCTCTTTTCTGCTGCCTAGTTCCACAGAGGATTTAAGGATCCTTATTTGGTCCATAAATATATCAAGACAACATATGTTAGGAGTAACTTTTTAAAAGTCAACGAGAAAGAAATGATAAATAAAATGGAACCAGGGATGAAGCTGGTTCCAAAGTGCTTGTTACAAATGTCTGAATGCTTGCTAGAGGCAGAATTTAGTATTTCCAGTTTGACTCTGAGCTTTTCTGCAGCTAGTAAGAAGAGGAAAAACCTGATAAGCTATGTAATTCACGACATCTGTAAGTAAAAGCACAATCGGTTTCCCACACACAAACCATTCCTTGTGCTAAGACCTGAAAAACAACTCATAAAGTGGATCTTAGGTAGTTGCTGGCTGATATTCTCAACTACATCTTTATCATAGATGAATATTTGTCTTTCTTTTTGAAATGACATCTGTAGGATGGACTATGGTATGATTATTCAGCTGAGCATCGTTTCAGGCAATGGTACTATTGTGAACTCGTCAGAATTTGATTTGGAGTCCCTGTAATTTGCACCTTTCCTCCTTGACCTCTAGTGAGTTTTCCTGAAGGAGGTTCTATTTGAGGCAGTTTCAGGACGTTGTATGAAGACGTTCAGGGCAGGGTTTGCTACCTTGAGAATTTGTTCACAATGGGTAGCATAACTTTGTACAGTAAGTAACGCACACATTCAGTGAGTCTGGTTGCCTAGTTTAGATGAAATGGCTCGTGCTTCTGCCTCAGAATAGTGGATGGCAAAGCCCGAAGTGATGGAGTGCAGGGAGCGGGTGCGGATGGATGTACGCACACTCTCATTTTCCCTAAATAACAAAGTGGGTTTCTATGTGCCTACTGTACCTGTCCTCAGCTCAGAGGGGGCACTAAACCTTCTGTTGGCCAACATCAGGAGGGCTCTTCCGCTCTCCATGCCACTGCTCACTCTTACCTTCTGTCATTCACAGGCCAGATGACAAAGATCAGCCCTGGGTGACTGCTTGGTCCCTCTTGTGTTTCTTGCTCTCACTTCCTCCACCCAGGTCCTGGTCTTATCCCAACAGCTGTCTCTGGTTTTCCCCAGGAGTGAGTGGGGGCATTCACTGGCATTGACCTCTACTTGACCAATCTCCCTCCTTTGCGTGGGGTCTGGCTCACTTGGCTGGCTGACCTGACTTGGCCCAGTTCTTACCCTGTGACCCCCTCCCTACCCTGTTCATTGATATCAGGAGCTGAACCAAATGTTCACATATTAGACAAATGACATGTTTGGTAGAAAAACAGTCTCACAAGGAGAAGTATATAGATTTAAAACCACATGTCAAGTACATTGATATCTGTTCTTAATCTAGAGGAGTGATTGAGGATCAAAGCAGCAGAATATTATCTCCTAAAAAACATAGGTTCTGAATTTTGACTGGTTCAGGTTTAATCCTTTGAATATAAATTGTGTGTCATCTTTTAGATTCTCTTAGAGCATCAAAAAGTCAGACTAGGTGGGCAAGAGACGGTGAGCCTTGGGGTACACAGGCACCTGTGCTAAGATCCAGGCCCTGCTTCACACTTTAGTGGAAACCTTTCCCTCTATATGTTGTAAGAATTGCCAACAGTCTTCTAGAAATGACTTTTTTTCTTTTTTCTTTTTTTTTTTTTTTTTTCTCAGGAACTGTGGTTTAGAACTTCCTCATGTTTGTGGTTTTCTCTGGAGTCCTGTACATCTACCTCTTTGGGGGAACTTAGAGTCTTATGCACAGGCAACTCATTTTTCTCTTGAATGTGACCATTATCAATTACTACTCATTAGAGCCGTGGTAGATATTTCTAACCCTGCTGTTCTTCCCTGGGACCTGCCGGCTTGCTGACTGGACTCCAACACGTAACCGAATCTCTTCCACCAGTTGTGGAAACTTAATCTGGAGACAGAGGATCCTTGCGGGGCTGCGCCTCCCTCCTTTCTAAATAGAATTTCCCTGTCATGCCAAATGTCCTGTGAGACTTTGATAAAATGAAAAACGAAAAAGCATCCACGATGAGAAGCCCTCGATTCACGACGGCCAAGGAGCCTCACCGTGGCTGTGACAAAGCTCCTAAACAACGATTGTCCTTGAGTTCATTTCCCTGTAATGTTGTTTATGGCCTCTTCGGATAATTGCCACCGGTGACCCCAGCCCCAAGGTCAGCCAGCGTCTTCCACCTAACAGGACTCTAACCTCCCCAGCCTTTTATGGCACAGAGACAGAGGTCTGCTTTGGCTTTCCGGGGAGGATTCTGGGGTGCTTACCTCGACCAGATTTGGGGACCATGTGGTTTCATTCCCCGAAACTGGGTACTGACCTCTTCACATTTTCCTCGGCTCTTGAGGCTTGGATGGCTTCGGTCCCAAACTCTCCTCTGGGTGTTGGCCAGAAATGTGATCACCGTAAGGTGAAACCTCCTTATTTGCTCCTTAAGCAAATAATCCTTGTGGTTTTGGTAAGTAAACAACAAATAGGCCGCCCGTGGCACTCCTTTGACTTTCAGGAAAGGTGAGATGTTATGGGTTCATTAATATGTAAACTGTAGTATGTAGATCTCAATGAAAGTGACAAACAAGTGCCACACTGGGTATTGCTGAACACAGGAAATGGTTGGTTTGAGCTAATATATACTTTTGGCACCACTTCATCTTAAAATCATACATAGCATCCAGCACCAGCAGGTTGGTTTTATAGCTTCATCTATTACCATCCTGTCACTGTTAATTGTCTTCTTTTACCTCTGCAGTATTCTACAAATTGGGCCTATCCAAAGTGACAGGAGGAAGAACATTAAGCATCTGACAAGATGATATCTAAGTTCAATTTCCTACTCTTTACCTGATTTATACCTGCAGAAGATAATTTTCCTTTCTGTCATAAACAGCCCTATAAATCAGCAGTGCTTATGGAGCAGCCGCATCGAGAGCCCCCAGCTTCGCAGCCTCTGTGTTTCCTATTAGGAAGCCATTACTGCAGAATTTTCCTCCTTCAAACAAAAATGATGAAATTTAATACCACTGAGATTACAAAGATTAAGAGCTGAAGTACTGCTGGGGCTTTTCAATTGAAGCAGCTATCTGAGCAATCTTTGCAAAACTCAATAAAAACAGGGTTTCTGCCTTTGACATCATTATCCATCTGTTTGGATGAAATTGCTGTATCATGGTATAAATCTGTGATACAAGTGACATAACCTCTGAAATAAAAGGGAACATTAACTGCTCTATCTTCTGGAGGCCCTGGGACCGGCTGGCTATAAGCTCACTCAAGTGTGATGGCAGTTATTCTGTGTTTTACTAGACTGGAGACAATTATCCTTTGCTCTCCTCCCCTCTTATGACAAACTGCCAGAGCTTCTGCTGAAATGATCTCAAATAGATTTTCTAAAATGCTTAGTACTAGATTGCCTCCATACATTATTTCTTTTCAATGGGCTGAAAATAAAAACCTAATCCACAAATCAATTGCTACATCTATCAGATGCACATTGGTGCACATTTTATTTTGTTCTATCAAGATTTTATACTGCTTATATCCTCTTTGCAACGTTTTACATAGATGGGTGTGCTGCAGGAAGGCGGTTTACCCAGGGTTCAATAGGAGTCAAGAGACATTTAGCCTTATGAGAGGGGAATCTTGTGAGTGGAGCACTGATGATAATGTGAAGTGTGAAAAGGGCCCTTCCAGATCCTGCTCCTCTGGCTGTGGCACCTCCCCAAGCCCCCCTGAAATGCCGGCCCAACCGAAGGGGGAATGCTGTAGGGGAAGAAGAGGAGGAGTGTTCTTTAGGACGGTTAGGACTTAGGACGCTATCCTGGATGAACTCACTTCCCGCCCTATTCTTTTTCCTCTAGAGCTGTTTGGCACAAGTGAGGCTCTCTCTACCCAAAGGACATGGCACCATCTTGTCCACCAAGCTTGACCCTTGAGGAAAGACTTGAGATGAATATGCTTTAAGAAGCCCAACCTGTAGCCAAGATGTCTACTCATGCAGAAGGGTGGTGGTGGCACCTTTGTGGGTACAACACTTTCATGCGTTGTGATTCATTCTTTCATTTAATTATGCTTCATGGGTCTTTGTGTGGTGCTAACTCCTCTGAGGAGCTGATTGCTTGTTTACTTAGCTCGGTAGACAAATCAATAAGAGCAATGAGTTCCAACATCTGCAATATAAGGTACAAGCGCTCAGGGTGCTCTCATCTGCTAGACGAAATAGTCTCTGGTAGGCACTTGCTTCTCTTGTATTTGCAGTTTTGATCTGAAGTGTTAATGGTAAAATTCCATTTTCCCAATACAATAGCTGGTACAAGATCAGAACTGCTGGTTGCCTTTCCGGAGGGCAATCTAATCCCCTGTGCCCCTAGTCCCACTCTCTTTCTACACTGGCATGCACATGCATATTCTCCCGGGACTTCATTTTGTTTGTTTGCAAATGAGGGAAAGAAATGGAAAGGAGGAAGAATGTCTTTATAGACTCTTCTGTTTTGGTCAGACAGCCAGGAAAAACAAGTCAATTAATAAGCAATCAAATTTCCTTAATATTATAAATTGCTCAGGGAATCCTCGTAATCATCGATGTTAGTTGCTTAGAAGGTTGAACCAGGAGAGGGTGAAGCAGTAGTGTTGTCCTGGGACGAGGGATCTGTGACACCAAGCCTCATCAAAACCCACATTTTGTGGGAAAAGTTTGAATCAGTTTAAACATCTGGGCAATTATATCCATACGAGTTTTATAAAATGTCAGAGACTAAATCCCTCATACATTTTCTCATTCATTGAAGGCACCGTGAGCTGGAAAATCATAATTTGGAGAAAACCAATCTTTATGAGATTAAAAAAAAAGGAGTTGAGTATGCACAGACTAGTTGATGATCCTCTCAAGACATATACTGCCTCAGAATTTCGAGGGAGGGGGATGCAGAGCTAGAGAGTTTGTACTTTGGGAAGTTTCCCCAGGTGATTCTGCTGTGCAGCCATGGTTAGCCCAGAACCACGGATACACAGCCTACCAGCGGCTCTTCATCTCCATAGCAACAGAGGCAGAAGAAGCAAGCATTAACTGTGGCATAAAGTATTTAAGCTAATGTAAGTTTGCTTTTAATTACTAGATTTGCATTTGTCATTATAACCCTTTAGTGGAGATCTTCTCCTTGGCCCCATGCCTAAGATTTGGGTCGCTTCCACCAGGTGAACACTCATGCTTTTGGTTGTAGATTTTTTACCGAGGCTTTTACCAGTTGCATATAAAAGAAAAACATATTAGAACCCAAGTCAGTTAAACTTTTCCCACTAGAGACGCAGGCCATTGGAAATAATGGTATACAAAACTAACCCATTTCATTTTAAGAATACACATGGAATAAAATATAGAACTAGATATAAAGAAATATAAATGCCCAGGTACACATTTAAGAACATTATTTACTAAGGCTCAACTGTTACAAACCGTTTTTAATTTAATTCTATTTTCCTTACTGAGACTAAATAGGAAAACTAGTGTGTCTGATTTTATTTAGAAATCCAGAATTCTTTATAGCTATTCTTGTTCCCAAACTCCTTCTTTCTTTAGAAAGAAGTATATTTTTCCTGCAACCTAAGGCATCGCAAGCTGTTTTGCAATATTGTAGTCTTTCATGGAGAAATAATGATAATAATAATGATAATAATAATATATGCAGTTGCTTCTATCCATTTCCTGCTCTAATTGCCTTCTCTCCTGCTCTCTTTTTAATGGAAACATCGATTCCTTCACAGAATTTTCTTTTTTTAAAATTTAATTTTATTTTTTTTATCCTTCTCAGAATTTTCTTAGTGTCTTCTAGTTTTTTTTTTTTTTTTTTTTTTTAACCCCTGCCAAGAAAAGCCTCTTGCCTGAGTTGACCTTTGTTTCCAAACTTTACATGTTGGAGGCTTTGTAAAATCCTGTGACGCTCTCTTATGTTATTTATTATCACCAATGATGATGACAACAATAAATATCTCAATGCATTCCTCAAATACTGTTTAATTTTATTTGTTCAAATCAGGAAGGGTTCCCTTGACAACCAAGCTATGTCCTTCTCCCTGTGTGGCATGATTCTGGTGTGAGAGTTACATGACACAAACTAGCCACAGATTATTTTTAATTTAAACCATCATTTCCAAATAATTTACAACCTACTCCAGGCCTCAATATTTCTGTAAGAAAGTGGCCAAGCATTTTTGCTATGCAAGCATTTAAAAACAAAAATGAAAACAAAATGAAAAATTATGGTTGTGATGGGAAGAAAGAAATTGTGAACACACAGCATCTTCACTTTGGATGAGGGTGAGGAAGTGTCCATTTATGTGACTTACAATTTTGTTATTGCATCTCTGAGAGTTTGCTTTCTCATTTCAGGGGAGGGGGGGTCAAATAGACTGAGTGTTAAAAGAGACTGTGTGTGTGTGTGTGTACACCCAGGTGTATCTTGTAGAAAGAGAACTCCGTTGTTTGGTAGCTGTAATGGATTGAATGTGTGTGTCCTCTACCAATTTCGTATGTTTGAAACCCTTTGTCCGATGTGATGGTATTAGGAGGTGGGGACTTTGGGAGATCATTACAATTAGATAAAGTCATGAGGGTGGAGCCCTTATGAATGGAATTAGTGCCCTTATAAGTGTCAGGAGTGAGCTTGCTTCCTCTCTTTGCTCCCCATGTGACAACATGCTGAGAAGTCAGCAGTCTACGACCTGACCAGAACCTGCCCCTATTGGCTTCCTGACCTGGGACTTCCAGTTTCCAGACTGTCAGAAATACATGTCTGTTAAAAAAGAGAGAAAGAAAGGAAGGAAGGAAGGAAGGAAGGAAGGAAGAAGGAAAGAAGGAATGAAATACATGTTTGTTGTTTAGAAGCCTCCCAGCTTATGGTATCCTGTTATAGCAGCCTGAACTGACAAAAATACCAACCTTAAATTCTCTCAAATCATACAGGTGGTACTGAAGAAATGCTTCCATATTTTTATAAATAACTTCAGTTTCCCTTGCTTGAATCCAATGACACAATTCACAAAGAATTTTCTGGAAAAGAAATGAAAGTCTAGAATTCAACCTTCTTTCTCAACTGCAGGCTTGAATAAAGCATGAGGATGAATAAAAAATGCTCACAATCTATAGTGGCTTGTTCTAGAAATGTAAAAGAGAAGAGCAGACACTCTTTGAAAAAAAACTTTTATGCTGTTTTATGGAACATTGTAAAAGTGGTATTACACATATTAAAGAAAACTTGGCAAATTGCAATAAAATGAAAAGTAGGAAAAAATTCAAGTTCCATTTCCTAAAGACAAGCACAGTTAACATTTCGAAATATTTCCTTTTTCTTTTTCTAGGAACAGGGTTCTTTTAAAAAAATCAATTTTATAACTCAAAAAGGCCTTATAAGAGTTAAGAGCTATAAGAAAGTAATTTCCTTGCTAATATATTACTATTTAGTTATGTATATTTAAGGGTAAAACATAACAAAAGATTGTTGTTACGTTGCCCTTTAATTACCTGGACACAGAATTTACCCTTAACCAGCAATACCAGTGCTAAAAAGCATCTTCAAGGGGTAATCTGAAATGCAGAAAGAGACTCAAAGATGTTTATCACAGAGTTACTTATTAGGAAATTGTTAGCTAATGATGTCATATCCATAGGATTGAATGCTACACGACACTAAAATGATATTTATAAGGATTTTTAAAAACAACGTGAAACGTTTATGAACTAAAGTTAAGCAAAAGAACAAAAAACAAAAAAACAAACCAGTTTTAAAGTTTTATGTAAAATACGATCTCGGTTATGTTTTTACAAAGTAAAAGAAATATGGTACCAAAATCAATCATAAAATACTGGAAGAGTTGTTATATCTGAATGCTGGGATCATGAGTAAATTTGATTTCTCTCTCTATAATTTTCTGCGTATTCAAACATTTTCCACAACGAATATTATTTCTTTTATAAATGTACAATAGTAAAAATAAAACCAAGAACACACACTATTACCTTGCCCCATTTTCTGGGAACCGTCCTCGGAGCACAAAGGAAGAAATTAATAGCACCAAGCGTCCCTTCCTCAAAACATTTCCTGTGTTTCTAATCACATGGCAGCTGTTGGCTCTATAATAGTCTGCTCTGAGTTTTATAGAAGCCACATTTTTTAATTGAGTGCTTTGAAGAGACTTAGGAACGATGTAGAAAGCAAAGTAGGGGCCCTCTCTCTGGCGGGGCTAGCTTGTAACACAGTTTGAAATGTTTTTCAGGGATGGTTACAGCCCTCCCTGTGAGCCCCCCCCTTTCTCAGGAACCAGTGGCCCAGACACAGGGCTCCTGCACAACCTCCCGGGTGGGGGGGCCTCCTGGGACCAGCACAGGCTCCCCAGCACAGCTGGGGCTCTTCCCAAGCTTCCAGCAACAGATCGGCTCCAGAGGGTGGCTCAGGGGTTTCTTTGCTTTCTGCCAGGGGAGGTGGAGCCTGAAAACAACATCCAGTTTTGATTGTGCAAAAGGTGTGATGTGGTCAAGCCTCGTCTCTGGGCTAGGTCTGGCCGGCCCTTTTACTGCTCCCCTCAGTGCCTCACATCAAGGCCCTTCCCTCAATTACCAAACCCGAAAGGAGGAACCTTGGGGTTTCCCCTACTCTGGTGGGGAGCCAGGAGGTCAGACTGAGGGAGGGACTTCCATCACAAAGCACTAGCGGGATTAGTGGCATAACAAAGAATATACGTTTTCTCATTTTCTCACTGGGCTGGCAGAGGAAGAAGGGATGAGCGGAATTATGCAGGAAAGGAGCACGGGGCTTTTCAGAACCCATTCAAGGACCTGGGTAGGGGGAGGGCGGGGGGGGGGGGGCGGGCACCTTGGGTCAGGTGGAAGGCCTTTGATCAATCTGGCAACGTTTCTCCAAAAGAGGGAAAATCCTATTGTCTCTGATTAGGAGAGAGGCTGGGTGCTGTCTGACTTTGGTGGTGGTGGCGGAAGGCAGAGCTCAAGGGCCCGTCGTCACTGATGGACCCTCCCCGGTTATGGCCCGAAAGGTACGAATCCTAAACCAACGAATCTAGGAGAAAGGTGCTTCCGTGTGCACGTGAGGCTGCGGCTTGGGGCTCCAGCAGCATGGCTGTGAGGGGCCCCAGCTGCCCGGGTTAGTGACCCCCACTGCCTGGGTTAGTGGTCCCCACTGCCTGGGTTAGTGACCCCCACTGCCTGGGTTAGTGGCCCCCAGTTGCCTGGGTTAGTGACCCCCACTGCCTGGGTTAGTGGTCCCCACTGCCTGGGTTAGTGACCCCCACTGCCTGGGTTAGTGGCCCCCAGCTGCCTGGGTTGGTTACCCCCTCAGCTGCCCGGGGTTAGTGACACGCTGGAGCCTGGAGCCCTGTCCTCTCCAGCCGCCCCGCCCACCTCTGCCTTTCTGGCATCTACTTTCCTCCCACCCTGCCCACTGCACCTTCCATTCCCAGCAAGTCTTCCAGCCCCAGGAGCTCACTTTTCCGCCTGGGACAGACCGTTGTGACACCCTGATCCCCACCTTTACCCTGGACCCCCCCGTTGGCTCCTCCGGTCTGTCCTCAACCGCCCCCCACCCCTCAGTCCCTCCTCTGCTCCCAGAAAGGACTTTCTGGATGACTCGGCATCCCTCTTGCTTAACTTCCTCTTCATTAACGCACAGATGTGCTTTAATGCCTGTTTTCTTTCCGACAATGTGTCTTAGCTTTCTTTTTGTCTTGGTAAATACAGAACCACCTCATTCAATTTTGTGGGTAGTGTTTACATTGTATGTTGTGCTGTAACTTACTCAGAAACACTCTGGGCAGATATTTCATTTGCTTTCAATTTATTTTATTAGTAATACTCAATTTTTTATTGGTAGTAGCAATAGAATAAAATATGAGGAACAATACTTGTAGACTTTTAAAAATATCTCTTACCTAAATTTTTAGAAATAGAGTCGCTGGGTCTAAACTAAGCCCGTTTAATAGTTTGATTATATGGTTAAACTGCCTTTGATTAAATTACCTTTTTTTTTTTTTTAAATAAACTCCAATAATGAGAAAAGTTTTTGGTGCCACAACAGCTATCCTCTTGTGCCGTGTTTCCGAGTGGACGAAGTTCCTTTATTATTTTCCTCTGAAAGACAAAGATGCTACTTTGCACATAGCGTTTGTAAAGAAATTTGGTACAAGCTCACAGATGAGTTGATTCACCTTTTTGGAGCTCTGTTTCTCATCTAGATAACTCAGTCTTGAGTTCCCTCATATAGAAAGTTAAGATCCCTTACATATCTAAGATTTTGTGGTTTTCTGACCCAGGGAGCAAAAAGCAGCCAAATATGTCACTGTAGCCTATCTTACTTAAAACAAAACAAAACAAAACTTTCTTATATATTTTCTGACTTTCGCTTTTTTTTTTTTTTACTACAGAGATGTGATTGACATATAACATTACGCTAGTTGTAATGCTTTACTTTTAATATTTTTATTTGTGTTCTACTTTTTTTCAGGTCAAGGCTGCAATTGGAGCTTTAACGTTACGTATTAATTTTGTGAATGATTAGCAACTATACAGTGTTAAGCTTCCTTAACCTTTCATGATGTCGTGTTTGGATGTTATTTCTTCCTGAAAAAGGCGCATAGGAAATGGACTATATCTTTCCCTTGTGCCTACTACATACAGTACTCCCTCTGCCCCTAACCCAGGGCTCTTTGCCCCCAAAGCACCTGCTTATCTCTATACTTGGATATATATGTCTGTATAATACGTAAGTCTATATGTTTGTGTATGTGCGTGTGTGCGCTTGTGTGCGTGCACTTTTGCCCGTTGCATCTTGCCAGCAGCCTGCATAATGAGGATGCTGAGGCATTTTGTGAGACCTTGGTTCAATGGCTGGGTTCAAAGCAATTCCACTGGTTATTCCAGTTTCACTCAAGCAGCCTCTCCCCTGAACTTGTAGTCCATCCTACTCAGTTTCTCAGTTCCCCTACCTTGAGGCCACCTCAAGTTCATCACGTCTAAAACAGAACTACTATCTCCCACACCCTGCTCTTCCCTCGGTCCCCCCCATTTCTGTAAATGGCAGCTCCATTCTCCCAGCAAACACCTGTCCGTTCAGCCTGCAGGTGTGTCCCGTGTCTGACCACGTCTCACTGCCTCCCCCGCTGCCGGCCTGGCCCACGGCCCCGTTGACTTTCACCCGCGTAATTACACGCGCCTTGGAAGTGGGTGCCCTCATTTCACCCCTGGGCCCCTCTGATTTATTTTTCGTAAAACAGCCAGAACAATTCCTTTAAAAAATACATCTATTGAGGTATGATTTACATACCAGGAAATGTACCTGTTTTAAGTCTAAAATGTAACGATTTTAGTGCATTTACTAATACGCCCTAAACTGTCACTGAAGTCCAGTTTTAGAACACTTCCTTTGCTTCCCAAAGATCCCTCCTGTGTATTTGCAGTCAATCCCCACTCTTAACCACAGGCCCAGGCAAACCGCTAATCTGCAAATACATAGGGAACTCAGAAGCGTGGGGGGGGGGGGGTCCCCTGCAGGCAACCAGCAATAGGGCTAATGGGGCAACGCTGCGTGGGAACTTAGCCATAGGGAGACAAGAGGGACCAGAGCAGGGTTTTCAAAAGCCACACAGCACGTGTACATCCACATTGCAACCTGTCCACAATCGCCCTTGTTCCCTAGTCAGCGAGCATGAGGGTGCAACAGGCTGTTGGCTCAAGGGCCTGCAGGATCCAGGGAAGCAGCTGGGTTAGCTGCGCAGGCCAGTGTGTGTGAGACATCCGGAGGAAACTGAGAGCCTAGGGCCCGTTCCACCGCAGCTCTGGGTGGGTGTGGGCTCAGAGTTTTGCCCGACCTTCTGACCTCGAGATAAGTCTGAGATGCAAACATTGTGCAAAATCTTGCTTGAAAAACATTGACAGCAAATTAAAACAGTTTTAAAGACCTTGAACCAGACAGACACCCTGTGCAGATGAACAGCACGGGCCTGAGGCTGGGTATGGCACCCTCTGGCAGGGTGGACTCTCCCAGAAAAAAGTTGCTCACCTGTGCGGTATCATAACACAGCCCACCCTCCAGGCTGCGGGTTGTACGGTGTCCTTTCCCTCCAAGACTTGGCTCTGCAGACAACTCTCTTTGCTGTTGGGTTCCTACGCGCGGGGGCTCGGGCGGCAGGCAGTAACTTAGAATTTCTACTCAACTGCTCTTTTGAAACAACCTTTTGATTAAAAAGTTAGATCCCCAAGATTCCCTGAATACCCAGTTAGCCTGCAGTTCCATTACAAGCCTAGAGAACAATGTCCATGCTGCTGGTTGGTTTGCTTTCTTATTTAGCGGTAAGGCCGGACAGGGACACAAGTGACCCACACTGGCTGAAATGAAGAGTGGTGGGTGGGGGTGTTTCCGGTGAGATTTGTTGGAGCCTGAAGACTGCAGGGCCCTCGGGCTGCAGATGGGCCCGGGGCCGGGCCGGCCAGTAACCCAGATGTGTCAGGTGTGGACAGAGAAGGGGTGGGTGGTCCCAGCGGTCATCAGAGCGGTGAGGGGACATCCGAAGGGATACGTTGTCCTTCCTGTGGACTAAAGGAGGCGACTGGATGGACACACAGCCAGAGCAGAAGTCTTCCCTTTCTCAGAAGAGATGGAAAATAAGGATTAAACTTTGCTTCTAATAGACACTTTATCCCTTTTAGGACTCTATTCTGGGGTGGGGTGGGGGCATTATTAACATCCTAAAGAGAATGTAAAGACCATACCTGCTTTGTCCCCACGTTTCATTTCCTTTAACCACCATAATGGACACCTTTCACGGTGACAGTTACTGGCAGGGTGGTTAAGGGGCTGGCTCAGGACGTGGTCAGCCTTTCCTGCGCACGTCGCTCCACCACTTACTAGCCCTGTGGTCTCGGGCAGGTTTCTCCACCTCTTTTCAGCGTCTGCACCTGCAACATGGGCGTGACGATGTCTTGCTCCCGGGGCTGATGTGAACGCCCAAGCTCCATCATCCCAGCTCTGTGCCCCGCGGAGTGAACGTTCATTAGGCGTTAGCTGCTATATGGGTGCTGTTATTATTCTGTTACTGGAGTCGAAGCGGGCACAGGGGTCAGCAGGTCTGACGTCAGCACGTCCCAGGTGAAGAGTCGGACTCCCAGGGGCGAGAGCTCCTCACCGCTGGCACGAGCAGCCCGTGCGGCCTCTGGAGCTCTTCACTCAAACTTGTCACCTGGAGAGCTCGAGGTGCCAATCATCCTTGTCTCTCCTCAGGAGAGACTAGTTAGCGAGCCCCCAGCCCCCCGAGCCGGGGCCGCGTCTGCCTTGGTTTCCTCCACAGCCAGCGAGCTTGCTACCTACATGCCCAGCATTTGGTAATACATTTAATAAACACGTGCGCATTGCTCGGCGAGGAGAGGACTCCAGACACATCACAGAGGGGACTTGGCGCCCTGGTGGTGCCTGCCTTCTGCCCTGGGCGTTGCTTCTGGCCTTGAGGGGCCTGACGCCTGTCCCCCCTCCCCACCGCCCGCCACCTCTGCCTCCCCTGCCTCCCCTGTCCCACTCTCTCCTTTTCTTCCCTACTTTCTTTTTCTCCCTCCTTTCTCCTCTGCTTCCTCCTCCGCGTCCATCTCCTATTTAAGCGGGTCAGGGGACGGGCTGGTGAGAAAACCCTCCAACTGTCAGTGGCTCACGATAGCACGTTCGTCTCTCACTTGAGCAGAGTCATCTGGCGCTCTGGGTGCCACTGCGGGACAAATGTCTTCCGTGCGGTGGCCCAGCATCCCAGGCTTCCCGGTCTTGGTGCTCCCCATAGCAGCGATTGCTGCCCCCCCGGGATGGGGGTGAGCGTGGCAGCCCCAAGGGACTCTGCTGGCCTTGACTGCTCCATCCGTGTCACTCTGGCCACTCGGGCCTGGCCTGGGCACCTGGACCCATCCGAGGGCTGGCAAGTGTCCCCGCTCCATGGGTCTGGAAGGTCCCAGAAGGCAAGGAGAATGGGAACTGAGTGGGGGGGAGGGGGTTCCAACGCAAGTCTCTGGCAGAACTCAGCCTTTACCCTCATCTGTTCTGTGTCACTTGTGTTGTCTCCTTTCCTCCCTCCCCTCTGTCCCCACTTCATTCCCCTCCATGCCTGCCTGGCCTTCCCCCGCCTGGCCTCCCCCCGCCTGGCCTCCCCTGGCCTGGCCTCCCCCCGCCTGGCCTCCTCCTGCCTGGCCTCCATCCTGCCTCACTCCAACTGCTGCATGGGATCCTCACCCCCCACACCCAGCAGATGCTGACCAAGGATGGTGCTGACTGTCTGGTCCCCTTGACCTTGAGCTTCTTGTCTGGCCGCAGACAGAGGCAACAGGTTTCCCATCCCCGTCTGGGTCTGCTGGGGATTCATGACACACTCCTCGTGTTGTCCCGCGCTCCTGCCAGGGGCCTAAAGGACTAGCACAAGGTCAAGGCAGGCATCTTGCGCTGACCCCAGGCGGCCCCCCAACAGCCCCTTCTCGTGTCAGAAGTCAGTGCTTTCTTTTTTTCTTTTTTTAAGATTTATTTATTTATTTTTATTTATGATAGACACAGAGAGAGAGAGAGAGAGGCAGAGACACAGGCAGAGGGAGAAGCAGGCTCCATGCAGGGAGCCGGACGTGGGATTTGATCCCGGGACTCCAGGATCGCGCCCTGGGCCGAAGGCAGGCGCCAAACTGCTGAGCCACCCAGGGATCCCCAGAAATCAGTGCTTTTGAGGCCTGACCCATCCCAAGGCCGAGCTCAGCAGAGTAGGGGGCACCCTTGGAAGGAGGTGTGTTGGATCATCACCCCAGGCCCCGGCCCCGGCCTTGCTCCTAAGGACACACCACCTTAACTTCTTGACAGTATCCAGCAGGGCCAGGTGAGCTTTCCAGGTGACCGCAGGGACCTCCCAGTGCTGTGAGCCAGACGGAGCCTGAGTTTTCACATTTGCAAGAGAGGGAGAGAGCTTGTGTGGCCCACGGCGGCAGCACGTGGCCCGGAGCCTGGATCTGCCAAGGACTGCTGGTGTCCCTGGGGCGGGTCCCTCTCCCCCTGGGTCTCCGTTCCTGCCCTGCAAAGAGCAGTTGCACCGGGCGAACTTGGCAGCAGCCCGGGCTCCCGTTCTCCGGGTCTGGCCTCCCTGGCCTGCCACGGATGATGATGCCTGTGGCCAGGGGGTAGGGTGCACTATTCGAGGCCCTACATAGCACCTCACGGTCCCCAGAAGAGAAGCAATTAGAAAGGCGGTGGGGAGTGAGTTGGGGTGTACGGAAAAATGAGGTGTGAACGGGCAGCGACCTGGGGCGGGACCTGAAGACTTTATACATATTAATTGCTTCTTTTCCCCAAAGAGCAGATCAGATCATACAGTCAACTGTATTCTTTGTAGTCTCGCCTCTTCCCCGCCACCTTGTAAAAATGTTAGTGTCAGAAAATGCTGAGGATGGAAATATCAGGAGACTTCGAACCAGCTTGTTGAGATATTCGGTAGAGACACATCAGCTTTTGGTGATTTCCCCCAAAGTTGAAAGTTATAATTTTTCTACTCTTCCTAAGAAATAATGGTCTCTTGGAATGTGCAAGTAAATTAGTCATCCTGTGTCCTCAGAATTGGTCTCTGTAATACATCCTGGTCTCTGAAAAAGAGCTGCAGTTGTATAATGGATTTTAGAAGTCTCCAAAGCTGGTTCAACTAACATATTTGTTAGTCTAATAAATGATATTGCTTTTGTCAAGATTTTTCCATATAGCACAATTTAATAGAGGAATCAATAGTTTCTCAGACATGACAAAAGGACCTGGGTGTGCTTTGATGGGAGACACAAAGTCTCTTCTTGTTCTAATAAAGCCAAAATGGAAAAAAAAAAGTTTTTTTCCTCTCTTTCAAGTGTATTTTTATGAAGCTAAAATATACATACCGCTTTCTCTAGGAAAATATTTGTTTATCAATATTTTTTCCTACGGCATCGTCTTACTCTGTTATTACACATGAATATGCATTTTGTTTTCATCTTACTCCTTCGCCTTGTTTGATGGGCTGTCACTAGTATATGCTTCTTCAGGGAAAAACTCAAGTCTGAAGATGTTTTGATCCATTGGGCCTATGGAATATTTCTTTAGAAATCATTTTAGAACTGTTTTGGGCAAATATCGGCATCTACCTACGTTTCTACTCATCATAACTTTTTAAAAGCCCCTAAAGTGGTTTCGTACAGTGAGAAGCCATCTCCTCTAGTAGCTCCTGCCTTAACTGGTTTTTATAATACGGTTTAAGGTTGTGCGTGCTGCCCTCTGACCCCCGCCGCCATATTGATGCCTTTGCTGACTTCAGTTAATGGGTTAAACAAATCTCTTTTGGAGTTGTTGAAGCCGCTTGGAAGGAAACTGCTTTGGTGTTGAGAATGTTAGAACATCTGTGTGTCTCTTCCTCAGCCAAAACATTTAGTTTTTGCCATGGAATGTGTTATTTGGAGGATGTCTGACTTTCCCGGCTATGGGTTCTACCTACTGGCAGAAACAATTTGCTGACATAGGCCCTTAGCAGTTATCCCCAAATAACACCATCTTCAAATATGAACCAAAGCATGGGTCAGAAAATGACTTTTGGGGACAATTTCTACCAAACTGATGAGAGGCTGCTTTTTGAAAAGCTGAGATTATTGGCCATGGCTGTCTTTCGAGACAGAAATAGTCTCAGAACGTTTCCAGAGAGAAGATAAATGAGCACATCGATGTGTTAGGGGAACTAAAATTGACTGTAGAGACTGGCTGTGTTGAGAGCAGTGGTTTTCAACTTGACTACGTGTTAGAATTACCTGGTAGGCTTTTAAAGAGTACGGGGGTCTTGGTCTTTTTCCTAGAGATTTCTGATTCAGCTGGTCTGGGGTGGGGCCTAGGCTATAGTCTCTTTCTCGCTTTTTCTCCTTTTCAGGTGATTCTAATGGGGAGTCAGGGTTAAGAGCCGTGAGTCTAGAGGAGCCGGACTCGAATTGTGAGTTCTTAATCTTAGCCAGCAGCAGCAGAAGCACATTGGAATTTGTCAGAAATGCAGTTGGGAGTGGAGCTCAGGAATCTGTATGTTTGCAGCTCTCCAGAAGATTCTTACCCATGATTCTCAAATGTTAGCACACATCAGAATCATCTGGAGGGCTTGTTAAACTACAGATTGCTGGACTCCACCCCAGGGTTTCTGATTGAATAGGCCTGGAATGGGACCTGAGAACTTGCATTTTTAAAAGATTTTATTTATCTATGAAAGACACACAGAGAGAGGCAGAGACAGAGGCAGAGGGAGAAGCAGCCTCCCCTTGGAGGAGCCCGATGCAGGACTTGATCCCAGGACCCCGGGATCAGGCCCTGAGCCAAAAGCAGATGCTCAACTGCTGAGCCACCCAGGTGCCCTGAGAACTTGCATCTTGAACCAGCTTTTAGGTGACGCTGATGTTTCTCGACTGATGCTATTCTAAGTGGTCCACACTTGGAGGCCTGGGGACTTGGATTGTTTCTGAGTTTGTTGCAAAGGTGGCTGTTTAAGACATTAGGATCTCAGTGCTCACATAGATGGACTCATAGAACCAATTGCCCTGTCTAGGAAACGCCCCTCCACCCCTTTTTAAAAAGAGTTTTCCTGGCAAGGCTGCCAAGCATGGGATAAAACTCCAAAGTCAAACTTTATCACAGACGACGGCGACTGCTTTGACTATTTTGACAAAGACATTTTGTCAGTTTTATTAGGGTACAATGAATTAACTTGAGTTTTCTTTCCCTTTTCTGTATCCGTTGGTTGTTTGCATGTGTTAGGCAAATTGATTGTCAGACACACTTTATAATAGAACCTGTTTTTGCCTCAATGATAGGAGTAGAACATAAATGAGTATCTTTAGGTGAATAGAGGTAACAGTTTTTTTCTATTTCACTGAGGGGCTGGGTGATATTTAAGGCAGTGACTCTCCACATGTATTTGGGATGGAGTGGAGGGAGAGTAGAGTCTTCTCTGGGTGAGTCTGATTAGCCTCTCAGGTGAGAACTATTGCTTTGGGAGGAGGGTCACAAACTCCAATGTTTTCAGGACTGGGAGGGCCAGGGCCGGGCAGTGGGGGCCTAGTATCCTTTGCCTGTCTGCAGGAAGCTGCCTTTCTCCCCCTCTGGCTGATTTTGGGGCATGTGGGAATACTGCACAGTGTGGCCAGAGCTCCTGACTTTAAAAGGTAAGACAGGAACCCTACATTTCTCTTGAGAAATGTCCTGATCTTTAAATGTGGGCAACACATTTTTAAAAATGTGAAATCCTTGTGCTGACCAGACAAAACACACTTGTGGGCAACCAGTTGGTGACCTCAGGGGTGCCTTCCCTAAGTCAAAGATTCCATTAGGAGTCATTCAAAATGAGACCTATTCAAAGTGTCCTAAGAAATACACTGAATTTCCTAGGTTTGGCTTTCTATCATTGTGATTCCGCGGGCTATAAGGGCAACAGGGAGACCGTTATTACATACCTTCAAAAAAGGATAATTTAAATATCTATGGCTCTAACTTATGTGCTTCCAGATTTTAATATAATAATCATTCTTGGTACAACATATTTCTTTGGAAATGGACTTTGGATGCGTTTCAGTTTTTAATGCATGGAATTAGCGAGATAGAGATTGGAAAAGTTTCAAACTCCATAGAAGAGCGGCTGCAAAAGAACACTGAGACCAGTAACTGAAAATCTCAGTGGTATAGGCTTCAATTATTGGGTCTTGGGTATTCAGGGCTGACTACATCTTCCTGCATATTGAATTATTGTAGCATTAAGTTCCTGTAACATTTAGGAAATAGATGGCTGGGAAGTGACGGAGAAGAGAAATTTAAAAAGCAGGCATCACATTCCTTTTTATTATGTTTATCTGTCCTCTCAAGGACAGAGGAGGCGCTTTCCATCTGTTTAAATCTTGGCCTGGCATTTCCAGCCCTGAGGTGCCGGAGGGTTTCTGGGTCTCACTTGTACACCTGACTTTGCATTTCAGCCCTCAGACTTCCATTGCCGTTATGCGTGCTCATCCCTGTCCTGCGGGGAAAGTGTTCTCTGCTCGCTGCTTCTACCAAAGCTCTGCTGGTAGCTTTGCGCACTCCTTGGAGCTGCCAACAGGGTGGAGAGGCCTGGACAGAGCATAATGGCAGCTCTGGGCTAACCCCATTTTTTTTTTTTTGTTCCCTTTATATGTTGAATCTCAGATTTTGTAGCCTCTGAAGATACGATTTGGTATGTGTTGGCAGGTCAACAGAGGGAAAATTTCCAGGGATGAAATCCAAGGTTGTCACTATTACTTCTGGAATATAAATAAGGGATAACGGTCGGTGGGATTTCCCTCTGGTCCACACCAGTGTATGGGAAATAGGATTCATCTAAGATATTCACATCTGGCTAATACGAAAGTGGTATTTTGTTTCACTCTTGCTATTTCTCCTTGTGTGTTTTCTGCCTTGGGGTCCCTGTGGAGAAGATGGAATTTGTATGTTTTTGGATCTCTAGCCAAATACCAATCTAATCTCTCCTTAAGCATGAATAAAGTCTTTACAAGCACAGATCTACTTGAGAAAACCGCAATTGGGTAGGGATGCAAGCAGGTTGCAGTTTGGAGAACATGCACAGAATTTTTTTGCCTGATGTAGCTTTTGTGCTTTGGAAAGTCACTGGGAAAGGGGTAGGAACAACAGGCAGATCTCTAATTAAACGAGCAATTTTAGAAAGGAGAAAAACATTATGGAAATTGAAAAGAAATATTTTGGATTCTGACTCAAGTCCTGGTATGAGTTTGGAATGTTCTAATCTGTTCAGCATGAGCCAGAAATAGTTTCCTAAGGAGGCAGACATAGGCTCCTCGGAGCAGACCTTGGCCTCCTGTGTTTGGTGCCATAAGTAGACCTAGTCCTGTTGGCCCTCCTACAGGGTGGCTGCTTAGCGACACTGATGAAAGTTCTAAATCTGGTCTATGTGGTGGTGAAGGGCGTCCCAGAGTTAATGTCCCGTCGGTCCCAGCTGTGAAGCTGTCCACGTTTTCCCAGCCCAGTGAAATCCGTGGGTTCCTCATGTCTCTGGCCATCGGGTCTTGGTAAAAATAAGGGTGATAATAGTTGCTCTGCTGCCCTGTGAGAACTATGATGAACAATTGAGTTTAAAAAAATTACAAATTGCTGAGTGATCCTGAGGTGTAAGGAATTACTAGTCAGTCTACTACCGGGGTGACAAAAGGAACTTGGCAACTTTCTAGCCCAAATAAAAAGGTTGGAAGTGGGATCAAACGTCTGAGGCTTTAGGAGCCCCATGCCATTGCAGTCAGCCTCGGTGGTCAGATCGGAATTCAAGTCTCTGCTTTACTAACTGTGCAACGTGATGGTTTTTTTTGAGCTTCACTTTCTTTGTATATAAAAACTGCTACAAAACCTACCTCACAGATTGTGTGCTTTCAATGAGGTTTTACAGAGGAAGTACTTCTGTAGTTAGGTTCCTATTAGGTGCTCAGTAAGCGTTGATTTGATTCACTGAGTCCTACACCGCTGCAGATATTCTGAAATGGAATGTTGTTGGACCAGCCCAGTTCCTTTTAATAAATCTGAGGGACACAGAATTCAAGGTCGGCTGTACCAGGAGGAGACTGGCTAAATGGCCCCTCCTTAATACCTATTGCACCTGCGGCAGGATTATTCCTTCTGGATAAGGCATTGCTTCTCCAAATGTCCTCTTTGACGATGTTAAGTAGCTCTGTAGTGGGAGCACGTGAAGATGATTAGCTATGAGCTCCTCAGCATCAGTTGGTTGAGCTTGAGTTCGAGGAGCATCCTAGGGGCAGGGTTAAGTCCTAAGATCAATGAGTAAGGGGAAAATTCAGTTGCTCAAAACAACCACCAAGTTGCCTATAATCCCGCTCCATATGATTTTGTGCATATGTAATTAGTCAACACCGTTTTACCTCAGCGCTGGAATGGGTGGTTGTTTTTAGGTGAGGACCAGATGAAATATTCGGCTTGTGTTTAGGACTCCGGTTATGTGAAAACTGTTTATTTTTGTTCTTATAGTTGAATTTACTCAATTTAAATGTGTTCTGATGTTACTCACCGTGCTTTACTAAGTGCAGCTAGCTGAATACAGTGTCCCGGTAGCACGGGACACCAAACCGGCTTGTTTGAGATGGAAACTCGAGATAGGGATAGGTCTGTATCCTGGGTTATTATCCAGAGGGGGTGGTCAGGGTGCATCATCAGGGATGAGGTGTGCTGGGAGGCCAGAGAGCAGCAAGAGAAAATTGGAGAAAAGGAGGGTGAACAAAAGGCAAGCTATTTAAAAGCGTGGGCCCAGTGAATATACAGGTGCTCAGCCATTAACTGTTAAGTAAATGAATTAGTTATGATTGTTTGCAGGAAGTTTGTCCAATTTGTGTCTTCATCAGTGAATATAAGCATTCCTGTCTCACAGCATCCTTACAAGCATGAGCTGTTTTACACATTTCCGTGCCAGTATGACAGAAAACATTGTTTCATTTTTCTATTTTAATGTGCATTTAAAAACACTAGTGCCAGCCTCTTTCTTTCACAGAGTAGAAGGGCAGGAACTACTAGCTGATTGCTTGATCCTTGGTCTGACTTCAGCCCTCAATCCATGCTGCTTTGATGTCCATGACTTTGTACGACAGTCACTTGACCTAAGTGGGCTTGTTTGGTCTGCGGTGTCCCTTCGAAGGACTGTTCAGGTGGAGCTGGCCTGGTCTGGTGCTGAGCCAGCTTCCGTTCCTGCCCTGGCCTGTCCTGGGAGGTTGCTGACCTCTCCTTTACGTCAGACCTCTGCTGAGGCCGTGTGGTGTCCACACACCACTGGGTACTTCAGGACCCTCCTGACTCTCCTTTTACTCAAGGCCCCTCCCTTCTGGGAAGATTTCCTTCCCCACTGAATACATCACACAATTGACCGAACCACTCATTAGTAAGACTAAGCATCAAGTAAATGGCACAGACAGCAATTGGCATCTTTATAATACCGAGGTTTGCACGTGGTCGGTGAGTAATAAGAAGGATGCCCGTGGAGTCAGTGGGAGCTCACAGCGGCATCACATCCACGATGGAAAAAAATCCCGTCCTAGGGGTTCAATTCAGGAAGCAGCACCTGTGTGGTGTAATAACTCTGATTTCCCGATTTCCCAGTCGGGGACTCGCGATCCAGCCGGTGGCAAACAGTTTAATCTCCATGTGTTGGTTTTCTCATCTGTAAGGCCGAGATGCTCCGTGGTCACCTTGCAGAGCAGGGTTGCCCAGATCGCGCAGCCTGAGGTCCAGCCAAGTGGCTAAATGAAAGGACTGATTTAAAGGAAGTTAAAAAAGAAGATAAAAGTGACACCAACCCAGAGATCCCATTACTCAACTCACGATGCTGAGTTCTGAGGAATTAGAGGCCATGATCTAGGATTTGAGCATAACTCAGGGAACAATTTAGGTCTAACAGCTCCAAATATATTTACAATAGTCTACCCCCCATTTCAACCCTGTTTTTTACTCTATAAACTTCCTTCTCCGTGTCTAAAGAAATTCTGCCTAAATTCCTTGAGGGTCTGACCCTTCCTGAGCCATAGTTTATGTTCTTTTGTTCTTGTACTTGACAGTACCTCAAATAGGCTTGTAAAATCTTGCTTCTGTTCCCTTCAGAATTTTACATTCCTCAATGAGGCACTTCCCCCGCCCCTTTCCATCAGAGAAATAGCTGTATTGCTTTTGTAACTTGTTTCTTTTATTTTTATTTTTTTAAAGATTTTATTTATTTATTCATGAGAGTGAGAGAGCGAGCGAGAGAGAGAGAGAGGCAGAGACACAGGCAGAGGGAGAAGCAGGCTCCATGCAGGGAGCCTGACGTGGGACTTGATCCAGGACTCCAGGGATCAGGCCTTGGGCTGAAGGTGGCGGTAAACCACTGAGCCACCCGGGCTGCCCTGTTTCTTTTATTAATGTAGATAAAAAATTCAAGATCCTTGAATAATACAGATTGTCTTTTCTGGTTACTATTACCATGTAGAGAAGAACCTAGAAAAAGTTATCTAAGCAAAGTTAACATTTGGCAAATCTGTATTCGACGTGGGCGTAGCTGTTGAGATGCCTTCGAGAGGACTGCCAAGAAGGAAGCTGCTAATCTGGCCTTGGGGAGACAGTTGCCGGGGCTGGCCAGTGGGCTGGTCAGCCCAGTACCACTGTTCTTTGCTCCAGCCCAGGGGTGAAGGCATCGGGATTCAAAAGCTTTTTCATTGGTTCGTTCATTCAGTGGGTGGCCAGCACCTCAGGTGGAAGTGGCTATCTATCATTTGTTTTCAGGAGAAGGTGAACCGCTCAAAACTTTTGAAATAGCAGTTATTCATTTCAAAACTATTTTTTAAAGGGTCTGTGCTGTGCTGAGACCAGGGGTTAGAAAAAAAAAATACCGGGGGGCACCTGGGTGGCTCAGTGGTGAGTGTCTGCCTTTGACTCAGGGCGTGACCCTGGGGTCCTGGGATCGAGTCCTCCCTGCGGGGAGGCCGCTTCTCCTTCTGCCTGTGTCTCTGCCTCTCTCTGTATGTCTTTCATGAATGAATAAATAAAATCTTAAAAAAATACCCAGACCCAGTTCTTGTCCTACAGAAGTTCATTGTTTGGTTGGGGAAGATGGACAAACCAACAGTTAATTATGATCCAATGTGACAAATGCTCTGATAGAGGTCAGAACTGAGCAGCCCTGTGCCTCTTTTGGGGGTAAGAGGGAGAGTCAGAAAGGAAGACTTCTTGGCTAAAACTACTGCTTCAAGCAGGGCAGGCTGCAGCATGCATGTGGAGGAGACCTGGGACATGAGGTGGGAAAGAAGATAACACGTGAGCGTATTAGTATCCTAATGCTGCTGTCACAAATTGTCACAGATTAGGTGGCTCAAGACAACACAAACTCTAGAGGTCTGATGTCTGCAGTGGGTCTCCTTGGGCTAAAATCAAGGTGTTGGCAAGGCCGTGTTCCTTCTGAGAACTCTAGGGAAGAATTCATTTCCAATTCCTAGAAGCTCCCTGCGTTCCTTGGCTCGTGGCCCCTTCCCCCATTTTCAACGCCAGCAATTGCTGCCTCCAGCAGCCCCCAAGCCCCAACCTTGTACCTTTGCATCCATCATTCCCTTTCTGACACCGACTTTCCTGCCTCCCTCTCTCACTGACGAGGAGGACCCTTGTGTTTGCATCGGGCCCTCCTGGACAATCCAGGATAATCTCTCCATCTCCAAACACTCAATTTAATCACAATTGCAAAGTCCCTTTTGCCTTGCAAAGGTCATATCTGCAGGTTCTAAGGAATAAGACCTAGACCTCTGGGGCGGGGGGCGGGGGCATGGTATTGTCTACGGCAATAAGTAAAGAGCACTTTGGGTGGAAGGAAAAGGAGCTCCAATCTGAAGCTATCTGAATATGCTTTGAGAAGTTCAGTGCTTGCTTTGAAAGATAGCAGGAGAACAAGTCAAGTATAAACCATTTACCTTCTTATATGTAATCTGGGTCTCATGTTACGCCTGTGAGACTTCATTAATGGCCCTGTTCAAGTGAAGAAATGAGCCACCATCTGACAGCTCTCCTTAGTAAGGAAAAATACAAATTAGGACAGTGTTCTTTCTCACAATGAGGCTATATGAAATTACACCTTAAGAAATCATGTGGATTCCGAGATAGCTCATTAGCTGTGAATGATCTTGACAGGAAAGACCATTGCTGGACTCAGTTTACCTTGCTGAAGAACTGGCCTACGGTTGTGGGACCCCAACCCTATCCGTTCCTTTCTCGTCCTGCTATTCTCTTCATTACTCAGAGTAATGACCTGCAGCTGTGCCTCTTTCTCACCTTCCCTGTCCCTGAGCCCAAACTGGGGAGCCTCGTGCCACCCCTGAGTCAGCACCGGCCTCCCCAGCTGGTGTCTGCAGAGCCTGGCCCAGCTGCTCCGCTGGCTTTGGTCACGGCAACGAATGGGGGAAGTTAAGTTCCAGGTCCCGATGACCTCTCTGCAGCAGTGGAGGCCAGAGGGTAGACAGGATGGCGGATGCTCACTCCCGTGGGGAAAGGACACCCCGGGTCTGCTGTGCTGTCTGGGCCCAGTGGCCGGAGAGGAAGAGGGTTCAGCTGCTGTAGAGGGTGCAAGGGGGCGACTTTCTTGGATCTAGTATGAAACTTAAGGAGTTGATGATGAGTCTTTGGTAGGAAAATGAGAAACTGACCTCAAATCTTCCTAATACATTTGTTTTAGAAATGTTTTTTTTAACATTTATTACAAGATATTTAAATATTTAAACACATTTGTAAACCAATTAAAAGCGGAACCCCCAAACAAAGGAAGTTTCAGGCATCTTGAAAGTCTTTCAAGATGGGTTCAGCAGTGCTCCTCCAGGCAGGTGTGTTGTCCCGTACCCCGCATTTGATTTCCCATCAACCTTGCCCACATTGAGCCCATTTCCCTGGGAGGCTGGGGGGCGGGGGGAGGGGGTTGTAGCATTCTGCTGAAGTGTGGGAGCGGTGCTTCCTTTGGCAAATTTCTACTTCACCAGTGTTCTTTCTCCAGAGTTCTCTCTTTCTTGTTAGCACCCCAGATTTGTTCCTAAACTGGCTTGTCTCTGGGTCCTGAGCCTTTTCTCTGTCTTCTCTTTAGGGGCCATGGAGTTGCTGTGTTGGGGCAGGAAAGGCATGGGCTCTGACATCATTGGCCAGGGGCTGATGTCACTCTACTGCTTGCCTCTACCACTTGCTCATTGTGCAAAAACATGAGCAAGTCACGTGGTTGCCATTTCCTGAGCGCCATCTGTGTGCGTGACACTTCAGGCAGTCATCACCCCCATGCTGTTTTATTGTAGGTAGACAGAAGGTAGAGAGACATTACATCCGCATGGCTCATGGCAACGGAGCTAGGATTCAAAGCCTGGTGTGTCTGGTGCTCAATCCAGGGGTTTCTGATGGTTTTCTACAGAGTAAGAGGTTCTTCAGGGGAAGCTGGGTCAGGGCTGGATGGTGCACAGTTGAGTGGTTGTGGGACCGCAATCCCTCCCTTCGGAAAAGTTTCACTGTCATCTGTTTGATGATTAAGAATTTATTAGGAAAAAAGTTTGAAGCTATAAAGGCATAAAAAAAATTACATTTTTCCTCCATTATGCCTTTCTAAGTGATGTAATCTCTTGGAGACTCTTCACTGTAAACTCGGGGTAATCTTTATAGATTTGTAGAAAAGATTAAATGAAACAAAATGAGTGAGCCATCTGATATGGGATAGGACCTCCCATGCCAGTTAGTTCTCTTCTTCCTTATCATACAAAGGCTTTGCATTTAAAGTATGATTGGACTGCGCCCAGGGCACAACTGAACCATTTATTTGGACATTTTCACATTATTTAAATAATGGTTAATTAATTCGACAAATATTTGTTTAGAACCAACTGTGTGCCTAGACATGTGTTGGGTCTGTGGCCAGGGACAGCCCGGTGGGTAGGCGGGGTGAGCAGCCGTCTAACATGGCAGCCGTGAGAGGTGTCTCCTCCTGCCCCATCCCACCCTGAAGGGAGCTTGATGTCTGAAAGCCTCCACTGGGGATTCTTATCTTTGGCTCTCTTTTCAAAATTCCTCACTCAAATTCAAAGCCACCAAGAGAGGCAACTTCTCAGTTTTTGTGAATTTGCTCCCTAGGAGAGGTGAGTTGGATGGTAGATTTGGGTAGATGAAGGAGGGGGATCTGTGGAAGGTAGGAGCAGCTCCAAGGTCAAAGGTCTTTCCTCCTGCTCAGCCAGAGTGGGCCTGTGCCATTGTCAAGGGACTCCGATGATGCTCATGTTCTGTTCTTTGGGTCTTAGGCCTACAGCACTGGCCTGGAGATGCCTTTTGGAGACTGTCCACGGATCACTGATGCAGGGGGCTTTTGTCTAGGAAAGAGAGCAACTCAGGCCAGTGAACTCGAGACCAGCTGGTAAAACACCCAGACCCAGCCTGGGGGAACTGGGATGGAGCACACTGAGAAGCTGTGAGTCAGGGACCCAGAGGGGACACCTTGTAACTCTCAGACATTAAGCTTGGGGGTGGGTAGGGGCAAACACCAACTTCAGGCAGCAACCCCCAAATTCAGAGAATGATGGATTTAGTTGAAAAAGACCTTGAGGGGATTCCTGGGTGGCTCGGCGGTTTAGCACCTGCTTTTGGCCCAGGGTGTGATCCTGGAGACCCAGAATCGAGTCTCGCATCAGGCTCCCTGCATGGAGCCTGCTTCTCCCTCTGCCTGTGTCTCTGCCTCTCTGTCTATCATGAATAAATAAAAACTCTTTTAAAAAAGAAAAAAAGAAAAAGACCTTGAGAGTCTTTCTAAATTTGGTAATAGTAAGGAGTTACACTAGCTCTGGGACTGGCAAAGATACGTTGTTACCAAGCAATAAAAGCCAGATAAGAAAATGAAGGGAGGAGACCATGCAGGACAAGACAACTCTTGAATGATGTCCTGGAAGAAGAGAGGTCCAGCCTATACCAAGAGACTGGTCTGGTCAAGAAAAGATACTAAGAAACCTTCTCAAGAGACTGACAATGAAATGATCAGAGGCAAACACAGATGCTAAGGTGGGCCAGGCCCTCATCTAAACCCTTTGCGTGAATGAGCTCACTCAATCCTAGTAACATTCTTATGATGTAGGTACTATTATTATCCCCATTTTACAGACAAGGAGACTGAGGCACAGACAGGCTAAGGTGCTTGCCCAAGTCAGTGGTGAGGCCCCAGTTCCAACTGACAGCCTGACCCCTAGAGCCCATGCTCTCAAGGACTTGCTTGCTCTCCACCAAGTGTACAAGGTGCTTAGGAAAAGTCCTATGAGAAGCTAAGGCTGGAGCAATGGTTTTTAGTGTTTTTAGTGTTTTAACCAGATACCCTGCATTACTGTATGTTTCTCCCCCCACTGATAAGTGGGGAAAATGCGATATTGGTCCCTTCTCCAGAAATCAAAGACCTTGGACAGGTAAGAATCCAAAAGCTGAGCTTCTGTTAAGCCACAGGGCTGATGCCCATCTGTGTCCTCAGGGTGGACTGCCTGGTACCTCAAGCTGGGTCCCCCCAGAAGCGTGTTTCTAGGGACTCACTGTCTGTCCTCATGGGAAATTTGGCTGGGAGGGATCATCCCCTGGTAAGCATTTCATTTGCCAGGCTTGGCTCAGTGTATATTTACTAGAAGATGAAGCCTGTTAAAACAGAAAAATGGTCCCTGCCCTGGAACATTTTTCTTTAAGTGCCATTATCCATGACTTCTACTGAGGGAAAAGAGAGGCAAAATCCTTATGTTCCGGGCAAACGCTTTTATGATTTTTCTGGTGACATTGATTATAGCTTATCTAACTTCGTAACAGATCTGTCTTTTCCATAAGATGCAATGTAGCCTGAAAATCAGAAGAGATGCTGGGGGTTGGGGTGGGGGGCATCACTCTCATCCTCAGATAAGATTTTGTATTACGGTAAGTCACTTTCCCCAGACAACTTAGACGCAGCAGAGTTTCTTTCTGTTGAAGATCAATATTGTCGCTCGTCCCGAGCAGCAAAGAAATGTTTTTTTCCTACCATCTATACCTAACAATGAAGAACAACGAAATAGGAACAACTGATGGCCTAGTCACCCGATTGGCACCTGAAAACTACCATTTTGCCTTCATAGACATCAGCATAACTTGCGACACTCCTAACATTAGCTTTCAGGGCTAACTGAAATGTGAAAATACTTTTCCCACCAAAAAGATAACGTTTTACAATCAAAGTCTGATACCAGTATTGTAGCTCTTCCTGTCCCTTGATTCTTTCAATTTCCATTCTCTTATCTGGAGGAGACAGTGGAAAGTGCTCTGGAGCAGAGTAAGATAATCTGGTCTTAGATCCCACCTCTGCCCCAAGCCATAACCTCCATGAGCCTTAGTTTCACATCTTTTGTGTCCTTACTGATATTTGCTGCTTGATTTATAGATATTGGTATCTAGATCTGACTCTGTCGGAGCCCTTATGTTTGAGAGGCTCTCTTGCAATCAGTAAATAGCTGTTTCTCAAAAGAATTCAGTCTTCTCAAAGTCTGAAGTTAATCAACGTCTTTACTCTTGCCCCAAACACGAGTACCTCCGAATGTTCTCTCATCATCTTTCTTGATTTATATGCTATTTGGTCATGTATTTCATTTCTACCATTTTGGTTTGGAGTGTTTTAGCGGGTGCTGGGTGCACTGAGGACTGAGACGGTCCTCCTGCCAGATGCTGGCGGTGTTGGTGGCTGGTGGCTTTCAACTGAGTCCCTCGTTGGGAATTGTTATTAGTGGAAGAGAAGAACCTTGCCCGAAGCCATGCCCCCCCTCCCCCCCCCACCCCGATGGCAGCTCATATCTAAGCCTGGTTGGTGTGTGTACGTGGGGGGACAAAGGCCCCTTTCCCTAAATGTGGGACAACGCTGATGGCCATCCCAGCTCCAGAGCTCTCTGTGGGATCACATGATGATTTGTTGTGACCTCATCCCACTTCAGCTTCTTTCTCTGCCTGTTCTACTTCCTCAGGGAACTGGTGTCCCCTCATCCCCCCCACCCCTGCCCCGGAGAACTCTCTAAAAAATGTCCTGCAGCAAATCCCACATCCACAGTCATTTCCCAGGGAATCCTGCTTACGTTAAGGGGCCACGCCAATGTTTGTTTAGATTTACTCAGGTATTTTCCACTTTACTTGTATCTGGGATCAATTTCCTTCTGCCTCAATTATATCCTTTTTTTTTTAAAATTTTATTTATTTATTCATGAGAGACACAGGCAGAGGGAGAAGCAGGCTCCATGCAGGGAACCCAGTGTGGGACTCAATCCCAGGATTTCAGGATCACACCCTGGGCCAAAAGCAGGCGCTAAACCACTGAGCAACCTAGGAGTCCCCTCAATTATATCCTTTTATATCCTTTAAAATCCTCTGAGCAGACTCTGTTGAATGAATGTCTTCATTTTGCTTTGTTCTAAAAGATAATGTTAAGGAGTATGGAATTGTTACTTTTTTTCTTGAAGCTCATTGAAGATATTTTACTCTTTTCCGATTTCCTTTGCTGCTATGGCAAATGCTGCTGTCAAGCGAACTGTCACTTCCTTGAAGGTAATCTGTCTTTTCTCTTGGTCTACTTTCAGATCTTCTTTTTGTCTTTGATCTATAGTTTTGCCATAGTCTGTCTAAGGGGGGGGGATTTATTTTTACGTACTTGGGTTCACTGGGCTTCCATGTCTAGACTGCTGGAGATGCAAGTCTCTTGAGGCTCAGTCTTCACTGCTATAAAATGGCAATGCTGGTAATTTGTGTGTCAGTGGCTTTGCTGAAAGGATTACATGAGACAATGTGTGCACATTTCCTCTAAGGCAGGATCTCTCCAGTTGTGTTTCACTGAATTAGCTGTCTCCTCTGCTCAGGCTTCCTCAGAAGGTTCTGTGGCCAAACAGATTTGGGAAGTGCTGGTTACTGGAGACTCTCTTGGAGAGTTGCAGGCTCGTCAGCATCCTGAAAGCCCTGAGAAGTCCTGCAGTGTTCTCCATATTCACATATCCTCAGAACAGCCTTTGCCATAAACATCTGTTCACAGGTCCTATATCATGGGACACAGTTGGGAGGAATACTGTATAAAATATCGTATGAAATATTGAGTGCACAAAATAGTGAATGGAATGTTCTATTTCATGAGAAAGGACTATTTCCATTCCACAGTCCAGGGGTTTATATGAAGTCAAAAACCAGAAAGGGATAGATTGCAAGAAGGCAGTGGCCCATAAATACCTTGATCCAGACTCCCAGAATTGGAACCTGCTGTTAGGATGGCATTCCCCCCTCCCTGCTGTGAAGGCACAAGGAGAGAGGTGCACATGGAGCACGTGGACTCCAGGTCACCTGTCCTCCTGGGTGAAGGGCCCAGTGCTGCTTTCTTCCTCAGAGGAGCATTGTTTGGACTCAAGGGCCAGTTTTCAAGAAGTTTGTAGCGTGAGAAGGTTAGCAGTCGTTGATTCTGAAGGAATAGTCTTGATGTGAATGTGTGTTTGAATCTGAAGGCTTTCAATCAGCAGAGAGCATTTCTCCTGAGAGAGGCTGGGTGGAGAGCATCGATGACACATTCAGATTGAGGTTGAGGCCCTTTGAAATGGTTTTTTTATATATATATATAAATTTTTTTTTAAGATTTTATTTCTTTATTCATGAGAGACACAGAGAGAGAGACAGAGACACAGGCAGAGGGAGAAGCAGGCTCCATGCAGGGAGCCCCATGTGGGACTCAATCCTGGGATCCAGGATCATGCCCTGGGCTGAAGGCAGACACTCAACCCCTGAGCACCCCAGGCGCCCCTCCCGTGTGTTTATTATGACATTAGAGCCTGAACCTTGCATGTGATCACTAGAAACGGCTGTGTCTCAGGTGTCTTCGCTTGATTTTTCACGTAAACCCCCCCCCCCCCACACCACCATTCCTCCTCACGTAAGCTTTGGCGGCCTCTCCGTGTCCACCCACTCTGAAGTTCTCAAAGTTAGGGTCTGCTGACTATGCTCCCTTCTACGACCTTCGGAACCTGCCCGGCCAGTTCATTTGAGGTAACTGGGTTGCTATGGGCTAGAAGCAGGGGGGTATAATCAGCAGGCATCTTACATTTCTAGAGAGTTCTATCTGTAGTTTTCAAAGTGCTTTCAAAACTAAAGCCACAAATGCATTATTCAATGGATGCTCCCTGTAAGATAAGCAGAATAAGTACCAATACTCCCCTTTTACAGAAGTGGAAACTGAGGCTCAGCTAGATTGAATGATTTGTGTAGGCTCGTGAGCGCGGACGGTGCTGGAGTCAGCTGCAGAGAGTGAGTTTTCCTGCCTGCCCCCCTCCACTCTTTGTCGTCCCCCCCCCCCTCACTGGGCACTCCCTACCTCCCCTAGCTCTCTTAAGGGCTTCCCCACTGTTTCCACAGCTCCGTTCCAACCAAGTGGCCTCTGGGTGTGGTTCTGTCCTGGTCACTGTGGACCCCGCTCCCTTTGCAATCCTAAAACACTGTAGCTGTCTTCCCCTTTGCCAGCCCGGGTGCTGGCCTGCCGCCCGCCCCCCCCCCCCCCCCCCGCCCTGGGCACTGGCCTGCCTCCCACCCTGTGCTGCAGTTGGCATCTGTATCTCTACGGAAGAAGATGGTGGTGGCAACTCCCAGGCAGGTTTTTGCCTAATCAGGCAGTTTTTTTGTGATCATTTCCTTCACTTTACCAACATTTCTGACTCTTGATCTTATCAAGCTAAAAATAACGTGCGCCAAGAATCGTGCCATCTGGAGGCAGGTGCACCTGTTGTCCTCTTCTCCTTCCGGCCTCCTGCCCAGGACGCATGTACCTACCGACAAAAAGGGGAGCTGGGGTCTCTGCATTTTGGCAGAACAGTAAGGGAACGGGGTCGCGTGATTTGAACCCGCAAACGTTTTTAAAGGAAATCGCGAGCCAGTTGCCCTTGTGATTACCCAGCACCCGGAGAACGGTTTTCCAATTCTGCGATGAATTGGAGCCACGCAGACGGCTTAGTCTCCGGCATCCACCTAGCGCGGAGTCTGAAATGATTGGCTAAACTACAGAACTCTCCGAGTGACAACTGAACGAGCTCTTTACCTTCTGGAACTGTAGGCACAGGGAGGAGGAGAAATAAGAATTTTTCCCTTCTATCCATCTTCTCATTTTTAAAAGTCTGTGCGAGGCCTTATCATTCACCCATATTCACCGGGCACCTACCGGGCTTTGGGTGTGGAGATTGGATAGATTCACAGGATGCAGAGGTAGGAGATTTGTTCTGCTTTCGAAGAGTTTCATAGCATTACTCTGCTAAAGTGTGTTTATTCTTCAAAGCCACTGTTTTCCCCTTCCCCAGCAGTGGGCCAGAAGGCATTTCTTACTTTCTCCTCTTTAAGTCTCTGATCAGAAAGTCCTCACGATGAGTGATGATGTATCCCTGTCCGCCTGTGGGTAAGTGTGAGCAGTCCTGGCCTGCCAGCTGCCTGCTGGAGCCATTCAGCTGCTGGGTGCCTGCACCCAGAGCTCGGGGCGTGCACTAGGCCAAGGCTGGGCCTAAAAGAGAGGCCCGCAGCCACGTTCCACCTGCCAGGCCGGCCACATCCCCCTGTGGCTCTTCAGCAGGAGCACGGCGGGCGTGTGGGGCCTTGTCCTGTCCCTGCAGGCCTCGAAAAGGAAATGATCACGACTTCTCTTTGTCACACCCAGGCTCATGTACAAGTCACGGTGTGGAGAAAACCCATGTTGGGATACAGGGTTGGTTGGGTGGAGGTTTGATCAGAGACAAGGCTGTGTGGGCCAGGCCTTATGCAGGAGGGGCAGGGAGCCAGCCTGTTCTTTGGTTATCCTAATAGATGTGTTCCCTGAAAGCTTCCGAGGCTAATTGTGGTGAAAACGTGCCAGGTAGACCCTTTCATGCCAACCGTAATTAATAGTGTTGCCGTCTTCAAGGCCATAATGCTCATCAGTTATTAATTAGCAATTCATTTTGTTGAATAAATAATATTTATGATTGATGATGGAACTTGTAATTGGGCACTAGAAGTGGCCCTCCTGGGACTGGCTCACCAGCAAATATTAACCAGGACCCAGTAATGAAAAACACAGAGGGCCATCCTGGAAAATCCACGTAGAACAATCTTGACACAGCCACGGTGGTCCCCTCAACGGGAGAGGGGCCCATCTCGAGGGCTGGATGTGTATCCTGGGCCTGAGGGTGTTAATTGGTTCTGGCCACGCGGCGTTGGGGTTTTCCATTTCCTCTTAAGCTTGTAATCAGCCACCTTATTTATTTATTTTTTTTTCCAAAAAAGCAAATTGTTCTCTGCCAGACAATTCTATTGACTTTGAATTACTCTTGTGAGAGGGCCTTTCGAGGTATTGTCATGACACGTGCACACAGACTTGAGGCAAAAAAGTGCTTTTCCGAAAAGGTAATGATTGAAATTTTTATTTTAAATGATTCCTTAGATTGAATTCACTTTAGATTAACAGATTTTCCTGCCCAATTGATTTTCTGGCATCCATTCAGTGATCCAGCAGAGATAAAATGGGGGTTCATTTAGTCCACGGCTCCGAGGAAACCGAGAGCCTGGCGAATAGAAGCAGCAAAGCTTCTTTCTCGCCCGCTCGGTTGGAGCAGGACAACCGGAGCCGGTCAGCTGCTGACCAGATGCTGCCTTCAATTAATATTCCAACCCTCAAAGACATTTATCGCTCACTCTCAAAAGCAGAGCAGCTGAATAATAAAGGGAAACACTAAAGCCATTTTTTTTTTCCGAGAGCATTTATAACGGCTAAATTGCTCGAAATAAATTAGCACGATAAATAAACATAGTTTGTACAGTATCTGTAAAACAAATTCCTGGTCTTGGGAAAATAGACAAAGTGAGAGCTTGCATTTAACAAGCGCACGCAATATGCTTCATTAAGACAGGACTTTTTTTTTTTTTTTTTTCAATTTAGAAAGGGTTAATAAACTCCAAGATATCATTGCCAGTTAAACAGGTCCTGCACCATTTTAAGGGAAGTAAGAGGCTACAAAGGAGACAGTTAAAAAGAAACCGAGGGCTGTGTTGTAATGCTAACAGGCAATTAACAAACTCATGGGTGTTAATTATCTTCATACTGTATCATGTTCAATTAGCTTAGTCTCTGCAACAAAGGCAACGATGAACAATTGCTTTGATAGGCGTACAGTACTTCATTTGTAGTTAATCGGTTTAAGCCCTACGGTTGCTAGGTTACCTTGGTCTCCAGAGGTAAAAAGCTGTACAGATGCACTATGTTTAAATGACTACAGAGAACTGTTTAAACTCAAACCATGTATAACTCTTTATTGATTTTTCACAGAAGATCTCAGCTCTGATGATAAGGTTTTGATATATTTTCCTGCTACAGCCAGTTCCTTGGAGTATTGCAGAAAAAAATCTGTCAATATGCTTCTATTATGATCTCTTGATCTGTGCCTATAAAAACCTTTAGCCACAGCCCTTATTATAAATAATGGAAGAAGCAATATCTGATTTTTTTTTTTCCACACTGTACTACACGAAGATTTTTTTTTTTTCTTCATTGCCTTTGGATCCAAATTACAGGACTTCTTTCTGTACCTGTGCTCTAAAATAATAAAGAAGAATTTCTAGCTCTAATTAATTTGATTGACTCTCAGCAGGACGGGATCAGCTGTAGCATCATGAACTTTAACAATAACTACCAACTGATGGGCAGTTCACATCAATAAGACCATCACTAGCCTCTCTCTCACCTGTCACCAGGCGGGGAGTGAGCAATAACCAGCCCCCCACAGATGCTCCCTGCTTAGCGCTTTCTGCCCTATTAGCAATTTATAATGGTGATCAAGAAACAGTCAGCGGCAAATCAAGACAACTGTCTGGCTGCCTGTTTAATTGGCCTTGTTTGCTTTTTGATAAATGGCTCGTGACTACTGTAGGCCTCTGTATTTTGACTTTTAATAGGCCACAGTGATTAGACTACCAACAGATACTAGGTCAAAACTGAGGAAAGGTGCGAAAAATGTTAATTAATATCAATAATAGGCAATTATTAGTTAGACAGAAGGACCTACTAGCTGCGTGCTCTAATGGCTCAGAGCTAACTGGAAGAGAAGCGCTGCCAAATTAGCATAACTGTATGCAGACTGCACGGTGGATCCTAGCAAACATCTGTTATGTTAGTAATTCAAATAGAATTCCTGCCTTTGGAGTGATATTCGCAGAGTCAGCAATCCCTCTTGGCCATTTCAAGGCACTAACAATACCCTAGTGACCGGTGTCCTTCCAAATGGGCTGTGTTTCAGGCTAAGAATTAAATTGAACCTTTTCTTTGGAGTTGTGCTATTGAGAGCTTAAGGGGGTCACTGTCCTCTGGCCAGCAGAAGGTGGAGGAGAAGAGCTTTGCACAGAAGCCATACTGACCTTAGAGGGAAGTGGAATGTGGGCCCAGCAGACCCAGAGAGGGGATACCAGCTTTCTGTGTTTGTGGTTTCATAATTAGTACCAAAAATATGGCTCTGTCCAACACATCGCATGAAATGCTATATATAATTCTCCCAGCATGATTCTTTGTTATTCATTCCTTGAAGTGTGTGTGTTTGGGAGCACAATGATAAAAGGCTGACAGCATGTTTGGAAGCGTACAAAGCAGTAAGATGGAGTAGCAGTTAAGACAATGAACTAATAGGAAGTATAAATACTCTCCCCTATACTCCTCATTGACATTAAGGTCACCTTGAGCAAGATCCGAATGGTGGTCAAAGAATGTTAGAACTGGAAATGATTTAGAGAGTCTCAAGCCCAAATGGAGAAATTGAGATCCAGAGAGGTCAAGAGACTTGGAGAGGGCCACCCAACTGGTTCAGGGCATGACTGGGAGGAGACACAGGCTTTCCAGATTTCTCACCCAGCGCCCTTCACCTGACCTGGCTGCTTCCCTGAGAAGCTAGGGGTTTCTATCTGTCATCAGTGTCAGGTAGGTATTTTCAAAAGGCATGCTTGAAATGTAAACATGGAATACGTGCAAAAAGTACTTCCGGCATATAACTGTATGACACTTAGGAAATAGCATGTTATCGAACATACTTTATTTCTAGGATTTTAAAAAACTTGGTTATAAAATCCTAAGTCTTCAACTACCTCTTGAGTTGGTTCACATTTTAATGTCAGGTGCAATTTTTTAAAATTATTTTTTATTTTTGAGAAGGGTAGTTTATAATTATGTTATCCCTTGTTTTGTTTTGAGCTTGTTTTCTTATACATCTTGCCTGAACCACACAGGGCAAGGATCTGTGTGTGGTGCCCTTTTCCTGCCTCACCAGAGGACTGACATTTAAGACCCATTTGACTAAACAGTTTCAAGATCTTTAAAAAAAAAAAAAAAAAAAAAGGGTGTGTGTATGTTTAAGGGGACAGACTCTGCTTCTTCAAAGATTGCAATGGAATTGTGGATTACAACTAACTGCAATTTTCTCCCTCTTCTCTCTATCCTCTGACCACCCCCCTCACACTCCCTACCCACCCCCTCATCTCCTGCCCCGATACTAAGAAAAATCTCTGCAGGCTGCATCTTTTCCCCGATACTACTGAACCATTAATCCTTTTTAGTACTGTGGTGTCAAAGAAAATGGGGTTACTTTTTCATCTCTATTCCTGCAAAAATACTTTGGGAATCATCTGGTTTTGCGTCTATGAGGAAACTATTATGTAAGCTTAAAAACAACATTTTCAAATAATTCATTTCTGGGAATAAAATCTTTTAAAATGATGGAAATATGACACTTCAGGTTTTCATTTCTTACCCTTTTACTAAACAAAAGTGTTTGTTGAGTCCTGGGCCAGGATGTAAAAGAATCATAAAGGTAATGATCAGAGTAGAACGTTTAAGCATTTTTTTAGCTTCTGTGCAGATCTCTTTATTAAACAGTTTAGAGGTGCCAGCCACTTAGTTCTCCCCACAACCCAATGAGGTAGCTGCTAAATTCCCATTTTATGAATGAAGAAACTGAGGCTTACCGAGTTTCTATTTAACTTAAGCTTAAATGATTAACACTTTGTACTATATATTTTTTTGAGGATCTTAAGGATTTCCTTAATCCCCCTGTAATAAAAATATACTAGAATTTTTTTTTTTTAAGTTTGAGAAGCAATAAGATGGTTCACTTGCTAGCTTTCTTCCCTAGATGTTATCTTTTTTGGATAAGGTATATTTTATGCATAAATGTTACTGTGACATTTTAAACTTTGATATTCTAGAGTTAGAGAAGTTATATTTCTTTAATGATTAGGGTTTCAGTTATTTATTCCTGTAAACTCACTGCATTGTGGTAGATTTGCTGCTTAACTTCCTTAATTATTCCATCAAGTCTAAGATGTTACTGATAACAGGATAGACCATTATCTGATTCATCACAAAGAAAAAACGCTGTCGGATGCCTGGATGGCCAGGTTGGTTGAGTGGTTGACTCTTGGTTTTGGCTCAGGTCATGATCTCAAGGTTGTGAGCTGAAGCCTCTCGAGGACTCCACACTCAGCGGGGCATCTGCTTGAGGATTCTCTCTCTCCTTCTGCCCCTCACTCATGCTCGCTCGCTCTCAATAAATAAACAAATCTCTAAAAACAGAAAAAAAAATGCTGTCCATTAAACCATGACAATGCTTCCCAATATATTTTTTTCTGGGCCATTAAGGGCATTGGTGATACAGGATTTCTTTAAAAGTGCTCCACTGTCACCTCTGGGATTGTCTTCCATGTCCATAATATCCATCCTGCAAGTTTTGGGTTTTTTACTTAAGATTTTATCTATTCATCAGAGAGAGAATGCGGGGGGAAGGGCAGAGGGAGGGGGAGAAGCCGACTCCCCCACTGAGCAGGGCGCCCCACGTGGGGCCCCATTCCAGGACCTGCGCTGAGGGCAGGTGCCTAACCGACTGAGCCACCCAGGGGCCCTACCCTGCCAGTTTTTATTTGGTGCTTTTAGTGTTCTCACACGAGGAGAGCGTGATAATGCTGTCAAGACTGTAGCCTTGCTGATGGCACTCGGGGAACACATCTGGATTTCAGAAGTGTTAGGATGTGCCAAATAAAGTACATTTCAGAATCCATGCAACGTGCTAGTACGCCCGTCAGAGAAGTCAGAATCCAAAGGCCTATAGAGTTACATAATTTTCAGAGAAGTAAATCCAGTAATTAATCCCAGCCTATTAAAGTGACATGTGTTCACAAATGGTTTGCTCATAGCCGTGTTTACAGACAAGCTGTTGGCGGTTCTAAGCAAATTGAAATCCTGAAAATTCTCTCCACTGTACATGACTGCTTATGAGACCAGAAAATAGTCTTTGGGTTTCTTTTTGGTATTTGTTACTGAGATTGACCTACAGGATTGTTAAGAGCCACATTCCACGGGTGGCCACTGATATCTTCAGTGCTTTAGTTGTATCAGGAGCATCACCGTGGTCTGGGAATGGAAGATGCTCTCTGTCTAGCCTGTTGGAGGCAGGACCACCTGGAAAAATGTCCTAAGAAGTCTGGAAAGCTGGTCTTGGACTTCAGTGGGTGTTGGAGTGTCTGTCTACAAGGGAGAAGGCCCTAATTCTGAATGATGGCACCTATGGGCCTGCTGTGGGCATCAGTCTCTGCTTTTGGTGACATGCTGCAATGTGTAGGACCTACTATTCCAGAAGAATTTTCTACTTTGCCTAGGGCTAGTCCTATACCACGTTATCCTGTTTTTTTCTTCTTGGCAAATGTTAGTACTTGGATAGACGTTGACATTTACTGAGCCCATTTCTGTTCATGCCTAACACAGCCGTGACTGCTGGTAAGGGGCTAGGAGTCTTCCTCATAAGAAGTAACGTCTGAGTCAAGAGCCAGGGTTTTGTAGTCATGTAGGCCTGGGTTAGAAATCCCAGCACAGCCACTTACTAGCTATGTGATCTCGGGCTCCAGTTGTCTCATCAGTAAGATGAGGGGGTCATCATCCCGGCTCCGTATCTGTTGGTAGGTAACTGAGAAAACATATGTGACATATGTTGTCTGATTCTTGGGTGTAGTCTCATTGTCGTGTTTATTACCACTATTAATAGTTTCTGTCATGGGGGCACCTGGACCACCAAATGTGATTGCTTCTCCCAAGCTTCTCTATGAGTGGACAATGTCTGGGAACCATTTCTCACCAGAGCCTGCTACTTTCACAATCCCCCTCCCTTGTTTGGGGTCTGGTTCTCTAAGTAGGCATGTGTCTTCTAAATTGCATCCATTCCTGTTGTCCTCAGTAGTTGTGCATTGATCTATTGTTCATCCTCTGTCCTGGATATATCCTTTTTTTAAAAAAAAAAAAAAAAAGATTTTATTTATGAGAGACAGAGGCAGAGACACAGGCAGAGGGAGAGGCAGGCTCCCCAAGGGGAGCCCGATGCGGGACTTGATCCCAGGACCCCGGGATCACAACCTGAGCCAAAGGCAGATGTTCAACCACTGAGCCACCCAGGCATCTCTGGATTTATCATTTTAAACACCACATGGTCAGGTGAACATTAGACTGGAAGTTGGGCAGCTTAGGTCCTAGTGGCGGCCCTTTCACTAACTAGTCATTTGACTTCCCTCGGTAAAATTCTTTCTCTGTGGTGCTACCTCATGAGGCTACTTCCTCATTCTAGCCACCATTTAGTGAGCGTCTGTCCAGTGCCATTCCATGTGCTAGTGAGGTTCCCGTAGAAATCTTGCAAAGCAGTTATTATTCTCCCCCTTTTAGAAATGGATAAAGTCAAGCTTAAGAACCTTCGCTGGGTTCTTACTGCTTGTGTGATTTGGGGCAACGTAATGGACCTTTTGAGTCTCGGGCTCCTCATCTGGATACGTGAGGAACTCCCAGTGGCTGCCTCATGGGCTTGCGAAGACAGGAGGGGACGCATGTAGGGCTCTTGGTGCAGCCTCAATGCAGTAGGTACTCCAGGAATGTTTGGCGATGGGACTTGTCAAAAGTCACGTAGCTGGAAGGAATGAGCCAGAGTCCAGTCCAGGTCTGTCTAGCTCTTTGACCGTATGTGAGGAAGTGCCCTGTGAAGGCCCTTCTGCTTGCATGATCCTGAAGAAGGAGCAGCTGCCTCCCCACCCCTTCACTCTTCGGGGTCCCCTTTCTCCTCTTCTCCCTTCTAGACTGTTACCTGCTCCGCCATGCCCCACTGGCTGCATGGGAAGACCATAGGCCCTGGAGGGAATTTTTCTTCTCTTAAAGGCTACAGGCATATCCTTAAAAAATTGTGGTAAAATCCACCTAACATAAAGTTTACCATTAGCGACAGTACATTCATAATGTTGTACACCACTATTTCCAGAACATTTTCATCATCCCCCAAACTCCTTACAATGGGCAGTTACTTTCCATCCCCCTCCCCCATCCCTTGGCAACTTACCAACGTGCTTTCTGTGGATTTGCTTATTCTGAATATTTCTTTTAAATGGAATCACACAACCTGTGGCCTTCTGTGCCCAGAGGCTCCCATTAGTGTCAGAAGACTTGCCTGTATCTCCTCCCTTCTCCACACCAGCTTCAGACTGACAGCGAGGAAGGATTTCCCAGGGTTTATTTTCAGCAGGTGCTCTTGCCCCCTGACTCTCACTCACCACCACAGGAACGAATCAGCTTCATCGTGACAAAGCTGGTTCTTGGGGTGGGGGGGGGTTGGGGACCTTCCAGCCATGTGCTGGATAGTAAGCCTATCAAATGGGGCAGACACTGCTCTTCCACCCTGCTGGTTTGTAGTCTTCGCTTCTGTAGATCGTCCTCTCCCAGTGGCAAGTTGCCATCCTCAGATTGTTGGGATTCAAGACGTCTCCTGCAGGACAGAGCCTTAGCCCAGCCTCCCTGTGGCTTCTGTAGGAGCCTGGCCTAGCCCACATACCACTTCATAATTTGATCTGGAAAAGAACCTAGATGCTATCACCTGAGGGGGGAGGGCTAGGAGCAGAAGTAGGGAATTCGCAAGGCTTTCCATGTCTAAAGTACTACTTAAGAGAATAGCTATTTTTCTAATAAGGCACAATGGATACTGAGCTGCAGCATGCTACAACGTACGTGAATTTAACAGCCAAGGGAGCCTTCCACAGAGAGAATGGGTTGGCAATTGGAATCGAAGTCTCTGGTTCCTTTGATAATTGTATTTCTCACTGCAAATGATTATACCGGTGGTTTGGTTTTATTAAAACAACAGCAGGAACAATCCAGTACACCAAAGAGCAAGGGGAATTTATGTTGTGGGTAACAGCAGAAGGCAGGACTGGATGATCTCCTGAGGTCACCTCCAGTCTCAGGATTCTGTGTGTCTGAGTCATCCTTTAACTTCTTGGGGTGTTGAGGGAGAAGGAAGAGGAGAGCCCATATGACAGGAGTCAGGGCCGCCTGTCATCTCTTTACCCATCTTGGCTTATGCATATTTTGCATAGTGATTTCTGTTCGGAAATTGATTTACGGCAATTACAGGGGGCAGAGAGGCTTGTCTCAAGGCAGGATTTGAAGTGGAAAAGAAAGGACCTTGTCCAAAGCTTTCTCCAAACAGGTCATGCTGATGGAAGGTCCCTTTTGGGGCGAGAAAGGAATTCCCCATGGCCTGTCTTCTCACTCTGGCTGGCACCTACACTGCAGCTTTGGTGCCTCCCTAGCTGTCACGTGAGGGGAACCTGACTTCCAGGCCTCTCTGGGTTATTGAGGGGGATTGCAGACATGTGTCAGGCCCATGGCGGCAGATGTGACATAGAAACTATCACAGAGCAAAGACGAAAGAAGCAGAGCACCTGTCCCCCCAAAGTGGTCACCAAGTCATGCCTGATACCGGTGTTCCACTGGAGGGAGTACTGGGGTCATATGAGGTGTGGTATGTCTGTGTGTAGAAGGGAGGGTGGGAGAGAAGGTCTTAATATGATTTTTAGCTTATTTCACACACACAAAGTTCTGGACAAACACCTCCATTCACATGCTTGATGTCACTGCTGAGTAACTATTAGAAGTGTTTGACGTCTGGAACCCCGAAGTCACTTTCTGCTGCCTATAAAACCACTGCAGTTGGTGAGCTATTCATTAGCGAGCAAGAAAAATTGCCCAAATAACACCACAGGATTGTTGCTTATCTGTATTTTATAAACAGATATATGTGTTTCTACATGTAGGCGTATACAAGTTTTCATCTCACTTATTGCATAAATATGAAACTAAATTTCAAATTTATCTGGAATACGCGCTTGACACGTTTAAATAGTCACCAACTGGCGCCCATAGCTCTGTGATGATTCTCATTTCAGTTTCCCAAACTGAAGAACTCTCCTCAGTCCTTTCGAATTTCTTAGTGAGTACCTGTAAATTTGAAAGATTCAGAATTTTCTCTTTGTGTTGTGATCTTCAGCTGCAACTTATTGTAACATTGAATCTGTTCGAGTGTAAATATTTGTTAATGAGTTTTGAAAGCCAAAAAATTACATGATGCTTCGGAATCTTTTATAACAGGCCTAGAAGAGATTTTTAAAGAGATTGGAAGTAGATTGTCAATATATGTGAACCTGTGCATAGTTCTTGTGGGAAAGTTCATTCATTTGTTCAATAAATAATTAAGTATGCAAAGTAGAAGATGTTTAAAGATGATTACTTCATCTATTCTTGGCTATTCTTCGAATTTAACTAAAAGGATGGGTGTTTTCAACCTCATGACTGGCGTGTAGCTTTGGACCGCATAGAACTTGCTGACCTAATGTGCAACAAGGGGCTGGTGGGATCCCTCAGGGTTCTGAGAAGTATATGAGCTTCCTTCTGAGTGGCTTCTGGGAAGTTTTAGATTTATGCATTTTGAGGAAATAGTGTTAAAAAAATGTGGGTTTCATTTTAAGACCTGTTCTAGGACTGATAGTGGCTCAAGGCCTGGGGACACAGCGTTTATTGTGAAAAGATGCATAAAGGGTTGTGATTCTTTAAAAACCTTGAATATAGCTGAGCTAAATACCTTATTAATACAATGTGCCATTTTAATTTCTAATGTTCCAAAAAATGCTTATTGGAGAATTTCTGATTAACCTTTGCTAAAAGAAAACGTGTACTCAGGTTATATTAGGAATATGTCATCCAGTTACACTGATTAAAATTTAAGTTTATTCCTGAAAGCTCCCAACTATCAATTGTTAGTTTGGGTATGACTCTTAACAAATTAGATATATTAATCCGGTAAGTGGGAGGATTCTTTCTGTTTGTTCCATGGTGCGTTTGACTTTGAGATCCCTGGTACCAAGCATCTCTGAGGTCTCAGAGTTTGATCGGGGAAGCAGACTCACTATGAATAATATGGAGGAAAAGAATTTACTGTAGAGATTAGACCTGACAAAACTATGAGAACTGGTGAAGATGTCTATTTTATCTGACAAAGATAAATTCCTAGATGTCACTATGTAAGCTGACTTGGTTTTATGTTTGCCTTATTTTTCTATACTGCTTTTCAAGAAAAATGTATTTGACTTCTTGGCGCTTTTTGATTATTTAAAGAAATAAAGGTCGAATTTTCCCGGTTAATTTGGGTAATCTTTCTATTATCATTCCCTGTTTATTTTTTACCTGTTTGCAAGAAATTTGTGAAATAGTTCATGTGTACCTATTACAGATGAAATACTCTATAATGGTTAATATCTACGATATACTTATTCTGGTTTTTATTTTTATTCTTTTTGTTCGTTTGCTTATATATCTATTCTTTTTTATTTTCTATTTTATTTTTAATATTTTATTTATTAATTAGGGAGCACAAGCAGAGAGGCAGGAAGAGGGGCAGAAAGAGAGGGAGAAGCAGACCCCCCACTGAGCAGGGAGTCTGACATGGGGCTTGATCCCAGTACTCTGAGATCATGACCTGAGCAGAAGGCAGATGCCCAACTGACTGAGCCACCCCGATGCCCAGCTTGTACTTCTTATTGCTTGTGATTTACCGAAGGGTTTATTTATTGATCAGGGTATGTTGCGTGCAGAACATTTTTACGTTCAAAATTGAAAACTGATGGTCTAAATACACCTGTGATATAAATGCAATTATTTACTTTGTCAAAAGCAGAGCCTCTTTCTTGAACAATGAAACAATATTAATAAATCCAAAAAATGTTTTATGCCATTGCTATTCCCCTACTGTGAATCTACTGTGAATCTCATTTTAGATTTGGTTTTCAGCTAGGTAACTGGGACTGGCTGATATAATTCACTACAATACAGTAAGCGTTTATAACCTACAAGCCACGGTGTTGGGCACTGGGTCATGGTGGTGAATCATAATGGTTATGATATATCTTTATATTTTGTAAGCTATCTTTGCTTTTTCTTCCATTATTAGGTTGGACTTATTTGTTCAGATGAAGTGAAATAAAAACTTATTCATTGTGTATGTTCTGGTAGTTGACCTGCCCCAACTGTGCCAGTGAGTGTGGTAGTGGTTCTATACGGTGTTGCTTAGCCAAAGCAGAACTACATTTCCCAGAATCCCCTGCCCTTATGGTTTGGGGGCAGAATTTGCCACAGGAGAAATTTACCTGAGATTTGGAAGGCAGAAGTGAAGCAGCAGCTATTATTCTCTGAAAGTCAATGCGAGGCCCCCTTACTCCTCATGGATATCATAACCCATCTATACATTGGCTCACCTGATTGGTATTAAGACTGAGCTCCTGCTAGATCTCTTCCTTCAGCTCGTCTGAGTCCTGGGCCAGGCACATGTGAAGGACATCAGGTTCTTTTTCAGTTCTCTGGCTTTATGGAGATTGGAGGTAAAGAGAGACATGGAGGTTCCAGGTTTTTGTTTTGTTTTGTTGTTTTGTTTTTGTTTTTTTCCTTTCCTGCTGCTTCATGTGCAGCTTTTCTTCCCAATTCCTGGCCCTGCAGACTATAGCAGTTGGTTTCAGGACCACTGCCAGATTTCTGTAAACTTCTTTCCCAGTTCCCTCAACTGCATAATAAATCCCCTGTCCCACGTCACTCACAGTGGTCCTGCTTCCTTGATCAAACTCTCACTGAAACAGATACTCTGTATTGGGGGTCTAAAAATCAAATGTCCCAGTGGCCACGTAAGTAACCTAAATGAGTGCAGCAGGCTTGTTGTAAGAAAATTCATGCAGCCTTCTCAATCTGTTTTTCTTTTTCCACTTGTGTTAGAAATGTAGGATCAAAGAAATTTACCACAGAGTATGGAAAACAACAGCATGAACATACTGGTAAGTGGCAACCAACCCTTGGCTGATGATCAAGGAGATGATAGGGAGACATGGGGATTACCAAAATGGAAAGAGTGTATTTCAATTCAAAGGGGAAGACACAACCCAGCTCCAGCTTATTGTCACCACATTTCAACAGAAATCCAAAACTGAATTTTTATGTGACTTCTGATTTTCAATGTATTGATTAATTACACACACACACATACACACACACACCATAATCCATAAGCCAACTACACACACATAGGTTGTATTTGGCAAGGCCTTCTTCTCTGAATGGACAGACTGTTGGCCAAGATGTGGATGGAGGGGTTAAAAAAAGCAAAAGAATTGTTGGAAGAGTATGATCAAGGGACTTAGAGAGGAAGGATCCTCAGTGGAGTCTACAGATGGATAGACAAATCCATGGGAAAAATTATGAATTTTTTTGTTCCGAGTGTGTGCTTATGCACATGTGTGAGATCATCAAACAAGACCTGTCACTTTTACAGTATTTGCATTATACATAGGGATTTCACAAATGCTATTTCATTTCTTCCCATTTTTATCTTCCCTACTACCCTGGATGTGAGATTAAGGAACTCTTGATCCTGCTCTTAAGAGTTGCAATCTATGGGGGAGACTATGTATCCAACCATAAAACAAGAATGCATGTGACTAAGTGTCATGGTGGGGGGAATATTTTGGACAATGGAAATGGGAAGGTTATGGGTGGCACAGAAGTTTGAGTGGAGATACCATGGAAAATTTGGAGAAGTTGACGTAAGAGCTATGATGAGGAAATCAGCAGCAAAGGTTTTACTGACACAGTTAATGTTCACTCGTGAATTCCTAAAACTGGGAGGGATCTTTAAGCAGCCTTAATCAATGATCAAAATGTGATCAGTCAATGGCCTGCATTCAAGCAGCCTTAGGTTGAGGGGGAGGGAAGTCAAACGACACCCTCATCTCTGGTAAGCAAAGGAGCACTACACTCAGTCTGGAATTCAAGACCCAGGAATAAACAGCTAGATTTGTCTAGAGGGAAAACCAAATGCTCTTAGGTTTCCTGATGTCCTACAAAAGACCTCACAATAGACAGGAGAGGGCTTACCCCCAGGGTTGTCGACTGCCAGGAAGGACAACAAACGTATTTTACAGAGTTTGAAATAAATAGTTAAGTGTACTTTATATAATCTGGAAAATTTGAATCGAACCTGTGTCTCCTTTCTGCTTATAACTCTTTATGGTGTCTTAAAGCTCAGTCTCCTCTGTGGCGTGTTACCAAGGCCCATTAGGACCTGGCTTCCTCCTCCAGCCTAGTTTCAATCCCCTGTCCCCAACCTCGATCTCCCCAGCTACAGGATACTTAATTTTTTAGCCATGAGGCATGACTTTCAGTTGTCTCGGTATTTCACACCTCTGTGACTTGGCACATTCTGTTGCTTTTTTGTTGGGATGTCCATCCTTCTCTTGAGTACCCTTCAAAACCATCTCTAAGTGTTTGGAGGCTCTCCACCTCCTCAAGAAATCTTTCTTGGCTGATTCTGTACTGTAAATAGTTGAATCTTTGTCCTCCTTGTACTATGATGTGATTATGTAACGTGTCGGTTATTCACGTGCCGTGTTATATGCACTGACGCATTCACTCATCAGCTCTTTATCGAGCGGCTACTCCGTGGAAGGCACCGTAGCATGTGCTGGGGATACAGTAGTAAATAGGACAGATCATGTGCTTGGACTTATGGGACTTCCATTACAAAATGTGTGTTGAACTGAAATGAATTCGCAGGACAATTTGAACTTTGCATTCAGATGTTACGCATCAACAAGACCCTCACTTTGCTGCATCATAATTTTAATCCGTTTTAAATGTACTGGTTTGGAATCATGCGCTTCCCCTGTGTTATTCCTGACTGGTGCACTCATAGAGCATATTCCTGCCGCATTCTTGCTGCAAGGGTGGTTGGACTTTGAGGAGCCGTGTGATTTTTGTAGATATTGGTGATTTGGACTGTCTTTCTATAGAGGCTTGGATGAAAAGGGGATCTGTTTTTCAGCCTTGGGTACAGGGGTCCTACTTTTCTAACTGTGCTGTTTAACCCTTTTCTCCTAGGGTGCATCTATTTTAGGTTATATTTTACCCAGCATGAGTTGTAGAGCTCTATCCCACCCCCACCCCCAAATATCCTGAACCTATTCCATCTGGTTCTGGTGCTACTTTCAGCCATTGGCCATTAACTGTCTGATTCATTTTGGAAAAAAGAGGAAGCTTTCTGCCTCCCCGAAAAAGTGTTGATTCTGTCGGAGTCTAGCAATTCAGAGTAGGTAGGGTGCTTCTCGCATTTAATGTTAATGTTGATATTCACACAATGTCTGTCTGTCTGTCTGTCTCCTTTCTTCCTTTCTAACATTACTTGCTTGGCTACATCCTGGAATGGTATTTTTCAAACTGCACATCATAAAAATGACCGTAACATGCATTTAATGTCATAACCAGCATTAGAGAATATGAATTGAATAAAACAGAAGACAGAATGTATCATGTGTAGTAAGAGTAGGTGTTTAACTTGTCATACATAGGGAGGCATGTGTGCGCTGGGTTGTGATGTATCTTTGCATGGAAAATGGTAAAAAAAAAAAAAGTTTGGAACACATGGCTCTCGAACAACCCATTTATATATTTTTTTTCTTCTTGCTGTTTTAACTCTGGTTCTATAACATATCTTTTTGATATGATATGCATTTAAGTTATTTTATCTGACTGCCTACATTGATTAAACTGAATAAGTGAGTAGGTCACCATTTTTCTTTCTGTTGTGTATTCACCTCTGAACTGGAATCTTTTTAAAGACTGTACTTAGCAGAATATGTTTATTTTGATAAGAACTTTATACTCTTTGTAGCATGTTGGCTGTTCCCTCCCATTCTTCAGAGAGCTCTAGTTCCTTAAGCTTTTCTCTGGACCAGGAATCTTTTTCACTTAAAACTTTAGAGGAGGATCCAGACAAACGTCAGTTAAAAATAAAAACAGGAACCAAAGATAATCCTTTATTCAACTTAATTGCTTCAGTCCGTAATCAAATTATGTTAGACCACATCCAAAAGTAGGCAGCAGAAAGATTCTGTTATTTAGCTGCTAATGACTTAAACAACATTTATTCAGAAATGGACTTTCACTCTAGACTAACGTGAATAATCTGCTTTGATGCTCTTTAGAATAAACAATAACTCTAAAAGGACAGACGCTACTAAGGCAAACACTGTACTGGGGGAAGCTCGGTTCCTTATCGCACTTTGTTACTGTGAAAAATAAACTTGCCTCTCTAAAAGGTGGTTCAAAAAAGGGGACTAACAAAACAGAAGGTCCCAGAAGAGCTGAACGTGGTGCAAATTTCTGAATGAATCTCTTAGGATTTGTTTTTAATCTGAATATTTAATAGCGTTGCATTGCGAAGTTTGAATTATGCTACTCAATTTTAATGGTTAATCTGCTTTGGAAAATACACAAGCTTAATTGTGACATACGAAAGTCCTTATTTAGGGTAGATTTCTAATTTGAGTGCTGTCGGCCCTGCTGTGTAAAGAGTCTCCTGGGTGCAGATTTTGAAGAGCGTGCGTGCGCCTTTCCATCGCGCCTGCAACCGCTGCTCGGTGCGGGTCCGCGCCGGCTTCCGCATGAGCCCGAGCAGACAATAGATCCATCCTAATGGAGCTGCGTACTTGCCATCTGTAGGAGCAGCTGCTGGCCTGCATCTGCACAATATGCTGGGACGGGGAGCTCCGCTAATCTGCATAATAAGGAGGAGGCTCATTCCACTCCAGCTAATAATCACGAGCAATCGATGCACTTCATTCCCTCACTGCTGAGCCCGGCGGAGCGGGTTTCCTCCTCCGGGCGGACCGAGGTCACGCCAGCCGGGAGGGCCTGGGCCTGCGGAGGCCTCCGCTTGCAACCTAGTGTGGCCACCGGCTGCCCGGGACCTACTTGGGTCTTTCTCTCGGGTCATGCTGACACATGATGCAAAATCCTGGGAATTGGGACCGAAAAGGCGCTAGCACGTTATCAAGATTGCTAATCAGAGATGCTTTTGGAGCAATTAGAGTATTGACCAATCTGCATTTTCAAATGCTCCTTTTGTGGGAAAGGGGGCAGAGCAAATTTTTTGGCTTAATTGTGAGCTACTTGGAGTCATTTGGCTTTCACTGATTTTGTTTTTTAATAGCTGCGCAATGCTGAGATCTGAATTTTAAGCTGTTCGTATACACACACTCCGATTGTGAAAAAGGCGGACTGTATGAATTAATCAAATTTATGTTTATTTTCACTTATGATGTCAGGTTGAAACGACTATCTTGGAGGCTGTAGAACTGGTAGTAGAAAGGAAGATGACTATTGAAATGATGTATTTCTAGAATGACTTAAAATCCCTTTCTCATTAAAGGAAACGCTAAAATGGCTTCATTTTTCTAAAAAAAAAATCATGTACTTAACAAATATAATTTGATTTCCTATAGTTGACTAAAGGTTAAAACATTTGAACTTAGGTGACCTAGACTGAGGACAATCTTTTCAATCAAATTGTAAACTTGCCATTATTTATAACGTCTTGTTATAAGAAGTGGTGAGACTACTTTGTCTAATATCTTGCAGGAAAAATATTTGCATAATTCACCACCCGTCAATGAAGCATAGGGAAAAGAGCATTAATTTACGGAGATGGAACACTGGGGCTGAAGAAATAATTGCTTTCAATAGTAAACAAAGCAGCTCACTTAGCATTCATTTCAACCTTTTAATCAACACCATTTGGTTAAATAAGATAGCATCTTCTCATGTGGTTTGGAAGAAAACTTTATTAAAAGTAATTCCCTTTAGATAGAATCAATATTGGTGTATAGTGATAATAAGAAAGAACACTGACCTCTCAGGGAAATATTGGTCAAATACTGTTTGAAATCTGGGTGCTAGAAGGCTAAAATGGTGCCCTGGTCCTGCCCATCCAGCACCCTTCCCAGTGCTGAGATTAAGCCAAGAGCAATGTACCAGGTGAGCTGAAAGCATTCTTCCTTGGTTTCCTCATTTTAAAGTCTATGTGCTCCCATCTGTCAAGAGATTGCCTGTATTTTCTTGTTGAAATGGAAATGGCAGACTGCTCCAGAATGCCTCTAGAAGTTTTGAGAGCCATCGAATGGCACCCACAAGGAGGAAAAGTGATAGTCTGAGTTGGCTGCAAATGTGGGGTCCCTTTGTTAAAAATTTTAGTAACTTTCCCAGAAATTAGAAAACAAAGGCAACGTGAGGGGGTTGGCTGGGAAGCACTAATTATAGGTACGGACTTCGGGATTGGTCAGGGAAGAAAACATGTTGCTTAATTAAATCTCCAGTTAGATTTCATTACCCTGTTAGTGTCCACACAGTGTGTATCACTCTCTGTAAATATTTGGTTCATTTATGTATTTGCTTGGTGATTGTTTAGTCACCCATACTTGAAGCCCTATGAGAGTAGGAACATTTCTTGCTGTATTCCCTACATCTAATAAGAAAATAAATCCCTTGTTCGTTTCTCAGAGTTAGGTGTCTCTCACGTCCTGTCACCCTCACTGATATTTTCACTCATTTTCTCTCCTTTCCCCTTTATTCCCTTTCACTATTTTTTATATTCTCCAAATGAATGAGACCATATAATGTTTGTCCTTCTCTGATTGACTTATTTCACTCAGCATCATACTCTCCAGTTCCATCCACGTCAAAGCAAATGGTGGCTATTTGTCGTTTCTAATGGCTGAGTAATATGAACAAGGGGTAGTGGAAAGGGAGGTGGGCAGGGGGTTGGGGTGACTGGGTGGCGGGCACTTAGAGGGGCACTTGATAGGATAAGCACTGGGTGATATGATATATGCTGGCAGATTGAACTCCAATTAAAAAATAATAAAATAAAATAAAATAAATCCTCCATAAATATTTTGCTGAAAAACTGGTGAAAATTGTTGAAATACCCTCCTCCCTGCTCCTCCAAGTGAAAATGTTTCAGGATCTTTTAGGAATAGATCAAGAGCATGATTCCTACATTTATATAAGATATCCCTAGTTGAACTTGGACAACTGCAACCTCAAAGTCATGCCAGTGAAAATCCATGAATCCACTAATAAAGTAGAGGAACTTTCTCTTTCAGCTTCAAAAGATAAGGTCTCAATATAATACATGTATATCTCTGTGCAACAAGGGAAAAAAAAAAAAACCCTGTATTTCCATTCATCTCTTGTCAGGAGGGACTGGATTGATTCTAGATGTGCTCCTGTGTTATGGACAGGATGGAATTAGTCAATTCTGATAAAATTTCTCTGGGCCCAGATATCCACAAACATTTGCTTTTGACCCAGGCCAGTTATAGGAGAGATGGGCATAGTTTGGGCATAAATCATTCATTCATTCATTCATTCATTCATTCATTCCATCCAGCTATCCAATATTGTTTCAGTACTTAACTCCTGTGTCCAGGAACTTTTCTGGATGTTGGAGCCGCTAATGAATGGGTTCTTCTTTTGTATCTCTCTCTGAATCCTAGGAATGTATTCTGGAGAACCTTTGTGCAGGGAATGGAGATGAGGGAGTTATGGGACGTCATGATTTTATAAGGACTCAGGATCCAGACCAGAACCAGCTTTGTAAGGCATAGATGAGGTTTCATCACTCTAGTAAATGGCAATGATCACTTAAAACCAAACAAAATGGTTCTCAGTAAAGATTTTTAATTTTTATCGTAGGGGGCTTTAAGATTTTTTTCTGGGAATTAAAATTCTTTGGTTGTTTTTACGAATAGCATTTTCTTTTTATTTATATTTCATAACTAATTGTTGGTAATATATGTGGCAGTTGTTGAAATATGATTGTTTTCAAACAATCTCCCTCATTGAACCCTATTATTCTAACACTTCTAAGTTTTGTTTTCTAGTTTCTAAGCACACAGTCACATCAATAGTTAAGACATTTTATTTTTGTTTTTCTCTCATAATATTTTAGATAATTGTTAGGTAATAGTGGTATGATAGGCATCCCTCTCTTGAATCTTATGAATTAGGAATGTTGATGATGAATGATGATGTTGATAATGATAGTGGTAGCAACCTTATCCTGAGTATGGATTATATGCTGAAATTGTGGATTTATTGATTTCTTTTTCCATTCCAATCCTTTTTGCTTCATGTATTTTGAAGTTCTGTTGGTAAGTGATACACATTTGGGATTGTTATGTGAGCTTGGTGTATTGACCCTTTCATGTTATGAAATGTCCCTCTTTCTCTTCCTTTTTCTGAAGTCTACTTTGTTTATATTAATATAGTCACTTTAATTAATATTAGCTTGATATGTATTTTTTACTCATACTATTTGTGTCTTTATATTAAAAATTGTTTTTTTAGATAGCATAAATCTATCTGCAAATAATATGACACTACTTCACGTATAGTGTAAACAGTAGAGTCTTCCATTTCCTCTTTCCTGTTTTTTTGTGTGCTATTATTGTCATATACTTAAATTCTGTTTTAAACCTCAGAATAAATTGTTATTTTTGCTCTGAACAGTTTATTATCTTTTAAAGACACTAAAATTTAGAAAAATGTCTTTTATATTTATTCACATATTTACTATTTTAACAATCTCCTCCTTTGTGGATCCAAATTTCTATTTGTATCATTTTCTTTCAGCCTGAAGAACATTTCTCATTACAAGAATTTCATTGGACATTACAAAGCTGGCAATAAATTCTATCAGCTTTATTGACCTGAAGAAGTCTATGTTTCACCTTCATTTCTGAAGGATATTTTTGCTGGTTATAGAATTCCAGATTGACAGAGCTTATTTTTCTTCATCACTTTAAAGATGTTCTGTTGTATTGTCCTACGTAGTTTCTAACAAGAAGTATACTATAATTCTTATTTCTGTTCCTCTGTTTGAACTGTTTTTATTTTTAAATGTTAGCTACTTTTAAGATTTTCTCTTCTCAATGATTTTTAGGTAATTTGAGGTGGTATAACACTGTACCATATAAATGTCAGGAATTATTATCATACTCTAAATTAATCTCTTCTGAGTTAACTATGAGTAGATAGGAAAAAAATAGGTACCGTGGGGAAAAATGGTACAAAGAAGGAAAATTCACTGCTCTAAGCTTTACTATTTACTATTATTTACTTTACTACTTATTAATCCTCACCATGAGATGAAAACTATTATTCTCATTATCCACTTGAAGCTTAGAATGGTAAATGACTTTTCCTGGGTCACACAACTAGTAAGTGGTGGAGCCAAGGATGTAAACCAGGTGGCTTTGACCATTGCCTCATTATCTATCATGGGGGTTTTGGTCATATCCACCTCTCAGATCCTCTATATCTTGGATCACAGGACATAGACAGAGGGAGAAGTAGGCTCATTGTGAAGAACTGATGTGGGACTTGATCCCAGGACCCCAGGACCACGCCCCGAGCCAAAGGTAGACACTCAACCACTGAGCCACCCAAGTGCCCCATTGGAGCACAGTTTCCAAAGACCAGTCAGCTAGTGTAGTTCAGCCCTCCTAAAATAAGGTGGTCTGCTCATCTCTGCTTGACTCTCTGATATCTGAACAGAAAGGGTACAAGGAACACCCTACCTTGTACTAGTACCCCATTACCCCAACACCATACCCCAGGTTGAATTTCTAGGTTTTTCCTGCTTCTGCCTTTGTGTACATAGCTTGCTCTGTCCTGATAGCATGCACCCATCTCAGTACTCATTGCTAGGTAATTATTTTTTGAGAGATGCAGAGTCTGACGGGCAATAAGGAGATGGGAACAGCACTCTGGTGGTGGAGTAGTTCACAAAAGAGAAAAGAAATAGGTGCCTAGTTTTCCTGTTTGCAAAAACACGACCAGGAGATAATGTGATTGGGAAGAAAGATCTTTCCACTAATTTTCTTAGCACAGAAGAGACCTTAATTTCAGGGACCAATCCATTTCCCTTGATCATGTGGAAAATCCTTTCAGATTCTGACTTGGATGCTGATAGTTCTTGTCCTCTGTAATCTGGTGAGTTTTATCATTTTTCTGTTTTCAGATGTATTTTAGAGTAAGCCTGGGAGAGGTTGTATCAGGAGTTGCTAGTCTCATGCTCTCTCAAACCAGAAACCTCTCATCATCCAGGAAGCTGTCATGAGGCAGCTCAGGCCATGAAGTTTATTTGTGTAAAACCAGATAAATCCTTCTTCATTATTTGATTTTTTTCATTTAAAAATTATCATACAGTAAAATGGGGTTTCTCCCCATTTTGGTATATAGTTCTATACCAATTTTAATATGTGAATAGATTTGTGTAATCACCACCACAATTAATTACACAACAGTTTCATCATACCAACAACACCCTCGGGTCTCACCCCTGCCACCTCACAACCACTGAGCTGTTCATCGCTACGGCTTTGTCTTTTCATGAATCTTATAAATGGACTCATATAAGACATAACTTTGATACTAGATTCTTTCACACAGCATAACGCATTTGAGATTCCTCCAAGTTGTTGCACATATCTTTAGCTTTTGTTTTGTTTTTTAAATTGGTAAAGAATATTTCATTGGCTGGATGTACTACAGTTTGGTTAACTCTTCCTCTGTTGAAGGATATTTGAGTTGTTTCCAGTTTGGGGCAATTAACAGAGCTGCTATAAACATTTGTGTACAGGTTTTTATGTGAACATGAATCTTCATTTTTCTAGGGTAAATAGGTGTGCAATGATTGGGTCATAGGGTAAGTGTATATTTAGCATTATGAGAAGCTGCCTACCTGTTTTCTAGAGTGGCTATACCACTGCATTCCTACCAGCAATGTATGTTTAAATTGTTCTGTATCCTGACCAGCACTTGGTACTGTCAGTATTTTTTATTTTAGCCATTCTATAAGTGTGTAGTGGTATATAATCATGGTTTTAATTTGTATTTTCCTAATGGCTTATGATGTTGAACATTGTTTCCTGTCCTTCTACCTTTGGTGAAGAGTCTACTCAAATCTGTTGCCCACTTTTTAATTGGTTTGCTTGTTTTCATATTGTTGAATTTGAAGGTTCTTTACTTATTCTGAATATAAGACCTTTGTCAGATGTATGATTTGTGAATATTTCCTCCCAGTCTGTCACTTGTCTTCTCTTAACGTGACTTTCAGCAAACAAAAGTTTTTAATTTCAACGAAGTCCCATGTATCTATTTTCTTCTTTTACAGATCATGCTTTTGTTGTCATGTCTAAGAATTCTTGCACTAACCCCAGGTCATGAAGATTTTCTCTTATGTTTTCTTTGAATTGTTTTCTAGTTTTGTGTTTTATCTTTGTGTCTATAACACAACTTGAGTTAATGTTTGTGTAAAGTGTAAGATTTGGTTTAAGGTTCATTTCTTTGAATATGGATAACCAATTGTTCCAACAGCACATGTTGAAACCTGTCTTTATTGATCAGCTAGTGAATATGTCTATATTTTGGAAAAATGATAGTATTTAAGACTAAAACCTTTGACTTTTCAGACAATGTCACTCAGTAGTCAGTCAATAAGTCAGTTTGGCAATCAATCATGTAGTTACTCCACAAACACATGGAGTGCCTGCCTTGTGTCTGGTATTATCAAAAATGTCTGGGCCATGGTTTGTTTTCCTCTAGTGTTTCATGGTCTGTGCGGGGAAACAAAGCAGGGGAAACTTCTCAATCTGTTTACAAAAGAAGACTCCCTTTGATTGATATAATGACTTTAGAGATTCTTTTTTTATTTTTTTAAAGATTTATTTAATTATTTATTCATGAGAGACACACAGAGGCAGAGGGAGAAGCAGGCTCCCCAAATGGAACCCGATATGGAACTTAATCCCGGGACCCTGGGATCAGGCCCTGAGCCGAAGGCAGACGCTCAACCGCTGAGCCACCCAGACGTCCCTTAGAGATTCTTTAATATCAAATCCTTGCTTAGGTGAGCTCCTAACTCTTCAACTTTGGCTTCTTCCCTCAAGTCATTCATCTGATCTCTAAACACATAAATGGTTAGAGGAGTGCTCTTTTTGAAGGAAACTGAAGGTGAATCCTTTTGCTAAGGGAAATAAATATGTGTTTATTTTATATGCAAACACTCAATCTCTCAGATTTAAAGTTTGGATTTTTGTATGGTAGATTTTCTTAAAATAAGGCACACTGGCATCAAACTTACCATTCTTTCCCCACGAAGAGGCTGGGGCAACAAAGCAGATCTCCTAAATGCACTGTAGATAAAGGCAGTGCTGGGGCCCATAGGCCATGTAATTCTGGTTCTTTCCAATAAACTTATGATCAGAATGATGTTGGAATATTGGAGGAAGTTGATGGTGTTCACTATGGGTTTGACTTAGTAAATAAGATGGCTTTTGAGAGAATGGATAGGGAATCAGATTTAAGTTATGAGGCATTGGCAATCTCTTCTATCTTAACCAGAAAGATTCTTTTTTTTTTTTCCATTTTAATTGACATTACAGTGTTATTAGGTTAAAAATGGGGTGGAGGCAGTGGGATTCCAGTCTGGGTGGGTTATGCTAGTCAGCTTGGTCTGCCATCCCTTGCTACTTTCTCTATTCTGTTTATTTTGATGTGTGCAGAAAACCAATAGGAACCTAAAGGAGCATGACTTATAGCAAATAATAATAAAATTGTAAAATAAAAAAATATAAAAACAATGACGAGAGCTAATATTTGGCACTTACTACGTGTCAGGCACTTTTTGAAGCTCTTTATGTGAATAAACACGTTTACTTCTTTCAACAATCTGATAGAGTAGGGATCATTATCATTCTCATTTTACAGATAAGAAAACTGAAGCACAGAGATGTGATGGAGATTCTAAGACAGTCCTCAGTGATCTCTGCCTCCTGATATATATGCCCTGTGTGCCCTCCCCTCTCCTTGAGTGGGGGAGGCCTAGTGACATGCTTCTAATCAACAGAATATGGCAAAGTTGATAGGGATGTTACTTCTGTGATTAGGCTACAAAAGATAGCCTAATTTCCTGTCAGCAGATTCTCTCCTTTGCTGACTTTGGTGAAGCAAGTTGCTCTGTTGGGGATGTCCATGTATCAAGGAGTACTATTTTTCCACACAGAAGGACATTTTAGAGACTTTTAGACCATTGCAATCTCAACAGTATCCCTGCAAGCACAAAGTCTATAGGTTTTTTTTTTTTTTTTTTAATATTTATTTTAGAGAGCATGGGGGTTAGGGGCAGAGGGAAAAAGAGAATACCAAGCAGACTCTGTGTCAAGCATGGGGCCTGACACGGAGCTTTTTCCCACGACCCCAAGACCATGATCTGAACTGCAACCAAGAGTCAGATACTCAACTAACTGAGCCACCCAGATGCCCCAGAAAGTCTATAGGTTTTAACTTGCCAACAGCTGCTGAGATACTGAGATCCTCAGTCTAACAGGCCTTGAAAAACCAAAACTGTTGCCGACAACATGAGCTTGGAAGCAAGCACTTTGACAAAAGAACCTTAGATGAAACCCTAACCCTTGCTGATGACTTGATTGCAGCCTTGTGAGAGATCCCGAGCAGAGGTTCCAGCTAAGCTGGTGCAGCTTCCTGATCAACTAAAACTGTAAGAAAATAAATGTCTTGTTTTAAGCTGCTAGGTTGTGAGAATTTGTCATGCAGCCATAGATAACTGTTCAAGAGACATAACGTAATTTGTCCAAAGTCTTATATCAATCCGGCTACAGGCTACACATTCCCTCTCAATGATCATCTCATATGGAAATAACCCCAAGGAATTTGCCACATGGTACTGGATTTCCCATTTAGAGCATTAGACATTTTCCCTGACATTCTTAAATAGTTTTTTTGAAAGAGAAATTGTATTTTTAAAACTTTAGATTTCCGAAGGAAAAAGAACCTCAGGAATTGTGTTTGTAGGATGGAGTAAAACATCAGTCTTGACTTTTCCTTACGATTTTTATTTTGCTGTTCAGGTGGCCAATGACTCTTTGGACTTAGCATTAGTCTGTTTTCATTATATAATGATTCTAAAGGGAAATAAGGCCAGACAGAGAGGAGTTTGTGCTAGACGATCAGCTGGGAACCATTTTTAACATCCAAATACCAGCCAGTTTAAAAGAAAGGTGAATATAGTGGATGAATGTGGTGAGTGAGTTCTTTCTCAGAGGTACTTACAATTAGAAGTGGTTTGGCTTTTTTTTTTTTTTTTTTTGCATTTAAAGATTTTAATGAGCTATAACTTCATGTCTTTTTAAATTTCTCAGGGAAAACAATCAAATAAACAGGCAAATCAACAATTCATTAGCATTCCTGATAATACCTATGTTTTTTCCCTCTCTGTGGCTGGCATTGTTTTAATGGCACATTATGTGCTTGGAAGACTGTCCTGACCCCCAAGAGGCCCTCTTCCTTCCATAATCACCACCCAAGTTAAAGAAAAAAAAATCTAACCCTCTCAGGAGGCCTTCAACTGTGGAGAGCCCCTTTTGTGAAGGAAATCCACAGACTGGTTTTTCCACACTGAAGGCCATGTTAAGGATGTTTTTAACTTCAGTCATTCATAGAGAGAGCCTCAATGGATTTCTGCAGCTATGAAGCCCACGGATTTTTTGTTGTTGTTTTTTAAAAATTTAACCTATTTATTCATGAGAATACACAGAGAGAGGGGGAGAGACACAGGTGGAGAGAGAAGCAGGCTCCCTGCAGGGAGCCCGATTCAGGACTCAATCCCAGGATTCCAGGATCATGCCCTGAACCAAAGGCAGAGGCTCAACCACTGAGCCACCCAGGTGCCCCAAGCCCACAGGTTTTTTTTTTTTTTTTTTTTTTAAGATTTTATTTATTTATTCATGAGAATACACAGAGAGGAGAGAGGCAGAGACACAGGCAGAGGAAGAAGCAGGCTCCATGCAGGGAGCCCGACATGGGACTTGATCCCGGGTCTCCAGGATCACGCCCTGGGCTGAAGGCAGCACTAAACTGCTGAGCCACCCGGGCAGCCCCAAGCCCACAGGTTTTTAAGTTGCTTCAGCCTTATGGCATCATGATGGCTTCCTCAGGCACCTGTTTCATCTGTTATCCTGGATGGGATTATATCCTGAGTAGAAAGTGTCAGACAACCTAGTGTCCCTGAACACAGCAAATAAAGCAATGAACACACACTTGTGTTCCTGTGGGGACTGAGGGTGTTTGAAGCTAACAGTCACGAGGAAGTGTAGATTTGTCTTCACATGCTCTTCACTTTCTAGTCCTAACCTCCCATGGCAGTTATACCCCTCTTCCTTGTCTTTCTCAATATATGAGGCATGCATATATTTTCAGTCTATATTTTGGATTTGAAGATGAAAATCCTGACACAAATATCAATTGGTCATTACTCTTGTCCGCTGTGAAGTATTCATGATATTTTCTTAGGGGAAAAAAAGCTCTAACCTGAGCTATAAATTGTAGTTTTCAGACAAGTCCTTTCTGATTTTGAACTACAATAAAGGCTTACTCACTGCTGAAATTTCTGAGAGCTCTTACACTTGCAGTTTTGGAAGTTTCCCTTATAGAGCCGAGAATGTCTTTTTGGCCATATTTCTGGCCTCCTTAAACATTTTGGTTTCTAAGTTTAAAATTTTAAGATGATCTAGTTCCATTTGTTCTTGGCATAACTTGAAGAAAGGCGAAGGTAAAAGGCTCTTGGAAAGCTTTTACAAGTCATTTTGTATGACAGTCTCATCAGACCAAGACTGGGATGAATTAAATGTAAAATGAATCAGAAACATGTGGACGACATTTCCCTTAGCAAGCAACTGTGCTTTTAATGTGGGACCAAGTGCAGTAAGTTAGAGGTAATTTCATTTTGGTGAAGCTCCCATGGCAAGCTCAAACTCCCAAGCCCAACTTGCTACTGTCCTTTTGCATTCTGGTATGGCATGTCATGGTGTACTCAATGCCTTTCTATAAATGTTCAAATCCTATATTCTGTCTCCTTTTGCTGATGATGTGGAGGTTAAATGTGCGAACTCTGGAGTTCAAACTCTTCCTTCTCCATGTACTAACCTTGGGTAATCGTGATGTAACTTCTCAATCCTTAGTTTTTAAATTCTGTAAGATGGGGACAATGATAAAATAGGAGCCATTCCCTGGAGTTGCTCCAAGAATCAATTGAGGTTGAATGTAGAAAAGCTTGTAGCACAATTTCTGGTTAAAAAAAAAAAAAAAGGCAAGGGCTCAGTAATGTTAGGTATTATTATTGCTGATTTAAACATCACTATAATTTATACATGAATAACAGACATTGTAATGATTCCTACAATGGACCTAGATGGATTATGCTGTCATCATCAGAACATGTTAACACCTGATTTGGAAATAGTCTGAGAGGCCTTGCCAATAGGATTATCATCCAGTGTGGTACCACTGGCACACAAGCCCTGGCTGGATGGCCTATAGACCAACTTCAAAGCCTGGCACCACCCGTCTGCCTCTGCCTGGCTTTAGAACATTGTGGAATAACCCCAGACCTGGAAATTCCAGTTAGAGTTGATGACACCAGGCTTTAGCTCCACTTGCCGTGAAAGCCCCATGACAGGGCAACAGCATACATCAGTGAGCCTCTTTTTGCAAATGTGCACAGATGGGTGGTTCTGTTGTTAACCAGTTTTGATTCAATTGCTCCGTTTAGATGCATTTTGTTGTGAGGCAGCCACCAGGGCGGTAAACTCAGTGCCATTCTCACGCTGTGCACTTCAAGGATCTCTTATGCTTCACAACATAAACGTGTTCTCACTGCTGGTTTTACAAAGCCAGAGAATGCTAGAGAAAGGAAAGTTTGGTGATTCAGGAGGGCTTCAAACTAGTAAGGTAGCGTTCATGGCTCCTTGCCACCCCCTCTCACCCCCCATCCTCGCCACTGCCCTGCTTACCTGCCAGTTCTCTCTTGTTCTCTGGAACTGGCCTCCTGCCTGCCTTCCAATAGCTCTTGGGTACCGACAGTCCTGGTGTCCACACCACCCCTTCTGATATGTAAATTTGTGTAGCAGATGGGGCAAAATGTTCAGAAGATGCTTTTAGAGTGTGTGTGTGTGTGTGTGTGTGGTGCATCTGAAAGCATCATCTTGATGATGGCAGCAGGAGGGCACTTGGTGGTCATTCAGAGCCATTGTCTGTGAATACATTAATTTTTGAGAAAAATCAATTCTGCAGTTCTTGCTCTCTTCAGCACCAATCAAGCATGTTTGCTCACTGCCTTTAAGAATACAAAATGCTGCTTTTTTGCACTCTGGCTGTTTAGGAATTATTTGTCCATATTCTACTAATTTTAGCTGATATTCCAAGCTGACTTCTCCTTTAGACATTAGACTCTGAGTAAAGACAAGTTCTCCTGTCCCCATCCTCCAGCCTCGTGGAGTCTGACCAAGGGACTCGCGTTAGTCCATCATACCTCTTCTTGCTGCCTCCAGACTCCTCCATACCGGGCATTCATTCCCAAGTTAATTTTCTCACTCAACAGTTACTTACTAATTTTGTGGCAACCACAGTGCAAGACATTGGGGACCAAAGGAGGAGACACAGAGACTTTTGTGAGTAAAGTATGTTGTAAATAAGCCAGGAACATAAACAAATTGGACTATGCTATTTGTTCAGGGCTAATAGACATAAGCAACAGTTCTGAGGGGAAAAACAGACCTAGTTCCATCCTCTGGGGGAGATTTGACAGGGAAGATGATGTTTGAGCTGGAGTTCTTGAGGCTCCATGGAAATTCGAGGAGGTGCAAATATGATTATTAGGAGTTTTAAATTTTATCCTGGCCCTTAGAGAGATGAGTTTTGTGGGGATTCGGAAACTCAGAGGAGCAATAGGAGATGCTCTGGTCTGTATAAGGAAGGGGAGAGGGACTGAAAGGGACTGTGCACGCTGGCTTTCTAGGAGTTAGAGATTCAATGAAGCAGGAATAAGTATCTCAGACAAATGGTGACTCCTAGAATGTTAACTGGGTTGGTGATCTGTGCTGACCTGTGTTATCTCATTCTGTTATTCCAGAATCTTCAGTGAAAGTCTGGCCTGTGTGACTGGTGCTCTGGGGGAATGAAATGGTGAACAGCGTGTGTACCTGGGCTGGGAAATGAGGGTGTTGTCAGGCTTTTCTGGGCCAACATGGAGGCGTCAGGGAAGATGCAATTTCTGGGCATCGAGGCAGTGACCAGCAGAAAGTGAGCAGAGGTCCCAAGTAGACACAAGAGCCATGTTAGGTGTCAGGCAATAGATGACAAATGGGCAGCAGGTTGGACTGACTCAAGAGTAGCTGTGGAAATCACCATCTTCCCTTAAATACACCAGAGGAAAGGTACCTCTGAGGGATGGGAGAAGCTAGGTCCTGCTGTTACATGGCTAAGTGCTTCGGAAGCCAGCCAGTTGGGATTTAACAGATACGTAGGAAGTAGAGTCATCCAAATGTGGTGACAGATTGAACAGAAGAGGCAGGGATCAAAGATAGCAAAGTGATGCCAGCACTGCTATTAACTAAGCTTCTTCTTGAAAGGGGAGTTGTGGAATGGGAATGGAATATGAAGTGTTACAAGATAACCAAGTGGAGAGGTCCAGGGGGTGTCCAGGACTGTAAATGTGGGAGCAGGATGGAGGTCCATGGTGAAGCTCTAGATTGTACAGAGGAGGCCACAAGCCTGGAGAAAACAACAGAGAGGCTCCAAAGGAGAAGGGTAGAGGTGATGGCAGAGACCTAGGTGGGCCAGCATTCAAGAGACCCTTCTCGTTGAGACACTTCTGGGCTGCCTTTCTTTAAAACTTTGCTCTGCTAACTTGGACATCACCTCTTTCCTCCTTACTCTGGCAGTGCTCCCAGGTGAAGGAACTGCAGATAGGAATGACTCCTTTACCCAAGAGACTTGAACTGCTTTTTATAGCACCTATTCATCTTCTACGAATCAGGAACTTTTAATTAAGGAAAATGTGCTTCAGACGCTGAGAATTTAGCAATGTGCTTCAAATATAAGCTCTCTCTTAAAATGCTCACTGTTTGTAAGTGTATTTCTTGCGCTGATGTTCCTTGATGAACCCTGAATAGGTCACTGCGGATGCAAATACCGGAGTCCCTTCCTATGCTGTCTTGTCCTATCCGTCTTCATTCCATTCCACACCATTCTATTCTACGTCTATACCAAGCGGCCTAACTGAGCAGGCTGTGTTCCAGAAGTAAATTTGGAAGTCAATTATTTAAAATTTGAATATTTTTCTTGCAGAGTTAATGTTATAACAACATGGTTCAACGCTGATGCTTTTGGCTTAGACTCTGGGGCAGGGCTTCCTATATAGGACTAGAAGAGAAACCGTGGATGAGGGCCAATGGTTTTATTCAAGGCTCTGGGATAAGCCACCACCCTTTCTACTCTTTCCCCAAGCTCCCAAACACCCGCTGCCTTTTTAAGCCAGCCATTTGGAAAAACTGATTAAATAAATTAGTTGGCTGGAACTCAAGGAGTGAATCAATGAATTAATCTCTTGGTTTACTCCAAGCTACAATGTCTGCTCTTCATTCTTTATACCTCTCTCCGGAAAAAGGCATGAACAGGAAAAATATTCCAACTTGGAGGCATCTATGAGGTAAACTGATTAACAGGTTTAATATTAAGTAGGGCTGGAAGTGGCAGGGAAGACAGTAGATCACGGAAGTATAGGGGCACCAACAATCAGTCTAAATTGAAGGAGTTGGCAAAACTATAGCAGGTAAGGTGGTGGGTATGTGTGGAAGCCACAAAGTCTGTTTAGATCAGAGGTGAAAGGCTTTGTCGAAGGCACCACTATGTTTTAAATTAATGGGAAAGACTAATTAATTAATCAACTCTTTGTTGAAAACTGTTCGAGTGTCAGGGAAACAATAGTGAACAGACCCCAGCCTCTGGAGAGATCACAGTCTAAACAAGAAGTGGGTAGATTCTTGGTTGGGGAAAAACAGGGTGCTTTGGGAACCCCAGAAGGGAGCACCTCTCGTAAGCAGGAGGCAAAAGTGTGTAGGGAAGGCTTCCTGCAAGAATATGAATTAGCCAGCCGAAGAGAGGCAGAAGAAAGTTCCAAGCTTGGGACCAGAGGAAATGGAACTTCCTTTCGCTGGGAGCTAGAATGCAGAAAGGTTGGAGAAATAAGCATTTGGCATTTTGCAGTTTCTAGAATTTCGTTTCCTCAAGTGAACTAAAATGTAAAACTTTCGTATAGAATAATTTACTAAATTCCTGTGATAATGAAGACTGCTTAACCAAACATCGAGTATTTCATAGCTGGTATTAAAACTAGTTCTCAGAAAAGAAGCCTATTTACTTTCACCAATTGGAATTTCTCTAATGCGAACCTTGCATTAGAGCTGGGAAGTTCTTTTGTTGTCGAAATTATGTAATTATAAACCTTTAATAAGCAGGCTAAGAGAATTACCTTTTGATGTCAGAGAGATCCTAACACCAGAGACAAAAAGATGTTAAGAAGCCAAAGAGGATATTTTCGTGCTTTCTTCATTATTTGTTTAAAAGTAGCAAAATGGTATTTTTTTTTTTTTCCCCTCCTAAAATGACCAGGCAAACGTTTTTCTCTAGGGAAATCCTGGAGCCAAACAGGGTTATTTCACTTTCCTTTTACCTCTCTCTTAAACATCCAATCCTCTCTGCCCTCACCTGCTTTGGCAGGGTTCTTAAGACTGGAGTCCCAGTGGGTAGCAGACACAGAAATGAACCAAGGCCTCAGGAGACAATTTCACTACCGTGTGGCTCTTAAGGACACCAGGTGGGAAGCCAGGTTGTCCGCATTCACATTTAGATGAGGATCAGAATGCAACTCCTGTTAGCATTTCAGAGGATCCTTTGTTGTTAATCTCTTAGAATTCGGAGTTGACTGTAAGGCTCTGGATCAGAAATGGCTATATTTACCTGTAACTTGTAAGAGCCATTTTCTCTGATTAGGAAGAGGCTGGCATGTTCCAGAAGGAGACACTGGTCTCAAGGAGGAGTTCCCTGATGGAGTTAATACCATGGTCTAACGTTTAGGTATTACACCAGAATTTGTTTTTCATTCGAATTGTGTGTATAGGCCTGGAGCCAATTTAATAGTCATTTCTAAAAGATTTTTTAAAAACAGGAATTGGAATTTTTGAATGACAGAATTTTAAAGGAAAAGTGTGGAGTTTTAAGATCTGGTCCATTTATTAATATGATTCATAATGAGTCATGTACTATTTTGTCTCTCCACTTTCTTTTGTAGCTACATAGCCATGATGCCCTTGTTCTTTTTGCCAGAGCTTCAACGGGCTATGAAGTACCCTCAGCCCCTTAGTAATTGCTGCTGACCTTCACTGAGGATGTAACATGTGCCCGGCACTGTTAACGTAGTATCTTGCCGAGACTGTCCAATAATTCTGGAAGGCAGGGGCATAGCAATATGTCCATTTTACAGAGGGGGAAAGGAAGCTTGGAGAGTTTGCATGAATAGCTTACAGTCATATCATTCGTAAAAAGGAGAGCTTAGATTTGACCAGAATGAGCTGGTTAAAAAAAAAAATCAGAATTACTGAGTCTGTGCTCCTAACGACTGCATCCTGTCTTAACAATCCCCACCATGCAGCATTTCATCCACTGGTCTGGGAACGCGGGTTTTGTGATTTAAAAACAGAGTTTCCCTAAAGTGAACTTGATCAAGTAGGTAAAGAATCCACCCTGATTAAATATCGATGAGGCAGTTTATTGACTTCTTCGCAGCGATTTCCCAGAGAAGTGGATTCCTGAACGGAATCACTCATGTAGACAGATGCACTTGTCAGTTATGAAGAGCGCAGTGACACTGCTTTAATTATTACCCCACTTCACTCATTTTCCTATGAGATGGAAGCCTCCCTTTACAACTACCCTTTAGAGAAGGCTTCGTGAAACATTGGGGTCATAGTCATGATAATTATTCAACATTAGATTGCCAAAGAAGCTTTGCTGTGAAGCTGACGAGTGGGAAATGAAACCATGAAGAACACAAGACAAATTTCTATAATAAATGGGAGTTCTCAGCCTTTATTTATTTATTTATTTAGGCTTTATTTTTCAGTTAAAAAAATTGTCTCTGGATCCAAGGTGAATTGAAAATGAGAAGGCCTTCTTAAAATGTAGCTAAAAATCACTTTTAAAGAAATAAAGTATATTGAGGCATAATTTACATACAATAAAATGCACCCTAAGTTTATGAGTTTTCACAAACGTGTGCTATCATGTAACCACCACCATAATTAAGACATAAAAAATTACCATCATCTACGTCCCCGTCAACCCCCAGCCCTGGCCCTAGGCAATCACTGATTTGCTTTTTGTCACTACAGATTAATTTTCTCTTTCTGGAATTTTGTATAAATAGACTCATACAATTGGTACTAAATTGTGTTTGGGGCTAATCTTTCACTCGTCGTGTTTTCAAAATTCCTCCATCTTGTTGCACATTTGAGTGGTTTGTCCCTTTTTATTGCTGAGTAGTACTCCATTGTATTGATGTACGTACCACAATTTATATATCCATCCGTCAATGAATATTTAGATTATTTTTGGTTTAGCTTTCATGAATAAAGCTGGTGTGAACATTCATGTACATGCCTTTCTGTTTTCTTTTCTCTCAGTTAAATGTTGAGGAGTGGGATTGTTGGGTCATTTATGTGCAACTTTATATTATGTTTAACTTTATATGTGTTCCTGAGTGGTTATACCATTCTGCATTCCTTCCTGCAATGTATATGAGTTCCAGTTGCTCTATATCCCTGCTAACACTTGATATTGTCAAATCACTGTCTTTTAAAAATCTTAAAAGCAGGTTTAAAAAAAAAAAAAAGCCTCTTCAGAAAGCTAACTTTAAAAGCCAAATTTTGCTGATATTGGAAAGGTCAACAAATTCACTCTGTGGCAGTCAGTAGGGGGAGGAAAATGCTTTGCATCTGACTCTCTGGAACTGAGCTATTGGCAGCATTAACTGGAGCCCCCTGGCTTAAAACCTCTGTAAAAAATCTCTCTCATGGTAAAGCGGAGGTGATTTCTTGTCCTCCCAGAGGCATTACAGAGCCATACTAATGACTTGAAAGGTGGTCGTTTCCTCACACCCAGCACTTTATGTCGTGTCCAGATGTTTCACATGTGTCAGAGAGTGACTGTGGGTTAGCCCTCTCAAACTCAAAACTTGTCTGGGGACACCGTCTGTTTTTCCTTCTGGGTGTAGATGATGCGAGGCACAGAGTAGATGTCCAACAACTCCTTGTTGTTTACGTGCTTTTCATGAGAGTCTTAGATGATCAAACACAGTGGCAGTGGCAGGCCTCCCAGTTAACATAATAAACATGACATGACAGCAGGCCTGCCATGCCTCATCTTTCGGGTACTGTGAACCACACTTTGAGTTCTTTGCTATTCAGAAAAACAGTGCCAACTTTTGGAAGGGAAAGGCTAAAACGTAGAGGTGTTTATGTTTGACCTGCTTCATCTGACAGAAAGCTCGATAGTTAAGCTCCCTGAGGCTGCTTATGATAGACCTAGAATACCTTATGGTTTTTTATGAGATTGGTCTCTCAGAATCTACCTGTCTGCCACTGGGGCAGGCAGTGGGGACACAAGGAGGAAAGTGCACCCTCCACTCCTCTCTTGTCCTCTCAGTGGAGATGATAAGTAGACCAACTGTCCAGTTGAGTGTGCATGTGCTGTAATACAGCTGAGTACCGGGTTTCCTGAGATTAAAAGAGGTTCACCTAGCACAAGTTCAAATCCAGTCCACAAATATTTGCCTAGCTGGTGTCGACCAGGCTCTGAACTTGTTGGAGCCACTGACCTTCATGGAACTTCTAGGCTTGTGAGAAGATGACCAGGAAGCCAGGAAGACAAGTGCAGCAACTGGAGACTGTCACAGAGAAGGGGTGTGTGTGGGGGAGCATGTGGCAAAGGGATTCATTCTGGTTTGGAGGGGTAGGAAGGACTTGCCAAATTGGGGGGGGGGTGGTGGTGCTCAGGAAGGCCTTCGATAGGAGGGGAGGGAGGGGAGGTGCGTCCCAGGTGAGAGCAGAAACAATGCATCCAGAATCCAACTGGAATGTCAGTGCCCCAGGAATGGGAAGAAGACCCATGGGACCAGAGCTCAGGTGATTGTCATCACACCTGAGCAGTTCTCTGCTGTGGAGGAAGAGGGGCCGAGCCTGAGACGGGGAGGCATGGATGCAAGCTTGTGGTGTGGGCTTTCAACTCAGGCTCTTAAGGAGGGAGAGAGGCACTTGGGTGGCTCAGTGGTTGAGTGGCTGCCTTTGGCTCGGGTCATGATCCCGGGGTCCTGGGATGGAGCCCCACATCGGGCCCCCTGCTCAGGGGGGAGCCTGCCTCTCCCTCTCCTGCTGCCTCTCTGCCCCTCCGCCCCCCACCCTGGCCCAGTGCTTGTGTTCTCTCTCTCTCTCTCTCTCTCTCTCTCTCTCAAATAAAGTCTTTTTAAAAAAAAATAAAAGAGGAGGAGCTGTGTGTATACTGAATATGAATCGAATATGAATCAGCTTAAGATGCTTCAGCCTTAAATACATCTGAAATGCATCTAAATATGTTAAATACACCTGAAACACATCTAAATATGGTACTACTCACACAGGCTAGCCAGCAAACTTACCATTTTAGTTGGAGTCTTTAAGTAAAGCCTCCCTTCTCCCATGTAAGTTGACATTTCCCCAACACTATTTTCCATGAATAGAACTAGCCAGCGCTGCCCGTGATCCTCAAACCCCAGCTTGACGGTGTCCTGGAGAGATTAGGAGGGTACATCCTTTACAGAAAAGGCCACAGAGAACTTGACAGGGCCGACTTTGAACCCAGAGCTCTGGCTCCTCTCCTAGTCTCTCCCATCCGCAAATTTTCTCCAGTGAAAGTCCTATTCACATAGCTCAGAATCTGGATTTCTTTTTTCTTTTCTTTCTTTCTTTCTTTCTTTCTTTCTTTCTTTCTTTCTTTCTTTCTTTCTTTCTTTCTTTCTTTCTTTCTTTCTTTCTTTCTTCTTTTTCTTTCGTTTTTTTTTTTTTTACTTATTTTGAATTAAGTTGTGTTTTTCACAACTGGACAACTTTTCAGAACTCTTCCTGTCTCAAAACCGTCATGTATTTTGTTTGTTTTCTTGCCCAGGACACAGAAAGGTGCCTGGAACACAATGGACATGTGATGATTATACCTTGAGTGAAAGAATGAGAACATTGACAGTGAACAGATATTTCAAAATTCAACCTGATTTTGCTCTTGCTGACACACACCATCACCTTTACTCCTATTCACCCTTCCTCCCAATTTGAACTCTATCTAGACTGATGTAAAACAACTCTCTGATTCTGTTGTTGATTCTGAAATCTGTTAGTCCCTGCCCCAACCCCATACCTGCCCCTCTGTGCTGCTTTTTAGGAAGAATTGACTATTTCGAGGGAAATGCTTCCTGCTTTTTAAAACTTGTATTTGATTGCTTCAGGACAGAATAAAAATTCCTCCTGTGTCTTTTCTCCTAATTTTTAACCTATATGATGAAAAAGTGTTGGCTTTATTTATAATATGCTACTAATCTTGTATCACTTTACTGCCATCAATTCTTATCACCTCCTGGTGGAGGATACAGTGTCGATTTATATAATCCACTGGCAGACAGGCGATACTTTCACATTTGCCTGAGCTATGAGATTTGCTCTGTGGAAAAGTGTTTGTTAATGAAAAGAAGGCAAATTACATTTTATATATCAAAAATGTCATTGTCCTTATTCAAAGATGTTGCTGCAGCCACCTGCTAGAGAGTGGAGTTGGGAACAGCTGTGTCCAGAATGGTTGGAAGGCAAAGAACACATGCTTTGAATATTCCTTTAGCCTGTTTGGAAATCAAATCGGAGAGGACCCGTCGGTATTTGTACATTTTCCTTCACACCTCGGGTGAAAGTCTCAAGTGGGCCTTGAGAAGGTGGTGGTAAGCTAGCTGGTTCTCCAGGCTTCTGACTAATATGGTTATAAATAAGGGATGGTGACTAACAGCCACTCCGAGTCTGGCAGTGTGGGGAAAAGAGCTGTGGACTGGGACCAGGTGTGGGTGGTTTGGGTTCCACGTTTAAGCAGTTCTGCAACCTTGGGAAAACCACTTGATATTTTTGCTTCTAGTTTCTTCTTTGGCAAAATGGACGGGTCAGGCCTGCATCTTCCTGGCCCGTGTCAGAGAGCTGTCATGAAGATCTGAAGGACTGTGTGATGGTGCTTTGACAAGATAAGGCACTACGTAAATGCAAAGCAGCATTCTGGGATGTGTGGGAATTTTGGTGGGCAAGGCAAATTAAGGTGATAGTTCTGAGAACAGAGCTGGCTGGGACCCTGGTACTCTACAGGTGTCTGGGTTGGTCCCAAACTAGTGACTAGGGAGAAAGAGCAAGTCTCTAATGTGGAAATAGGATAGCCTTCACCCTTTCCGGTCCAAAATCACCAGGTGAAAAGGACTCATCTAGATGCATTCTCTACCTCTTTTACGGTGACCACACACATAGTTTATACCTGCCATATCCCTTTTATTCTTAATGATATCCCAATTCAGATGATAAATTATATGACCACTCTACTTATCAGGCACTTGACCAGGCAGTCATATGGTAAATGCTGGAGAACCTTGAATGTCACAAGATTTCCCAAACCCTGAGGCCTAACAGACTCCCCTCTTCTAGACTGGGAGCCAGTTTTTAGCACTTGTCTTTTCTCTGCTCTTTGGTGACTCCTCGTTATCAATCAATAGTTCTCCATTCTTCTGTTTCATAGTCTTCTTGCTCAGGGAAGCAGGAAGGAGAACCTGTTTTCTGAGAGGTTTTGTTCAAAGGCAAACATTTTAGCCATGTAGGAAGTCTCTAGAAGCTGGAAAAGGCAAGAGAATGGGTCATCCCCTAGAAGCTCCAGAAAGGAACGCAACCTGCTGACGCATTGATTTTTAGCCCAGTGAGACCCGTGTCGGACTTCTAACCTACTAACTGTAATATACTCAATCTGTGTTATTCTTAAGCCACTGGCTTTGTGACTTCATAGACATACTAGAAGGCTAATGATAATGATGGCAAAATAATAATAGCAAATGAATATAGCGTTCATCAATCAACAAGCATCCGTTGGATATTTGTCGTGGGTCCAGTACGAATGCCACCAGTGCAGAAGTCCCAGGGAAATAGAACACACAAAGCCTGCCCTCAAGGAGCACACTAAGACTAATGCATGTGGAGCACTTGGAGAGCAGTTAATAAGGGTGCTAATTAAGTGCTGAGTATACTGAGCAGAAGAATTTGAAAAACAATTGTAGGAGAGTCCACATGAGCAAGGAGGTAATGGGTGAGAATGATGAATGAATGAAAAACTTTGAGCATTTTAACTGATAATGATCTGACTCCCAAAGAACTTATTAATCAATGTGCTTAATTGCTGTGTATGGAATTATACATGGCACACAATAAATATTGAAATTCTTCTAGGTGTAGACCCTTTTCCTTTATATTGTCTTCTTGGGTGATTTCATCCATATGACACATGCATGCTGTAATGGGCTGAATAGTGGCTCCCAAATACATATGTCTGCATCCTCACCCCTGGAACCTATGGATGTGACCTCATATGGAAGAATGGTCTTTTTTTTTTTTTTTTAAGATTTTATTTATTCATGAGAGACACACAGAGAGGCAGAGACACAGGCAGAGAGAGAAGCAGGCTCCCTGCAGGGAGTGCGAGCCAGACCTCGATCCCAGGACCCCGGGATCACACCCTGAGCCAAAGGCAGATGCTCAACTGCTGAGCCACCGAGGCAGCCCAAAAGAATGGTCTTCGTGGTTATAGTTATGTCAAGGATCTTGTGATGAGAGCATCTGGACTATCTAGATGGGCCCTAAATATAATGACAGGTGTTCTATTAGGAACAGGGAGACAGAAGAGAAGACACACAGAAGAGGTGATATGAAGACAGGCAGAGATCAGAGTAATGTGGCCACAGGCCAAGGAACACCGATGATGGCTGGCAGCCACCAGAAGCAGGGAGAGGCAAGGAAGGATTCTTTCTAGAGCCTTCCAAGGGAACATAGCCTTGCTGACACCTTGATTGCAGACTTTTGGCTTCCAAAACTTTCTAGAGAGAATAAATTTGTTTTAGTATCACATTTGTGGTAATTTGTTATGGCAGTGGTGGTAGGAAACGAATACAGCTGGCTTCGGTGGCCAACCCCACGTAGATGTCTCAGAGATGGTATTTCTAGCCCTGAGAGCTCGAGGCTGTTTGTTCAGTTGCCTGACATCTCTAGATGTTTTAGGGCCACTTTAAATCCATTATGCCCCAACTCTTCCCGGTACCCAAGCCTGCTCCTTTTCTAGTTTCCCAGGACACTAAATGATACCACCATCTGTTCAGTTGGTCACCTCAGAAGTCTGGGAGTCCTTCTCAATACCACTGTTTCCTATATCTTAAACACCAAATCACACGGAATTTTCCTCGCAAATATTTCTCAAATCTGTCTTCCCTCTGAATTTCCATCATCGCCACCTTTGCTCTTTCTCTCACCGTCTTCTTGCACCGAATTACTGCACCTGGCCCTGAACTCGACTCCCCACAGAGATGGGTCTCGGCCATCCCAATCTCTTTCCTACCCTGCAGCCATTGTGATATTTTCAAAATGCAGCTTTGATTGTGTTACCCCTGCTTAGAATCGTTTAGTGATTCCCGCTGCTGGTATAATAAAATTAATATGGGCTGAGGATGGCTGCAAGGTCCCCATCCTGCATGAGGCTCCTCTGGGGGGCCTGCCCGCCTCGTCAGCCTACCCTGCCCTCTGTACCGTCTGCCACAGTCCATTTGTACATGCTGCTCTGCCTGTTAGGAGCATCCTTTCCTTCTTTGTCTGGATAACTCTGACTTAGGCTTCTGATTCCAACATTATTTTCTCAGAGGAGTTGCCTCTGACTTCCTAAACCAGGTAGAAGCCTGATGCTTTTCAGATTTTCATGGTATCCTGTATCTCTCCCTCAAAGATCTTGCCTGTGTTGCAATTTTACACATTTATTGTTTTATTAACGGATGTGCTCCCTTGGTAGACTATAGGCTCCACTGAGAATTAGCGAAGTTGTTTCCCAGAGCCTAGCACCTTGCCTAATAGGTGCTTAATAATATTTCTTGCATTAATTAATATATGAAATAAGTAGCGTATTAATATTATCCATATTCTGGGAAGGCTCTGGCCATTTGAGGGTTGTAGTGAAGGGGGCTAAATATGTGGTCACCGGGCATGCATGGGAAGAGGGAAGGTGCCTCCCTCGCTCACCTTTTTTTTTGGAGGGGGGTGTTTCAACCATTCAAGGTCTCTCCAGCATCATCTGTCTTCCATGTTGCTTGAATATTACAAACTGTCTCTCAGACTGGGTTTTGGAAGAATAAGCGTATAAAGTCTATTTTCAGGAAGCATATGAGTCAGTTAAGTTTTTATTTCCCAAGTGCTGTGCCAGCTTGTTGTGATTTCAGCAGGATGCAACAGGTGCACATATTTTTAGCTTTTATGACAAGTATTGTATACTTATCCTCAGGAGTCCTCCGCTTGAATGATGCCAAGTGGGGAAGAGCTTGCCCACAGCAGCGTGCTTGTTTGGAGAACAGTAAAATTAGCAGCAGAACCACCCCCCCCCCAAAAAAAAACAAAGAACAAACAACTCTTTCCCCTTAAAAGCAGCAAAGGCAGCAAGATTAAGCTTTGGCTTTCTGAAAAGAGGGTTTGGTTTTAGGGAAAATAGGCTGCTTCTCAAAACCCAGACCATGGTGACTATGAGATTAGTATGGAACCAGTTGATCATTGCCTGAAAACAAGACACCAGCCCCTAAAACATGCTTTGCTGCTCCTCGGACTCTCCAGGGGGCTTTTCCCTCGACAGGTGAAGGTTTTGAAGAGTACTTTAATTAACTTGTATCAAAGAGACTGTATATAAGAAAGAACTGTGTAAAGATTTCTTTAATTAATGAGTTTTATCAGGTCTTTTCCAATGTCTATCAGTAAAGTAGTTGGTGGGCTGCCCGGGGTCCTTGGTGGTATATTCAGTCAATAAGCTATTCATGACTCTGGCAAGTAGCTGGGTTTTTAAACCAATGGGAATTTGGTGGACAATTTCCCTTTGCTACCTTTAGCCACATTGCTGGAATCTATAAACTGTTCCCTTTCTGAGAAACAAAGCGCTGAGGTGAGCAAGCAGCCAGCAGGGTCTGTAGCAGGCCCCTTAATTGAAGAAGCATGGTGCACATTTACTCTCAAAAGTAACTAAAGAGGGGGTTAGTGTTATATTTGGCAGGGTGGGGGGTGTGTGTGTGGAGGGGAGAGTGGGATACCATTGTGGGTGATATGCACAGTTGTTAATTAAAAAAACTTTTTTTTTTTTTTTGGTGTAATTTTGAAGAGTCCCATGCATCTCATTGTCTTTTCAGAATGGCAATAAGCCCAGAGGAAGAACTTTCTCCCTCTGTAAATCAAAAGTGAGCAGACAAAGGTCAAAATGCCCAAAGCCACAAGAACATTAACACTTTAGATGTAAAGATTCCCTCAGAAACAAATGCTCAGGCTCACTCTGGAGAGAGCAGACGCCTTATCTTTGTGAGTTTACACAATGGAGCCAAACTGTACCCGTAGCCACTTTAACTACACCAGGGCCTGGATCTTTTAGCAGCCCACAGTCATTAAAGCTCTCAGAAAGCCTCCCAGGAGCCAATGCGCTTGCTCAAGTATATGCTATAAAAGGTCCCAGAGATTTACAAGGGGCCGCTCCACGCTAAACCAGGCACCGTCTGATAAACAAGCAATTTTAGCTGCAGGCTAAATGATGCTCTTTGAGGCTTTGATTTACAAGGCCGAAGATGATATATTTGCAGTTTGGGGATAGGTTCTGCTAGGGGCTTGCTGTGATTACTCACCCATGAGCAGAATTCAGGGCTCAAGATCCAACTTGGAGGTCAGAAAATTGCCAGTGGAATGAAAGAGGGTTGATGAGGTTTATTGAGATGCTAAATAGATATATATTATTAAAAAACAAAAAAAAAAACCAAAAAAACAAAACAAAAAAAACAAAACACAACCTCAGTAAGCCAGTAGTTTTGAACACTTCTTAAGCTTTCTGGGGACCACAGTTTTTTTTTTGTTGTTGTTGTTAGTTTGGCTTAAGTCCCAAAGATAGGAAAATAATCTGCAAAATTGATCCGGTGGTCTAATTTGACTTTCATTACGTTTAAGAAGCAAACACAGGCCTCGTTTATTATTGCTGACGTTTAAAAATAAGAGAAAAAAAATGTCCAATTTAGCATTTATGTAATTGCTAAGGAATCTGAAGGCAACTTTGAAGCAAATCGAATCACCTTTAGAGGAATCACCTCTATTCGGAGGAATAGACGGAGGGTACGGGAACCTGAATTAAGAACTGAGACAATGCTTTTAAAACTCGGGGTTCTGGGAAATGATTTGGCACATTTTTTTTTTTTTTTGCTCAGAAGTTTTATGTTCGGTAAATCTGTGAGTGTCCATGGATGTTGGCACTGTCCTAGTATAAGGATAAAATACTGTCTCGGCAGAGAAGACCATGGATGATCTCAGCCAAATGTGAGAAGCATGAGGAAGGAGGGCTGTGGGGTGCCGAGGGGGCGCAGAGGAGAGGACGTGGCCTGTGGGACACAAAGGGGAGTTCAGGGACAGACAGACAGACAGGCCCATCCCCGGATGCTCTTCCTCCCTCCCCATGAGTGGCCTGGCAGACACAGAGAAGAGGATGGCAGGGGCATTTCTGGCACCAGGGGGTTCTGGCCTGCAGCACCCTGGGCTGTGCAGCTCCGGCGAGGGCTCTGGACTTGGGAAGGCCTCAGAACCCCGGGGTTCAGGTTCAGGCAGCACCAGGCAGGTTCAGAAGCTGCCAACCCGACAGCTTTGTCCACCAAATTCCTATCCTTCTAGCAAGGGCATGAGTGGCACATTGCACACAAGGCGGGAGGGGGCAGCGTGAGGTCACGGCTGGCGGTAGGCTGGGACGCTGTCTGTCGTTTCTTGGGTGCGGGGGTGGGGTGGGGGTGGTGGTGAGGGGAGGAAGCACAGCCCGGCCTCCTCTCTCAGGAGATGGAGTTGGGTGGGGGTGCTGTGCATGCCAGACCCTGGGAATGGCATATATTTTTCTCCCCAGGCCACTTGTATTTTTAGAAAGCCCAGAGGCCTACCCCGCAGCCATGGGACTCCGATGATGCAGCCGAGTAAGGTGGCCTTTGGGGAGACTGGAAGGAGGGAGGGGGTTGGTCTCCCTGCCAATCAGCTGTCACCGAGCACTGTTTCCTTATGGGATAACACACCCTGGCGGGGCTTAAAGGCTAGTAATAATGACCAACCTTTATTGAGTGCTTACTATGTGCCAGGCACTATTCAAAGGGTTTGATATATATTAAGTCGTTTAATCTTCAAAACAGCCCCTTGAGGTAGGTACTTTGTAAACTAGATTTTACATACGAGGAAATTGTTAAACTTGCTCATGGTCATATGGTTGATGAGGTCATACTCAGCTGCTCCCGGGACAGTGAATGCAACAGCAAATTTTGCAGGCAAGCACCTCCAGATTGGAAATCGAGGGCATCACTGCCCCTGACCCCCCAGCGATCGACCCCTTGGGCTTGGTGCTTCATGGCAGCACCCCGAAAGCCTTCCTCGGCGGCCAGCCCTCACCCTGACGACCACGTCCCTTCTCGAAACCTCAGTTGCAGGGGCTGGAAAAAAAAGGCCCTTCCCCTTCACCCTCTAAAATAATTGGAACATCGGCTACATAATGCCTGTGAAACACTTAAGACTATGCAAATGAGGGATATCACAGAGACGGAAGGTGATGGTATTTTATAGCAGCGCATTAAGACGTATCATTGTAGGGCTAGTGGGCTGCATGGAGTCGCATCCTTCTATGCGCTCCTTTCCTGAATTTTAGTGTGGAATTGCACGTGCTTTTAAAAATCCACCCAAGCTAATTGTCTTTATGAACACAGACCTCTGCACAAGCTTGACTGGATCTAATAAATTCCCCTGGCCAAAATATTTTTCAAGTATTATAGTGTAATTTGCTTTATCATGTCCAGTCTCTGCCTAATAATGCACAACTCCCAGGAGCCAAGTATATTTCATGAAGCTTACAATTACTTTTATAAAAGTTGCAGTAAAGTATAATGATTTTTAATGGCATCAATGATACCATTGTATATATCGGTTTCAGTTTTGAAGTAGACTTAAGTTCAAAGACCCAAGGGGACCATTCTCCTCTCGATGCACTTGTGTTACTCCCATTAATGCTAATGGGACAGACAAATGCTGCTCTGGAGGAGAATATATCTACCCTTAGGAAGGTAACAGGTTTTAATTAGTAATGCTTTGAATCGCACAAAAGCAGCTCGCCCTCTGTAAACAGCAAGTGCTCTGAGGGAGGCAAGCAGGGATCACAGCCTGGGTTTCTCATATGGAATCTTCACGGTCAAACTTTGTAAGGGGTGAACACACCTGAGGGTGAGAGAAAAAGCCTTGACTGGTGGGGGGTTGGGTGGTTGGGGGGGTAGGGGGGTGAGGAACTTAGCTTTGGGGAAGTCACAGAGCGAAAGCACTATTAAATGTCTGAGTGCCTGGGCATCAAGCAGATCTCTGGAGTGGGGTTGTAGCCGTGACTGGATCTTTGCAAAGGACGCTGGGTTAACCCGACACTCTGGAAATGAAGGCCTGATGGAGTTGGGTCCGCCTTTATTTGATCACAAGATTTCAACATAAAAAGTGCAAGTCTAGAGAGGATCACCCAGTCGGAGTGCCCGGGGGTGGTTTAGTGCTGGGGTTGGGGCAGCGAAGCACTTTCTCAGGAAGTGGTTCTCAGGCCAAAAGAATGGACACTGGGTGAAGGAAGGGAAATAGAAGCTGCCATTTTGGCAAGATGGCTGTTCCACGCCACCGTCTACACTGTGTCTCAAGCATGGGCGTTGGAGGAGGCCAGAAGGTCAGTTTTTCCCTCCTATGTACACAGCTCTAGCTTGCTTTCAAGAAGCCTGTAGAGTTTAAAACCATTTAAAATTAAAGGGTGCCTGGGTGGCTCAGGCAGTTAAGGATCTGACTCTTCAGCTCAGTTCAGGCCTTGATCACAGGGTGGTAAGTTCAAGCCCTGCGTTGGGCTCCCCACTGGGCATGGCGCTTACTTGAAAAACAACATTTTTCTTTAATTAAAATATATTTGACATATAGCGTTGTGTAAACTTAAGGTGTACAATATGTTGGTTTGATATTTAAATATTATGATATGATGGCCGTTGTAGCAGTAATTAGTACCTCTATCACATCACATAATTATCATTTCTTTTTAGTGGTTGGAATAATGAAGATAGAAAAACGAATAAATAAAAAAAACACATGTAATTTAAAAAAAAAAACCCGTGTGTGAAAAGACAGTTTTTAGGTGTACCTATTCACCCTGGATATTATACCCCAGGCTTCAGTTAGAGTGTTTAAAATATAGTATGTTCAACCCAGAATTTTTGGTCATAAATCTGTTAGGAATTGAGATAAATTTATATTCGTCACCCGTCTTTGGTTTTCTAAGGCTAGGCCCAAATGATCATGGATTTTGTGTTAGCATGGATTAATCTGGTTTTATCTCTCAACAAGCAGACTGAATTAGGATAACAATAATATAGAAATCGGCGTGTGTTTTTCCTTTTTCTTAAAATTTTTAGATATAGTGAGGTTAACAAAAACCAGTATTCATTGTGCTTGACTCTGATGACTAGAACAAGAAACAGTGTTGGAAAGACTTAGTATTTGGAGGAAACTGATTGGAATAACACTCCACTGGTTATAAGCACAATTTTTTTTCCATATAAATATTCGGGGAATACTTTGCTTTAAAAAGCCTGAAGAAATTCGATAATGGAAGAGGACACTCTCTGCCGTTTCACAAAGGAAAATATAAATATGTAGGGTAAGCAGAGTGTCTCTATTCACTCTTGCTGCTCTGTTTCCCCTCCTGTGACTCTGGAAAAAATCCCATTTACAGAAGTATTAAGCTTATTGTGGAAGAAATGTCACAGGCACATTCTCCAGCTCATGAATTCATTATCACATGTGTTCAGGCTGGAGCTGTGAGGTGCAATGTCCTTTTCTCTGAGGTAGCCCCACAAGATGCACTCTGCTGTCAGGATGATTTCATTTAGACCCAATTTCCCCAGATCTTTGAATGTTGCAGATGACTACCTCTGTTCTCTCCACATTTCCCCTCCTGCCTTACTAGAGACTGTAAATGTTATTAACTTTGAAGTGTCTATTTATGTTGCTCTACAAACCGTCATCCTCCCTCCTCCGCCCAATCCAACAAAAGTTGAGGTTTGAAGTTTGCACACTGGAAACAGCCTGTTAAAGTCTTTTTAGGCTTGCACCAGTCCCGCAGCACAACACATCGGGAAGGCCCGAACGCCAACATCAGTCTTATTTCTGCCCAAACAGTAGCAAACCTCTTAATGCAAACTTCTTGGCTGCATTGCAGTCTGGTCATATAATTTACTCTGCTTTTGATTTTGTCTCTCTCCCCTCCATCCTGTTTTGCCACTTGAAGTGTGAGATTTTTCCACCCTAAATGTTCTTCAGTAGCAGCATAACAAATTCTCAGAGCAACTTGGGGACATAGCCCATGAAAATGCTCTGGATTATAGAATGACTGAATTCATTTGAGAAGTCCAGGGAGAGGCTTGATTTTGGATATTTAAACAAATTCAAGGGCCTTATACTTTTCTCATGTAAACACTAGAACCTTCAAGATTGTAGCACCCACGTTGTTCTTCCATTACCATGGATCCCTGTCTATAGCCATGTATGACACTCCAACAGCTCTCTGGGATCCAGAGATGGAATCAGGTGTAGAGAGCGATAAAACTGTCCTATCAGATGCCTCTGGACAGTTGTTACATTAGAAATAAACTTCCAGGTTAGACAACTTGCTCTTGTTTGGGGAATTCTGAGACAGCACCTTAGCCTGCACACTGACTATAATAATTCGTGAGAAAACAGGGCAGGAAAAACCATCTTATGGATTGCCCATGGTGCTTGATCAAAGGCAGGAGCTGGATGGGCATGTGGGGGGCTGGGGTTGGGGAAGGGGGTTCAGAACAGCAGAGCCAACCAGGGAGGGTGTGTCTTCTCACACATTGCCGACTCGGGGTTTGGAAAGGTTGAGCTGTGGCAAGGTAGCTCTGCCCAACACGTAGCTGGGCAGTCAGGGACTGACACCAATGGCAACTTGTACCATCTTGTGATGCCATATAACTTCATGCTTGGTCCCATCTTCTCAACTAAATTGGGAGTTTCCTGAGGATAGGTTCTGTATCTGCCACTTTGGTGCCCCTCAGAGCGCCAAGCATGTGACTTCTCAATAAGTAGAAGTTCCATAAGTAATGGTTTGTCAAATCACTTAAAAAGGATGATACACATGTAAGAAACCAGAGTTAAAGAACTAGAAAAACCCAAGTACAACCAATGTCTTTCTCACCTGCAGATTTGAAAAGAAACAACTCACAAGATCCTCTACTTCAGCCTTGATGTTACAGATGAGGAATCTGAGGTCTAAGGAGGCGAGGTGACTTGCCCAAGGTCAGATAGTTTGGGGGCAAACCAGCACAGTTACCCAAGCTTTTGGTCTGATAAGAATCACTGTTTGCTCTAGACTGTGCATTTTTAAAAAAAGATTTTATGTATTTATTCATGAGACACACAGAGAGAGGCAGAGACACAGGCAGAGGGAGAAGCAGGCTCCCTGCGGGGTGCATGATGCGGAACTTGATCCCAGGATCACGCCCTGAGCCGAAGGCAGGTGATCCACCACTGGGCCACTCAGGAGTCCCTCTGACTGTGCTTTTATTCCAAAGCTGTCCATGGGTTAGCTAGCAGGTACAGGACTGGCCTACTCTGCCCTTTATATTTAAAGGGTCACACATAAAATAAAACATATTTAAGGGAGCGTCCTTCTTAAGTTTTAAGGGGGAGAAAGTGATTTTTCCAGAGTAGCTGTCATTTGACAAAATTAGAAGGATTCTTTGGAAAAGACTTTTTTAAATTCCTTTGGAAGAGGTATTGGCAAAATGGGCTCTTGCTTTATTGCTACTTAGCTGACGCTTAGGAAGAGAATCTAGGGCTCTAAGAGGCATCCTTAAGGCAAAGGGTTTTTCTGCAGCCCTTAGCATTACAGTGCCCAAGTGGGAGGGAGATTCAGCTGCACTCAAAGCAGTCAAGATAACATTTTGTAATAGACTAGGGCCAGAGGGCCAGATTGTATCACACCAAACTCCTTGGGAGTTCTAGATAGCATCATGTCCAATCATACTGAAAGGCTTCCACTTCATGTGAAGCCATAACGTAGATCTCTGTATTTCACTGCGTATCCTGCTTTCTCTTTAGTGGGCTTTGTCTTCTGGAAAGTATCACAGTGCACCGAGGAAACAATGAACTGTTACTTGGATACATTACCTCTGAAGGGCTCTTCAAAAATCCCCACGGGGACTTTATTTCTCAGACACTAACTTTGCTCATATGTATACTTAAATGGATCCCAAAGCTTGATAGTGAAGGATGTGGTTTACAATAAAATATCAAAAAAAAATTAAACACAAATGCTTCCTGGCAAAGGGGGAGATGGGGTGGTGGTAGTGGGGCAGTGCGGAGGAAAGCTAGCCTGTGGGCGCTCAAAAGCTTAAACTTCAACCATTTGGTCAGGAAAAGTATATTCTGTCAGTCAAATTTCAGGAAAATGAGATGTCTCTGACCATGGTTTTTACACAAAAAACCATGTCTAAATGAAATCTAATTAGGTAAATGGTAAAGCTTTTTCTAATTTGCTTTCTCATTCCTTCGGTAAACCTTGAGTTATTTTTTATTGCTTTTGGCCAAAGGCCATTACAAGACTTATTGAGCATTGAGCAGGTTCGGTGTGATCTTTAGGATATATTAATTTACAACTAAAAAAATATGGTTGTACAAACATTTCAAGGACTAAACTAGCTGATGGGTTAAACAGGGTACCGGTTTTGATTTAACTAGTAGGCTTATCCCTTAGATTGGCCCGACACTCTAGCAAACATGGGTTAACAAAGACTCAGGAGCTCCCAGTGGCAGAGGGATCGCTTACAGCAGGGAGGGAATTTGCTTTTCTTTCTCTTCCTGTGGACTGATCCTGTCCTGGCTGCCAGTGTATGTCAGCAAGTTCACAGGCTTTAATTCATTGTAAGCTCCAAGTTATTGCACACCAGCACACTTCCAAGAAAAGAGATGTCATAGAAATCCAAGTTACATAATGGGACACCAGTACTAATCAAATTTTGTTGTAGCAGTACTGCCCCATAGTAATTAGAACGATGCTACCGAGACTCTTGGCATTTCTACGTGACATTTCCTGAATTATTTGACATACTCTGTAGGAGGACATCCTTCTTCACAAAGGTTTATTTTAGGCTCTCTGTGAGATATAGATATCTGGTAAAAAGAACCAAGCCTGGTCTGTCACTGGAGCTTTCTAAACACTTGCCTCCCCCACCCCCACCCCCAGATAAAATCAGCATAATGGTGTTAACCTCTGAGTATCATTACAGTTGAGCAGTACTGCCTCTTAGTGCTATGCCTTGATACTCCAAGCCCAGGAGCGTCTCACGGGACCCATACCTCTGGGCACAAGCCAGTGACTATTTGGGGTTGTATTACCTTAAGAAGAAGGTCATGTTGGAGACATCTTATTTGCTTCTTCATGATGGATCCCAGTTGTCAGATTCTCAGTGGTTGGGAGGACAGTGACTTTTTACGCCTGGTCATCAAATCCTCTCTTTCATTCTTAGGGAGAGAGGTGTAACTGAACTCCTCAAAACTCAGTGGCATAATATTTTATTATGTCCATGGATTGGATGGGTCAGGAATTGAGAAAGGCCAAAGGGTTCTTCTCTGTTTCACATAGTCTGAAGTGTTTCAAAGAACTAGGAGCGTCTTAAATGGTTGCAGCTGGAGTGGCTGGGGCTGGGGTGTCTACTTCCAAGGTAGCTTCCTTACTCACATGTCTGGCACCTGGCTGAGATGGTTGAAGGATCTCTCAGCTGGGACTACTGACCTAAGTCTATATGTTGCCTTTCCAATATGGTGGCCGCAGGGTGGTTGGACTTCTAACATGGTGGCTCAGGGCTCCGTCATGAATATTCCAGCAAACAATGTGGAAGCTGTATGGCCTTTTATGACCCAGTCTCCGAGGTCACTGGCATCACTTCTGTCATTCTTTATGAATCAAAGCAAACATAAGCCTGCCCTGATTCAGGGAGAGGATACATAGACCCTACCTTTTGATGGAAGAAATATCATAGAAGATGCACCCATGTTTTTTTAAATTTCTCCATGAACATTTAAGTTGTTCTGGAAAAGCTCCCAGCACCTATGGTGACTATGGACTAAAGCAACCCATTCATGGTCTAATCCATTTCATTTCTAATCCTATCCTAAGGTAGGACTGCCCCCTTGTACTCCTTAGGGTAAAGCCTCAACTATTGAAACAGAGACATCCGAGAATATAGTGACTCAGATAAGATGGAAGTTTACTCTTCTCTAATATACCCAGGTGTACACAGTGAGATCCAGTGTAGTCAGGCAGCTCTGCTACACAAGGTCCTTCAGAGAGCCAGCCTTTTTTTTTTTTTTTCATTTTGCTGTTTTATTGTTCTTCAGGGTGTTACTCTCTTCCATGTTGTCAAAGGTGTCTTATCGTCACCAGATTTTCATTCTAGCACAAGAGGAAGAGAAAATGGAGGGTGAGCAACTTTCTTTCAAGAGAGTGACAAAGAAATTGCACACATCAAAAAAAAAAAAACAAAAACAAAAAAAAAACAAAAAAAAAAAAAAGAAATTGCACACATCAATTCCATTCACAATAGTTTCGTAACATGGGTGTGGCTAGCTGCAAAGGAGGCTGGGAAATGTAGTCTCTAGTTGGGTGTCCACGAGCCCTGATAAAAGTCATGTGTCCCCAGGGTTCTATCACTAAAAAGAAGAAAAGGAGAATGGATACTGGGGGGACAATTAGTAGTTTCTGCCATCAGCTTTTGAGACATCCCTGGAATATTTGCCAGGCACATGCAAGAGTGGAAGTCGGCAAACTTGTTCTGTGGAGGGACAAACAGTAAATGTTTTAGGGCCTGGGCGCCAAACGTCTCTGTCTGCATTAGTTTTCTATTGCTGCTATAACGAAGGACCACAGATGGGGTGGCTTAGAACACCAAATTTATCTTACAGTTCAGTAGGTTGGAAGTCTGACACAGGTTTCACTGGGCTAAGATCAAGGCTGCATTCCTTTCTGGAGGCTGTAGGGAAGGATCTGTTTCCTAGCTCATGGGAGCTGCTGGCAGATTTTCTTGTACACAGCCTCCTACATTTCAGAATGAGGATTCGGGGGGCAGTCCATCCTTCTCATGCTGCTATCTCCCCCATTGGTTGTAGCCAGGGAAAAGTCTTTCCATTTTTAAGGACTCATGCGATTAGTTTGAGTCGTGTGGAGTAAGATAGTCACAAGTTGTGGGTAATGGGACACAGACACTTTGGGGGCAGTCATTCAACTTAGCTATCATAGGTCAAAGGTAGCCCGGGACAGCATGTAAGCAAATGGGCATAGCTGTGATCTAATAAAACTTTATTCACAAAGACATGTAGTAGGTTGGATTTGGCCTGTGGACTACAGCTTGCCAACCCTCCTTTATGAATAATGAAAATGAACTGTTGACAGAGGGCTCGTGGACAAATAGAAATCTGCCATTTCCACCACCCTGATATTAGGTATGCCCATTCTCCAAATGGAACTTGGCATGAAATGTGTTATCAGGGCACCAACCAACTGCTTCTGTTAAAGCCACCTTTACACTGAATTATAATTACTTTTTTCAGTGTTTGGTTTTTGTCCCCAGATATGAACACAGGAGCCCTGTCTAATTCATCTTTGTACCTTCTCTAATGCTTAACAACATCCAGCACTTAGTAGGTGCTCAGTAAATGTACATTAAATAAAGAAAACCTTGTGTGATAGTTGAATGAAGGAGGCACGAGTTGAAAAACACACATACGCACACAAGTATCATTTATGTGTTGGGTGAATATGTTTTTTTCTGGGCAGAACTGCAGTGTCGATAAGGTTTGACTGTTTTTGGTCAAGGTTTGTTTTATCCTCCAGGCTAAGCCTGACACCTGTGATTTTCCATGAGGCTTCCTGAAGATAGATCTTAAAAAATTTTAAAACCAATTTTTGTTGCCCTAATGAAAATTAAAGGGCAGAGGCGGAATTATACATTAGCTGGTGAAGCCAGTAGTATGCATTTGACAGACATTTAATTTCTGCCCACTTTTGCCAAAATAACAATGTGAGCATAAGGAAATTTGCAAATGGAAATAATATTTTCCGGAGTGTTTTCCCAGACGTTGGACTTTGGTGTGGGTTGAAAAGTGCACAGAAAGGTTTTTGACCTGCCAAGCCATGAGTTCAGCTGTTGTAGGATAAACACAGAACTCTGATGACATTAACAACATCTGAGCCTGAAGTGGGCCAGGAATCCATCTCTCTACCTTATTTATGTGAAGTGTTCTCACACTCAAAGCCTCTAGCCAAAAGAATAACTTTATAGGTGTGTAAGTATTTGGGGTCTTTAACTGAAGCCGTTTTATATGTGAAGTATTATAGGAACACCTCCTTTCATCCCAGATGTTCGATGAAACTAAGATATACAGAGGGCACTTTATCCAACAGGCAAGGACCAGTCTTGGGTTGGGACCCAGTAAGGATGCTTATTAAGTTATATAACTATGTAAGACATGGCCATAAGGCCACTCCACCCAGTTGAAATTGGCTCAAGTCTCTTAGGTAGATTGAAGAAAAAAAGCCTCAATTCTTAGTACAAATGTCATGCATTTAAAGAGCTCACTTACGCTTATATTTCCAGTCCAAGGCGGTAGGTCTAGTATTCCCTAAGCTCTCTCCCAATCTAAGAGAACCTTTTGAATACTCTACCTCCATACTTTCTGCTGCCCTAAATTCTAGCAAACAAATTTCTTTCCTTCAAATTATTGTCAGTGGCACAGTGTGTTCACTGAATCAATGTACTTGCTAATAAAAAATGTTAAGATGTCAGACCAAAGTCTAGCTTTCTGGGAATGCCCTTATGCTGACATCAAAGTACTAGAATTATGTTTCAGAGCACAGCCCTACAACCAACAATAGGGTCCTTCCCATTTAGAAAGCTTTTTTTTTTTTTTTTTAAGATTTTATTTGTTTACTAGAGAGAGAGAGAGAGAGAGAGAGAGAGAGAACACAGAGGGAGAAAGAGAAGCAGACTCCCTGCCAGGAGCCTGATATGGGGCTGGATACCAGGATCTTGGGATCATGACCTGAGCTGAAGGCAGATGCTTAACCTACTGAGCCACACAGGAACCCCCCATGTCATAAAAGTTTTTATGCTAAAATTGTCGGCCTCACTCAAGTCCATATTTACTGTTTCTGTTCCTCTCTCAGCTTGTCTCCCTAACTTGTTAGGAATGCCAGTGCTCTTAAAAAAAAAAAAAAAAAGCCTAAGCGCCACCTGATATGATTTACCCTTCCAAACCCTTTATTAGCTACCAGCCAGCCCCTTACTCCTTCTGGGAATTTGGCATGAAATCGATATTTTCTCTGGCATAGCTCAGCCCTGTGATTTGCAGGGCAGGCTAAGCATGCCGTACCAACCTCTCTCCCCTGGTTTCCTATCACCCCAAAATTCTCAAAGTATTACTTATTAGACCTGGACATTATAGTAGGTAATTCTTTGAAGCCCTATGCTGGGTGTGGGCAGGCCATGTTGATTCAAAAGCACCTGGCTTTGCAGAAACATCTTCCAACCATTTCCTTACCAATTTTACTTTGCTGCTTTGCCTTCCTGTGACAGGCTTTATTTACATTTTTATTATTTATGAACTTGGGTGCTTTTTTTAATAAAATAAATGCAAGTTAAAGAAAAGACTTATTAAGTTTTTATTTTTGTAAGGTCCTTTACTGTTGTGGGCTGAGTTGTGTCCTGCAAAACTCACATATTGAAATCCTAACCCCTAGTACTTCAGAATGTGATTGCATTGGGAGAAAGGGCCCTTTGAGAAGTAATTAAGGCAAAATGAAGTCATCAGGGTGGGCTCTAATCCAATATGTCTTGTGTCCATAAAAGAGATTAGGGTACAGATGTACCCACAGAGAGAAGACCATGTAAAGACCCGAGCAGAAAATGATCACCTATAAACCTAGGAGAGGCCTCAGAAAAACACTAGCCCTGACAGTACCTTGATGTTGGACTTCTAGCCTTCAGAACTTTGAAGAAATAGGGGTGCCTGAGTGGCTCAGTCAGTTAATGGTCCAACTCTTGATTTCAGCTCAGGTGGTGATCTCAGGGTTATGAGATCAAGCCCCTCGTCAGGCTTCCTGCTCAGTGTGGAGTCTGCTTGGGATTCTTTCCCCTCCTCCCTCTCTTCCCCCAAAATAATGAATAAATAAATGAATAAAATCTTAGAAAAAGAAGAACTTTGAAGAAATACATTTCTCTTGTTTAAGCCACCTAGTCTGTGATATTTGTTATGGCAGCCCTAGCAAATTAATATGTTTACCACTAATTTTGTTTTTTCCCAATGAATATTGATTATGCTTTGAATGGTCATAGATTGCACTGTCAGAGAGCAGTGTGTTGTGGGTCACAAGGAAGGGAGATGTTCTCATGACTTGATTTTTAAAAAGAATATCCAGGAGCATGACCAGAAACTTCTATCATTAACAATGATCTTAAACCACAACCTAAAATATAATTTAGGATAGGCATGACTTTTCTGGGCCATAAGTTTTATAGAATGGGTTAAAAAGTACTATCCTGGGGATCCCTGGGTGGCTCAGCGGTTTGGTGCCTGCCTTTGGCCCAGGGCACAATCTTGAAGTCCCAGGATCGAGTCCCATGTCGGGCTCCCGGCATGGAGCCTGCTTCTGCCTCCTCTTGTGTCTCTGCACGCCTCTCTCTCTCTCTCTCTCTCTCTCTCTCTCTCTCTCTCTCTCTCTATATATATATATATATATATATATATATATATATATATATAATGAATAAATAAATAAATCTTAAAAAAAAAAAAAAAAAGTACTATCCTGGGGACACTATTCTGAATCCGGAAGCTAGAACCATGTCGTAATAGACGTGTCTGGCCCACAAAGTGTTTTAAAACAAATCCTGCCAGGCAAAACCCCCCAAATTTCCTGCTCTTAAAAGTTTGGAAAGTTTTCGTGGATAGAAGTGTGGGGTAGCTGTCCCCTTAGTCGGATGCTGCTCTTTGGAGAGCTCTACCTCTCTCCCTATTGTCATTTAACCTCATCTGCTTTGCTTCTTACTGAAGCCGCCTGGTCCAGATAATGGAAATACACAAACTATCAGCTCTGAGATGATCAATCTGGAAAATGCTCATGAAGAAAAGGTGAAAGGTCATTTCAGGGGTGAAAAGTATTTGGGAAACTCAACTGCCTTTACATACACTTCCTTGGAGATTTTCCATGTGCACTAACACACTGAGAGACCCTGGAAGTTTTGTAACAGAGAAATCTATTTCACTTTGTGCCCCAGCATTTCCCATTCCCATTTGACTAGAAAATCTCATTTCTTTGAGCAACATATATTTGACATCCTGAGGAATTAGTGTTCTGTGGAACACGCTTTGGGAAACACTGAAATGGATTCTTCCAGTCTGGGCCCAATTGAGGAAAGAAGAATGAATCAGAGAATTAGGACTCTGTAAACTACTAAATAATATGCATATTCATTAAGAGTACTTGAAGAGTAAATTTTAAAAAAAGTAAAAAAAAGTAAATGTACAGTTATTTTATTAAGGAACAATATTATTTTTGTGATGTTATTTGATGCATCAAGGAAATCTACATAAACGACCGCAAACCAGCAAATGCATGACCAATGTCATCTACTATGGGAAACAGTCTTTATAAAAGTGAAATGTTTTGCTCCTTGTAAAAGAAAAATAGATTTTAGCTTCATGAGAACTGTATTCCAATTACTTTCGCTGTGCTCCAGTGTCTTTGTTATTGCACCACAATGAATGCATCACTCTCTTCATATTTCAGGTTAATGATCTGATTGGACTGTAAACATTTTGTTAGACAAAACTTACACCCATTATACTTGCAGTCATTTAAAACAGGGAATATGTGCAAACGAACCCAGATATCCTTTTGTATTAGCTACTTTATTAGAGTAATAATGTGCGAATCCTGATTTGCATGTTCAACTAAATGATTGCAAACAGTTTTTGACACATAAATTCATGGCTGTTCTACATGCTTCCACTGAGTTTGGCAAGAGTGAATTGGTCTATTTGAGTTATCCTCCTTTGATTTCTCCAAGAAAATCAATATAATAAAGTAATTCTTTCCTGCCATCCTCTTCTTTGCTAAGCTCTTCTGAGAACAGTCAGAAGATGTTTTTCCTTCAATTATTTCAGGCTGTTTGCATTAAATTCTCTCCAACAGGCGCCAGTAAATGTGTTCCCTTAATAAGGATGTCTCCCTTTGAAATAAGCTAAATAAAATTTTACATTTAAGGTGAGTAAGAACCAGTTATGGAGAAAATTGCTCAATATCTGTTCTATTCTAATTTCTTTTTCCATGCAAAGCATGTTGCAGGTCTATATTGAGGAAAAAGTGTGATGATGTGGCATGCATAATTCATGCTTCTGGCCTTCCACGCACATTTATTTTTTCCATCAGAATTCCACATGTTTAGATAAGGTCAAGAATTCTTCTTTCCTGCTATCAGCAGAACTTATTTTTAAGGAATAGGACATAAATATTTGGGCGTTCTGTTTTTTCAGAAGAATGTTTGGGGATAATCCCACAACACGAGATTTTTTTTTTTTCTGTGGATACTTAAGATTTTGTTTGTTCTGTGAGTGGTTTTGTTTTGCTAGATGTCAGGATCTCATTTATTTAAGTGGATGGAATCCTTGTTTGTAAAGATGCCTAGAATGAAAGCTCGCTTATTTGTTGGGAATTAAGGCAAAATCGTGCCACTCAAAGAGTGTTCTGAAGGAATTCACCCTTCTGTGGAACTTCCTTTATTGTTCTTGTCAAATGGTATTGTTACTCTAAGTACTTCAAGCCTTCCTGTACGTAAAGTCCATTTCCCAGTCATCTTTCCCAGCTCTGTTCTCTTCCTCTTATTATCCTGTTTTTATACCCCCTAGGGATAGACGGTCTTCTCCACCTGGAGAGCCACAGGCATTTCCCACTCAGTGGGTTTATAGCTAAATCCATTGCTTCCTCTACAAGCCTGTTTCCCCCCAGGTAGTGAGTTGCTCAAGCCAGGAGCCTGGGTGCCATCTTTGCTTCCTCACTCTTGATACATCCAGACAACAGCCAAGACCTGTTCATTCTACCTTCTCAGTATCCCTCGAATCTGTCCTCTCCTGTATGTTTACTCCTCACTGCCATTTCCTGGTCCAAGAAACCATCATTTCTTCCCCAGATTACTTTGTCACTCCACACTCACACATGGTGAGCTCCTGCCTACAAACACATAACACAAATCTAAACCGGATTGTCAAAGTGGCTCGAGGGGCTGTGGGGAACTCCCTGTCTGGCATGTTCCCCTGTCCAGCCTTTTTCATCCATCACATTTATTGAGTGTCCACAATGTAAAAGGGCCATTCTATTAGGAGCTATTAAGAATCTAAGACAAGGTTGTGATGTCTGTCCATAGTCAGTCTAGACAATCCAGTAGATTTTTGTGGAGGATGCTTGGGAGTTGGAATGCAGTGAAAATCACTGATGATATCTTAACCACTGTGGCACTATTTCTGCATTAATGCTCTGGAAAAAAAAATCGGAAGGAGCTCATGGCCTTTAAAATGTTCCTAATTAGCCACTTCCTACATAGTAATACATATCCTCAAGCATAAATTTTAATTTTTGAGATTAGGACTTCGACAGTGAGGGTTGCATATAATTTCAAGGAACGCCCAGAGGTCAAGACAAGCTAACATTGTTTCCTCTCCCTACTGGTGATCTGGCGGGTATAACTTCCTACTCATTCCTCTTCCTCTTCAAGGTCCCTTGAAGTCCCTAAGTATAGCCACATCAGGGGAGGAGAATTGGGGGGTCGCTGTGAAATTCACTCTTCCCTACGATATTTACCCAATAACAATGGATGCTCCTAACAATCTTGGACACATAACACATGCCATCATATTTTACATAACATTTCTTCCAGAGGTTTCTGAGTTGCCAGGGGAAGTTTTGTACCTACAGAGTTGTCAGTTTACCCATCTCCTCCCCTTCACCCTGACACTCCTTGGCTCCCCTCCCTGTCCATTCTGTCCTCAGGGTTCCAGGAGGGGAGCAGCAGCATTCCCATTAAACAAGAGAGCATAACTCAGATCAAATCTCCGTGGTAAATCGGCTTCTCAGCATCTGGTGCCGTCCCTTTAATGAAGCCTTTTTCTCTCCATGATATGAATCCATTAGACACCGAGAAGCTGGAGTATGTAAAATATTTTGTTTATCTGGCCCTTCTCAAAGGTACTGTCTATCATCATAGATGTCTGCAGTAAATATAGCAGCAGCATCAGTGGATGTGTGAGGCGATTAGATTTATGAGGCACATAAACTGCAAAGCTTCTAATAACCATAATTCCTAACTTCAATCATAATACCAGTATTAGTGTCATGTTTTCCGGAGGATTTTATGTTTCTAAAAATATCTTAATTGTGGTTACCATGTTTCCCCTATAATTCCTTTAATTTGAAAGTGGACGGGCTCTGCCAGAGATGAAGCTGGAGCCCACAGCCCACCCTTCTGCATTGTTTATATGGGCAGCGGGGCAAGATGGATTGCCCGTCTCGCGTGTTTTGCAATTAAATTAGATAAATTTCCTTGGAAAAAAAAGAGAGCCCACACTAATAAAGAACAACTGATGACAAAATCAAAAGTGGGGGTGGGGACTGGAGGGTAGGATCTTTGTCCTCACTCCCACCCTCCCACCCCCACCTTCTCTCCCCAGGGAGGTTGTGTCTGAGTGCCTTTAACAGGATCTCTTTCTAATTATTTGGCATCATTTGAAAAGCCCTTGAAAGGATGCCAACCATCAGTCGGTTTTCCTTTTGACCCGGGCCTGAGATGTTAGTTCAGGTGCATGATACAAGATTCCTGGCTTGTGAAGTCTATCTTTGACTTTTAAGGATAAATGAAAGACCCTCCTAGGGCCACTTCGAATACACATGCGTGCACACACACACAGGCATGCTGTTTTTAACAATTCCTGAACGAAGTGGGGAAAAAAAAGTATTGGCATTATCCCACGTGATACTTGGTCATTTGGTCTTGCTATTTGCAGCGCAACTCTTTCAACTCCACTAGAAGGATCATTTATTTGAATGGTTATTTTTGCATCTTTGTGGAATTTGGCAGATTTGAAGGACAATCCAGATTTAGCCATTGAAAGATGATTCCACACATATATCACTGGATTTAAGATCCTGACAGGTGCCATGGTAGACTCTGGCCAGAGGCAGGGGCACTGGTCCAGTGGATATTTAAAAGTTTTTTTTTTTTTCTGAATAGAGATGGAATATAAGCTTGTCATGTAACGTTTGAATAATAGAGATTGATAAAGTAAATACATAATTTCACCCTCTAAAGATAACCACTCTTAACAGCTTGAAGTATATCATTTCAGGCTTTTTGCTAGTAATACTCAAATACATTATTATTTCACATAAGTGGAATAATACTATACATGCTGTTTTATGGCTATCTTTTTAATTTAATAATATATCATGGATACTTTTCTGTGGAAGTGAGTACTCCTTTGTTTCAATCTTTTTAACTCTTCTAGGGCATTCCATGGCATAGTTGACCATACTTTACTTGCTGTTCCCCTACCAGTGAGCAGTAAAATGGCCTTGAGTTTCTTCTTCTTATAAATAATGTTTCCAAGAACATCTTGGTCCATCCATGTATCTTTAGATGCTAATGAGAGTATTCCTGCAGGATAAATTCCTAAAAGTGGGATTGAAATGTTTACAATTATCAGTTTGAAAAATTGATATGTGGTAGAAAATTGCCTTAAACTTGTGTCCTTTCCAGTTTTACCAATAATCCCAGAGAGTGCTGTTTCTCTGCATCCCAACATGGGGACTCATCATTTCAGTTGTTTCAGCTCATCCTTTCCTCTTTCATGGGCGCTCCCATAAAAATGACAAGCTGGTTTCATTTGCTATTCTTGGATTAGTCATAATGTGGGGAATCTTTTCATCTGATATATGTGTTTTTTCTTTTCACTAGTCTTTCTTCATATCCATGTCCTATTTTCTATCAGAGTTTTCATCTTTATTAATTCAAAACTAATTTTTATTTATTATGTTCATGATAGAAGCTGGGAATAAATTCCTAAGTGTTTTATTTATTTTCAACCCCATGGTATGTATGCTCTATCCTACACAGATTTTATATTTGGAACATAAAGTCTATCAATCTTGTCTTTTATGATTTTCTACCTTTGTGCCCTGATAAGAAAGATGTCTCCCACCTAAGACGATAAGCATATCTCCTATATTTACTTCCAGTTATTATCTGTTTTTTTAAATGTTGAAACCTTTAATAAATCAGTACCTTACATGAATGAAATGTATAAGAGTCTTATTTTTCCAAATGATTATTAATGGCCTCCACATTACTTAATGTCAATCCTCTTTTCCTTACTAAATTTAAAGGCTATAGTTAAGTCAGTAAACACCCATGCATTCATGGATCTGTTTCTGTGTTCTCTGTTCCATTAATATATCCCTACCAACACCATGTTGTTTTAGCCACAGTTCCTTTAAAATATATTTGATTCTGATAGTCTGGATCCTCCTCTCATTATATTTCATTTTCAAAAATGTATCGGTGGGATGCCTGGGTGGCTCAGCAATTGAGTGTCTGCTTTTGGCTCAGGGCGTGATCCCAGTCCAGGGATCGAGTCCCACATCAGGCTCCTTATGAGGAACCTGCTTTTCCCTCTGTCTATGTCTCTGCTTCTCTCTGTGTCTCTCGGGAATAAATAAATAAAATCTTTTTAAAAATGTATTGGGTATCTTATGCACTTATCTTTCAAATTAATTTTATTACCAATTTGTAAAGGTTGACTAAAATTGGAATCTTTGAAATTTTTATTAACATAGTTTATTTTGAAAATTATTTTCTTCTAAGGGCATTTCTCTGTCTTCCCTTGTTGAGTATGTTGTGAACACTAATTGCTCTCCCCAAATGTATTTGTAGAAAGATGTTAATGCGGGCTAGAGAGTCAAGGCAATAGTGATATGAGAAAATGGCAAAGGGGAGAGATGGAGGTAGGTAGAGAATGAAGTGAGTACAGAGAGAGGAAAGTGAAAAAGAAGACCCCGAGGAGAAGGACTGATTGAAGAACAAGATGAAAATAATGACCTCAGGCTGGCGGGGCAGGAAGAGGCTGATGGGGCTGGCGTCTCATAGTCCCACTCCTGTTGGCTGGGGCTGCAGAGAATGCACCGAGCAATGGCCCAGCGGCTCTGGTGATACAAAGCCAGTGGTGGAAGGTAGGCCTGGGAAGGCAGAGATGAATATGAAGTCCTTTTGTGGGTGGTCTGAGTGCTTGGTCAGAGAGAATGTGGAGTTCAGCTAGTACTGGGAGAAATAGACTAATGGGGCATGGAGGGGCAGGTGATATGGACACGCAAGAGGCTCCAGCCCAGCAACTGAAGTAGGGATTTGGATGGGGCTTTGCTCAGGGATACCGGCCTGATATAGGAACAGCCTGAGCACGAAGGTCAGGGGTTTTGTCAGGAATGTTTCCCACCTGGGATCCCTGGGTGGCGCAGCGGTTTGGCGCCTGCCTTTGGCCCAGGGCGTGATCCTGGAGACCCGGGATCGAATCCCACGTCGGGCTCCCAGTGCATGGAGCCTGCTTCTCCCTCTGCCTGTGTCTCTGCCTCTCTCTCTGTGTTTGTGTGACTATCATAAATAATAAATAAAAATTTAAAAACAATGTTAAAAAAAAAGGAATGTTTCCCACCCACCGTGAGGATCTTGTCAGTTCCCCTCCCCCACTTCCACCTCTTCCTGGTTCCTGTTTTTTGGGGCCTGCTACAGGGTTATATGTGTGCAACATGACTTGCTCAGTCAAGCTGTACCGGAGTTGTGCAGTGGTGGACACGTGACCAAAGCTGGGCCACGTTCTCACTTCCCAGAGAGAGAATTGGTGTTAGGACAGAAGGAAAAGTGGACTTTCTTGAAGCAACTGCATTTCAAAACCTAAATCCCTGGAGGTCTTGGGGATCATGCCTTAGCATAAGGACTGAGAGGCAGTGAAAGACCATGGACTTTAGGGAAGAATAAAACATGTACACAGAAAGGGCAGAGACCAGTTCTTCCTTCCAGCTTTTTTCTGAGATCCAGCTACATTCTATACTTTGAGCTCAGTGAGATACTTCAGAACGGCCCCTTTCGTAAAAGAGCTAGCTCAAACTGGGTTTTTGTTACACAGAGTCCTAGAGGTCTTAATATAGAGACTAAGGAAGAGAACAGTGGCAAAGTCATGAATTTCCTTATTAATAAAAAGCCCAAATCCAAATTAAGGGATGAAAACATCAGCCGTGGAATTCCAGAAAGCAGGGATTTAACAGGCTTGATCTAAAAATAGAAGTCAGGGTTCTGCGTTCAACTAGACCCAACTTGGCAGCTGGGGGTTATGGAAAGAGAACTCGACAGGCCCAAGGCCATGGAACTCTATTTGAATGAGGATTGCCGGAGCTGGAGCTCTCTGGATAGAAGGTGGATAAAGTTGTGCCTACTTTATGGTCCCTGCCACTCGGGGATTTTTTGAGATGTGTGCAGCAGCCAGGTGCACCTGGTAGGCTATAAAATGCCATCTCCACGGAAGTCAGTGTTACAGCTGCCTTGTAGGACTCGAATCATGATGCTGTGCTCTCTGGGGCAAAGTGCTTGTGAGCTCAGCAGCTGACTGGTGTGTGATTGTGTAATGGTAAGAGGTGGGATGAGAGGTGTAGGGTAAGGCTGGGGTCCCCTGGCGGGGGACCCATTCCCACCCTCTGAAACACGACAGAGAACACCATGTGAGTGAGGCCCCCGGGGTGGTGTGATGTGGCCGTCCTGGTCCCAGGATCACAACTAAAGAGCAAGCCCTCTCACACTTGGAATGCTAGCGGTGGCCGGGGCCAGTGGTTAAATATAAAAACAACCCTCAAGCAGAGGAATTCCCCTGGCAGCTTCATCACAGCTGTGTTGTCCAAACCTCTGGGAAAAGGCTAAAAACATTAGGAAAAGCATGGATCTGGCTGGTACTCGAAGGCATGCACCCCGTAAACTGTGTCAGCACCCCATAAACATGCCACTTTTAATGACGAGTCCACGTCCCTATTCACCACCATCATTTATTCTATCACAAAAACTCCCGGAACTCTGTTTCCAGAATTCCTTTTATCTCCATCATTAAGGCAGCCGTGGGGAGATATTGAGGTCAGTAGCCCTGGCCCTGAGTCGTGTCTCCCCTGACCTCACCTGAGCAGCAATCCCAACGGCGGACCGCTGGCCACGGCGTGCAAGGCTCCCTGGCCGCCCGGCCCAGAGCTGGCCCGTCAGTCGTCCCGTAACAGTTTCTGCATGTTCCCCCCCGCCGCCCCCCCGAGATCAGGATACCTTAAAACATGTGCTTTGGTGATAGTTGTGTGTAGGAGGCTGGAGGTTAGAGGGAACATTAGACAGATATGCACACCCCGTGGAAAGAGGGTTGCACGGCCCACGCTGCAATGCCCGGGGCGGCAGCGGAGCTGGGGCTGCAGAAGCAGCACAAGGCAAAGGACGCCCCAGGGAAGTCAGAGACACCCCACCCCCCAACCTTGTAAGGTGAAAGAAGCGAGAAGGCACGCTGGAAAGGAGGTCTTGGTCCATGGGGAGCAAAATGAAAGGGGCACCTGCTGAGTGGGGCACCTGTCGCAGGGCAGCCGGGCCTGTCCTAGGACCTCCGGAGTGGCCCTGGGAGAGTGTGCTGCACACAGCAAGGCCCCGAAATGACAGGGGGGGATGGGAGGGTGCTATCCTGGTGTGTAGGTGTGTAGTATCCTGGACCAATACTACACACCACCCATCCCTCGGGAGAGGGCCGTGGAGCGCCCTAGGAAATGTCTGCAGGAGCTCCAGGAACGCTCGTCCTCAATCTGCCAACCTTCAGTGTTGGAATCCTTGACAAAAAAGGCATCCATGACCTGGACAACATTTCCTTCCCCAAACAGGGCTCCCCACCATATGCTGTCCCTCCCACTTGCCAGGGAACTTTTTTTTGATTGGCTCCTTCATCTTTTTCTACCCTTTTGACGTGTATCCTTGATAGATGATTAATTCAGAATAAAGCTGAACCTGGATTAAAAAACAAAAACAAAACAAAAAAAAACCTGCCCTGAGAGGTGTGGCTCCTGGAGACTTTTTCTTTTTCTTTTCTTTTTTTTTTCTTTTTCTTTTTCTTATTTATTTATTTATTTGCCACAGATAAAAGCAGACACAACATTTCCAAAGGGTGTGTCTCTAGAAGTGTGGAATTTCTGATGATGTAGGAAAATACCAGCCAAGCCATGAAATACAGAGAATCATATTCTTGCTTGGGGGCTATGGATGCCAACTGTTGGGCGCTTCTGGTGGTTATTTCTTGCCTGCGCACATGGGTGTATGTGTCTGTGTGTGTGTATGTGAGTTTATTTGGGGGGAAGGAATAAAAAATAGGATAAGAATGGGGGGTCCCGGGAGGCCAGCAGGCTGGCTCAGGGAGTCAGCACAGACCCAGGTGTTCGGGCCCCGCTGGTGGCACCAGAGCACCAATGGGCGATAATTCGCCAAGGCGGTGGGGGTGATACACCTGCTCTGGCGTTCTTGAGAAATCGTGCAGGATGGCAGAGGTGGCAAAGATTGGAGGACAGGGCCGTCCTGATTTCAAAAAAGGGAATTCTGACAAATACAGAACTGCTGATGGCCTCTCTAATTTTGGAACACAGTCTGAAATGCTGTGTGAGCCTTTAGAAGTAGGAAAAGGCTTGTTTATTAGGCAACTATATGGATTCATGAGAATAATTCAGTGCAACCAACCTTCTCACCTCCCTCCCTCTGGCCATTCTTCTTTCTTTCCTCCTTCTTTCTCTTCTCTTTTTTTAAAGTTAGAAATTGGACAGAGGGGACACCTGGGTGGCTCAGCGGTTGAGCGTCTGCCTTCAGCCCAGGGTGTGATCCTGGGGCCTGGGATCAATTCCCGCATCAGGCTCCCTGGAGGGCACCTGCTTCTCCCTCTGCCTGTGTCTCTGCCTCTCTCCCTGTGTCTCTCATCAATAAATAAATAAAATCGTAAATAAAAAAATGAAGAAAAGAAATTGGACAGAGAAGGGAATTACACAGATAAAATATGCCTACTTTCCTAAAGGGCATTTAATTTCCTTCATATTTTTTATGAAAAAGATAGACAAATATGGGAAATAGGTTTATATATAATAATTATATCATTAAATTAAAACATTATTAGTCGGCATTTTACATATTATATAATATATGATTATTGCCATGGACTGAATATCCTTTCCTACCGCGCCCCCCAAATTCATATGTTGAAACCTAACCCCTAGTATGATGGTAATTGGAACTGAGGCCTTTGGGAGGTGATTAGGTCATGAGGGCAGGGCCCTCACGAATGGGATTGGTGTCCCAGAGAGCTCCCTGTGTCTTCTGTGTGAGGACAACGAGAAGACAGCTGTTTATGAACCAGGAAGCAGGTCCTCTCCAGGCACTCAATCTGCCCACACCTTGATCTTGGACTTCCAGCCTCTAGAACTGCAAGAAATAAACGTTTGTTGTTTAAGCTACCCAACTTACGATATTTCGTTATAGCAGTCTGAACAGACTGAGAGAAATATCATATAATAAATATAATGTTACATTAGAATATATTATTGGTAATGATATATAACATTAACATAAAATGACTTAATATTGCATTTTTAATGTAAAAGGAATGAAAATATCTGAATAAGATGGAAAAATATAAAGTTAAGTAGCTAACGAGTTGCTTAATGGATTACTGTCAACCAGCGGAAGTAGAAGGGTAGAGTGTGGGATTTTCCAGAACCATCTGGGGAGCTAATTAGAGGTGCAAATTCCATCCACCCTGGACCTAGGGAATCACTGATGGGAGGAGCTTGGGAATCACCATTTTAAACAGATCTCCAGGTGATTCCCAAGTCCCCCACATGTCTGTATCTTTAGACCTGTCTTCTGATTCTGGACTTGTATACCCAACACTTTTCTGGACATCTCCACTTGATGTCTAACAAGAATCTCAAACATAATTTGCCAAAAACAGAATATTTTATCCCCTCCAAATCTCCTCTTCCTTCAGTAAATAAGACCCTTATCTATCTAGATGCTCACCAAAATTTAAGAGTCATTCCTCTAGCCCTCAAATCCTACATTGGTTCTGTCTCTGAAGGAAACTATGATTCTACTCCTTCTCACCACTGCTACCCCACCCATCCTAGTCTAAATCAACGCCACTGTCCTCTGGGCTACTGCATTCATGACCCCTGGTCTCCCCGCCTCCACTCCTACCCTACTCCTTCTTAGATCAGCCAATCTCATCTTAGGGTCACGGGGACAATTGATCCCAAATTTCTTATGTTGGCCTGCAAGCCCTCAATCTGGCTCCTGCTACCTTGGTTCATGGCTCCTTCTCTGACTCTCCATGAGCAAGCTGCCCCAGCTTTCTCTTCTAGCCTTTGACCACAGCAGGCTTGTTTCTGTCTCAGGGCCTTTGTGCTTGCTGAACTCCTTTGACATGACAGCCTGTGTTTCATCATTCAGGCATCTCCTTAAGGATCATCTTCTCAGAGAAGCCTTTCTGCCAATTCCAGTTCACTCACTACCTTGTTCCTGTTTCATTTTACAACCTGAAATTCTTAATTATGTATTTTTATGAATATTATCTGATTTCTTGACAGCACAGAAACTCCACATGAACAGGAAATTTATGCATTGCTTAGCAGAGATACTCAATAAAGAGTTGTTAATGAGTTGAACCACTGGCATAGCAGAAAAAGGCTGGACTTTGCCATCAGACTGGGTTTAAATCTCTACCCCATTTTGGTGCATACTTCCGGCCCTCAGCTTGAGCCCCGTTAAAAACCTGGCTTCTTTGAGGCCCCTGAGGTCCTTTTCCCTCCCCGATTTCTATCATCTCGTCACCTCCCCTCCCCACCCATGCAGCACATTTCCTGAAGACTACGTGCCTCATAATCTTCTTCCTCTCCACAAGGACTAGCATGACCCGGGGACCCTTCATGTCCACATGGCTGAAACAGCCAGCATTGGACCATCATCGTTCTCAATGGTGGCTACATATCGAAATCATCAAGGAAGCTTTAAAACAAAACCAGTGCTGAGGGGCCTAGAATGGGGTCCATTCTAGGCCATCCTAGGAAAGTCCATTCATAGACAGAAAGTGGAATGGTGGTTGCCAGGGGCAGGGGGGAAGGGGAATGGCAAGTGAGCATTTCATGGCACAGAGTTTCAGTTGAGGGGAATGAGAAAGTTCTGGAGCTGATGGTGGTGATGGTCACACAACACTGTGGCTGCACTTAATGCCACTGAACTGTACATTTAAAAATGGCCAAAATGGAATTTTTATGCTACATATATATTACAGTTAAAAAAAAAAACCAGAAACATGAAACACCAGAGCCCAGATTTCTGGCAATAGGGTTTGGGTGTCAGGATTGTTCTTTTTAACTCCCCAGGTGATGCAGTCAAGCCTCACAGCCACTGGCTGCCCGACTTGTTCCTTACCTTCCTGACTCCAGCTGCTGACACCTGTCTTGCTTCTCAGCTGCTCCCTCCCCACCCCGGTCATGGGGGCGAGGGGCATTGAAAGTCAGTTCTGTCCTATGGCCACCTGTTTCGTTTCTATCTTTCAGTTGGCTCCTCTCAGACCCTCACAGCTGCTGTCCTTCTGTCCATCCGTTCTCCCAGGAAGCATTTCCTGAGTGCCCAGCCCTGGCAGATGCAATGCAGACAATGTGAGCACAAAGGAAAAATTCATGTGGCTCTTCAGTCCCACCTCCTTCATAGCTCTGGGTAGTTTTTCTAAATCCAACTCCAGGGGTGCCTGGGTGACTCAATGATTGAGCGTCCGCCTTCGGTTCAGGTTGTGATCCCGGGGTCCTGGGATCAAGTCTCGCATTGGGCTCCTTGTGGGGAGTCTGCTTCTCCCTCTGCCTATGTCTCTGCCTCTCTCTGTGTGTCTCTCATGAATAAATAAATAAAATAATTTTAAAAAATAAATCCAACTCCATTTTCATTGCTGTGGCCTTGGTATAGCTCTCCCTCCCAATTACTATTCTTAGCAACCAGTAGATAAGGGATTCGCCTGTTCTGTAGTGAAGCGGTGGGAAGACAACAGTAGAAACTCACTACAGTTTCATTTACACAATACCTGTGGCTGGTGCTACATGAATTTGTGGTTGTTTACCCCAGGAATGGTCTCACAGCACACTGGCTAGACTGATGGATCAAGTCCCCTATGAGTGCTCAGTTCTTCTCCATCTTTCTTTTGTAGTCTTCTAAAACTTCTGATCAAAAACCACGTTGGCTGCTGTTAAGAAGTACGGGAGCTGAGTGGCACCAGTGGGCACTGGTGGTGTTTCTAATGAGCAGAGAAGACCAGAGCTGACTTTTTCCAGAGAGACTATGTGTCCCCGCCGCCCCGCACCACCCCCATCCTTCAGAGGCAGCTGCTCTTCCCAGCATGCAACAGAGCCAAGATACATTTGTGGGATGAATAAAACCCTAGGGACTTTGGGCCACTTGTGGTCTAGCAGCCGGGTTAGAGGAGAATAGAATCGTGGTGACCTCTTTGTGTTGGTCATATTGCACATGGGCTATTAGTTCTTTTCTGGAAAAAACCGTCTCAGTGGGTATTTACAACATGAAACATTCTCAAAGGGGGCAAATTTACCCCAGAAGGGTAAGGAGTCTGGAAGTCTTATTATAGAACAGTTGAAGGGACAAGTGGTATTTGGCTTGGAGAGGAAAACGGTGTGATGAGGAGGCAAGGAATGAGCTGTAAGGAATGCCTTCAGGGGACCATGACGTGCAAGCAAATATATTCATGATGTGTTATTCCAGAAGGCAATATTGGAACAAATGACTGCACATTACAGAAAAATATTCTGACTCTGTTTAATGAAGATCCTTGCAGAGCCAAGAACAAGAGGAGAGAGAGCTGTCTTTGGAGGTTTCTGTCCCTAGAACTACTGAAGGTGAGCCTGACTGCCTTGAGGGCAGGAAAGGGAGAGACAGTCCCAAGACCACAAGAACCTTCGACAATCCTCCCCAACCCAGACTGAAGGGGAAGTGGTTAAACGGTGGCATCCTTAACTCCGGGAGCTGAGGAAGCAGGTGTGTGCAGCGGGGTGGCACCCTGTCTACATGCTGAAAGGAACCCATTCATATCTTTTATTGCAAACAAGATGTGACCCGTCTCACAAAAGGAACCCAAGACCTATGGTTTATCATCATAGCAGACAGAGAACATTGAGGCTAGAGCCAGAGATCGCTGTCCGTAGGGAAGAACCAGCTAGGAGACCCCAGCCCTGTAGCAATCGGGCTGGAAGGCCTGGTTGCTGCCTCCACTAGAACCTTCCCTGGGAATGATCTGAGAAGACCCCAATACCAAAAGGTTTGTATTTCACAGGGGTGCACAGATGTACAGGAAGACTTAGCAACAAGGCCCACATTGCCGAGGGGGTGGGGAGGAGCATGTGGGAGGCAGAGAAGGACCACGTGAGACAGTCCTGGGAACACTTAGAGCCTCTGTCTGTGGAGGATCCAGACACTGGGGACATCTCCTCCTGTTTATGGCAGGAACATTAATGCCAAAGCTTGCATTAAATAAAAGAACATAGGCCTGTTGGTTTGTTTGTTTTTAAGGTCTTTGCAGGGTGTGGAAAGTACTGGGGCGGGGGTGGATCTCAAACACAGGTGTTAATTTCCCCCTGTAACCCAGAAAGGGACCTCAGGTTAGTAACCCTCCTTTTTACTCTTCACCAATTCTGGGGTTTATTAGGCTCAGTTCAGGCTGGGGAATGGCCCACGCAGTCTACCTTTCTTCTGTCCTTTCTCACCAGGGTTGGTCCTAAAACTTTGGAGCGCCTTGTCGGGAGATGATCGCCTTGTCGGGAGATGAATCCGCCTTGGAAGCGGGGCTGTATGAATGACCCTTGGGTCCGCCTAGGTGAGCTGCGGCCCTTCCCTCCTATTTTTCTCCCCCCTCTTCCTTGGTGCCAAAAATCACTAACGAAACAGTAAAAGGAAATATGACATGCCAATGACTCCTTTTTCAATGGTGTGTGGAAAGAGAAAACAGGCGACCAAACAAAAAAGCAACCAAACAAAACCTTTTGTTGTCCTGAGCTCTTATGGATATCTTGTCGCTGCTGATGGTGAATTACTGTCAGATAACACTTTGGGTGATTAATTGACCTTCCTCAACCCAAACAATAAAGGCCATTTAACGAATACAGCAGAAAGCGAAGAGCGGTTTTGCGGCGCCCCCCCGTTTCCATCACTGGGTGGTTCCCCACCTCATCCCCCTTCCCCTTTTCCACCTGCCTCCTGGGAAAACCATTGCACATGCTGCCTCCACTTGATCGTGGGACCTGCCCTGAAGGCTCCAACCCAATTGCAAATTCTGTTTTTGGAGTCCTTAGGACAGATGCTTGTACCGCGAAGCCTCAGGTATTGGGGAGGGAAAGCAGTCAGGGGACAGTGCGCACGCAGGAGACTGCATTCTCGCCCTCATTCCTGGAGATCTTTCTGGACACAGTTCTGCGGCACTTTAAGGTGGGGGTGGACTTCAGGTCGGAGCCCGAGCCGGTTTTCCGGGTGCAGGCCATATGTTATAGAGAGTAATTTCTATATGCAAAATGCTGCAGGTGATGCAACACTGAACCGTGTTGATCTGACCCTTCAGGAGCTCACTGTGTAGCCCTGAAGACAGGTGTGGACCCAGCGCTCACGGGGCTGCGGGCTCCTGGCTCGGGCAGCTTGCACTCTGACACTGCACCTGCCACATCCTTCTCCCTTCCGGCTCCGTGGCCCTGCTGGACACCTTTCTCACATAGAGTCACTCTAAGTCTAGTCTCCTCTCTGTATTTTCTGAGCCCCCATGTAGAGGGGGCCTCTCATTTGCTCCTGCTCCACCCCAGACTCGCCTTGGGCACAGCACCCTAACATCGCATGAATCGTACTCGCTTAAAGGTCCGACTTGCTCACTGTCCCTAAAGTCTGCGGTGACAGGGGTCTGGTGCAGCTTTATCCCCTGCACCCAGCTCATGACCTGCCTGCCCCTAGTGTGTGCAGTTCACTACCACAAAGAAAATGAACGGCTTAATAACATCTTATGGGTGCCAGCCTCGGGGACATTCTTAAATCATAATTCTAAAAAAATTTTTAAAGACTTTATTTGAGAGAGAGGGAGAATGAGAGAGACAGAGGAAGAGAGGGAGGGAGAGTGAGAGGAAGAAGCAGACTCCCCGCTGAGCAGAGAGCCAGATGTGGGACTCGATCCCAGGATCCTGAGATCACAACCTGAGCTGAAGGCAGATACTTAACCAACAAAGACACCCAGACACCTCTTAAATCACAATTTTTTTTTTTTTGTTTTTCTTTTTTGCCTGGTCTTCCAAGCCTAGGTATTTAATGCTTTTTTTTTTTTGCTGTTGCATATTATGTCTCCATTCCCTGATCCATCTGCTGTGATAATAGCTGGAAAACAAATTAAAAAAAAAAAAAAACACCCTTCAACTTTATAAAAATAGGTATTAAATAATTGAACTGTTTTATTTTAAAAGATACTGTGGATATGGTCTCATAATTCAAAGGTGTTATGGACTGAATGTTGGAGATCCTCCCCTCAAATTCATATCTTGAAGTTCTAATTCACAGTATGATGGTATTTGAAACCTTTGGAAGAAAACTAGGGTTCGATGAGGTCATGAGAGTGGGGCCCTTATCATGGGATTAGTGCCCTTATAAGAGACCCCAGAGAGCTCCCCGCCACCCACCGCAGACATACCCTGAGCATGTGAGTACTCAGTGAGATTCCTGCCACCTGCTAGTCACAAGAAGAAGCCTCAGAATGAAGTCTACGTTGCCGGCACCCTGATGTTAGACTTCCCAGTCTCCAGAAGTGTGAGAAATACGTTTCTGTTGTTTAAGCCACCCATCTGTGGTATCTTATTATGCGGCCTGAGCCGACTAAGGCCAAAGGGAATATTTTAATGGTTGAACTTCGTGTATTAGGGTAGATAGATGAGGAAACATATTTGCAATAGTTCACCCCCTGTTCCCTTCCCCAATCAACTCATTGAAGGAGTTACCTTGAATTACTACAAAAATCTAACATCATCTGATATAATATCTACTAGATTATTAAATATGGCCCAATCCAAGAAAAAACTTAGGTTCATTCTTATAATTCTGAGCACATTCCTGGGATGAAATTTTTCATGCCAGTATAAGACCTGATCAGCGAACCATTTTCTTTTGTACAGGTTCTAGATCCATAAAGATGTATCCAAATGCCAGAAATATCCATGAAGCCATCTGATTTTGTAACTGCTTTTCCTAAGCTTGTGACTCTTGATTTTATTGCATCGGATAGACATGTTTTCTCTGGTTGCACCAAGAGATGATGAGGACTGCATGGGAAATCGGTGGGGGGGTGGGAGGGGGAAAAGAGAGAGAGAAAGTTTGCAAATCACAGGAAATAACCCTTCAATGCAGGTGATCACAAGGGAGGACTGAGACGTTCTTTAGGAAATGCTGCTCAGCTTTTCCTACTTCTTATTCAGCCACAGTGATGACAGTAACTTTATTTGCCCTTTACACTGACCACCCCACCTTTCTCCTGCCAACAAAATGGCTTGGTAACAGGTGTTGGGAAGGGAAGACAAGCAGGGGCAAGATCTGAGATGTCCTCTTAGGTTTTACGGTGAGCCAAGATGGCATTCCAGAGCCAGCCAGAGGCCACAGGGGATGAGTGCAGCTTCCAAAGAGCCATGATGAAGAAACATTCAGTGCCAAATAAACAATCACATTCTCAACTTCTAGCTCGAAAGGGCAGATGTTTCTGTTATTTTAATGGCAGAGTCCAAATGGCATCAATTGCTATTATCATCTTATTAGGTCTTCCTTAGAGTTGGAAAAGAATTCACCTCTCTGTAGTGTATTTGTTGGGCTGGAGGGTGTTTCATATTTTTAGTTTTGCTAGGTAATGAGTAGACCAGTAATGACAATACATTTCATACCAACACGTATACCCACTTATTACAACTTATTTAAAGCAAATCTCTAAGCTAAAAATTATTAGTAATTATATAATATAGCACTCTTGAGTATCACTTCAAGTGATTCATTTTCACTTCTAGTTCTTGTTCTTTAGATCAGTGTTTATCAATTTGTGGTGAAGGACCATTAAAAAAATTCCAATATTTTGTAGATCCATGCTTTTGTAAAACACAGTAAAAATGAATCACTAGAAAAAGAAAAGATACACAAAATGCAAATGGTGATTTGTTATTATATTCAGCAGTCTCTGTCAAACTGCTATAAAAATTTTTCAATATTTGCTCTCTATGTTCTTACCTGTCTTTGACCTATAACACAGGGTAAATGAACACACTCAGTTATTGAGCAAAGAAACAAACACAAAGGACTTCTCAGTAGAGGGACCATTGCGTTAAAATTGCCCATAAGGTTCTTGTCTATCAGAACCTGGGGGTTTTCCTCTGAGTTCACAATCTCTAGGATCCCTTTTGCCATAGGAGGGTAGCACTTTGAGACATTGCTCTGGTTGAATTGATTTTCAAGTCTCCTTCATGCTAGAACTCGTTTAACTGGAAAAGCAACCTTGTAATGTCTGTAAGCAGCACCAGAGGGAAATGTGGCATAGGTGGTGTGATGTCAACTGCCTTTAGTTCCAAATGATCTCTTTTCTATATTGAAGGCTTTTCAGAGTGAAAATCAAAATACACAGAAACAGTAAAAATAGCAAGTTAATAGGTAAAGGCTCTGGGGATTGAATGAAAGTGAGGTCTGATGGGAACAGGACAAAGATCACAAGTAGCAAGAGATCAGGATACCAGGAGCAAACAGCAGAGATGAAGGGTCCCTTGATTTCGACTCAGATCATGATCTCATGGTCATGAGATGGAGGTCTGCATCAGGCTCCATGTTGAATGTGAAGCTTACTCAAGATTCACTCCCTCTGCCCCTACCCCCTATTTCTCTCTCAAACAAAACAAAAGAGGAGGAGGAGGAGAAAAAGAAAAAGAAGAAGAAAGAAAGGTCCCTAAGGAACACTTTCATCTAGGGTTAGTTTTATTAATACGGATTTTAACACTTTAATGGCTTACTACCTCAGGCGTATGAGGAAAACAGAGAGTGCAAGAACCAGGTTCTCACCCACTGCCCCAGGGCTTAAGACAACAGAAGTCATTCTCCTGATTTTGGAAAATAAGAGCAAGATCTATACTGGTGTGACCCCTTTAAAACAAAAACAAAATGGTATTTGTAAGATTCATGGTATTCTTTACCATCATCATTTTGTTTAAAAAGTACTCTTTAATACCCTTGCCTTCAATTTACTTAGCACATTTTCTTAAGAATTCCAAATATTTTCACTAACATCCCATTTTATCCACACATCGTTGTTGAGTTACTATTATTCATTTAACATATTCAGTCAACAATTCTTTCCGGAGGCTTCCTGTTTAGTGGCTAGCGATCTACAAAGTGGGTAAGAGCCTTAACAATTTCTTCTACAATTGTGAGAATAGACTTCAAGTCAAAATACCCTTGATGTTTTATATATATTTAAGATTTAGAAAACCATTATGGGCTTTTGTCAAAAAAGGGTCAAAAGTGAAACCAGTGAGACAATCTGTGCTCCTTCCTTATGTTAAAAAGTGCTTGCTACCTTCATCATAAGGATGCCTATGAAGAGTATTTTTGGAGCAATTTGTTAAGTATGTGTTCATGATTGCTTAGTATTTATTATTAATGCAGATTCTAGCAATGTGGGACCTGTCAGAATTAAGGAGACTTTGGCTGAAAGTTGTTTTCCTATTTGAGAATTCACCTATTCCCTGTGTATGAACTCACCCCGATTCAGTGCTTTTCTTCTGAGTTCTGTGAGGTCCTCAGTCTCCATGAAATGCTGTATGTGGTGGGTTCTTGCCTGAGGTTGGGATGTCAAGAGCATTTATATTTAACACAGAACCTCCCACTGAAGAGTTTAGATGAAATTGAAATAAATGACCTTGATTTTCTATTCTATACACACTAAATTGTTTCTTGTGCACAACTGGCATCCAGTGGTAGTGGTGCAAGGAGCAGGAGCAGTGGTGAAATCATTTTAGGGCAAGTGCTGGTGATGCTGGGGAAGGCGGGGCCGGACGTCCAGTGTTCAACAGCTAGGGCAGAGGTGTCTTTGCTGGACTGGTTCAGCGTGTCATTTTGGTTCTTACTGGACACACATCTTTCCTACCTGTTTTCTGAGTGTGGCTTTCTAGTCTTTCAGATGATTTTGTGAGCTACTCAATAAATTCAAGACAGATTAAAAATGAATTAAATATCTCACTGCAGTTTTGATTTGTATTTCCCTGATGGCAAATGATGTGGAGCATTTTTTTCATGTGCTCGTTGGCCACGTGTATGTCTTCTTTGGAGAAATTTCTGTTTGTGTCTTCTGCCCATTTCATGACTGGATTGTTTGTTTCTTGGGTGGAATATAAGAAATAGTGAAAGGGATTATAAGGGAAAGGAGGGGTATCAAGTGGGAAAAATTAGAGGGAGATAAACCATGAGAGACTTCTAACTCTGGGAAATAAGCAAAGAGTTGCAGAATGGGAGGTGGGTGGAGGGATGGGGTAACTGGGTGACGGGCACTGAGGAGGGCACTTGATAGGATGAGCACTGGGTGTTATACTATATGTTGGCAAATTGAATTTAAAGAAAAATAAATGAATAATTAAAAACGAATTAAATACAGGTCTTTTGGTGGGATTATACCCTGATAAATCCACTGTAAATTGAAAACATTTTAAGTTGAAAGTATGTTTGATACATGTAAGCTACCAAATGTCACAGTTGAGCTTAGCCTACTTTAAGCCTCCTCAGAACACTTAAACTAGTCTATAATTGGGTAGCGTAATCTAACACTAAGCCTATTTTATAATAAGGTGTTAAGTATCTCATGTAATCTATTGAATACTGTACTGAAAGTGGAAAATCAAATGGTCATATGGGTACAGAATAGTTGCAAATGTGTTGGTTGTTTCCCCCTTGTGATGGTGTGGCTGCCTGGGAGTTGTGGCTGCCGCTGTACAGCATCAGGAGAGAGCGTCACTCCACGTATTGCTAGCCCCAGAAATGATAAAAAAAAAAATTCAAAACTCAAAGTATAGATGCTGCTACTGTGTATTGCTTTTGCACCATCATTAAGTCAAAAAGTGAGGTCAAAAGTCCTAAGTCCGGGACCATCTGTATTGAAATTATGGGGACTTGATCCTTGGTATGACGTATATTGTCCTTATCCCAAGTCAGCTGAAGGAACACTCGCCTGTAGAATATTTCATGAAAATTTTATGCCAATTCCTGAGACTTAGCTCTGGCCTTTGTAAGGTAGAGTTAGGTGAGTCCTGTGTAATGTTGGGCAGAGCAATCTATTTTTTTTATATTAATACCCTTTATTATTTTTTCCTTTTAATAAAATAATTTTTATTGGTGTTCAATTTGCCAACATACAGAATAACATCCAGTGCTCATCCCGTCAAGTGTCCCCTCAGTGCCCGTCACCCATTCACCCCCACCCCCCGCCCTCCTCCCCTTCCACCACCCCCAGTTCGTTTCCCAGAGTTAGGAGTCTTTATGTTCTGTCTCCCTTTCTGATATTTCCCACACATTTCTTCTCCCTTCCCCTATATTCCCTTTCACTATTATTTATATTCCCCAAATGAATGAGAGCATACACTGTTTGTCCTTCCCCGATTGACTTACTTCTCTCAGCATAATACCCTCCAGTTCCATCCACGTCGAAGCAAATGGTGGGTATTTGTCGTTTCTAATGGCCGAGTAATATTCCATTGTGTACATAGACCACATCTTCTTTATCCACTCATCTTTCGATGGACACCAAGGCTCCTTCCACAGTGTGGCTATTGTGGACATTGCTGCTAGAAACATCGGGGAGCAGGTGTCCCAGCGTTTCATTGCATCTGAATCTTTGGGGTAAATCCCCAACAGTGCAATTGCTGGGTCGTAGGGCAGGTCTATTTTTAACTCTTTGAGGAACCTCCACACAGTTTTCCAGAGTGGCTGCACCAGTTCACATTCCCACCAACAGTGCAGAGGGTTCCCTTTTCTCCGCATCCTCTCCAACATTTGTGGTTTCCTGCCTTGTTAATTTTCCCCATTCTCACTGGTGTGAGGTGGTATCTCATTGTGGTTTTGATTTGTTTTTCCCTGATGGCAAGTGATGCAGAGCATTTTCTCATGTGCATGTTGGCCATGTCTATGTCTTCCTCTGTGAGATTTCTCTTCATGTCTTTTGCCCATTTCATGATTGGATTGTTTGTTTCTTTGGTGTTGAGTTTAATAAGTTCTTTATAGATCTTGGAAACTAGCCCTTTATCTGATACGTCATTTGCAAATATCTTCTTCCATTCTGTAGGTTGTCTTTGAGTTTTGTTGACTGTATCCTTTGCTGTGCAAAAGCTTCTTATCTTGATGAAGTCCCAATAGATCATTTTTGCTTTTGTTTCTTTTGCCTTCGTGGATGTATCTTGCAAGAAGTTACTGTGGCTGAGTTAAAAAAGGGTGTTGCCTTTTTGATGGAGGATTTTGATGGAGTCTAGGATTTTGATGGAGTCTTGTCTCACATTTAGATCTTTCATCCATTTTGAGTTTATCTTTGTGTATGGTGAAAGAGAGCGGTCTAGTTTCATTCTTCTGCATGTGGATGTCCAATTTTCCCAGCACCATTTATTGAAGAGACTGTCTTTCTTCCAGTGGATAGTCTTTCCTCCTTTATCGAATATTAGTTGACCATAAAGTTCAGGGTCCACTTCTGGGTTCTCTATTCTGTTCCATTGATCTATGTGTCTGTTTTTGTGCCAGTACCACACTGTCTTGATGACCACAGCTTTGTAGTACAACCTGAAATCTGGCATTGTGATGCCCCCAGATATGGTTTTCTTCTTTAAAATTCCCCTGGCTATTCGGGTCTTTTCTGATTCCACACAAATCTTAAAATAATTTGTTATAACTCTCTGAAGAAAGTCCATGGTATTTTGATAGGGACTGCATTAAACGTGTAAATTGCTCTGGGTAACATTGACATTTTCACAATATTAATTCTGCCAGGATAGCGGGTGCCTGGTCTTGTCCGTACTCCTTGCCTCTCACTCATGTTCTCTCCCTGGAATGAACCCTCTCCTGTCCTCCCAAATTCCCTTTCAATATCCATCTTTATCAAGTAACTCTCCATTACCACCCTGTTTTACTATAAACATTTCCTCTTCTGAACATGAATATAATTATTTTTGGTGCAAGTTATTTGAAAATAGTGACCGATGAACTCTTTCATCCTGAACTATTATTGTAATGTTTTGTCTTTGCCTTTTTTTTTTAAACATCTCTCATGTTCCTTTCATCTCTCCCACTGGGTTATAAAATAGGAGACCATGTTTTCTAGTGCCTTAGTATCCTTTGTGAATGCTTTCAAAATAAGCATGGAGTGTTTGCTGCTTACACTCAGTCTTAGCTGGTAATAATGTAAAGAAGGGACACCTTACCCCTTGTCACAGTGGCAGGTATAGAGATCTGGCATTGAGACACCTCTCCAAACCAGCAGGGACTGCTTGGGAAGCATCTTTTCCTAAAGAGAAAGACAACCTTCTCAGGTGGTCATAAAGTGATTCCTAATTTAAATTTTCTGCAAGAGAGAGGAATAAATGAAAGGGGGCATCTAGCAGAGCATGTTCTCAGCAAAGCCTAACTGAAATTCACTCTGAATCCTTTTTAGAAGCACAAGTTCTTAATTGCAAGAAGTGTATAAAGGGGCTTTTGAGAAAAAGTATTGAGCAGAATGAAGGAAAGAAAGCACATTCTCCTCCTCCTTTTTCACGTACAAGCCAACCACCAAGTTATCTGACACCTTTATAATTTCACCTAGAGATCACCAATGATAACTCATTTCCTAATGCTGGACACTTAAGTAGAAGCAGATTACTGTGCAAGAGTAGAGTAAATAGCATTAGTAATAAAGCCCAGCATCAATTTTTCATTTCCGGTCCTATCACTAAACTTTTAACTGAAACTGCATGTGATACATTGTAGGTGTCCTTATATATCAATAAAATTGATTTGAACAAGTTGAATCAAGCCCACAATTAGAGTGAAATTGGCAACACTAATATGTGTTAATGATAGGTGGGCCACCTAATTTTGAGAAATAGTAACGATTAGAATGCAGCCTTGAGGCTTCTATTGGACTTATTAGTAAGCTTAACCTTACTGCTGGTCTTGGCTAAATAACACGTTTGGTAAAAGGAGCTCTTTCTTTGGGCTATAAACTGAATATCCTGTTACTGCTGCAAACCAAACCACTCACTAGATCATCTCCCCACTAAGACAAGGAAGAAGAGCCAGCTTTAATTTGGTTAGCTAAATTTTCTCTTCTGCCTGCATTTCATTGGCCAGAGCAAGTCATGTGACTGCTTAGGCACCCGGAGGTGAAGGAGGAGCATCAGAAGTTCAGGGCCAAGCCTAACATTTGTGGACCCAGGGATGTAGAATCCTTTCACAGAGAGGGCAAGAACACATTTGTAATATTTTGAAATCTACCATAAAACATGATTCCATCTTTCCCATCCACCCTCCAAAAGCTCTTCACAAGAAGACTTCTTTCAAGGCTAAAAATCCTCCATTCCTTTTAGTTCTCTAAGACATAATTTTAAGTTCTGTTCCATTCTCTAAGTGTACTTCACCCTGCCTGCATTTGCTGGACCATTAAGCTTCATGGCCTCAGGATTGTGTCCGTTTTGTTCCCCACCACATCCCCGAGGCCTACCACAGTATCTAGTACCTAGAAGGGATCCAATAAATATATATTGAATGAATAAAATGTCTTTTAAGGCTCTAACCTGGTCAATGCACATTGCGATGAAGATATCACCACCCTTATTGGAGATCTTGCACATTTATTAATATAATCATAGGTATATAACCACGTGACCCTATACACTTGTTCTGACTCCATTGTTGACTAAAACATGTTCTGTAGTGGTTATTTTTAAACTTTGCCTCTCTTGTATATTATTGTGCAATTGGTTTTTAAAAAAATATTTAGGGATCCCTGGGTGGCGCAGCGGTTTGGCGCTTGCCTTTGGCCCAGGGCACGATCCTGGAGACCCGGGATCGAATCCCACATCAGGCTCCCGGTGCATGGAGCCTGCTTCTCCCTCTGCCTGTGTCTCTGCCTCTCTCTCTCTCTGTGACTATCATGAATAAATAATAAATAAAATCTTTAAAAAAAAAATTTAATTTCAACTTTTAAATTTTAATTAAAGTATAGCTGACATGTATCAGTTTCAGGTGTACAACATAGTGATTCAGCAATTTTATACATTATTAAATGCTCACCAGCATAAATGTAGTTACCATCTGTCACTACACAAAGTTATTCCAATAGTATTGACTATATTCTCTATGCTGTATTTTTCAGTCACGTGACTTACTTTATAACTGGAAGTTTGTGTCTTTTAATCCTCTTCACCTATTTTCCCCATCCCCTCACTGCTCCCTTGAGCAAATGCCAGTTTGTTCTCTCTATTCATGAGTATATTTTTATTGTAGGTTGTTTGTCCATTTGTTTTGGTTTTTTTAGATTCCACATATAAGTGAAATTATATGGTATTTATCTTTCTCGGTCTGGCTTATCTCATTTAGCATAATACCTTCTAGGTCTGTCTATGTTGCCACAAATGACAAGATCTCATTCTTTTTTTTAAATGTCTGAATAATATTCCATTATGTATATCTATATATATATTATGTCATATATATGTAATCACCTTTTTAGTTGTTTATATGTAACTGGTTTTTTGAACCTCTATATAGCCATTATATTTCCCTCCACAAAGTCACATCTTATTTCATTCAAGTCATTACTCCAGTCTGTGAGTATTTTCTGTAATCTTGATTTAGTCATCTAGTAATTTAGTACCTTTCTCAAAGATATCATATACAAGCATATGGAAATTAGGCGAATTTACCTTTGATCAAGAAATTGAAAAAAATGGAGCAGGAAACATCTTCCAAGAAATCTTTGGTAGCACACTGTCTGAAATATCCTTGCAATCTGCCATTAATCTGTTACTGGAAACCTAGTGTTCATGGGGTCACCCAACTAGGCCAATCTGCATGACTCCATGGTGCCACTGGAGCGTGACTTGAGGGTCCATCACTAACGGGCTGTTCAATATGTGCGAGCCCTAGTTTTCTCTCTGTGTAATGGAGGAATCCAGGATCGGAGAGGGCAAGTTGGATTTATTACAACCATGTATATGAAATGCTTCGCTCCATGTCTGGTTCCTGGTAGGTGCTAGAAACGTATTTCCTTCCTTTTCTGCTGCCTCAAGTGTCCTATTTGTAGCTCTTCTTGGATCTCTTTTTGTTGGGTTCAGATTAGAGGGCAAATTTGCTGAGCCCTTTGATTCAGGTAGATGTTGGAACTTCAATATAACCCCCATTCTCTGAAGTGTCCATTTTCAGGTAGCCAGAAATCTTGGGAGAGATTTCAAATCCACCATGATACAAAAGCACAGAATATATATATATAGATATATCTATATATCTATATATATATATATATCTGTAATGCTAGGACCCTCTTCAGAAACAGCCTTGGATATTTAGCTAGGAAAGTGAGACTTTTAGAGATAAATATGCAAACTAACTTTAATGATACCCTTGGGCTATAGCTTTTTCTTTCTTTCTCTTTCTCCCCCCCCCCCCCGCCCTTTTTTTTTTTTTTAGCAGATTCATCTGTGTAATTGTATTTTGCTCAGGCACATCCAAATTAGTTTGAGCTGGGTAACAGAGGGGAAACACAAGGGGAATTTGTCTCTGAAAATCCACAATCTGGAAAATCCACTTGTAGCTAATGAAGAGGAGCTTAGATGAGAAAAGAGAGGGCTCTAGGGATTTCCGGATGTTTCCCTTCTCTTGGTCTCAAATGTCAAGTTCATTTTAACCTGAACTTCTGACACATTTTTACTAACGAAATACCTACATATGTGCTCAGGACTGAATTGCAGCAGTAAATTTATGGTCTAACCATTACTCTCACTTTAGCCGAATGTGGAAGCATGCCCAAGTTTTAGTGCATCAAGGACATTGTACTTCACTTTAAGTACCATTTTTATTTGTGCTGGGTTATACAGCCATTAGCCTAGTTAAGGTCCTTCTTCTGCTTGGGTGCAAACCCCACAGCTGGGTCCAAGGACTCAGACCCACCCTGGGTTCCAGTGATAAAGGTGCTTTAAAACACTTTGGCAGAAGGCCCAATGTACAGCCTGAGACAAAGGTCGAAGCACTTCTGGCTGAAGGGAAAGTGCAGGAAATAAAATGGCCAGGCCCAGGATTACCCAGCATGAGAGCAGTCAGCTCCCAGGGAGTCATGTGGACAGGAAGGAAAGCAGACTGTGACTGGCTCCTGGCATCTGAGATGAGGGCTGGTCGGATTGAGGGCAGTGGGCCGCCCGGCCAGGCCAAACCAGCTGACCCGGGGGTGTGTAGCCCAACTGCTTGCACAACGCCAGGCCTCAAATCAGTGCTGTTCAGCAAGCATTTCCTATCATTTGCTCTGTGCCTCATTTTAGTGGACTCAGAATTTTTCTTTTCTACATCTTGCAGTGAAGCCACCTGAGGTAATGGTGGGATCTTCTGCGGATATAGGAAGCAGTAGGAATAGCTACAGATCACATTAAGAAGTCTAAGTCATGTTATGATTGCTCAAAAACATCACTTTATTACATCATAGTTGGACTTTATGAATTTGGACTTTGAGATTTCCAAATTTATGAAGATGGAGGTAGAGATCTTCCTGGTTTATCTTACATTTAAAGAACAAGAAAGGATATGTGAAACATAAATAATGGAAGCACGCTTACATAACAAACTCATTAAGAAGGCATGCTGTTCCCAGTATTTTTGAAGCAAAAATTTATGCAACAAGTTATTAGTTATGCTAATTAAAAGACATTATTGTCTATTCATCAGAATAAGTCTATAAGCATTCCTACTTCCAATAACTTGTAAGCCTCTGTCCTTTAGTGGCTGCAGTAGTTTTTATTTTACAGGATATTTCTTTTTAAATATTCCATAATTCAGACTAGGCTATCCCTCATTACTCCAAATCATTAAATATTTTATCTTACACTAAAATGTCTGTTGAGGGGTTTATAAACAGATGAATTTTAAAGATATCGGGGATGAGGCCTTTCCTATTTAAGAGAATGAATTTCCTTGCATGGAAATGGACTATGTTTGGTACAAAAATTATCCCAGAGAATTTAAGAGATTATATTAAAGAACAGGCAGCAAAAGTAAGAAAAATAAAACAGGAAGGGAAGTAACCCATGTCGAGTGGTGAAATAAACCTGCTAGAAAGTTGGTAAGAAACCATATATTATACAGCATTTTGTAATTTAAGAATGTACTCGTGACAAGGAAATAAACTACCAGACGAGAATGAGAAGAACAGCGTCCTAAGAGGACTGTCAGTTGAAGTGAGTTTTAGGGGAAAGTATTTAGTCACATACCCCGTCACTCCCTGAGATATCACGTTGCAGATTCCATTTTCATCCCGAGTAATGGAGTGCAGAGGAATGTTTTGGATGGTGGTGAGGGATGGAGAGGATTATATAAAGTGGGGCTATTGAAAATCTCAGTGCAGAGGAGACGTACTCCAGTGGTCCAGCTCCCATTCTGGAGATCAGAAAAAAGCAAGGATGACTTCATACCCAAATGTTCAAATCCGTGCAAAGTGTTGGATAGGCTGACAGACGTCAAAGCCCTCTCTTCCTCCCTGGGTGATAGTGAACCACATGTGATAAAATCAGGACCAGATGGCTCTAAAACAAATGCCTCCATTCCTCTGGAATATGGATGTGTGTGTGTACATACATTCATATATTGTGCATATACATTCGTATCTATACACACACGTGGCGGTGGCATGGACCAGAGGGAAGAACCATTATTTTAATTTTGTATCATGAAAAATTTTAGACATACACATTGTAAATAGAATAGTAAAAGGAACGCTCGTGTGCCAATTACTCAGCTTCGACCACTCTTATTATTCTGCCCTCCTTGCTTCATACCTGCCATCTCATCTGCTCTCGTCTACTCAAAAACTTTTAAGTTTTTTGAGATGAAATTTTTGCATACATCAAAATGTCCTAGCTGTATCATTTTGGCAGATGGATGTACTTGTGTAACCCACACTATCATTTCATTCTGAGCCTCTGGGTTTTCTACAGGGGTCGAAAGTAACACTGAACTACTTGAGTCCTATTTTAATGTCAGAATGGCCAACCCAATGCCAATGGCATAGGTTACATGATCACTTTAGTACTGGATATGTTGACGGGATGGCAGGGTAAAGAGGGAATCTATCTATCTAGGCACCTCTTTTGTATATTTTTTTTTTATTGGAGTTCGATTTGCCAACATACAGTATAACACCAGTGTCTAGGCATCTTTTTTTTTTTTTTTTAAAGATTTACTTATTTGAGAGAGCGTGTGCATGCACATGTATGAGGGGATGGAGGAGTAGAGGGAGAGGGAGAGAGAGAGAGAGAATCTTAAGCAGATTCCCTGCTGAGCAGGGAGCCACTTCAGGCTCTATCCCATGACCCAGAAGATCATGACCTGAGCTGAAACCAGAAGTCGGACACTTAACCAACCGAGCCTCCCAGGCACCCCTCTATCTAGATATCTTAAAGTGATCTGAGGAACAGAAAAGAAGGCAAGCACACCCTCAAGTAAAGATGTTGGACTTGGAATGGTCTATGGAAGAAGACAGGCGAGTCACAAGAGACAGACTCGTCACTTCACAGACTCCATGAGAAAAAGAGAGATTCCCTACCTCTCAGCTTTTAAATGACGTTAAAAGAATCCCAAAACAGGGCCTAAGAAACCACCTGGACCAGCAGTGTTTTTTTGTTTTTGTTTTTTTTTTTTTTTTTAATTGAAGTTCTATTTCCCAACATTGAGTATGACATCCAGCGCTCATCCTGTCAAGCACCCCCCTCAGAGCTTGTCACCCAATCTCCCCATTTCCCCGCCTACCTCCCCTTCCACTACCCCTTTTAGTGTTTTAAAGTTCCTCCACAGACTTTTGAGAAGGCTGAGAATGAAGGTTGGCTCATGATGACACAGAGCCCTCGGTGCTTGCCTCCCCCTCCATCCTATACTCCCAGCTCCTTCATCATGGGAACTCGGCTTATTCCCAGTGTGGCTTCATGACCTGGTCATGTTGTTGATTGTTACCGATATCTTTATTACCTCTCGAACCTCAGTTTGGGGGGAGGTAGCCACTCACAAAGACACAATCCAGCAGGCCACATGCCCACTCCCAGGGTTCCTTCCCCTGTGCCGCTTATCAGGGTTTCTTCCCACCCCAATGCCATTTGAGGGCAGTCATCTAACCCACAAGACCCACTGCTCTTGACTGCACCACTCAGCCCAGAGCAAACTCCCAGAGGGAACTCCTCAATATTCCACATCATTTCCTGGTGAATTCACCACCTCAGTTTCTTTCTCCGGATCCCACCTACATTTGCCAGGTGGTTTCTTCGTCTTTGCTCCAAGTCTGTTCTGGTGATTGGACCTCAATGCTGAGGCTTGGAACTTTACCCAGAAATCTATTCCAGATGGCCCCTCATCTGCTAAAGTCTAGCTCTACCCACTCCCATTTGGTTCTGGATTGGTGGTATGGACCAAAACCCAGGTTCGGTGATAGCTTCTTACCTGATGGTGGGCCGAGGCAAGAAGGTGTGAGCCAATGACTGAGTTAGGATAGCAGGTTTCAGGGCAGGAGACAAGATCATTTTTATGTTGGTAGAAAAATTTTAGAGCTTTTTTTTTAAAAAAGGCATCTGGTTCACATGTCTGTTGGTCTCCGAAAAAAGAACATGGTGTGGGAAAGCTTTAATATATTTCCCTGTATTTTCTTTTTTTTTTCTCCACTAAATGTGAATTATGTCAAGTTCAAAGACTCTATGTTCTATTTTCCTCAAGGTGGTGCCTTGCTTTGTAGCTAAGGGAAAGTGGACTTTAATATATTTTTGCAGGGTGAAGAACCAATATTGATCAATGAGGTGTTATTTATTCTTTCATTCTTTTTTATAAGCTCACACGTTTAGTTAAGAACATTGGTTTTGCCCCATAGATCTAATCATAGCACCTAAGCAGCATTTTGGAGGCTAGCCACAACCAGTAGGAGTGTATGTAGAACAACTTTGTTTTCCTTCAATAAACTCTCATTTTAACAACTTAAAATTTAAAAATTTGCTCAGAGACTGTGTGTATACACACACTACATGCAATACACAAGTGCACAATTATTCTTAGAAAAACGAATTTCTTTATTTTTGTATTCTTTCATAAAGTTCCAAAAGTTGCTAGGATTTGGTTAGGTCAGTGTTTACCCATGCATTTTTTTGCATCCTGGTCTTTGGTTCATTTCTTCTCCTGATCCCCATCGCAGTCCTTGCTTTTCTAGATGAGAAAACCCAACATTTTTTGGACCGTAGCCACATGGAAACTCCTCTAGTCCCTTGTCCATTTTAAAGAAAAATCTGGCATGTCTTTGTTCCTCTCACTGAGCCATCCTCAGCTTTTGGTTTTCCTTGGTCTCCCTTTCCTCCTCCTGCTACTTGAAAAGAATAATCAGATTTTTGCTGAACTTAAAATGTCTTTTTTTTTTAACTGCTCAAGTGATAGTTATCATCTTTCTATTTTTAAACTGCTTACCTGTTCCTCTTTTTCTCCCTCATAAGGATTGATTTTCATGGTTCTTAAACTTTTTTAGTCTTTATATCTCTCTGTCTCCTCCTTTAAAAAAGTCTGGTGCCCTCTGACTGTGGGTGGTTTGATTTCTGATGGTTTTACCTTCAGTACTGTGTACTGAAGTACTTTTGACTCGTGTATGAAATCCATGTCCAGTTTTTTTTTAAATAATGAATTTATCACCATATGCTGTTAAGGGCCTGCTTTTCTTATTCCTTCTTGCAGCTGAGGACCATTGCTGGTTTAGTCTGGGATCCCCGGGAGTGAATGAGACTCAGAGTGTAAAATTGTCCGCCATTTGGAACTGAGCTGCTTTTATACACTTCAGGTGCAAAAATGCAAAATGATGAAAGCCTGACATTGGTGTAATTGCCAGAGGTAGGATTGCTGAGCTAGCTGAAGGCTGACTCCAAATACCCCGTGACTAAACTAATCCCCTCATTTATTGCTACCTAGATGTCTTTTTTCCTCCTGGTCATAAAGCCATTTTCATAATGTGCAGTGACATTTGTAACCTGTATGTTCATATGCTAAAGCTGAATCTATCCAGGTCATTGTTAGCAGCAGACTAAAGTAAACATATAGGTAGGTAGTGTTAAAATAAGTTTCAGGATTCAAATCTTTGCCCAACTTCAACAGTAGCCAAAAGTGTAATTGTTGTGTTTCTAGTTTAGCAATATCTATGCAGGTGTGTGCACAGTCATGATCAAAGTCTTGAATCCCTCCTTCGGAGGAATTTTCTTGAATACCCTCTGTAGATCTGTTTAGCAAGGAGCATCTCAAAATCCGGTCACGTTATATTCAGACAAAGCTGCTTTCCTCCTTCAAGACTCCTTGCTGTTTCTGGAAGAAAATGTTTAAGGGGATCTTGGGAGGACGTTGATGTCGTTGCACCAAGAATAGGTCTTCCTGTGCTCCAGAGCGCCTTGCTGTGCAGGATGCTCTTTGAGGCTGGGATGATACAAGGAAATGTCCAGTTTCTCTCCCACCTGGATCGTGAAGACAGCCCTTGTGAGAGACATGCAGTTACTGAAGAGTTGACCACTGCTGCATCTAATGCTCAAAAATCCATCCCTTTAAAGGAAATGAGGTACGCTTTACTTAACACCACGCCCGTCGTTGTTTTTCTTCTGAATAAAGAAGCTGGAGGACATCGTGGAAAGAGTGCCTCTCTGTTTTCCTCTTCTTTCAATATTGTACCATATGGAAATCGTTCAAGAACAATTTACCCTTGACCCCTCACCCTCAGATGCTGCCACCTTGGAGGTCAGGTTGGGCTGAATTCATCAGCTCAGAAAGGTGATGCAGGGGGTCGCCGGCAGCAGCCTCACCCACTGTGCTCTCTCGGCCTCTGGATTTGGCAGGTGCTGGCAGCTGGCACCTCCCTTCATTCAGCCCCATTTCCCACTAGAAGGATGGGCCCCGCATGGAACCGCTTTACGGTGCATGGGGCGTTTGTTTACTTTCATTCATGTTTCATTAACCTCTCTGAGTGGTGTCCAGCCTCTTTTCCTGTGTTTTGTGTTGTTTGTTACTACTGCCAGAGGTATAAACTTGATACGGGCTTTGGATGTTTATGGGCCCGAGCCGCCCAGGACTACAGTATTCCAAACTCCCTGGCCTGCTTCCAGGCGTCTGCTTTATAACCCTCACAACGATAGGCAATGAGCTCCTCGAACACCGAGCCCTTCGTGTCACACAACGGGACCAGGTCTCTTGCTGGCTTTTGCTTTGCCTTTACAGTGGAAGCCAGTGGATGGTGGGCTTCTCAGGTGGGGCGGGGGGCTGAAAATCCCATGTGATGGACCGAGGCCCACGTGGGGTCACTCAGGTCAGACCTGACATACGATCAGGTGAAAATTCAACTCCAGAAACTTGGAGAAGACCTCAACTCCGGAAACCATTTTTAAAGAAAATTAAACTTTCTAAATGGTTTAAACACATGTTTTTAATACTTGTTAAATGTCTTTTTCTTTCTGGAAAAGACATGCTTCAAGAAAATGAAGAAAAAGATAAATATTTGGCAAAACAATCTTTTCTACAAATACCCCCGGGTAAAAGCAAATGAAAATTGGACTTACTACCAGCTTGGGCTCTGCTCTACACCTGCATTTTGTTTTTCTTTCTTCTCTCTTTATTGTGTACATAACGGTTTGCTTCATAGGACTTCTTAATTAAATATTTAACAGCACATAACAGTGGGGGTTGGGTGATGTTATGCTATGTTTTATTGCAGTAGCTTAATGTGTATATTTGTACTTTGTGGTGGTGTTTTAACCCACATGCGGGGCTCCCTTCCATACAGAGCCCCAAGTGCATCTCATGAAGACAAATTCAAATCTCTTAGTTCAGAGAGCTGAGCTATGGCAGTGCTGACGCGTAGACCCTAATGTGAGCCAATCAAGTGTTACCCTTAGGCAGAGCTCCCTTTGGCTTACTGGGTAAAGGTTGCCCGTTGCCTTGTCATTCCTTTTAGAAAGTTTGATTTGTCTGTATATAGAGTGCAAGAGGGGGATGGAGTTGGAGGAAGAGTCTACAGCAGGCTGAGCAAAAAAAAAAACAAAAACAAAAACAGCCGATTATTGGCAACCAGGAAATTCTCACTGACTTAGCAAGAGTCACAGAGTGGCCAGCTGGGCTTGAGAAGGACTTTGCAGCTTTCTGTGTGTGTGGTGATACATGTCGGGGTTGTGAGGGTGTCAGAGGGGTGAAACGTCAAGGCCCTCTAACTGGCCTAGGGAATCGAAAGGCGGGTCACTAGGGAGATGGTGCATTCAAAGGTGCGTTGGCCTTTGGACAGGGATTCTTCATTCTGCAAGCTGAGTGACTGCAGTGGTAGAGCCAGAGATGTGTGTGGAGAAGTGGGGAGCCTCACCCTAGTGCAGGTGGAAGAGCCAGATATGTAGTGACGGTACCAAGCAGGATTCTCTGCAACCTTTTACCAAAGTCTAGAGCTGTCGTTCCTTAATCTATTTAGGTTGTGGACTCATTGGGATTCTTTTGAATGCTTCCTCTGGACCCTCACTCCAGAACAGGGTTTCTCAACCTTGAACTAGTGACATTTTGGACCAGATAATTCTTTGTTATGGAGGTGTTCCTGTGTACTGTAGGATGTTTAGTAGCATGGCTGGCTTATGCCCACTAGAAGCCAGTAACCACTCCTTTGTCCCCTGACCAGTTGTGGCACCACTACCTCCAGACATTGCCAAGCATCCCCTGGGGAGGGGGGGGAGCAAAATCAACTCTGGTCTGAGAACCGCAAAACTTCCAAAGGGTGGGGGGAGTTTGTGCTGATTCTTCACGCCTATTCATGGTCCTCCCTAGGGTTAATAAAATATTAAAATATCTCTATTCTGTTCTGACTTCTCAGAGAAGCTCTACCACATATTATTTATATGATCTCGATCTCATTATTGTCATAGAATCATGGATCTAAGAGCCACAATAGGCCCGCTTACTCTACCAACTTTGTGGAAGGTATGGAGAATGTTTATCCATTAAAAAAAAGGGGGGCAGTTAAGGTTCATAAAATATAAATTACTTATGTCTGATCACACTGAAATTATTTGCCTATGGTGTCATGAGGTACAAGAACCCAGATTCCCTATACTCTGGGACAGAGACATTTTTGTCCAGTGGTCCTAGGCTACCAGCCTGTGCAGTCTGAGTGAAGTCATTGTGGCTCATCCATACATTACTCTGAACTGCCCCTTTCTTCCATCTTTCTCTTACCTTGGACAATCCTGAGAAGCGTTCGTCTTGTCCCCATTTGGGAAGCTTATTTAGTCTTCAGGCATATCAGGCATATTTCATAGTGCCTTCTTGCCATTCCACTCTCTCAGAGAATTGGCCCTTGCCCATGGACTCTGCCGAGTGATCAGTGGGCCAGACTTCCCTGCTTTTCACTCTCTCCACAGTGTGAACACGGACCTGAGAAGAAAGGGCCTTTCTCAATGGAAATAGATGGCCACAACTTGCAGCCTGAATCAAAAGGATAGCCAGACCGAACACTTCTCCCTGGGAATTTGAACCTAGTGATACAGAGGAGAGTGACCTGTTGATAGCAACTAAGATAGAGGAGTTGAGGACCGCCTGCCATGGAGGTCTCCAGGGCTTTCTGGAATCCAAAACCAGCCTCAGGGAGGATCAGTATGGTTAGAGCTCCTATACTTGGTGTAGCTAGAGAGACCCCTTATTAAGTCCTGTAATAAACACCCATTACACTCAATCTAGTGGGCCATCCGATGTGGCTGCCTTTCTACCAGATACTCTACACATACAGGTAATAGGATTCTGAATGAATTATAAGGACTGTCCTGTCTGAAGTATTTTAAGGCAGCATTTCTCACAGGAAAGCAGGCATTATTGCCAGTACGTCATCTGTAGGACTTATATGTGAACAAGGATGTCCAGGTCTGTTAATGAGGAGTAGGGTGGATGCCAGCTATGAGTTTATGACATGCTGCCAAGACAGCCTTGCTATAGGAAGTCAGATGTGGCCAAAGAACAGATGTGTGTATGTCTCTTCAGATGTGGATGTTCTAGGGTCAGTTAGCGTCTTTCGGGCAGAGTCTACATAACTTGTTGCCCTGGGGGAAACCGAATTGGCCACTAGACTGAATGCATATGCTCATGTTTTGTGCTATGGGGGTATTTCCTGAAAATAGTGTTTTATTCACCTGGACTATTGCTGTCTCCCCTTCAAAAATATGGATACTATACTATAAAGCAGTGAACTTTAACAGTGGCCGTACTGCTTCTAAGTGGGGAGGCATTTTGAAGATTGGGGGGGGCAATTTTGATTGAAATGTGATTGAAGAATAGTACTGGCATTTATGATCAGGGGCCAGGGATGCTAGATATTGAAGATTTGTGCCATGATCCACATGAATTTTGAATGTCTCGTGAACTCTATTTATAATGATCTGAACTTCAAACCCGATTCAATTTAACATAAAAGCACAAAGTAGTTTGGCTCAGTTTTAATGGTTACTGAAACTTCTAGGAATACAACTACCATTTAATTAAGAGAAGATTGTCCCTTTTGTTTGGAAATTTACCAAGGATTTTTCATTTCAGCAAATCATGTTAACTGATGTTACTGGTTAAGCAACTGCCAATTTGAGTTGCCATGATGCAGTTTGTGTTAGTCTGCTCTGAAGTAATGACATTCATGATAATTCTGCATATATGTATATGTATATCTGTGGCTATAGTGAAGGACCATGGTGTAGTGTAGGTCTCCAACTCTCATAACTATCTTGAATTATGAAGAAGCACTAAGGTTTTCATCAAAGAGTAGTATTTTGTAGTGGGATATTATCACCTTTACCTATGTGGTCCACTGTGCATTTACATTTCTCCTTAGGGAACGTGAACATATGTACACTTCTTTATGTGGATCCAGACCTTCATTTCAACCAAATCAGAGAGGAAAACAGGACGCTCTGCTATTGAAGGAGGAGAACAAGAGTCTCTCCAACTCAGTAAGAGAAAGCTTCTTTTCTCTTGGCTCTCTCTCCTTCAATCCATGCTGGGCATGTTCACACATTTCCCTATTTTCCAATAGCTCTATTTTCCATCTCCAAAGAGATCATCTCTGCCCACGAAGTATCAAGATTATGAGGATCAGGTCTCCACAGGTGTCCCCAAGGTTATTTCCCATTTAAAGTTGCTTAAATTTATGATTATAATACCCATTAGTCCCAGAGGAGTAAAGTTCCTAGACTCCAGAGGATGAAGACCTCTGCATTTTCCATTGATGCCATTAACCCTTTCTTTATATGATATTTCTTCTGACTTCTTTCTTGGCAACATTAATGTTGGATCTAGTATTAGCTGCAGTTATCAAGAAGAAGTGTCCAAATAAGATTATCGTAAAATGACCTTTTATATCTTAGTTATTTCTCCAGCAAGAACACAAACAGCCCCACTTTATTGAGTACTTAACTGTGGGCCAGGTACAATTCTAAGTTCTTTATGTATATTGTTTCATGTAACTGTGTGACGTAGATGCTATTATCATCCCCATTTCATAGATAAGAAATCTTGAAAAGGTTAAATAACTTGCCCAAGATTTCACAATTAATAAGTTTCCTTCTCTGCCCATCAAATACAAGTCATTTAATACCCTAAATAGAAAAGCATACCAGAGCAAAATAAATTGAGAAAATATGAAAGTATAAGACTAAATCCATCACCAAGACATTCCATCAGAGTTGTGGTCGTGGTAGGCCTAGCTTTTCCCTAAATATTGGCTCACAATCACTTTCTCATTACTCATATCTAAACTATATATAGCAACAATATGTCTTGGAGAGAAGAATGACTCTAACAGTTGATGCTAACAGATTTCAGTGTATGTCTCCTTTTCCTTTGGCTGCTGTCCTACTTAATTGGCAAATTATTCCTAATCAGAGAACTGAAAAAAATAAAATTTAAAAGCAAGCTACTTGGTCTCTCTGAGCCTGGATATCTGTTTCAAAACACATGACCCTTATTTTCCTCATATATATGGCCTGGAGCATAGACGTGTGGATAACTATGGTTTGTATGAACAAGGCCAGTGCCATGGATTTAAATTCTTTCATGTAAGTTGTTTTTTCTCTATGCTTTTACCACATATGATGCCCTGAATCTTGGTCTTGAACTGTTGATTTTTGGAAGAACCAGGGAAGATGATGAATCCATCCTTTCTACTGAAAAACATCTAAATGATAGATGTTGGGTAGATAAGCCACATGTTGTCATTTGGTACTCAGCTCTTCATGAACTTTCTATGACCTCATATTTTTGGGATTAGAAATCTATTTCCTGGATTTCTTCCTTTGCCAGCTGGGGTCCGTTGGGTTCTACCAATGAGAAGCACTCAGGTGAGGTTAGAAGGTAGGAGGGTTCTGTGTTAGGCAGCGATGTCGGTGGAAAAATGGGCACATGGTTTCTGCCCAGCATTTGTGGCATGTGTGATTCATGGCTCTGAGCAATTTAACTTTTCCCTTTCCCTTCTTTGGCCCTGGCATTTTCCTAGTTATTTATCTTTACAAAACTCTCTGCCTTTTCTTATTTGTACCTCTAGTCCTTCCAATATGTTTGTAATCAATTTTCTATATTAAATCGCCACTTCCCCTCCCATTTGAAATGAAGTGGTTTCTATTTTCTGGTATAGACACCAACTTAAAAATAGGTAGGGGGAAATTTATAAGAGCCAATAGCATCAGTGTCACAGATAAAAGATAAATTTGATCTCTCGGATTATTTTATTTACTGTAACATGAAAAGAAATTAAAGAGAGTTTGTATAGAGTAAATGGTATGTAGGGAAACATAAAGAATCTATTTAGCTCTAGTGGATTACGTCCTAAGAACAAAAAGGATTGCAGGACGCCTGGTGGCTCAATGGTTGAGTGTCTGCCTTTGGCTCAGGGTATAATCCCGGGGTCTTGGGATCGAGTCCCACATCAGGCTCTCTGCATGGAGCTTGCTTCTCCCTCTGCTTGTGTCTCTGCCTCTTTCTGTGTCTCTTATAAAAAAATAAATAAAATCCTAAAAAAAAGAACAAAAGGATTTCAATAAAGGAAGCAAACAAAACAAAAAGGAAAAAAAGCATCTTAAACTGTTTTTACTTATGTAGGTAAAAGTGTTGTTGTTATTTTCTCAGATTCTTCTAGAGCAGTATGTGATAAATAATTATGTTGTTGTCACTGCATATGAAGTTTTTCAGAGTGGAAAAAAAAGAGATACAGATGTAAGATTCATGAGGTTACATTGAAAGCTCTGTGGTCTTTAAAAAAAAAAAACTATCGCCTTGAATTGCAATTGGAATTAGCATTTTAAACTCATGAAATATCTTATCTTTAATAATATATTTCCTATCCACCCAAAAGGACTAAAAATGACCAATCCATTAGCAATGAGCACCTTCCATGCCCAGATTGCCATTCCTAAATATCATTTCCCAATTTAAAGAATCAGGGCTTTTTGGAGAAATGGGTGATTCTAGGCTTGGGGCAGGAATTGTACAAGATGATTCTAGAACATCTTGCCATGTCAGAAAGCAAGAAAGCTATCAGACCTGGGGCGTTGTGTCAAAAAAGCTCAGGTGCCAAGTTGGAGAAGTTCCCATTGGCTAAATATGGGTCAATTTGAACATCAGTAAGAGTAGTAACTGTAATGGATTAAAGCATATAAAATATGCTTAAATACATGAGGAAATATCATTGGCCAGCTCATACAGTGGATAAATGATTCTTTTTTTCTGCCTTTTTTTTTATTTTTATTTTTTAGATTTTATTTATTTATTCAAGAGAGACACAGAATGAGAGGCAGAGACACAGAGGGAGAAGCAGGCTCCTCACAGGGAGCCTGATGTGGGACTTGATCCCTGGATCCAGGATCACGCTCTGAGCCAAAGGCAGACACTCAACTACTGAGCCACCCAGGTGCCCCGGGAAGGGGAAATTATAAAGATACATACAAATCAAAATTGGCCATGAGTTGGTAATTGCTGAAGTTTGATGCTAGGTATATGGAAGCTTATGATATTACTCTCTCCAGTTTTTTTATAATTTTAGAAATTTTCTATAATGAAAAAGTGGGAAAAACCTGAAGAGATGTAAGTGGATCTTCATTTTCTGATTTCTGGAAATTCAATGCATTCAGCTGTCAGTGATTGCTGCCTACCATGAGTTCCTTGGCTATTTCCAGGTACAGAGACTACATCAGAACTTAAATACATTTTGGAACCAACTCTGTGCCCTTCAACTTGAAAGGTATGGACAGCTAGTAGCCACAAAAAGAACATGTTTCCAATTGCTGCTGTAACAAATTACAACAAACTAGGTGGCTTAAAGCAACACAAATTTATTTTATCTTATAGTTCTTGAGGTCAGAAGTCCAAAATGAGCTTCAGTAAGCTCAAATCAGGTGTCGCCAAGGTTATGTTCCTTCTGGAGGCTCTGGTAGGGGGGTGGGATTTGTTTTTCACTTTTTCCATCTCCTAGAGGCTGCCACCATTTCTTAGGCTCATGTCTGCATCCACTCCGATCTCTGCTTCTGTTCTCACATTTTTTCTCTGGCTCTGCTGCTTTTCTCTTTCACTTACAAGAATCCTTGTGATGACATTGGTCTCAAGTGGATAAATCATCTCAATATCTTTAACTTAATCATATCCACAAAGTCTTTTTTTGTCATGTAAAGTAACATATTCAAAAGTTCTGGTGATTAGGGTGTGGATATCTTTGGAAGCCATTATTCTGCCTACCACAAAGAGATAAGTTAGAAAACAAGATTAGTTAGGGAAGGTATATAAGTCAGGATTCATCCAGGATGTAGGAACCCTTCTAATATTTTAGACAGAGGACATTTAATACAGAGAATTTGTTACACAAGAGATGGAAGATCTGACAAGTCAAAGGATGGTGAAGTGCCCCAGAGTTTAGCAGTAGCAGAAGCCACTATCATTTATAAGATGGGAGACAGTACAGGAAGGAGGTGGCATTTACCAGGATCCAGGTGCTGGGGTGATTTTGTAAGAATCATGGTGGAGACTCCCCAGTATAAGTTGAGAGCAAGGAGGCATGGGCTATCTGGTGGGAAGCTGGACTCCCAGGGGAAACACGGTCATCACTAGGAAATACAGTAGATTCTTGTTATCTGTGGTAGTTGTGTTCTATAACATCACCACAAATTAGCCAGATCACCACTGAATTAGCAAATACTGAACCATTGCTCCTAGAGAAAATATAGGGTTAGGTTCCTATGAGTCTCTGGTCACAGCATTTTCCTCATTCCTTCAATTTTCAACCTTGTTTCATGTATTTCTATTTAAACCACCTTACTTAAACTATATTATTGCTTTGTCCACACTGAACTTATCACCAACAGCACTGTAAGTCGTGACTAAATGAAGCTTACCTAACGCCTGTATTTTTTCCCTAAGATACATCACAGTCACCTTGTGCTCAGGGACACTAGATGGCACTTCCAGACTATGTGTGGGGCCCATTTTAAACAGTGAAATTACTAACAAAGAGCACACAAATGAGAAAAATAGGACATTCTACTGTCAGAAGGACCCTAATTTATGGCCTAAGAACTGAAATAAGGCAGTGTTGCCTTGTCTGACCTCAGTTGGACACAAGGGTCAGTTCCAATTTTTCACTGTTCTGTGCATGTCTGCAAATGACCATGGAAGCGTCACAAATATTGATTTGGGGATTACAAATACATTTTAGTAAGTAGGTAAATTTGCAAATATTGAATTCATGAATAATGAGGCTTGACTGCACTTGCCAGGACAAAGAGATGGAATGATACCTTGGATTCTTCCTATTTCCTGTCTTCTAGCCTTCTCCCAGGGTTCTCTTTGCCTAAATCAGTTGCAAGAGAGTCTGGGAAACAGAGTTAGCAGGAGGATGGACAGGAGATATGATTACAAAGAGGTGATGCACATCATAAAAGGTTTAAAGAACTAAGATTTGGTGGTGAAAGAATGAATGGGAAACATTTGGGAACTTAGTGATTGTCCTTAGATTTATAGGCCTTACATGGAAGATGATGACAGGCTGTTTTTAATTTTCAAAGAACTAGTATAAGTTGATTTAAATGAAAATAGAAGCTTTGGATGGAAGACTCTTTTTTTTTTTTTTTTTTTTTTTTTAGCATTTTTAAGTTTTTAAATTTTATTTCCAGTATAATTAACATACAGTGTTATATTCATTTCCGATGTACAATATAGTGATTTAACAATTCTATATATTACTCGGTGCTCATTACAAGTGTACTCTTTAATCCCCATCATCTATTTCACCCATCCCCCCACCCACCTCCCATCTGGTAACCCAACAGTTTGTTCTCTATAGTTAAGAGTCTGTTTCTTGTTCTCTCTCTCTCACTCCCCCCTTTGCCCATTTGTGTTGTTTCTCAAATTCCACATTTGAATGAAATCATATGGTATTTGTCTTTCTTTGACTGACTTATTTTGCTTAGCATTATACTGTTTAGCTCCATCCAATGTCATTGCAAATGGCAAGATTTCATTCTTTATGTCCAAATAATATGTCATACATAGGTATTTGTATGCTGCTGCTGCTGCTTTATTCATTCATCTATTGATGGATGATACTTAGGCTGCTTCAATTATTTGACTAGTTCAGATAATGCTGCAACAAACATGGGGGTGCCTGTATCCCTTTGAATTAGTGTTTTATATTTGGGGGGTTAAATACCCAGTAGTGCATTTACTAGATTGATTTACTAGATTGTGGGGTAGGTCTATTTTAGTTTTTGAGGAACCTCCACACTGTTTTCCACAGTGGTTGCACCAATTTACATTGGGTTCCCTTTTCTCCACATCCTCACCAACACCTGTTATTTCTTGCATTTTTGATACTAGCCATTTTGACTGGTGAGGTGATATCTCATTGTGGTTTTGATGTGCATTTCCCTGATGATGAGTGATGTGGAGCATCTTCTCATGTATCTGTTGGCCATTTGGATGTCTTCTTTGGAGAAATGTCTGTTTGTGTCTTCTGCCCATTTTTAAATTGGGTTATTTGTTTTTTTAACGTGTTAGATGGAAGATTCATGAAAACTCTTCTACCTGTAAAAATTGAGAGATCTAAAAATACCTTAGAAAGGAAGAATGAGGAATTCCCTTCCTTAGAAATGTTACAGGCCAGGCACCAATTTATTTGCAGTTATTCGGTGACCGGCCTCGCCAGAGATCGGTGTGTGCTCAGTGAAGTCTGAGCTGGCCCTCGCTATAATTCTGTCCATGGCTTAATATCACCTTGAACTCTGGAGAGTAGCAAATGCCACTGCAGCTGCCTCGCTGTTTTGGATCTGAGAAAGGAAAAAAAAAAAAAAAAAAAAACCAACATTTTGTAGCAGAAGGGTGGTGAATAGGAAGCAAATCAACCAAAAGATCATTTCAGCACAGGGGTTGGTGGTTTACTTGAGTAAGAGATTTATGGCACAATGTTTTTATTTGATCTGGCATTACAGGGATAAATTATTGAGTGCTAATTGTATGTTGATAAGCTGTTCCTGCTTAAATTTATTCCTTCCTCAGTTTGTGTTAATTGGGGCATATTGGAACAGAAGGGGAATTGCCCACTTACTGCCTGGTTTGGTTTATGCTGTTGTAATTGTGTCTTCACTGTTATTCGTGCTAAATGAATAGGGAGCTCCTACCAGTGGACTCTTGTCTGTCTTCCCATTAATGTGTGTTTCTTTTTCTCATAAATGAAATGTTAAAGAATAATATCACTCCTATTTACTTGTTGGAGTTCACTCAAGTGGTAGCAGAAGGTGGGGTCAGAGGTGGACTAGCAGAAAGCTGGAGAATTTTAAATGCATATTTTATCATTTGAAATGTAAATCTTTTTAGATAAAGCCGTCAAGGGGGGAGGCCTTGGGGAGGGGGAGGTAAGAGGATGAGATACGGAATGTTCTCTGCGTAGGTGGCTTTCTCTACCCTCACCTCCCCTTGCTCCCCATCTCTCTGTGTCTTCCTCCAGTTGAAAGGCTTGGGGTGACAATGGGGTGTGAGAGACCAGCAATGAGAATCGGTGTGTGCCGCGTAGAGGTGTGGGTGTGGTTGTGTCAGGGTGGTAATGAGCAGATATTTGTGCCTTGGCTCTCAAGGGTCTCTAATAAGTACTCTAACTCCAGGTAAGTTGAGTGAAGAACTCAATACAGAACACAAAGGGCCAGCAGGATCAGAAGTAGAAAGCTGGGTTGCGAGGCAAGACAAGCAGCAAGTGCAGAGGAAATAGTAGTAGGTCAGGTAGGCCCACCAGACCTGGGGGGGCCCGAGTGTCTGAATGACTTACTTTACATGACCCAAGGGCAGGCTTGTAAACACCAATCCTACACACAAATGGTGCTCTCTGCCTTGGTTTTATGAATTCTGCTGGATGTGGACAGGTGTGTACCTGGCTGTAGACCAGGGAGAGGTGGGCCTTGCAGGTGGCAGGAGCTCCTGGCTATGGCGGGGATGATGGCACAGCTCTCCAGCCCTGTGCCTGAGACTCAGATACCCTTCCACTTCTCCACACTCAGTTGTGACTCTCCTCAGTCTCTCATCTTGTTCTTAGGTGGCACATACAATCTCCTTCTTCTGGCTTGTCTCCCTCAAATTAAAATAGAAAAGAGTTCCGCTTAAGTCACCATTGATGTAGCTTTCCTGGTCATAGTAGAAAAAAGCTCACTGGGCTCTGCGTAGAGAACATTGAGGATTAGGTGAGTGTAGTTACCCAAAGACACCTCACCCTGGAAGTGCTGAAATAGCCTTGTCATTGGGTAATTTACCTACTGCATTGCCCAAGAGGTGGGGACTGTGAAGGCAGTCATGCTGAAATCCCAGGAAATAACTCTAGTTCATGTACATATCTGATATATTTTAAAAGATTGATTGATTGATTGATTGATTTAAGAAAGAGTGTGACCATGTGCAAGTGGGGGAAAGGACAGAGGGAAAGAGAAAGTCGAGTGGACTCCCTGCTGAGTGGGGAGCCTGATGCCAAAACCGAGAGTTGGACACTCAACTGACTGAACCACCCATGCTATTTATAAAGTCTAGTTCATTTATAAAGTCATTTGGCTATTGGCTAGTTAATTAAAACAGGGCTCATAATTACAGGAGGATTAGCTAAACTGTCACTGTTACTATAATTACACTGTTACTTCACCTTCCTGGTGAAGAAACAGCTAAGCTGTGGCAGCCCCCATCTCACTGTTCAACTGAAATATGTTCTCCTCAAGTACGCCATGGCCTAGTGGTCCTTCTTAGAGGTCACAGGAAGTAATGGAAAGAAGGCAAGAGAGAAAACAGAGCTCTGGGTTCTAGCTTCGGTTTCACTATTGATAAGACTCCTTCCACCCCTTTCCCAGGATTCTGGAGACTTCCTAGGGAAGATTCTGGAACCCAGGGAGCTGGAGCCAGGAGCCAGAGCCTCTTGGCAATAGTACTGCCTGGAGTGCTGAGACATGGAGGGGAAGCCATGCCAGCGTTCAGAGGGAAAAGCAAGGGTTCAACTCTCAGAGGTGGGGGACCAAGCTGGAATCGCAGAGCTGGATGGGAGACACAGGAGTCAGCTCAGTGTCCATGGTCAGTAGGGGCCATCTCATGTTGGTCTCCAGGTCCCAGCCACCAAGATTAACCCATGGCTTTAGATTGCAAGTAGGAAGCTAGAGCAAGAAGGGAACTGACAGCCCATCCAGTGTCACCCAGAAAGGTGAAATGACTTGTCCAGGGTCACCCAGGTGGAGGTGGCAGTTAGATCCAGTTCTCCCTGCAAACAGGGAGTCAGGAAACTAAAATGAGATTCCAGAATTATTCAAACTCCATTTAAACTCTTTTCCTATTTTTTAACTTAGGTGAAAGTTATAGGTTATGGGGACAAAAGTCTTGAAGAAAATTGGGTAGTGATAACTCTAGTAAACAAGGTTGTAGATAGTTCCTGCTCTGTGGAACTGAAGGTTGACATCAAGACAAACCCCCTTTGGTTTTCTTGGGAAGTCTAATCTTGATTTGATTTTCTATCTCCTGGGCTGTTGCAGTTGAAATCTAGGCAGGTGGAAGTTTGCTCTAGACCTTGTTTTTCAGAGTGTGGTCTGCAGAGTGTCAGCCTCATCTGGGAACTTATAAGAACTGCAAAGCTGTGGGCCCCACCTCTGAACCTAAGGAATCAGAATCTCTAAGGATAGGCCCAGAGATCTGTGTCTTAACAAGGCCTCAAGATGATTCTAATGTACTCTAAGGTATGAGAAACCTTGAACTAGAATAAAAGGGCAGGATCAAGTAAAATAATATGAAAAGAACTACAGATAATATTTCAAACTCTGATGATTGCCAGCTAGGAGACCTCGGACAAATGCCTATCTCTCTGCACCTTGGTTTCCTTGATTATAAAATGGTTGGGTCTGCCTCACAAGGTAATTGGGAAACTCAAAGGAGATAATGCAGGCAAAGCCTTGCCCATTTTATCGGTACTATTTTATTGGGTACTCAGTACATCTTACTTAGTAGTCTAATGATTACTGCAATCCCAGATGTCCCTAGCTCTAGCAGCTCATGGTGTGAGTTCCAGATCTTTCTTTTTTTTTTTTTATTTTTATTTTTTTTATTTTTTATTTATGATAGTCACAGAGAGAGAGAGAGGCAGAGACACAGGCAGAGGGAGAAGCAGGCTCCATGCACCGGGAGCCTGATGTGGGATTCGATCCCGGGTCTCCAGGATCGCGCCCTGGGCCAAAGGCAGGCGCCAAACCGCTGCGCCACCCAGGGATCCCCCAGATCTTTCCTCATATTCTTTCTCGTTCACTCAGAGCTTCTGCAGCTCCATCTAAACCTTATACCTGCTTTGAGGTGAGCTCTGCAGGACTGGGCAGAGGGCCTCATGAGCATCTCCAGCAGCTCCCTGGTTTGAGTCTTCCCATGAAATCCAGATGAATTAAACCATACTTGGTCCTACGTCATGCTTTAGGAAATAGGTTGTAGGAACTTTATAATTCTGAGCCAAAAGTCCAGACCCATTCATTAGCCGTAAGCATGAGTCTCCTTAAGCAAAGGAGGCCAAAGCTTGACCCTGGGACTGCCCTCAGAAATTCAGAGTGTCTAGCCTTGCTGGGTTAGAGAGTCCCACTCTGACCATTCTTCGTAGCAACTGCCACCAGCATCCACACAGCCACTTCCAGAGCAAGAGGCCACCCCTCTCCCGAGTAGGCCGCAGCCAGCCTCTGCCTCACGGAATACAGAATACAGACACAGGAGTGGCAGGCTGGAGCAGCAGCTGCCGTTGCCTCCCTCGGGGCCACCGTAATGTCTCCCAGGGGGCCAGCCCAAGCTTGGATGAGCCTTGGAAAATTAGTGAGCAATTCTGACTGGTTTAATTTTTCTCTCTGAAGAACTTGAGAGACCATATCCTCTTAATCATCTTTTGAGAAGAAAGACAAGAGAAGAGAGAGACATTCAAGAGAACGCAGAGCAGTTAATCTGTTCATTCATGTTCAGTAAATGACTCTGTGCTCTGAGTACATTCATTCTTTTACTCTACGCTTATTGGACACCTGCTCTGCATGGAGTGCTGGTGACACCAGTGAGCTGGGGACATTTTGCCTATGGGAAGTCCGCAAGCAAGCAAGGAGGAGGCGGCCAAAGGGCCTGTCATTTGATGAGCATTCATCGTGTGCCAGGGACTGGGCCAAGTTGCTTCACCCTCATGAGAACCCCATGAGGTCAGTATTCCTCCTCTCGTTTGACAGATAAGGATACTGAGGCAAAGGGAGAGGAAGTGACTGACTTGGAGTCACCCGTTTGGAAAGTGACAGTACTCTGAGCCATGAAGCCTTCTCTCCTTTACTCTAGCCTGCTCCCTCTGTGGGAGCATGCTCATTCATCTCTTGGGCAACAGACAGGATTGCTAAGTGCCACGAGATGGTGCATGTTCCGAGGACCCCTGGCAGTGGGTGGGGGCGCTGCTCCTCATGCCACATAGGCCTTGAAGCATAGTCTGAGGGAGGGCATGAGCCTGGGGAAGCAGGTGGGAGGAAGTCCCTGAGCAGTGCTGCCAGGATGGCTGGGTGAGGGGGTGGGATGGGCCAGGTGGGCCCAGTGGGGGCTGCAGGAGTCCTTGATGAGGAAGAGAAAGGACCACACAGGTATTATCCCAGGTCAGTTCTTGTCCTCGGTGTGACCCTGGCCAGTACCAGTTATCAAGCAGGATTGGTAACAAGGACAGACTCGAAACGTATCTTGCCCTCCTGATTAAGATGCAATAGAACCTCGTGTTGCATTTGCTTTCACTTTTATCATCACCTCCCTACCCGCATATTTCCTCAGGGCCCACAGGTGCACAAAGCCCTTGGTATTAGGCTCCGAACGGGTGCAAGGATACCTGTCTTCACCCAGCCCCTTTCTCTTGTCCAGGCTGGGTAATAGCAGCCACCTCCTGCCAACATCACATGAGACTATAAGGCAGAAACTGGCACCTGCAGAGAAGTGAGGAGGCTCCAGGTACTCTGACCTCCTGGAATGAGCTCACAAGGCAGTGACATGATTCCCAGTTCCTGGGTGTGGTCACTGAGGCTCAGGGAGTCCAAGCTGTGAAGGACCCAGCTGGTGAAAGTGAGACACTCTCTCTCCAAAGTTAGTGCCTGAGGAGTTAAGGGGGGAGGGCAGTAGACAGGTTTCTGCAGACAAATAATAATCTGTGATAAATTGAGTTGATTAAAATTAATTAAAAGCTAACCAACTTGAATTGCCAAAATTGAAGCAGTGTGATAAAGGGGCAAAACAGACTGAATTTTGTAGTCAGACAGTCCTGGCTTCAAATCCTGACCCCAATGAGCCTTACTGGGCTAATCCCTATCTCCCCTGAGCCTTTCTTTGTTCATTTGTAAAATCAAAATAATAGTACATACTCTACGGGGTCACCAGGGTGAAGGAGTGCAACTTAGGTACACTATGTAGCTCTGTGCTTGACAAAAGATATGTCCTCTCCTGCCCCATCTTCTTCTCCCACAGATGCTTGTTTCCAGATTGACTAGGTTTGGACACATGAACATTGGCCATTTTGATCTGCTCAACTCGAGTGTCATTTTATTTACCTGAGATGGCAGGGATACCCACATACTTTATTTTTAGGGCCAGGCACAAGGGAGCTGGGACCATCAGCACGATGGCACAATTCTCCTCCAGGAATGCCGAATGACCTAAGTCTACACGGTTGGCCTTTTGAAACTGCCACGGTTTCATGGTTTCAGGGCTCATGGTTGTTCCCTGTGGCAGATATTGGCCAGTGGTTCATCAACCTCTTTCCCTTTCCCTCTCAGACTATACTCTACCCAGTCTCCCTTGGACTTAGGTGATCATGTGACTGAGTTCCAGCCAGTAGAACATGGATGCAAATGATGGGAATGTGGAACGTGGGTGAAAAGCCCCGCCTCTTAAGAATCTCCCACAAATCCTCCTCTCTTTCCTCATCTGCTGCCAGATGGAAGATCAGGGAAGGACTCCAAGGCCGTTGAGGATGGGGAACCACTAGATGGATCTCTGCATGACCGGATCCCTGCATGAGTATGTGGAGCAGAGTAACCATCCCACATCCCAACCTGCATTGGACTGTGAGTGAAACAAACTTTTACTATGTTAAGGTACTGAGATTTGAGGTTCCTTGTAATAGCAATTAGCCCGCCCTAAATAATACAGCCTGCTTATGACTTACAGCAGGACATTTCCAGCCATCACTAATACTCCCTCTAACTGTATAAAACCAAATACCCTGGGCGAGGTAATATATTTCTTTACATAAGCATAAATTAATGTATCAGCTTAGCCCGCCAGGCCCACGCAGGGCCCTCCAGATATATGGCACTATGTTTGGCTGTAGGTACAGCTGAGGTGGGGAGACAGCCAGCACGGTGGTTCTCAAAGCTTCGGTATCACTCGCAACTTGTTAGAAATGCAAACTCTTGGGCCCCATCTTGGGTCTACTGGATTAGAAACCCTGGGAGTGGGGCCCAGCAATCTGCTTTCCCAAGCCCTCCAGTAACTTCGGGGCGTCGGGGAGATATCTGAGAGCCTCTGTGGGAGGACTGCTGGACACCTGCTCCCAAGTAGACCAAGGGCTCTAGGTGCAGGGGACAAGCGGAGGGGGCCCAAAGATGAAGACTTGGCAATGATTCCTTTATGATTATACTGTTGATATGGCACAGAGTTTAAGAATGTGATTTGTCACATCATAGAGGATTAATTGCCACACTTGAATTCTTGGTGTTAGTCCGCTAGGGCTGCCAGAACGAAATACTACAGACTGGGTGGCTTGAACCACAGACATTTATTGTCTCACACTTCTGGAGGCTGGAAGTGCAAGATCTAGTCGCTGAAAGGTTTAGTTTCCTCTGAGGCCTCTCTCCTTGGTTTGTGGATGGCTGCCGGCTTGCTACCTCTTCACACGGCTGTCCCTCTGTGTGTGCGCCCCCCTGGTGTCTCTCCGTGGGTCCTCATGCCTCCTTCTAAGGAGAGCACACAGATTGGATGAGGGCCCTACCCCAGAGGCCTCATTTTAACCTGATCACCTCTTTAAAAGCCTTATCTCCAAGTAGTTACATTCTGAGGTACCCAGAGTTGGGTCTTCCACATATGAATTCTGGGGAGAACACAGTTTAGTCCATAACAGCTATGTAATCTGGATTATTCCGACCTTCTAATTTTCTTATCCCTCCTGAAACTCTCTTAAGTAATCATGGAGCCAAAGACAGTTACTTGCTACATTTGTTTTAACACATTGCTCAGAGTGAAAAGGCTTGCTCAATTTTATTCTAACAGTGAAGTTAGAACTGAGTTAATATTTTTGGCAGTAAGTTGGCTGATTGAAACTAGACCCAGATAAAAGTAATGCAAAAGTAAATGGGGCCTGCTTCAAAGAGTTTCCCGGATAAATGTAGAGGTCTTGGCAAACGGGGGGCTGGCAAGCAACCTTATGATCCGCTGGACACAATGTTTGGTCCTGAGTGGAGGATTGGTTAATGCCACGCTAAATGGAAAAATACGTCTTTGAAGTTTTGGAAATAAATAGAAAGATGCTTCCATTAGGATAGAAAAATGAGTTCCTCTGAGATGCTCTGGCTTGTTAGTAAGCTGTGGCCATAACCTTAAACAGTCATAATGACTGAGGAACGCAGAAGAAATTGTATATGTGGAAAAGAGAATGGGTGAAGAACAGACCGACAATTCTTCTTAAAACTCATGTTTCACAAGCTTGTATGTTTTTCCCAAGAGAACTCTCCAGCATGTCAGAGCCCTGCTCTCTCTTTCATTCCGCGTTCTCTGTTCATGTGTGTCTCATCTTCCCTCGGCTCCCTCCCCTTCATATTAACTAGCAGGGGTCACGGATTCGGTGCCCTCGCTGCCAGGGCGAGCTTTGCCATACCAGCTTCAGGTAGTCTAAACGTGGTGCAATTTAGCTGCCTTTAAAATCCCGTTGAATGAACTTTCTTATCATTTGTTAACTGCGAGGCCAAAGTTCACTGGAAAACATCCTCACAGCTAGTCTGTGAAGAGGTGGCTGTTGAAATCCTGTGCACACGGGCACGTTAGCCTATGCTCAAAATATGCTTATGGGGCAAATTCTGATATGATTAATGTTGGCATCATTGAGCATACATTAGTGGAATTTGCATATATATAAATTTGAATAATGTTCAAGGACATTAAATGATTTCAGATTTAATAATGATCATAATAGCTAACATTAAGTGAAGCGCTGTATGCCAGACACTGCTCTAAACATTTTATATAATCCCTCGGTCCTCACTACAGCTCTAGGAGATAGGTCCTATTATCAGACCCATTTTACAGATAAGGAAACTGAGGCACACTAAAGTTCAGTAACTTGTCTAAGATCGCATAGCTAGCCCATAAGCAGCAAAACTGTGAGCCCAGACAGGCTTGACTCTAAGCCATGCCTTACATGGCTGCAGTTGTTAGGTACGGTGAGGCAGAAAAATGGCTTTGCCTTACTGGGGCAGGTCATACAAGAGCTGCGTGGAGGTTTCTCTCTTAACACAGGGCTTCAGCAAACCGATATCTACCCAAAAGTGTTTTTGGGAGGAGTTTGCAAACAAAGTGTGGGTCTGTAGGACTGGGATCCTCGGACCTCCCCTCTGTCGCTTTGGAGAAATTCTGAGGCCTGCATGCATCTCACAAATGTCTGTTGAGGGCCATCTGCTGGGTCCCTATGAGCCACAGTCTTGATTGAGACAGTCCCTGCTCTCCAGGAACATGGTAGTGTTGGGAGAGCCCGACCCAAAGATGTGATAACAACACGATCTGATGGCCCTGAGAGTAGAGGTCAGAGTCAGGAGCCGGGCGAGGGCCTGGGGAGAATTGGCAGAGGAGGTATTGACTGAGCACCGAGCTGATATGAAAGATGAGCAGAAGTCCACCACTGATGAGTGGCGGAGGGGGGTGCCGGGCACAGAGTAGGGGAGACACCAGGTGCTCCTCAATAGGTGCCCAAGTGGGGACCATGACGAGGCTCAAGGGCTGGGGCTTGGACTTTGTCCTGAGGGGGGGGTGCAGAGTCAGCCAAGGTGTGTGAGCCAGAGAGCGCCATCCTCAACACCGAATTTGCTTTTTTAGCAAGATGAGTATGGATTTGTCTAACTGGAATGTGGATGATTCCTGGGAGAGTATTCATTACCCTGGCAAGGGCCTCATGATGGTGGCCGTCTCGATGCTCCAGATCCCTCCAGATCCCCACCCCACTTACATCCCTCCTACTCGTTTGCTGATGGTTGGTGTCCCACAGTTAGAGATGTGCTCCTTTGTTGAAATGCGGCTCCTTCCCTGTACAGGATGTTCTCTGAAGTCACTTAGAGCTAGCCCTGCTAGCATGCCCACGCAGCTCTCCCGAGAGTGGGTTTTGGGGAGACACAAGGGAAGTGGAAAAGGAGGAGAGCGTGGACACGTGGAGAAATGGGACAGAAATCCAGAGGCGCCTCGTGACTCAGTTACTCTACAAGATTATGTAATATCAGGGTCAAATTGGAGATGATGCGGAGCTCTGATTAGTTTTCAAATGATGAATTGAAATCTTCAGCTTATTAAATACTTTAAAGCCACAAAGATTTACTGTAGTAATTTTGAGGGGCCATGAAAGGTTGTCTTTGTTGCAGGCAGCAGAATCCAGTCCTGGTTAATTTAAGCAGAAAAGGAGTTCATTCAAGAATGTTTGGCAGCACATAGGATGTGAGGGCATGTGAACCAGGCCTGGGGGCTCCGTCTGTAGCCAGGAATGGTGACTGAAATCACAGCAAAAGTGGTCTAGTGGAGACCCTTCTGCTTCCTCTTTGGGCACAGATACTACCCCAGGAACTGCCAACACCACTGATTTTGGTTCTAAATGATTCCACCAGAACTGCCAAGGTGCCTCTGAAAACTGCATCTACCTTCACCAGAATGGATTCTAGTAAATGCCTCTTTTTTTTTTTTTTTTTTTTTTTAATAAATGCCTCCTTCTTGTTTCACGAGCTTCCATGGTGAAGTGTAGGTGGTGGATCCGCTGGCTGAGTCCAGATGCTCCCCGGGGCCAGGGACTAGAAAGGCAACTATCTGACACCTTGGGGGATACTAAACTTTCTCTGACCAAGACTCCTAAAGGGCAGGGGAGCCCCCAAACCTGAGGCCCAGGGGCTTTGAAAGGAGCAAGGAAGCCAAACAGAATGACAAAGACCCCCCACAAACAGTAGCTTTTTGCACCTGCTTGTGCTGCCTGAGTGCTAAGGACAGAGGGAACCTTGAGCGTGCTAGTAGCAGTGCTGCTAAGTATTTGAAAAGTAGAGCCTTCAGGTTCTTCGGCATCCACTAGTTAAAGGCCAGTGCTGTTATGTCAAAATAAGGAAAACAAATTGCTCAGTTTTAGAATAAGGTTTATGCTTTCGCTTTGGACTTAGGACTTTTTCCCTTCTGTCTTTGTCTTTCTTAAAGTGCTGTTTCTGCCATATTCTCCAAACCTAGTTAGAAATAATGCAAATAAATCTTTAAAGAATTTATTATGTAGCAAACAGTTCTACAAATATGTCTTCGTCTATTTCTAAAAATGAAGTCATAGTTATGACAATAAATTTTGACTCGATTGCAGAGTGGCTCACTCAGAAGGGGCGTGTCATGTGACCATGATGACAGGCATTCATTCATAATTTGATGACTTCTCCACCTAGAATCTGGCAGCCTGACAGCCCAGCACCTGCTCAACCCCAGCAGTGAGCAAGGAGTCCCTCAGCAGCAAACGAAGGGATGTGGGTATAGAGAGATGTTTTATCATTCAATATATTTTTTGGTCTCCTTGTCCAAGTATGTAAAATTTAGCCTAAAACCTTCAGGTTGACCATAAAAGATATCTGAGGACCTCATCATTCTGCACAAAGCTCAAGGAGTTGCCTGGAAAAACCATTTATTTCCTGCAACTTTGCAGAGGTATAAAAGTGAATGGGTTGTAAAGAACATTAAGAATTTAGTGTTACAGTATCTCTAAAATTTTCAAGGTACATACCCACTTTGGGGGAACCCGTGTTATCAAAGTGAAAGCATCAGTATATAAGGATAGATTCACAAAGATGCATTTATTTTGGTATTGTTTGTAGTGGGGGGAAAAGCCCTCGAATGTCTACTAGTAGAGAAATAGTTGAATAATTTCTGCACACTCTTACTCTTCACTGTGACGTGTATGCTTAAAGAATGATTTAGGTCAGTGTGCATTGACCCGGAAAGGTGTCCATGTATATTGTTTTGTTTTGTTTTTGAACATAACCTCAAGATTTTATTGACTTTATTATATAACAAAATATGAAGCTTAGATCTGGATCACTTGGCCCTTCCTCTCCTCATCTCCTCCAGTTCAGACTGCTCGCATCTCTTCATGGCCAGAGTTCTCTTGGATCTGCAGTTGGGCTCAACACATTTAAGCCTCAACAACAGTCTTCTTTGTGGTTTTAGTCTTTTTCCAGAAAATCAGCTTAGTCTCTCCACCATAGCCACTCTGCTTGCTGGCATGACGCCGCTTTCCCTGGGCATTAGGAGACCTTTACGGTTCTTGTACTGTGTCACTTTGTGGGGTTGGTACCTGTTGCACTTCTTGCGGAAAGTCCAGTGGGTTTGAGGAACATTCACCACATTGGTAAGACCACTACCAGCACAGAAAACATGCCATATTGTTATCTTAAAAAAGCCATTGCCAAAAGAATATAAGAGTGTAAATCCATCTTCATACAAATACCTATGTGTTATATATTTGTAGTTGCTGGGTGAGCACTGAAACGTATTGAAAGAATGAATACAAGCCAAATTGTCACTTTTGCCAAGGGTTAGGGTTTCAAGATTGTTTAATGGGTCATGGCCAGCATATATTAGTTTTGTAATTAAGACATAGCAGAGAGGAGAAAACTTCAGAAATTTGCTGAGGATTCAATGCAACAATATTTATAAAATGCTTAATATAATCCCTGGTATCTGGTAAGCATCCAAGAAATGCTGGATGTTATTGTTTGATTTTTTTCCTCCCAGTTTGATAGGGCATACGGCAGCCTGGCCCTTGCCTTTGTCCACACTACCATTTATTGCATCTGCGTTCCAGATGGCTTGGGGTCTCTGAGTACACTGTGCGCTCTCTCTGCCCCCTTCAGCCTTTGCATGTACAATTCCCTGTTCTAGAACCTCAGACTCCACTCCTTTGCCTGGTGAGCTGCTTTGCATCTCTCAGGTCTCAATTTAAGTGCCTTTGTGACCCGCAAGAGATCTGTCCTTCTGGGCGGCCTGTCCCACGCTATAATCCTCGTTACCCTCATCGGAATAGTGTGTCTGTCTGCAGGGCTGTGTCCGTCCCTCTTTGCATTCTTCAGGCCATGGAATGGGTCCTCAATAAACACAGAGTAGCTGAGTGAAGAAGACTAACCGGCTGTATGACGGAACCAGAAGAGAAAGAGGCAGACTGGGTTTCTCGGGCCAAGCTTGGGAAGCGGGATCGGTCCTGTGTTGCCGTGTTTCTGTTCCAGGTGCCTGCTTGCGTTACCTAAGTGTAGTTTTTTCATTTCTCAGGTTTTTGCAAATTGGAAAAGGACAAAGGTGCTGCTGCTTTTTAAATGATTAATTTGTTCAGATTATCATATAATGTCCCTCCAATTTAGAAGTTATTAACTTGCCAGAGCAGTTAATAAGTACTCTTTATTAACTCTCCACATATGTACAAAACCCTCAGATTAACCAGTGTCAGATAAAAGCCGTGGAGGAAATACATTGCAGAACAGAAATGCCAAAAAGGGTTGTGCAGGTGGTGGTTGCAGCTACAACATATGCAAGTTGCGTTGTCCTTACTGGCAGAGGAGTCCTTTCTGGGGCCCATTTAAAATACAATCCTCAAAAAGAAAAAAAAAAAAAAAAAGTAAAATTGGGATTCTCTCATGATTATAAAATAAATGCATGTTAAAGATTTTCCTTAACTCGTGAATCAAGGAGAGAGCATGGATGTTATAACTGACTGAAAACAGAATCCAGAGAAGAGACACTTTAGGTATGGTCCTCATTAAAATGAATAAGAAAGTGGGAGCTAAAATGAAGCCATAGTTACAGCAATAAATATTGACGCAATTGCAGAGTGGCTCAATCAGAAGGGGCGCATCTGGTGTGATGGCTAGCTTGAGCAACAGGGCCTCTCAATGTCCGGTTATACTCGAATGTACTGGAAGTTCTTGGGAAAATTGATTTGACTCCCTGGCTTATGTTGTATAGCTTGATGGGTGGGGGTGGGAAATGGCATCACAAGGGCCCAAATAGCTCCTGGAAATAAATACCTTATATCCTCATAAAACAATAGATAACATGGTGGGGAAGAGCTTTCCCTCTTTGATGGAAAGAAAGGCAAACATGTGACACATGGAGGAAGATTCGATGGTGAGAGATCCTAGTCAGCAGCAATAGTGAAGTAAGAGCCCAGTAGGCCTGGGACAGCAGATGAGTCATTCAGCATTGAGCCACATATGGGACAGTAGAGCCAATGGTATTGAACTGGGGTGTAGAGTGATGATGGAGGAATGATCCATCAGCAGAAGGAAGGCAGAGCACAAACCAGTCACAGAAATGATAGGAAACCAGCTCCATTTGGGGAAAAATTTGAGTTCTTCCCCTTTTGTGGGGGGAGGGGGAGGTAAGTTCCTGATCTAGTGCTTACTGAGAGAAGCTGTTATGATGACACTCAAACAAGTGTAGGGTTGTCAGGTCTCGAGGGGGGAAAAGGCTAAACGGGATTATTAGTAAAATTTTATGTTCAGGTAAACAATATTGTTTTTTTCTAGCACAAGTATGTCCTGTGCAATATTTGGAGCATACTTAAACTTATTTTTGTTGTTTCTCTGAAATTTACATGTAACTGGACATTCTGTATTTCGTCTGGCAATCCTAGATTGGGGGTTGGGACACTTCTAGATCACAGCTGTACAAATTGTTATGTTCTTTGTCAGGCCTACTACCTGGTCAATGTGCCGTAGGTGGTATGTGTCATCCTGATAGGGTGATCCTACCCACCCTTGTCCAAGGTCATGCTTTTTCTCTTTAGAGCCAACTCATTGGCAAGGACTGTGGATTTGGCCTAGGAAATATTCTCACATGCATGCCATGGTCTTCATTGCTGCTGCCTGAGCTTTGGGTCAGGCTCTCACCCTCCCTGGCCTAGAGATTTAGAAATTTCCTCAATTACGCTTCCAGTTTTCATCTTCTCCAGTCTCTCCTACATGTTGTCGACCAGTTGTATTTCTGGATTGAATGTTCCCCAGCTTACTTCCAGCAGGAGTCGATTGAAACCCGCTCTAGCATGGCCCTTCACAATCTGATCTTGTTCTACTTCCCTGGTCATAACTGCCCCCACCCTCACTGCCCCACCCTCCTTCTGCTCTGGACACGGAAGTTGTTCACCACCTTGAGTCTTTGCCTATCCTGTCTGCTATGGCCTGCAATGCTTTCTTCTTCACCACACTACCAGGTCTTGCTTCAAAGGCCTGCTTAAATATTACCGTCTTTCTCAAGACCTTTCTCAAGATTGAATGGATTAGGGGAGGAAAGCTTGGGGTTTCCATTCAACCTTCTTCTTGTACTTCCATTATACCACCATATTATTAAAGCACTTGTCAAATGCTATTGTCAGTAATTGTTATGTTTTGGTCTTGCTCACTAGACTGTGAGCTTCTCGAGGACAAGGACTATGTCTTACTCATTGTTTTAAATACACAGAACCGAGCATAGTGCGTGATACCGAGTATGTATACCTTATCAGGATAAGAAGTAGGTATCTATAACTCTCAGATCTCCATCAGTGAAGGAAATTGTCACAGAGCACTTGACGATGAGGCTGCAACAACTGGAAGTGCTAGGAAGCTAGCTGGTTAAAGATGGAATACACACAGATGTCTATTTTTCTGGTTCATTGGATTGCACACAAATGATCATGCTCACACATATTTTAGCATGAGCATATGCATGTTTATTGAGCATTAGGCATATAGGTACAGATGTCTAGTACAGAATGAAGACAGCGGGGAATAAATACTCCTAGAACTGAAAGTTACTAGATGAGCCTTCATTGCAGACTTGAGGATACTTCAAATCTAGGAAGTTGGGAGTTAGGGAATGTGCCGGACTTGCCGTCCTTTATATCCCTTCCAAGTGTATAAGACACAGATGAAACTTATCATCGTAACAAGATACACCTGATCACCTTTAACATAGCCTACTTTTCAACTTTTCCAGAATACTCCTGAATACATCCAACTTTTATACTTGTGAGCTGTTTCCCCTGTAGAGTTCATTGTCTGGCCATGTCCTATGCATGAACCCTCAGCTAAGCCCCCAACAATATCTGAGAAGTCAAGAAAAGAGAAACTCCTTGTAAGCATTACAGTATTAAGGGCTTTTGCTTATTTTATTTCTTCCCTAGGGACTGTAACTCATGGATTTCTCATAGTAGAGTTAAAAACTGTGGATCATGGGTTACAGGTGAAAGGAAGAGAGATAATGCAGTTTTAAAAATGTAGTCCAAGGATCACCTGCACCAGAACGCTTCGGTATGCTTGTTAAAAAGCAGGTTCCTGAGCCCCAATCTTCATTTACCAAATCAGAATTTGTTGGAGAGGGGTTCTGAAAACTGCATTTCAAATAAACTCCGTACCATATTAGTTACTGTAGAGATTGAGAGCTGGTAGAAAGACACACACAACAGAACAGACTCCACTCACAGGCAACTGAGGTGCTCCATATACCATGAGATGCGTGACAAAAGCTCACTTTCAAAAGGCCAAGCTCTTCAAGGCCATCACTACTGCCACATTCTGGGTAATTGCTGTCATGGCTTTGCAGGTGTCCAAACTATCACCTGTGGTCAGTGAGGTTCAGAGCCGCTGCTCCTCGCTGGCTGCTGTGAGAATCATTTGAGTCGGCAAGAGAAGCCAGGTGACTCTCCGCTGCATTAAGGTTAGACATCTCAAAGAGGACAAGACTCTAGGATAATACCTAGGATATTGGATAATGAAGCAAAGAGTATATTTCTGAGTAGGGGATAAAGTGTACTATGATATTCCTGGAGGCTTTTAGACACTCTGCTGGAAACCAAATAAAACTCAAATTTTTATACTTGAATACAGTAGTATCCCTTTATTCATGGTTTTGCTTTCCGTGATTTCAGTTACTCCCAGTCAGTGGTAGCCTGGAAACAGATGATCTCCTTCTGATGTATCGTCAGAAGGCCAATAGTGGCCTAACACCACGTCACAATGCCTACGTCATCCATCTCACTCCATCTCATCACACAAGCATCTTGTCATCTCACATCAGCACAAGAAGGGCGAGTGCAGTACAGTACACTATTTTGAGAGGGAAAGAAACTACATTCACATGACTTTTATTATAGCATTTTTTATAATTGTTCCATTTTATTGTTTGTTATTAATTTCTCTGCCTAATTTGCAAATTAAATGTTATCATAATTATGTATGTATGTATTAGAAAAAAAACATACCACATATAGGGATTGACACTATCCATGGTTTCAGGCAGCCACTGGGGATTTTGCAACATATTCCCCTGTGGATAAGGGGGGAGTTCTGTATTGAGTTTTAAAATTTTATTACTACAATATAAATAATTAATTAAACACTTATTACCCACCCTTGTATTTTAGATATAAAAATGTTGGCATTTGATATGTGATGTAAGGAAATGTGACATGTGGCACAAAATTGGAGTCTTCTCTTGAGCTTCAGGCTAAAACTTGTATCTGTAGCTTTTGTCCTTGTTTATATGAATCAAAAATAGAAAAGATGGGCAGCCCGGGTGGTTCAGTGGTTTAGCGCTGCCTTTGGCCCAGGGCGTGATCCTGGGGACCCTGGATCGAGTCCCACATCGGGCTCCCTGCGTGGAGCCTGCTTCTCCCTCTGCCTGTGTCTCTGCCTCAATCTGTGTCTCTCATGAATAAAATCTTTAAAAAAAAAAAATAGAAAAGATGATTGTGAGATCATGCTTCTTCATCTCTTCCTGCTTACCTAAACCTCCTGGCCTATCTTTCCCAGCTGGCTCCAGCTGCTGCAGGAGCATGGAACTCACTGGGAGTACCTGGTCCCTCTGCTCTTTGGTGAAACATTCTCTTACTTCTCACTTCCTTTCTAATGGATAACTTTAACTCACCCTGAAGTATGTTTCAACCCTAGCCCTGGAGCTCTCAGCATTTTGCATACTTCTTAAGAGGCTAAAACTTTTCCTCTTCTTTGTGAGTAAACAAACAAATAGCTGAAGCACCTCTAATGGAAAGGTATCCCAAGTTTGGGGGAGGCTTAGCTAGATTATGATTTTGGTGGGGCTGCATAATTAAAACAGTAACTCCTGTAGGTTTAATGCTATTTCTTTTAATACTTTCAACATGAGTGCTGTTATTACCATTTTGCTAATAGATCCAGGCTTAGGAAGGTTAACTGACTTTCCTGAGGCCACACAGCTAGAGAATGGTGAACTCAGGATTTCATTTCCAGGTCTGTATGGCTCCAGCTGCCATGTCCCCTACATCAGCCAGGACATTTGGTAAGAATGACTGGCAAACAGCGTCTGTAAATTTGTAAATAGTAAATTCATCATAACCAATCTTCTTTTGCCCTTTTGGTAGGCCTGGTAAAATCAGGGCAGATCTTGTAGCTATTTCAGGTTTAGTTTTATTGAGTATAGAAGAAATAGAAGCATCCAGTGTGCCAGCAAGAGGAGCAGTGAGGAATCCAGAGAGAAGTCTAAGACAAAGGAAGTAGTAGAGGCTCTAACAGGGAAGTGCTGTATATGAGCAGAATCAAAGATTTATGCTGCAGCCATGGATAATTCCAGCTGATGGAGTACAGATCTACCTTAGAGTCCTTTGCTAATATCTGAAAAAACTAAAAAACTGTATTTTTTGCATTGATTTTCAATTTTTACCTACAAGGGACCAAATGAAATAAGTCAGTGGCTTTCAAACAACAACAAAAAAACAGTAGAATTTTTGGATAAGAAGCTTTTGCACAGCAAAGGATACAGTCAACAAAACTCAAAGACAACCTACAGAATGGGAGAAGATATTTGCAAATGACATATCAGATAAAGGGCTAGTTTCCAAGATCTACAAAGAACTTCTTAAACTCAACACCAAAGAAACAAACAATCCAATCATGAAATGGGCAAAAGACATGAACAGAAATCTCACAGAGGAAGACATAGACATGGCCAACATGCATATGAGAAAATGCTCTGCATCACTTGCCATCAGGGAAATACAAATCAAAACCACAATGAGATACCACCTCACACCGGTGAGAATGGGGCAAATTAACAAGGCAGGAAACAACAAATGTTGGAGGGGATGCGGAGAAAAGGGAAACCTCTTACACTGTTGGTGGGAATGTGAACTGGTGCAGCCACTCTGGAAAACTGTGTGGAGGTTCCTCAAACAGTTAAAAATATACCTGCCCTACGACCCAGCAATTGCACTGTTGGGGATTTACCCCAAAGATACAAATGCAATGAAACGCCGGGACACCTGCACCCCGATGTTTATAGCAGCAATGGCCACGATAGCCAAACTGTGGAAGGAGCCTCGGTGTCCAACGAAAGATGAATGGATAAAGAAGATGTGGTTTATGTATACAATGGAATATTACTCAGCTATTAGAAATGACAAATACCCACCATTTGCTTCAACGTGGATGGAACTGGAGGGTATTATGCTGAGTGAAGTAAGTCAGTCGGAGAAGGACAAACATTATATGTTCTCATTCATTTGGGGAATATAAATAATAGTGAAAGGGAATATAAGGGAAGGGAGAAGAAATGTGTGGGAAATATCAAAAAGGGAGACAGAACGTAAAGACTGCTAACTCTGGGAAACGAACTAGGGGTGGTAGAAGGGGAGGAGGGCGGGGGGTGGGAGTGAATGGGTGACGGGCACTGGGGGTTATTCTGTATGTTAGTAAATTGAACACCAATAAAAAATAAATTTAAAAAATAAAATAAAATAAAATGTTTATAATAAAGCTGACATTGAAAACTAAAAAAAAAAAAAAAAAAAGATTTTTTGTCTTGATACTAATTCTAGCCAGCTTAATGACAATGACCTTGGGAAGTCTGCATGTCAACCCCTGACTCTGAAAGATGATGGAGGTAATGATGATACATGGTCTTCCAACTTCATAGGGTTATAAAGAACTAGGAAATCAAAGATCCTATATAAATATTTAGTGGTGTTATTTTGCAATCATTCATAGTAGTACTCTAAATCTTTGAATATTTTATTTCTTTTGGAAAAGTTTATGTCTAATAAGTGCTTTCTGATACCAAAGAATTTTGTACTGATGGGTTAGGATATTCTCATTTCTCTTATTTTTCTGTTAGCCATTTAGACTTCCAATAAGAGCATAGTGGGTCCCTGAGACCACCTCTAGGTGTGGTAACTCACTAGGAGCACTCAAACACACTCACAGGACTCAACACATGATTACAGTGAAAAGGTACGAAGCAAAATAAGCACAAGGAAGAGGAGCATGGGGCAAAGTCTAGAGGAAACCAGGCACAAGCTTCCAAGGTTCCTCTCTCTATGGAGTCGCACAGGCTATGCATAATTCCTCCAAAATCAAATGGTAACACCATGCGTGAAATGTTATCTATCAAGGAAGCTTTGTAGAGACTCATTGTCCCAGGTTGTTGTTGTTGTTCTTCTTCTTCTTGTTCTTCTTGTTCTTCTTCTTTTTTAAAGATTTTATTTATTCATGAGAGACACACAGAGAGAGGCAGAGACATAGGCAGAGGGAGAAGCAGACTCCCTGCAAGGAATCTGATGTGGGACTCAATCCCAAGACCCCGGGATCACGACCTGAGCTGAAGACAGATGCTCAACCACTGAGCCACCCAGGTGCCCCCAACTCAGGTTCTTACCTGGTTACATAGGCTCCCTCTGCCTAGAGGAGTCCAGGGCTGCTATGTTAATTCTTTTCTGCTCAGTAAGTTTCAATCTTTTTTCCCCCTAGTAACCTGTTTAAGCAATGTGGGTATAAAAATACCTCAGGAAAAATTGGTAGTGTTATTTTCATGTTGATGCCAGCATTTCTGAGATGAGAGTTCTTGCTCAAACTCCAAACTCAGATAATTTATTCCGCTCCTATAAAAGCTCACCATTGTATGATGAAGTGAAATGAAACTAAAATCTAAAATGAAGAATCTAACACTTAGAGATATTACAGCAAAACATTGTTTTATGTTTTTTTGTACAGGAAGTTTCAATAAAATATTTAAATCTAAGTCTATCCCTAAAGCCCCACATTTTTGAGTGCAAGAGGACAATGAAAATACCTCTGAAAGCTCATGTATTAAGTAGATAAAATGTTAAGCAGCTACAACAAGAGATGCAATAACAGGCAGCTTGCAAAACAAAGATGCTTATTGTCCTCTACATAACATTTCCAAGATGAGCGGTTCAGATGGATAAGGCTGCTGTGTCAACTCCATCAGAGGCTCAGCTGATGGCAGCCCTGCTATTTGCATCAAGTGGTTCTCCATATAGTTTTCCAAGTTCCGGCTGTTAGAGCTGAAGGCAGGGGTTATGAGTGGAAGTCCAGAGCTTGAAATTTCCTCTTAAGCAGTGAAAATTGCTCCCATAAGTTCTGTTTATAGCGCATTGCTGAGAGCTTGGTCACATGACCACATCTAGCTGCAAGAGAAGCTGAGAAATGGAACTGAGCTATGAGCCTAGGGAGGAGGGAAGAACAACTTTTGGTGGACTGTGAGCCATCTCCCCATGGCCATAGGAGTTTTCCATTACAGATGTAAACTAGGATATTCAGCACTTTAGAGATTCGTAACTTTCCATGAAATTGCAGGACAAATCAAGACATTTTCTAGAATGATATTCAAGCTCTCATTTTAAAAAAGTACTATGATAGGGGTGTCTGGTTGGCTCAGTCCATAAAGCGCGTGACTTTCAATCTCAAGGTTGTGAGTTCAAGCCCCGAGTTGGGGATAGAGCTTACTAAAAAAAGGGGGGTGCTGTAATAATTTGCAGCATGAGAAATTTCAAGATGGAAAACTCATGCTGACAATTTACCTAAAGCTTTCAATGTATTTTATTATTCTTGATAGTTTTACCCCAACTCTAGTTGGTATATTATTTCTCCTAAGTTTGCTCTTTTGAGTGACATGTAATATTTCCTACCCCAAACCATTCCTTACACAAAGGGCTTTAGTTCTGCTGAATACCTTTTAACCTCTATATTATAATTATGATTTCAAGGTTCAACTGCACTTCCTTAATGTAAATCTAGGGAAATTGAAAATAACCCACCTCATTTCCAGTTTCTACATTTATACCACATCTGTTATCTTACTTATGGGTATAACATAATATCCAGCTCCTTGAGGGTATTACATTTATAATTAACTTGCTTATATTTTCATTCTTGACACACAAACAGTAGAATTTGATCTATTAAGTTTAAAATTGCATTATAAAACTGTTCACAGGATTCTTTTGTTGTTTTATTGTATAATCTCCTATGATTTCAGTGGCTTCATTTTAAAGTTGGTGTGAGAAAAAATAGGTAGATGCTATGGATGACCAGTAGTAAGGCTTCATATGCTTCATTGGTTGGGACTACATAAAAACTGGGTCATTGACTTGGCCATTTATTTTTTTTCAGCTCCACCTTCTGAGATTTTTGTATCACACGCACAAACACACACATACTGCACATGTGCATACATAGGTATGTAGATATTTTCCATTTTAGCTGTCTTTTGTCTAAATGCAAAAAAAAAAAATCCCCTTATCTTGCAGATAAGTATCCCATTTCTGAAAGTGTGGTCCCTTATTTACTGAGATGATACCGCTGTGCACCATGATAAAAAAATTCATTTTGAGTTATCTTTTGGTGGTGGAGGAGCTTTGTCCTGAGGTCTTCTCACTCTCTCCCATAGTCTCTGGTATGATCAAGAGTAGCCATTCGCCAGATGCCAGATTTGACTTAGGCACAGAGCATAGGGTCAGAGGACAGGATGTAATTAGCCAGTTCATAGCAAACCTATGACCTAGGATTGACATAGGACACTGAGTCAAACTGCTACAGACAAATAATCCTTCAATGCTTTGAATTTACAGAGTGCTTTAAATATATATATATATATATATATAGTTCTCTCCTCCCAAACTATTGCTAATCTATCATCTCCTGCTGGTTTCACAAAAGTCTAGAAAGGTATGAAGAGAGAAACATGACTAAATATGTTTTTCTTAATTTTTAAAATTTTCCCCTTCCTCTCTCTCTCCTTTCCTTTCTTCTTTATTATTCACAGAAAGAAACTAAAGGGTCAGAGATATTTAAGTAAAATGTTTGGAATTCAAATCTATTAGCTGCAAATCCAGTGTCATTGCTATCATCTAAGAATATAGACAGAGGAAAGTGTGTGCGTGTGCGTGTGTGTGTGTGTGTGTGTATTGAGTGAGGAGATTGCTCCAGCAGTTCACAAGTGTTTCTACTTCAGTTTTTTCCCTGATTATCCAAACCTTTTTATCTTGGAAGCCACCCTAGGAGCCATCTAAATCAACTTACCACCACTGCATGGCACCACTCCTCGATCTGGCTTCTTTTTGATCATTTCACAGATGAGATACTCATATATCACAAGGCAGCATATCCTAGTTTGGATCGTTTGTGCTGTAAGAACATATATAGGGTTGAAATTTGCCTCCCTGTGACTTCTATCTCGTATGGGAATACATAAACAAGTGTAACCTTCCCCTGACAATCTCTAGTCTAGACATGCGATAACACCTATCACGACTTCACCAAGATTTTTTTCCCCTCCAGCAATTTCTCTCTTCTATTTCCTACAGCTTTACCTCTCTATGTTTTTGTAGTATTTTATCCCTGTCCCTCTTAATATGTATAGAGAACCGAGCGCCAGACTCCAGCCCAGAGAACAATGGGAAGTTACTTTCCCAGAGTTGAAAGCCATGTGTAAGTGGAAATTCAAAGAATCTCCAGAGGCTGTTGCTGGTATCGTTATCCTGAGTCTGCCCCAAGATAAGTTACCTACTCTTTGTCTACCTCTGCTTTTCCACCTATAAACTGACAATTTTAGGAATAAATGAAATAATGCTTGTGAGTAGTTTGGAACAGTGCCTAACACATAAGTCTATGTGTGAGCTGTCATTACTTACGTGTTTTTGGCAGTCATGCCACATTGTTAGTGCGTTCTGAACTTTCAGTTAACTAAAGACCATGGCCATTTATGTACAAACCACTAAAAATCAATATCCCTTCTTTCCTATGTATGTACGTGAGTGTACAATTTGTATCTGTGTGTATTCAGACCTACATGAAGGACTCCATCCCTGTTAAAATTAATCTGATTTATTTTAATACATCTTCTAGCTTATTAAGTTTTTTCAATCTTGGTGGTGTCATCAACATAGCAAGTCTCCCTTCCCATCTTTTTTGTTATTGTTGTTCTCTGGGGGTTTGATAGATATGCCTTTTGTGACTTCTACCTTATTATTGAAAAAAGAAGCCAAATAAGACTGGAACAATTACAACATCCTCCAGCCTACACTTATTTATCTAGTCCCTGATAGTATAAGCTATTTAATTTCATGTTTGTCCAAAATCAAGTATCCACCTTGTAAGGATTCTGTATTGACTTACTATTAGGTATTCATATGTTAGAACAAGGAAAGGAGATTAGTTTGGCATGACTTATTCATAAAGCACATTTTTGGTTTGCTCCTTCCTCAATTCTCCCAGCTATTAATAAATCACGTTAAATACATGTGGCATTGGCTATAATATGCACAGCTACCACCATAATTTGGCTTATGGACTTGGCCAGAACATATAATTTCACTAGCTGAGGGCCAAATGAAAGTGTGTATTTCTGGTTTAGTAGAAACTAATTATTATTAATCCAACCATGGGCTGTACTTTACAATCATAACCTGTGAAAATACTCTTTTTTCCTCAAAAGTCTTCCAGTTCTTCACAGAAAATAATTTACTTCTCTTCGTAAATAAATAACCCCCAACAAAGAAAAGGCCAAATAGAAAAGCATGTCCAGAGACTCCTACTTATTTCTTTGCAATGATCCAGGTGGTGAGTAACAGAAGGAGTAAAAGTCAGATTTCCTCTCTCCTCACCCAATATTTTCTCCCCAGAGCAACCTTGGATTGCATTGGCCCTTGTACCTCTCACCAGGCCACCTTATCTGGTAGGATTTCGATTCCAGCCTTCAGATAGGCTGGTTCGCAAGAGGCTTCATATGTTTGAACTAACTCACCTCTGAGTCTTTTGAGGTTTGTCTGTCACTAATTTGCAGTAATTGTTTTCACATTGTTGATCTCTCAAAACATAAAACATATTTGCTAATAATAAAGGAGCTGTGATTTCATTAAGGGTGTGTTACATTTCAAGGGGGAATACAATATTTTATGAAAAACAAAAGGAACCTTGTCATATTCTATTAAAGCAATCTCCTAACCTCCACTGAAATTGCCTGAGGACTCACATGGCTCCTAATTATACACAGTCTACCTTAGATTTTCCCGTAATTTAAATGAATGGGTCTTGTACTGAACGTCTCATTTTTAAATTACTCAATGTCTCTTATTTAAATTGCTCAAACTCAGTATTTTGACCTCCTTCCTCAAAGAGTCACCTAAGAGAATAGAAGATTCTGGAAAAAAAACCTATCTCTCAGAAAGTTATCAAATTAGTCATTATTTTTTTAGACTTGACTATTCTACTTTACTAAAATATGGAAGAGGGCTTGCCTTAGAAAAAAAAGGAATGGATGGATAGGTTGAAATGAAGGGTTTTAGTTCCCTAAACATATCCCAGCAAGATTAGAAAATGCTTATTACTGCTGCCTTCAAATCTGATCTATAGGGCTTGCCCACTGCTATCTGCATTAAAAGGGAAGTAAACTGCCAGATTGTAAACACAGCTTGAGTTGCCTCCTTTCTGACGTTTGAACTAAACTTAGGTCCTCTTGGGATCAGAATTTAGTTTTGACAAAATGAAGCTCTCTGTTTCAACAAGGGATAAAAAGGAAATCACCTTTTAACGTCTCCTTCTTAAGCTAATTGTCGTTAAAGTGGTCATTTTAATGAACTCAGGTATAGATGTGAGGAAAAAATTCTAAATTGGCGGGATTTCACTCTTTGGTTTGAAGTGGGCTTTGAATGTCTGGAAAATATTTTCAGAGCTCATTGGACTGGGACGTGAAGAAGCACAGAGTAGGAGTGCAGGAGGTAGGGAGTGTTCATTATTTCCTGGCTGTACCTAACACCCTGGGGGGGGGGGAGAGAGAGAAATATCAAGTTTTTAGTCAACTTAAAACATATCCCTTTTCATGTCATACTTCATAGGTTCTATTGTGCAAACTTTTCCTTACGTCACCACGTTAATTTACTGAAGTGGTAATTCTCATTGAAATGCACAGATAGGGGTAACAAAAATTGTTTTGTAAAGTGTTATGTATGAGCATGGGCCAGTGGTAAATAATAATAGTATTAATAACAAATACAATTAAAAAATGCCCTAATAGTAACTGATACTTATTGAGGACACTCTGTCCCCGACAAGAGTGAGTTTCTTTACATGCACCAACTAGTTTTGTTCTTATAACAATCCTCCCTATACAGGAGACACCATTACTATCCTCACATTTCAGGCAAGGAAACTGAGGCACAAACAGGTAATTAATCAAGTTGCCTCAGCTTTAGGCCAATGCTACTTACATAGTTTGCTTTTTCAGTAGCATAAGTTTTAGAAGCACTTGTGGCCAGTAACTCATAGGAGAGGCCTCATCCACACTCCAAATTGACTGAACTGGAGTCCCGTTCTGCTGTGTTGTCACCGTGATTCCATATCAATTCCCAGTAACACTAATTAACAGTCATGTTTGGGGGAGGGACACTGGCAGGGAGTGAGAAGTAGCTTTGTCACTGTCTGTGAAGAATTGAGACAAAATCAAAAACTTCTAGGATAGAGCTCTGAGGAATGAATAAGACTTGGATTTTGGTCACTCATTGACTCATTCAGCAAATAATCATTGAGCACTCACCATGTGCCTGGCACCCCATTCTCAACTGTGGGGACACCACAGTGAACCCAACAGATAAGGTTTGTCCTCTCATGGAGATGGCATAGCCTCTTGTGCAAAGTTACTTTTCACTCACATTGTTTAGATTTTCAGTTGTTCACAGTACTCTGCTTTCGAGGATCTTCCTTCTGTGTTTTAGCTACTTGTCTGGAACCTTCTCTGTATAAACAAGTTTATTTTCTGAGGCACTGAAAGGGCTTATGCATACCCAGTCCATAATATCGGGGGAAGGAAAAGCTCCTGCAGGTTATTTAAAATCTGTATGAAGATACACAAGCATGACTTATATAGTCCTGGGCTCCAGCCCAAGAATGTGCTGATCATGTCTACAGTTACAAAACTGCATAAAGACCCACATTAAAATAGTAATAACAGAGAAATGAAAAAAAAAAAAAGTCATGGAGACAGAGCAGAAAGGGTTCTTGAATTAAATTACTTTTATCTGGGCTCATTCACTTAAGGATGCAATCAACTCACTATTTCAGCAGCTTGGGACCCTAGAAATATATTTCAAGATTAATTATAAAATGAATTCTTTAAAATGGAAAAATATACTACTTTCCTATTACTCTTAACAACAGATTCCGTTAATGAAGTCTTGAAGCAGTTTAGTGGTTTGACTGCCACCTACTGTTCATTTTTTGACACAACTCACATACGTAGCTTGGCAGGAGTTAAGAAAAACGCCTTAGGCAAACGATTTTTTTTAAAGTATTTAACATATGTGCTGTAACATAATTAGTTTAAAAACTTAGATTGAAAAAAATGTGATTGATTTCATTTCAAATTACTACAATTGTCTTAGTAGTTTATGACAGTTACATTGGTTAAAAACGCAAGTTCTGTGGCATTCTAAAAACATAAATATATATAAATATGTATGTATATAGATACACACACGTGCCTATATGCAGGATATTTCATTTAGTCCTGACAAATCTTTACACTGACAATCTATAAAAATATACCACAAATACGAATTCATCAACCTGAAAATATCTTATGAAGCTGGCATCTGATCTTTAAAACAGAAAAGAGATCTCTATCATCATACTTTTATGCTTACACGGCTGGTGCAGACTTCAAAAATACAAGCGCTTCTTCTCCCTAAATAAGGAGATCAAGTTCTGTATATTTCCAGTTATTTTGGAACGACCCAAGCTTTTGAGAGAAATCTGTTCACTTAACACTGCCTTCCTGGGATTCTGTTAAATGCTTAGGACTCAGAAGCCAGGATGGGTCAGTGCATTTTTCTCTCTCCTATTTAAATTACTCACTGTAGAGTGAAAACTCATCTTCTGGATATGGCAATGCTGTTTACTGTCTAAATGTAGAATCTTGGTGGAAACTTTATAGACACACGATCCTCAGACACAGTCCGTGTGAGTCATTTTATTTTTAAAGTTACGTCTTTTCAAGTCTTTGTACTAAATTATACATGTAAAGAACAACTGCAAACTGTTTATGTGTCTTTCTTGAGGTGTTACGTATCTGTATGTGCTTTTGTGTTTTTAAGCGTGTTTGTAGATTGCCTCATTCACACTTAAATCCAGTTATATTTGTTATGTTTTTCATAGCACAAGGGGAAAATCACCCAGAATATGTTGGCCTTATTAAAATGCACTTCCTGCTAAAGCTATGGTGCAGCTCTCCATATAAAATGGGTGTCAACAGATTCTAACATTCAAGAAATCTTTTCCGCTAACATATCTTTTCTCTACCAGGGGCAGCTATGGAATAGTGGTAGTTTCATTTGTTAAGATGGTACTGGGGAAAGGCGACATGAATATCCTATTTTATTCTTTGCCACGACAGTATTTTTTCTGATACATGCATTAGCCATCTTAGATTCAAAAATCACTATGAGGTCTGTGATTAGGCCTCTCTGTCTAGAGTTTTACACATAAATGCACACTGTCTGAAAATGTGTCCTTATAATCTAGATATAAAACAAAAGCTTTTCGTGTGGCTTTATTTACAGTGACACTGATGGAATTTATAAAACTGGCATAAGATGATATTAAGCAACATGAGCGACTTTGATCAAGTGTTAGTTTTTCTCGCTCTTCCCCCCCAAGCGAGTCCCCCCAATACCAATGACACTAATCCAAAGCCAAAGAAAACCAGTTTTACCTAAAATATTGGCGAAGAACCCAAAACAAATAAAATTAGGCTGACCTTTTAATAAATGTCTGTTCATTGATTTGAATTCACGTTTTTCTTTTTCTGAGCAATGCTGACGCGTCCTGTTAGAATACAAGCATGTATAATAAGTTGGACACAACCATTTTTATTTCTTTTGTGTGTCATTACTGAAAGATTGAAGCAAGCTTCACCTAAGTGTAGTGATGCAAAAATAATAGTACCCCAGTCTGGCTCCGCAAGAGCGCAGGCGAACAAGGGCTGCGCATTAAAGTGCCTTCTAGGTAGCTGACATGACGCATCTAGTCAGACGTAAATAATGACAGACGGAAACTATCATGAGGTCTGTGAAGCATCAACATACTGCTATCATTTTCTCTCTAACCTTGCCTTGCTAGCAGCTCCCAGCCTTACAGGCTGAGAGATCATTTAAAAAGCAAATCCTAATGACTCTGCCCACTGTAACAACAGTCAGCCAGATTGGCATCAATTTAGCTCAGTTTAGAAACTCAGGATAGCAGCCGTTGTTGACTTGTGACACCCTAAACTTCAGTTGTCCTCCACACACACACACACACACACACACACACACACACACACACCACAGTGCCACCCCTTCCCCTTGGCATTTCCACGCCTTGCAAAAAAGAGTCTCCTCTCTGGTAGGACAATTGTTCATCTGGGGTGTTTGCTTGGCACTCTGTGCCTAATTTCTTAGGCTGCATCTCTTTTTCCAGACTAGCTCATTTGGTACAAAATGCTTTAAGCACCCCCTCCCTTTCTCCAACGGGCCACGCATTATTTTGTGTGCATTATGTATGCACAGTGTAGCAGTGGGTAAATAACATCCCAGTGTCCCTGTAGCTTAAGACTAACATGGTTATGGTTCAGATAAACACGTCTGTACATGGCTGCCATAATCAATGTGGAATGGCAGGACAATTTTGCAGATGCAGTCCCAGGAAGATAAAAAAAAAAAAAAAAAAAAAAAAAGAAAAGAAAAGAAAAAAGCTGTCTTGTCCAGATTCAATAGAATCTATTCACCAAGAAATCTGCGATAAAGCAGTTGCCCGTTTTATTTGTTAAGACAGTGATAACTTGGCAAGCCGGTGGGACTGAGGCTGATGTACACTAGGATAATAGCATTATCACTTTGCAAATCAGCATGTGGCTTTGCTTGGGTGCCGGCACAAGGGCGCGGGGTTCTGAGAGCTCTGGCTGGCAACCTGAGAAAGGCAAGATCAGCCCGCCTGGCTGTGAGTGCAAATGTATGAGGATAAATTGCCATGAATCTTCTCCCGCTTGGTTAAAAACACATTGTGTCTGTGTGTTTTTGCTGTTTGGTAAGAGGCTAGGAGATGAATGCAAGGACCTGAGTAGGTGTGCGAGGATGTGAGTGTGTGTGAGTGGCGGGGGGTGGGGGGGAGGGTGGGGGGGGTGGAAGCAGAAAAGAATGAGGGACTCTCACAATAGCCCATCTTAATGGAGAGCTATTGATCTCACTTCATAACACTTTAATCTCCAACTAAACATCTCACTTACCTCGTGTAAAGGAGATGCCAAGTTGAAATAAATAAACACACAATATTTTAAAGACTTTTGAATTTTGCATGGTAATAAATATTAATGCAGCCTGTGACTCCCCAAGAAAATAGAAGGCACTTAATTCTGTTGTTGATATCAGGTACCGTGCAGGTTGATTTCCCGAGGCGAAAGTGAAAAATGCACTATTTGGACTTAAATTTAGATTTAATAAATAACTAATTTAGGATCTTGTTCTATATGCAAGGATATAATCACAAGGCATTCGTTTTTAAAAGGTTTCATTTATTCTTGTGAGCTTAATTATTGCAAGGAAACTGTGAGCAATTTGTTTTTTACCAGTGTCTGATTTCTGAGAATGGTTATTAAATATTAAATGGATGCATAATTCAGGCAATTAAGAAAGTAATCACACAAAGTAATGTAATGGAAGTTAATTATTACTGCATAAGCAAATAGTTCATTAATGCTAGTAGTTGCTATGGCTGCATTCTTAATACATGCAGAACCGAAGCATGAATCCTCTGTGTATTCAAGGAGCTGGTAGGAAGTGCGGTGCCACGGAGAGAGCGCCACTAATGAAAACCAGAAGCAAATAAGGCCATATCGACCCCTGACCTGTCTAAATAAGGTGGGATCATCATTACTTAAGAGAGTTTTATCGAAACCACGACTACACTAGCTGCTTATAATTTTTTTTTTTTTAGGTTTGTAACACAAACCATGACTTAAATCAAGGGGAAACCAAAAGGAATCCAGCTTGTTAAAACAAAAATCACCAATCGTGCGTCCCCTGTTGTTGTTGTTGTTTTAAATCAATTCTTGTTAAACAGCCAAAGTCATCATTTTGTGACTTAAAAAGACTCCATAGATTAGTTTTCTTTTCATAAAATCATTACAGCTGGTAACCGACCTTATTTTGTCCTGCCGCTCCACCCCAGTTGAACATTCTGACGGTTCCTCGCTAACACTATCTCCCTAAAGCACCATGCTTTATAAAGGCTATTTTATATTAATTCAACACATATGGGATCCGGTGCTCTCCAGACCTTATACTGCTGTGAGGGACCGAGGTGGCCAGGGCAGGCCAGGCCGGGCAGAAAGGGAGGAGAGTGAACAATGGTGAGGCTCCCACCGGAGCCCCCAGGACCAGGCCAGGCCTGCCTCCAGAGGAGACCAGCTCTTTACTGGTTTACTTTTTAACTACCCAGAACTGCCCAGGGCTTACTGCCTTGCTGCAGCAATGACACTGCCTGCCCCGTCTCATCATAGAATTTCACACAGAGAAGGCAATGCCTTCAGGCCAGATGCTCCTCTACTATTCTGATTTTGCCATTAACTGGCCATAATAATCCTTATATCATCTGCTTGTCTACATGCAATGCCTCCACTAAACTCTATGCACCGCCCCTCAGACTGGGGGCTGGGCTAGGAAGGCGTGATGGAAGTCAAGACACAATGGTCCTGTCAAGGGGATACTTCTAGCCACTCAAGGGCAGTGTTTTCTCTGTTCCTAGCACTTGGCTAGCCACGGAGGGAATAGAAAAGATGTACAAGGCACATGGCATCGCTATTTTAGCAAAAGAAGCTGCAGCCCCATTAGAACAGTGGTTCTTTCCATCTTTTGGCGGGGGGCGGGGGGGGTCATGGAGCTCTTGGGCCATTGGAACAGTGGTTCTCTTAACCCTTTTTGGGATCATAGATCTCCTGGACGTTTATGTTAAAATTTGCATTCAATTTGAAAGGGTTCATGGTCTTCCAAATCCTACCCACGGATCTCAGATTTAAGACCTTCTGCTTTAGAGGAGACCAGCGTCTTCAAACAGCGAACATTTAGGAGATAATCTTTTTGGCTTTCCGGCACAAAGACTATAAATACAGAAGAGGGGTTGGTGGGGTCTGAGGTAGTTTGGGGAAGGCTTTATGGAGCAAATGAATGAGCCTCGTGGTTGACATTGAAGAATGGCTGGTGTTTTGAAGCCAAACGCAGAGCACTCTGTGTAGAACAGCATGGGCAAAGGAAGGAAATGTAAGCTTTCATTTTTTCATTAACACATTCATTCATCTAAAAAATACCGAATGCCTACTGAATGAGATAATCAGGGGAAATGAAGGTATGACATGCCTCCCTGGCAAGAATTTACAGTTTAGAAGAAAGATTACAGCAAACAAATAAATTACAAGGGAAATGCAATGGTTCTGAGTAAAATCTAAAGGACTATAGGAATACTGTAAATTCAGGTGGGAGGGCATCAAGATGCTTAATGTAAGAGACACATTTGAGCCAGGCGATATAGTAAGGAAACTGCAAAAATATGGGCAGATGTGAGGTGCTGTTAAGATCTTGCCTTTGGTTTGGATGTCCGACCTCAAAAAGAGAGAAGTAATTTAGGCAAAGTGTGAGAGGTGGGGAAGTGTGTCATATGTTTGGAAAACATATTCAGCTTGAATAAAGCGCAGATTTTGAGTAGAGAAAAGTTCAAAAGGTGAGGGGGGCCAGCTCATGGGTGCTCTTAACAGGTGGGGAAGGGAGTTTGAGTGAATCATGGAGAAGCATGAGTTTTCCTTAATGTGGTGTTTTAGGAAGGTAAAGCCGGGTACAGTGCTCAGGCTGGAGTGGCCCAACTATAGGGAGACCTCACAGGCTGCTGCCACAATGCCGGAGGGCTCCACCAAGGAACTGCACATGATGTATGTCTCAAGTGGACAAGACAGTGTGGGTAGCGCAGCGGGAGAAATGAGGATTTCTAATTCACACCCAGATGCTGGGGCACAGTGAGACGTGACTCCCACAAGTGTCACTTTCTGAAGGAGACACCATTTCTACTCACCAGGAAGGAAGTAGGCATGCCAATCAAGAGAGTGGATTTTTTTTTTAAAGATTTTATTCACTTATTTAGAGAACAAGGGGAGGGGCAGAAGGAGAGGGGGAGTCTCAAGCAGACTCCCCATGGAGCACAGAGCCCAAAACTGGGCTCCATCTCACGACCCTGAGATCATGAGCTGAGCCAAAATCCAGAGTTGGATGCTTAACCGACTGAGCCACCCAGGCGCCTAAGACAATGGACTTCCATGGCGTCCCTGCCATACTTCTGAGGAAGCATTCTCAATGTGCTCCTTGCTGTAGGAGAACAGGGCATGCACACCAGCAGTACTCTTTATTCCCCTATAACACGTATAAGTATCGCCTCACCAAGAGCAGTGTTTGCCACACAACACCCACCTGGGGCATCCGTCCAGCTCATTTCCATAAATCTTTGGCCTTTAATCTGTCACTCTGCCAAGAGTCAAGAATTTCCTTGAGTAGTGCTTGAAGCTTGCAGAGCATGGGCTTCTCCTCTCTCTGATGTAGGCATGAGCTGGTCGTTCAGTTCTTTTTAAGTGGAATGTCCCACTTTACTGCATTTGATCTCCATAAATATAAGGAGTAAATCAGGAAAATACTATTATCATTTCTATCTTGCAGATGAGACTCAGGAGATAAATGCCTAGCTTAAGATAACCTAGCTGATAAAAGATGACCCCAGGCTTAGAACTCTCCACCCCAAGACAGCATTGATGTTCAAGACAGCCCTGGGTGCTGCAGTAGGAGCCTCCATTTCCTCTACCTGGATCCATAGAATTTCTTCCCAGCTCCTTGATTCAATTCTAACATTGATAGGCTAAACTCAAATCAGTTTTAGGTGGGACATTGGAAACTTTGAGCTTTGTTTGGGGGGGCTACTTAATTTCCTATTTAGCATTAGATCTATTCTTTATTCTTGCAGAGATCTCTATCATGACAAGCTTATATTTCCACTCCCATTCTCTGCTGAGGTGCTTTTCCTGCTCTGGGTGAGTCAAATATTATTTCTGCATAGTTCTTCTACTTAGGAACAAGTCTCTCATCCCCGTCCAAGTCACTGATGACTTTAAATGTCAGGACTCACCCCAGGGATACAAAGCAGGCACTTTGTGTGTTCCTCTGTACATCCTGGTTCCATTAAAAGTCTTGAGGGTGGTGGTTTGTTAAACTAACTCTAGAAGTTTCCAGAGAATCCCAGAGGACTTCCAAATTTTAGCTGCTTCTCCCTCACTGATGAGATGAAATACTATCAGGTTATAGAATTTTGCTCTCGTATTTGACGTTGTTGTATCTGATGCCACACAACTCTCCTTTGATGCATGCCGAATTAGCTGCTGACCAGTTACTTTCACCTCACATTTGAAATCTTTAAACCCTGGAAAAGCAAACAGCCGCAGCCTGGGCTGAAGATATGTGTGTTGGACACTAAGCTGTCGGCCTTCACAATGTCACTTTAGGGTTATGCTCTGTTCTCTTTTGGCAATTCTCATTGTGAAGGGGGTGGCAGGGGAGGGATGGGGTTGAAAGGGGAATCCTCATCTCATGTGAACTCGGGGCTGGCCTGCCCAGCTCTCATTAGACAGCGTCTAAGCTGCCAGAGAATGGCTCAGCTCTCACACCGGGGCTCTCGTGTTAAACCCTCCGCATCACCACAGTGGGAGAAAAACACGCCTTATGGGGACTAATGACTAATTCCCTACATCATGTCTAATGTGTCCCAGGGTGCCAACTTCAGCACACCTGCCTCCACTGCTGGTAAGGTAATGAGAGTGCTTGTGAGTTACTGGTCACCGACAACATTTATAATATTCTTCAGCCTAACGTTATTGCACAGGTCACGGTGCACTGTTCCCCAGGAATGGGTGAGCGCTGTCACCCTGGGAGCCCCAGTTTTATGGGTAGTTGGTTGGGGAAGTGGTTCAAAACCCTTTAAAAAATGAGGTGGATGCATTTGGAATGGTTCTAGGTGTCCCATGATACCCTGTTAAATTTTGTTACTAATTACATCATCAAGAGGTAATTATAGCACTCTGAGGCCAGAGATTTTAAAATCATAACCATCCAGGAAATTTCGCCCATAAAAAATGGTATGCTTTGGCTTGGATAACTGGGATGGTTGAGGGAGAGTGTGGGGGTGGCGTGGGATAAGGAGCTTGGAAATCCAGTTTGCTTGAGTTCAGTTAGCATTTAAACCCATAGTTGTCACCTTCAAGTTTGTACTATTTAAGGTTTGAGTGCCACTGCTTTAGGGACACACTCCTCAATTTTCAAGACTCGAGAATTCTCCAATTCACGGAGGATTGCAATCTAGAGGAATTATTTTCTTCTTTCTTAAATCAGTCTCTCTCTCTCTCTCTTTTTTTTTTTTTTATGAGGTCTCAGAAAGCAGAGCTAACATTTGGTTTAAAGTGAGAGAAGACATGCAAACTTCCTGTGGGCAGCATTTCAAGATAATGTAGACAGATTTTGATTCCAAGTAACCAAAGGGAGATACAGCGCAGCGAGACACAAGTGCACCTGGACTCTCAGAAGAGTTCTTTTGGTCTTGGTTTTCTAGTACTATCTCTCTCCTCTTTTGCATTTCTTCCACGAATGAACCAGAATGAAGAGCTTACTGTCTCTTTCCTGAGAGGCACCCCAGTGGACTGGATAGGGATCCCTACCTGTGAGTCAGAATCCCTTGATTCGCTTTCTGGCTCCTCCGGGGTAATCTTGTGTATTCCTTAGGGTAGCACTAGTTACTATCACAAATAAACCCCCAATTTTCAGAGCCTTGACACAATACAAGTTTATTTCTCACCCATGAACTGGTCTACTGCTCACCACTGTGAGCAATCCTCCAGATTCAGAGATGAGGCCCCTTACAGGTCTTGCATCTCCTAGAACCTCAGTATCTTCTGGATCTAGCCAACCAACAGATGAGTAGGGAGTGTGGAAAAAGCACAGTCAGTAATTGACAGAGCAGGACACACATCTCTTCCCCTGCTTTCTTTTTTTTTTTTTTCTTCTCCTGCTTTCTATGGGTGAAGACTAGTCATGTGATGCTTCAAGGTGCAAGGAAAGCTGGGAAACATGGTTCCTGCCTGGGCAACTTGATTCTATGGAAGGGGGAAGCACAAATGTTGATGAAAAGTTAGCTATTCTTCTACACTTGGGTGAGACACTTCAACGCTCCGTACCTGAGTTCAGTTCCCTCATCTATAATACAGAGACAATTAGCAGTATTTACTTCCTAGAAGTTGATAGATTAAAGTAGAGAACATGTCTAAAATGTTAGGCATACAGAAGGCACTTCATAAAAGCTGGCTATTATTTCAACAATTGTTATAGTTGGTAACTTTTCCTTGACTTACTTTATTACCACCCAAGAGAGATATTCATAATTAATATCTCACATTACTCTAATTAAAATAGCTAGCCAAGCAATTTGTGATAAGACTCATGTTTATTTTCTGGAAAAAAAAAAAGAGAGAGAGAGAGAGAATCTATTTGATGGGGTGTAAAACCACCCAGTGTGACAGTCAGTCCCTAAAGGATGTGAAGCCTGCCTATAAAATCATGGCCCCTGCCCTACTCCTGCTGTATGTTTTACACACAGAAGGAGGGAAAAGTTCGAATTTCTCCAAGGGGATGACAGGACAGTTCATCATTTCATTGTCTACAGGTTATTTTTCAGTATTTATTTCCATACCATTTCCATTAGAAATTACAGGAAGCTTTTGTCTCTGAATCAATATGTGCACTTAAAAGACTCGAAAGGGGCATTTTCAGTCCTCGGTGTGATTCAGTTGTGTTGCAATAAAACTGTTCCATGAATAGCAACGAACCCAGTAAGGTCAGTTTTGCTAGTTGCTAAAGTCCTCCTTTAGAGTGCAGAAAAATTCCAGGCTCGCCAACAAGAGTCCTGGGGAAGTAAAAATAAATTAATGAAGATAATTGAGACACGATGTTATACATGGGGGAGCCCTGCTGTTGATTAGATTCCCCAAAGGGCTGCTTACTTTTACACAATTCCATAAGCCAAGCCCAGCCAGACCCAATCACACCAAATCTGACCCAGTGCAACCCAGCTTGGTTAGAAAGCTAGGAGTCAGGACAGGAGAGCAGAGCTTCTAAGCAAAGGGGCTCTGTTAGCAGAATGCCTGGGTCAGAATTTTGGCTTCACCCTTAACTGCACCTGCGCAACCTTTAGCAAGTTATTGAAACTTTCTGAATCTTGGTTTTCTCCCCTCTAAGTTGGGGTAAAGAGAATGCCTGCCTTCTATATCCCATCGAGATAACTGATGTGATGGACTTAGTACAGTGCTTGCTGTCTAATATTACAGCAAGGACTTATGTTCTCTGCCTAAAGAGATTTTCCTGCATTTTCTCATTTAATCCTCTTAATAACCCCATGGCAATACATACTATAATTACTCCCACTTAAAGGGTGAGGAAAGTTGTCAGAGGGGTTGAGTAGTCTCCCCAGGACCACATAGCTGGCGCAACGGTAAAGTCAAAATTCAAACCCATGCTCAGTGGTTCCGTAGCCCACTCTCTTAACCTCTGTATTATGCTGTCTCTCCATAAGGGCTCAGAAATGTTACCCATTACTTACATTTTTATTAAAGGCAGAAGAATTTAATTCAGTAACGTTTGGTCACGTAGCTCTTAAATGAAGGATATTATGGAATAAGAGCCTGGAAAGACTTGGTTCATCAATAATAAGTCTGCAAATGAATGAATAAAGAATGAGTGAATTACCGTGTGGATGAAAACAGGGGCATGTCTTGGAACCATACTCTAAAAATTCATATTGGTTGGAAGACATGGACGTTGCACTGCCATGGTGCCACACTGAGCACGAAAGGACAATGCCAATGTACTGGTTGCATCTGAGTCATGGAACCTCCCCGCTGAATTTAGACTAAGATGGGGGGAGGCTGCCCCCCCTTGAGGAGCGCCCCGTGTGATGGTCCTGTGTCGGTGATGTGCACGCAAAGGTGGTTTGCCAGAGTGCAGCGCTGGCCCATGTAAAACACATTTTTATCTGACTTCCTAAAGCCACATTCGATGTTCCATTAGCAGTGTGTAGGAGGCCCGAGTGTCCTCTGCATTACGCTAATTGTTTAAGCATGACAGGTTATTACTTCAGTCAGAGGGGTAATGTAGATCGGGGGAAAAAAAGTAGGGCACAAACACAATGTTCTAGTTTTTGAGAAGCAATTATAAATAGATGAGAGGCCATAAAAATATTACACATGGGATGGCTTATCAGTAGGACTGAAAAGGCGGCTGGAGCCAGTGCAGCCAAGAGCAGGAGTGGTTCAAAGCTGACAAGTCTACAGTGATGATTTAAAAATAGCAATGGTAATTCTGCAGCAAAACAGAACAATGAAACCAAGAGTCACCGTGCTCAAAAACGACGTTGGCCCCACACAATGCTCTTTCATTGGGTAAGCTATTTTCATAGCAAACCCAAATTTCAGAATGTCAGCCTGATAAATAGGGGAGATCTGAAAGGATAAAGTCAAGGTGTTTTGTTTGAATACTTAAAGAAGAAAAAAAAAGAAAGTCTTGTTTCTAAGAATCTTTTAGAGCTTTAAGGAAAGAGGATGTTGGGCTTTGAAACAAGATCAAGTTACGTCTTGTCTGGACACTATATTAATATATACAAACATTAAGTAGGTTTAGATCATATTATGAGGCTCATTTTTTTCTCTATAATAGAATGAGTATTAGTTACAATTCAGTAACCATAAAGAGCTATAAAAGTTTAGAACAGAATGTCTTACTCTAATTTCCGTTTCCTTCTGAATGCGTTATTTTGGTGTGGTAAGATTAGAGAGGCTCTACTGGCGTCTTGTGTAATATAATAAATACCAACCTGGCCGGGTGGCTATGAGCATAGACCTTAGGGTTATCCAGTCCTAAGTTTGAGAACCACCTCTCTATCTTGGCTGGGAGAACTTGGACAATATTTAATATATCTAAGTTTTCCTTTTCTTATTTCTAAAATGGTGGTAAACAGCATCCACTGTATAGGGTTATTTTGAGGTTTAAAATAATGAATGTAAAGGACATAGTATGAGCTAAACAGGTAGCTGCCTGTGTGGTTACTTTCACTACTACACTCTACAATCTTGGGCAAGCCATGTGATATTTGGCAAGTCTCTTGATCTGTTTGGCTCCTGAATCTTTCCAGGGACTGGGCTAGGTAGCTTTGAGGTAGTTTCATATATATATATGAAGAATGACTATATATATAGTCATATATATATGACTATAATGTTTTTATGTATTAATATAGTGTCCAGACAAGACATAACTTGATCTTATTTCAAAGCCCAACATCCTCTTTCCTTAAAGCTCTAAAAGATTCTTAGAAACAAGAGTTTCTTTTTTTTCTTTAAGTATTCAAACAAAACACCTTGACTATATATATATTTATATATAGTCATAGTTTCAATCAGAGGTCTATAAAGGCTTCCCAAGAACATTGTGTTTCTTGGGAATCAGGAATTTTCATTCCAATTGTCCATCCTGCTGGATGAAGATCTTCTTAAAACTGAACTCCATATCTGAGATTAGAAATGAAATTATAACTGATTTCAAGAGCTAGGCAAATTGGCACAGCTGGCAAGAGCAGTTTAACTCTGTATATCAGCTCTGTCTTGGAGGTACATTCTTATATACTAATCATTTAAAACTAAAGGAAAGATGTTTCGGTTACTGGCTGGTTCTGCCCTAAATTCCCAGTTGGAAACACACTTGGAATTAAATAGGACCCAGAGAGGAGCAGAGTGCAGTCCTATCCCAGTCTCCTCAGCATTATTATTTGCTCTGTGACGGGAGAGAGAAAAGCCACCCGTAAAGTTCCAAGTGAATTAGAAAGTGGAGCAGCTGCAAGAGTCCAGGGCTGATTTCAGACTGCGTTCTGACATTGATTATGCCTGCCTTTGCTATTGAGTGTCATTCTAGTCAATGGGATTACAACAGGGAGTTTAGGGAAGGACAGAGAGAAAATGATACGCAGAAGCACAAAGAAAGTAGTAAAAGGAAGTGCTCAAGAAAGGCTAAACCGGTTTGGCATTTGAGTTGAAAGGCCAGGATGGACTCCCTACCAAGGAGGGTAGTAGGAGTGCCAGGCCATCCTCCTACCGAATCCTGTAGCTGCCAGAGGGGATCCGAGATCAATTTTTTTATTTTTCATCTTCCCGTCCTCATTTACATTGAGATAATATTAATTAGATTTGGAATTATTTTTGGATTATTTCCAAAAATAAGTTTGGAAATTTTGTTTTGAGGATCTTGAGACAAAATTCGTGAAGGCCTAGAAGGCAGGTAAGCACTCATTCATAATAGCAAGGTATTACTTCAGATACTACCTAACATTTTATAATGCATTTCTATGTATTTTATTTCCCCTGGCCCTTCCAGATACCCTATGACACTGTTACCTCCTCTCTATCAGTTGAATGCATTAGGCTGCAAGTAACAGAAAACTCAACCAAAATGTCTTTGACAGTAAATTAATGCTTTCTTTTAGTTCAGATCTGTGGACAGATTTCAGGATTGATTAATTCAGTGACTGGACTCCCAGTTATTTCTATTAAACTGCTGTCATTGGTGTTGCCTACATCCTCACACCGGCGGGAAGATGGCTGCAGTGGTTCCAGGCATCCCAGCAAAGCCCAGATATTTTCAGAGGAAGATGAAAGGTTGTTTCTTCCCCCATGGCTCTTTCTTACGAGCAAGAATTTTCTTCCAAAAGACTTCCTGAAGACTTCCCTTCGTGCCTCACTAGCCAGAGTTGCATCATATGCACTTCTTGAAACCATCCTTAGTAAAAAGAATGGATTACATTTAGACCAATCAGGTTGATTCCTGGGGCTAGAGATGGAGCTGGGGCTAGCACGGAGGTTCATGGCTGCATGGAGACTGGTGGAGGACACAGAACAGGATGGGGTTTATGTTAAAAAGGAAGAAATGAGGAATGGTCACAGAGAACACTTTGGCTAGAAGACATTATAAAAGTTATTAAGTCCTCTACACCCTGGTACCTTGAGAGTATGGACCTTTGGTTTCAGTAGCCCCTCAGCCACAGGAAACTTACTACTGCATCCCCTTGAATTGAACTTATACCCCAAATCTATTGATCTTCCCTTCGAAGGGTGACAAGGGCATGTCCCACAAACATTTTGTGTGGTAGGTGAGCAGGCCAGGAGAGCTCCTGTCACTGACGTTCCTCCTGCACCTGAGCAAGAAGAGTGTGAGAGGGGCAGGGACTGGACAGGAGCTTGTTTCTAGCTTAGTTCCCCCCAGAAGAACTGAGAATGGGGGTGGGCAGCCCTTCTTACACTGAGCATTCTTCCCATCCACCCCTCTCCACCTTCAGACACCCCTGGGTCCTTCTCTCACCTCTCTCCTACAGTCCTCTCTGTCTTTCATTGCACTGCCTGGCTCACATTGTGCTGCTTTTTACCTGTTATCATCATGTCCAAGCATTTGTTTCTATCTGGCTTTATCTTGATAAACCTAGAGCAGGAGCTGGGGCTTGTTTTCAGGTTCTGCAAGTAGAAGGAGCTCAAAAACAGTGGCATTGCCTGTGCTAGCCTCAGAGTGAAGCATCTTCAAGATAGCAAACCTTTCTCCTACAAATATTGGTTGACCACAAATAGCATAATTCCTGTGTGTTAATATGTCGGCTGAGTCTTTGTCTCTTTGCTGAACCTTGTCAAATATTCTTAAGGTTGTCTACCTTTTAACATAATTGTAGAACATCTTAATGCTAAAAGAGACATCTTCCCGATCCTCATCAAAAACATTTTTATTCAGACGTGGCAGGGGCAGGAGCGGTTATGCTCCTTATCACTGGGCCTGCCCTACACTGGCAGGGGTGTTGGTCACACCATTCCTGGCTGGGCCACCAATCACCTATCACTTTGTCCTTGGGTCTGTGTCTCTGTGATTCAAAGTATGGGCGGGAGTGTCTGTTTGGTTAATCTTGGAAGGTGTCCTTCCTTGGTGTGTGCTTATGGGGAGAGGTTAGGGCTTGAGGAGGGTGAGAGAGGGGGACATTCCTACTTCAGTTTTTGGAGTGGAAGGGGGTACTCTATCTCCCACCAAGACATTTAAAGTATAATTCAAATGTTAGGTAGCCAACAAATTACCAGAGTTCATGATACTGGGGCATAAATTGCCTGAGCTTCTAGAGTAAGGGAAAGACTTGGACACAACCAGAATGAAAAATCAACTTCAAGAACACCTACTAGTTAATAGAGCCAATCAAACAATAAAATGTTTCTTAGAATCGATATGACAGTGCTTCTCAAACTCTTGGGTATGTCACATTACGAGCACTTAGTATAAATACACTTTTCTAAACCTCACCTTGACATGTTGAGTAAGACTTCCCTGGAAGTAGGGACTAGGAATTTGCATTTTCCAGAAACCTCCCCAGGAAATTATAATGTTATTTGGTCTGTAGAGCTGTTCTGGAAAATAGTGCTATATGAGGCCTGAGAGAAGTGACCTGTGTAATACTAAAAATTGCTAAATTTAGGGGTGCCTGAGTGACTCAGTCAGTTGAGCATCCAATTCTTGATCTCAGTTCAGGTCTTGATCTCAGGGTTGTGAGTCCAAGCCCCATACGGGGTTCCATGCTTTAAAAAAAAAAAAAAAAAAAGCTAAATTTAAATAGATCTTCCTATATGAGCACTTTACCTACAGTATCTCATTTCAACCTTGCAATGACCCTAATTGACCATACTATTTTGCCCATTTTACAGATAAGCACAGAGATGTTAAGTAAATTACAAAGCGGGTATGTAGTGAGTATAGGATTTGCAACCCACACTGACTCCAAGCCCATGCTCTTAAACCTAAGCAGAAGGCTCCTTGTTAAGGGCAAAGAATCTAAATACTGAAGTTTTCAGCCCTGAGTCTTACTGAGGTTTGTGGGTCCTGGGGATTGGTCCCAAGGAAAATACAGAGAGACAAAAGTTATCACACCCAAAGAGCACAGGAAGCTTGAAGCTGGAAACACGACATTAATCACAATGGCTGAAATGTTTTATCTTAATGTCTTTTAATATTCTTAATGTCTTTTAACATTCAAGATTCAATAATCTTGAAACCAGAAGAGAGAGAGAATGAGAGAGAGAGGATTGATTTTCTATGACATAAGCTAAAACTGTATTGCTTTATTTTTATAGGAGTAAAATTAGTTAGATTCTAGAACCCACCTCAGATTCAATTAATAGCAATCCTCAGACAACTGGATTTAGTCTCTCTGCTTTTATCTGGAAAAAAAAAAGATAAATGATAAAGTGATAACCAAAGAGATTTTGCTTTTGAAAATATCACCTTCTAGGGCATGTTCTTCAGACCAGTGCACATTGAATCCAAAATCCTATATGTTCTTTATTTGTGTCCAAAATACCTCCCAATGAGACCTGACATTTGGAAATATGACCCAGTGGCCCTGCAAATCCCGACTCGTACAACAAATATGTGTGTGCACCGTGCCGAACTTAAGGGATGAGGATAACCTGAAACACAAAGGTTTAATTTCAGTTAAGCAGAGAATTCAATTAACCAAAGAATCCCATTCATTGGACGTATAGTACTTTCATTGCCACTGCTGAATATCGTGGTCTCTGAGTCTGTGTGGAAGGGAGCTGGTAGGTGTTGGAGAGGAATTCTTAGTAGGGACGAGGAGAGGTTAGCCTCTGTAAAAAAAATAAATAAATAAAAGAAAGGAGTTTCCAAGTGTTCTGTATGTAACAAAAGATATCAGTCACCTTGATGAGTTTGGATTCAACATAATACAAAAATAGAGAGTTTCAGAAAAAGAAAAGTAGCTTCCTGCCAGTCTGAGTGGTGGGTCCCATCGGGAGGCAGAGAGATGTACAAAAGTCTTTTTGTACCCATGATCCTTTGATCCTTTATTTTTATAGGAGATAAGATAGTAATTTTTCTACTGACCCACAGAAAGATTCCTAAGAGAAGACCAGAAGCCACCCAGGATTATAGTGAATTCATAAAGCTGGCAGGAAGCATATATAAAGTTGATTTCAAACACCTCATTTTATATATCACTTTCCATTAAAGAGAACACTAACAAACAAACATTATCTTTTCTTTTTTATCCCACATTCTTAAGCGTGAAGAAAAGATATTGTGAATATCGTTTAATGGATGGAGATGTAGGAGAGCCTAGTGGGCCTCCTCAGCTAGGAAAAGAGAGAGAGGTGTTAGAGGAGGAACTCGGGTGCTTTGCTGTCCTCCACCCACATCCTCTCCATTAACCAGCTCTATTTTTCATTAATCACCTATCATTAGCAATGTGGCCTCTAACTGCTTCCTGCTTGAAGTCCATCCCATCCCCATCTCTGCTATAAGTAGCATCCTATTCAGGGAAAAAAAAAAAAAAAAGATTTTGAAAATGCCGTTTCTTGTAAGAAGACTTGGAAAAACAAGTAATTTCACTGTAGAAGTGAACTTCCTACTTGCAGGAAGAGAAATAAGAAAGATGGGCCACCCTGGAATTTTCAGAGACTTTTGTCACATGGCTAGAGCTCGCCATCCATTGCAGGGCAAGGGGCACTTTGTGTGGGTGTCCATACATCCATTGGATCTGCTGCCCACCCACCCCCCAGTCTATCTCAGTGGAAGTTTTTGAGGCATGGGAGAGAAAGAGACTTAGTGACCTTTAAAGCAGCGGATCCATTTGTAGTGTCTACTGTCGACTCTGCGGTTGCTTCAATATTTCAGTGGAGGTTTTTAATAGGAAGGAGGTTCAGGAGCCATTCATTTTATTTCTACTTGACCACTGGGAATTACCATATTTGACCATTTGGGAGATATTATAAATGTTCTCTAAGTGTCACTTCACTACATGGCAATCAAATCCTAGAACTTGTTCTGAGGAGGGCAGAAAACGGCAGCAGTGTAGGAACCGGTTGCTGACGAACAGGAGAGCTCGTGAAAAAATTAGTTTCTCTGTGCTGTTAAAATAGATAAGTCAGTGTGTGGATTCGTGGCCTTTACACTATACAAGGCTGGCTTTCATTTCACAAGGGACGGACTCAAGGCAGCGTTGGGATAAAGGTGGTTCGTGTCCTCTTGGCTGGGATGAAAAGTTGTCCCAGTCCCACTTTGGGCAATTCGGAAAACAAAAACCAAAACGCTTTCCCTTAAAGGCTGAATTTAGTATTCTGGTTTCAATGAAATAACACAGAGGGCTTCTGTGGAGGTTGACAGGTGCGAATGGGGGAGCGAGAAGGGGCTGGTCACAAGGGGGCCTGCAGACCCCTTGCACCTAGCTGGAGAAGGCCTCCTTGATGACTGTAGACGGGGTGGCCATTGCTTTTGAATAATTGCAAAGATAACATCAGGAAAGAAAACAAAAACCACCTTGAGAAATAACTAGAACCAGGGTGATGGGATGTTGTAATCATCCAGGGGAGACGTGACCAGAGCCTAAGCCGAAGAATGGAGATGAAGGGGCTTGGGAGAGAGAGAACGTGAAGGTACAGCTGGCCGTGTTCAGAAAGAGACGAAATGCTGAGTGAAGGGAATGGAAGAGAGAACATTAATTCTGGGATTTTAATTTCTTTTATTTGAGAGCCTATACCCGGGCGGCATTGCCTTATGAGTAAGTAGGTAGACAAAGATGAATTTGGTGTTTGTTAGCAATTACAGTTCTCTTTGAGCAAATCTTGGGAACAAAATGGTACATTCATATGAACCACTGAGGACAAAGAAGGATTAAACAGATCTGGGTGTCACCTATGTTTTTTTCTAGAGCTGCTTTTTCATGCAGAGTGGCTTATCTATGGGGTGCCTGGAGGCGGATATAAAGCCATACCTAGACACAGATAGAGTCAAGTAGTATTGCATATTTTGAAAATGTTCCCCAAATTATTTAGCAAAGCCACAAAAAAAAAAAAATGTAGTAAAAAGAGAATAACCAAAATATACCAATCAACCAAGATGTCATTGAACATATCGAGCCAGGAACAATTATATTAGAAGCGAAGTAAGAAAGACCTCAATGCATAAATGTCTACTGAAAATTATAATATTTTGAATTCAGGCCATAAAAAGAATTCCAGATGACTTTTACTTGCCTGACAGGGAAGAGAATATTCCTCAACTTTGTTCACCCACTATAAAGGGTGCTAACTTTACATAATAAAAAATTAAGTGCATGAAAGTTCCAGCATATTTCTTAGCATAAAGTTAGGACTTTATAAATGTGAATGAGTTGAATCTAAAATTGAGATTCCCACTCAGTTTCAGTTTTATTGCTAAGCTATTTTATCCTTTCAGTTGAATTTATATAGTGTATATTCCCTTATCACTACCTGCATCCCTTTTCTCCCCTTCTGAAAAGAATGGTCTAGCTTTTGTTCCTCTTTCCCTGTTTTTTTTTTTTTTTTTTTCCCAATAAGTAGGTTTTGCCAACCCATTCTTCACTCAAACTAACCTGGAAACTAACTGTGTTAGTTTGAGTGAAGGCCAGGGAAGAATTGCCAACTTCAATGGCATTTTCTTTTCTCATTTTACCAGACCTCCCTGGAATATTTGACACCATTTTTTCGCTTCTCTACCTGTGTTCACCTTTGGCTTCCTGGACATTTCTCTCTCCTGATTCTCTGTGCCCCCAACCCCACCTCAATCTCTCTGAATTAATCTCCGTTTCCTCTGAAAGTTCTGCTTCTTTTCTCCAGGAGTAAATGCTAAAGTTCCTTACAGACCTATCCTTCAACCCACTGTCCATCTCTTCTTCCCCCATTTGTGCTACATTTTGGTATAAAAACACGTTGATGGCTTCAACTAGCACCTGTAAGCCTGTGGCACCAGATGTGCATATGCAGCTGAGGTTTCCCTTGGGGTCCAGAGAAGCAGTGCCAACTCCCTGGAAACCTCCCCTGGGATGCCATGGAAGGCGCACCATTACCATGGCTGGACATGAACTCATTTTGACTCTGTTCCCCACAAGTTTCCTCCTTTCTTCCCTATCTTGGTGAATGATAGTACCACCCTCCTAGTAGCCATAACCATAAATCTGAAACTCCTCCTTAACTCTCTTCTCACGCTAAAATGACACCATGTCGGCCTTGGCCAGTGTTGTCTTTCCACTCCTACTGCTATCATTTGAATTCAAACTCTTATCATGGCAGTTACTCTCCTTTTTGCTGCCAGTTTTGCCATTCAATCATTCATTCATCCCTTCATTCCTTCAACTCACAATTATGAAGTGTTTACTACCAGCCAGGCACTGTGGTGACAATGTGGCCCATTGGGTGAGCCCGGCAAATCTGCCTCTGCGCTCATGGATACCACACAAGGGGCCACACCCGAATATGATCATGCCATTCAGTGTCCTTCAGACTCTCAAGATTCAGGGCTGTGTCTGCTTTTCTTAGCGTGGCTTTGAATGGCTCATGTGACGTCCCGCTCATCACCTCCCCAGGGGGACCTTGACTGCAGCTGGACAAAGACACCCAGAATGCAAGCCATCATTGTCCAGGCTCCCATGCAGCCAGGGTGGTGACCACATGACTCAGTCCCAGCTAGTGAAATGTAAGGCCACCTAAGGCCAGTTTACCTGACCTGGAGGTAGGGGCCACATTTTGCCCTCTGTCTCCCTTCATTCTTCTGTCCTGCCCCCACAGCTGTGCTGACTGGAGTCCAGCAATGATCAAGAACCAAAAGGAGACCTTGAGATGGGAAGGACGTGTGGTTGGATAGTGAAACAGGAAGATGGGAGCCTGGGTCCCTCATCAATCTGAAAATTGCGGAGCCCTACGCCGGTGTCAGTCTGCACACCACCACATCTTTTGGTGAAGGAGAAGTCCACATTTTTCCTTTTATCTCAATTAAGCTGCTATTACTTTGGGATTTTATAGTATATGCAGTTGAACTTGATCTGACTAATTGTACTTATAAAGATCTTTACAATTTGAGCCTTTCTTATGTCTCCAGAGTTCTCTTACTCCCCTTGTAAGTACTGGAGCCCCACCAGCGCCAGCTTTCTCCCTCTCTCTCCCCACCCCGCCCCCCACATTCACACCTCCATGCCTTTGTCTCTGATGCTCCTTCTGCCTACAACACTCTCCCCCCCCCCTTACCTTGACCTCTTTCTTGGTCTAATTCTTACTGCCCTGACTCAAACATCACCCCTACAAGAAAGAATCCTTCACTACCCCTTCCCAACTTGGTTTAAGTGCCCCTCTTTGGGGCATCCTATGCACTCTGTGCAAAAAGTCCTTTTAATCTCATGCCTAATATACTTCTTGTTTCCTTGTCTGAGTTCTTTACCAGCCTGTGAGCTCCTTGAGGGCAGGGGCGGATAGGTGCCTGTTCAAAAGAATAGCTTACACTATAATTGCTCCTGCCCCTCTGCCAATGTCATGTCAACCTCAATGGAAGAAGTTTGAACCAACAGGGTTTAATGATTTGACCAAAGGTGATCTTAGAATCATTTGCCTGTCTTTCTACCCCCTGTTGCATGCATGTGTGTGGAGGGGTGGGGTGACCTCATCTGAGATGAGAGAAACTTGCTGAAGTGAAACCCTTCCCTCCAGGAGGAGGGGAAGTGAGTACAGCGATCTCCTAGGTACTCTTACAGGTCTTCTGACCAGAGGCTACCAACCCAGGAACAAGCTCCACACATTATCAGTGTCCATTTGGAAATCTGTCCGATACCCAGGGGTTAGGCTGAGCCATCTGATATCCAAAACTCCTCTCACCACTTAGTAGACTTGACCAGATCCACTTCCTCACTGGAAATGTCCAGCCTCCCCAGTGGGGCACAGGACCATTTCCTCTTTCTTTGGCCTCTTCTCTCACCACCACTTTGCCTTTTCCTTTGCACACCAAAGTGTCTGTTGTTTGCAGACAGCCCATATTGTTTCTCTCCTCCAAACCTTTGCTGCAGCTATTTCCTCTGCCTGGATGGTCTCCCCTTCCTTCTAAAAATGCTAAATCCACCCAATGGTTAAGACCTTAAACCCTGACTCAGCAATCTTCCTCCTCTGAGAACTCCTTCCCAGGACCCCATTGTCTGGGCTAGATGTGGCCCCTCTATGCTCCCTCTGTACTCTCTGCCCAGCTCACTCATTGCCCTGCCTCTGCATTTAATAACTCATCTCTGGTGTGTTGGTCCCTCCAAAGGAACTAAATCTTGTTAATCTTTGAATCTTCACAGGTTTGGCACATGGCAGGTGCTCAAATTCCATTGCATTAATACATAAACAAAATACTCAATAGGTATGCTCTCAGAACCAGGCAAATGATCTTACTGCACAAATTTTCCTTGATTTGCTCTGGCAAGCCACCAGCCTGCCCATTGGTACATTTCTACTTCCTGGATGGGAGGAATGGTTTAATCGGCTCAGATAAGAGTTTGAAGTTGCATCTTAGGGACCAGCCCAATTGTTGGAGGAGGATGTGGGACTGATTGTAAATCCCTTCATTTAAACCGTGCGCTTCTTTTAATAACTGTGAACATATCCCCACCTCCCAACACCCTCCACACCAGTTCTGAGCATGGCCATAGCTCCCTGTCATGCCACAGCACATCGCAGGGGGACTTGGGGTGCTCACTTGAGCTCCAGAGAGCTATCATTAGCCTGGAGAATAACCAACATCCCATGAACTCCTCCATCTGGCAAACTGGGGCAGCCCAGTGAGCAACTTTGAGGCTGCTTGGTGGAAGTGCCAGTGTCCATGTGTGTCTGAGACACTTGGGTGTCATCCTTCCAGACTGGGTTCCCCTCCTTGCAGATGGAAAAGGTGCTGGAGATTCATGTATGTGGAGACCCAGTTGGTGCTGACCAAAGGTCACTTAGAACTTGTGTGGTATTGGGTAAGTTACTTAACTTCTCTGTGCCTTAGACTTCTCATGATAGGTATGACCATGCCTATTGGCTTGTCATACTTATTGGGAAGTAATAAATCGGGTAAACTATGTAAAGAGTCTTGCAGAGGCTTATTGGGAAGACTAAATTGGATAAACTATGTAAACAGTCTTGCAGAGTCAAGGTCCGTAGTAAGTGCTTAATTAATGTCAGCTGCCAGTATTACTATTGTTAAATGTCATCTGATCTGTGGTACCTACAAAGAACTAATCTTGAGAACTCATAAAAAGCTAAATGAAGGAGGGAAAATTAAATGAAAATGTAAGCCATAGTCTCTGTGTTGGGATTCTGAATCATTTCATTGAGGAAGAATATCTCTCGTGTCATCTAATGATCTAACCAGGAAGAACAAAAACAAAAACGAGTTGGTGTGAAAATTTTAAATCTGTTTGCACGTTATATGATTATTCTATTTTTTTCTTCTCTTCCCCTTTTACGCTGTCACTAAATTCCCTGTGCAAAAGTCACCTCTTAGGTCCCTCATGTTGATTCGACTCAATTATCTTTTGGAGCAGCTCTGACCTGCCGATTTGTGGAAGTGGCAATAGCTTTCCCCCTTCCCCAGGGGATCTCAGCCCTCTTTTCACAGAGAAGGTTCTGACAGAAAGTGGTCCTTGCTGTTTTTAAATACTAAGCTCTCTTGCCTACTTTACAAGATGTGGTTGGCATCATCTTTCTGGTCAGGTGACTATGTTTTCTGCTGAGGAAGCTTGAGATGAAGCAAAGGGCAGGAGATAGGGAAAGTCAGGAACACCCTGAGTCCAAAGGAGCTTTGATGAGAGGGAATTCCAGGGCCCAAGGTGTAGATAAGTGAACCATTGCACCAGCATTGCTTTTGCACCTAATTGGGGTTTGCCTATTTCCTCAGGCCTCCTACCTCTGTGCCCACTGCTTTGCCATTCCCTTCACCAGCTTCTTTTTCTCTCCTGGTTTCTTCACTGTTCATGGGCCTGAGTTCTCACTCTACTTTTCCTGGAAGATCTCTGCCATCCCAGAACAGCAGGAACCAGATCTGTCTCTCAGGCTTCAAAGAAGTACATCCAACTGCCTTCCAAATGGTTCCCATTTGGATATCCCACAGGTCACTCAAATTCGATGTAACAAAAATCACACTGATGGTCTTTCCTCCTCCTTCACATTTGCTTCTCCTTCAGTGTTCCCTGTCTGGCAAATGATACTGCTCTCTAAGGTATTACCCAAGGAGTAACCTAGAAGCTGACCTTGACTTTTCATTTCCCCCATCCCTACCCCTTCAATCAATGACAGATTCCTGTCAACTCTTCTAGGTCTTTTCTACATCTCCACAGGCATCCTAGTCCAGAGCACCAGCATTGCTTTCCTGGGCCAGTGCAAGATCGCCCCTGCCTTCTCTGCATCTAGGCTTGTTCCAATCTATTCTCCACCCTGCAGCTGAGCGGATAGTCTAAAACTAAAAATCTACTGGATCCAACACTTTCCCATTGCCCTAAGAATAATGCCCTAAACACACTCTAAGGACCACAGTTCAACCTTTCTCTAGCTGCCAACTGCAGCTCTCTTAGTCTCCTCCTATTTTTTTACTCCAGCCACACGGAGCTTCATTCAGATCCTCAGATGTCCCCAGCCAGTCCTTCTACCTGTGGTGCTTGCCCACCCTCGGTGTCTGGCTCATCTCTGCTCCTCCTTTACCTCCCAGCTTAAACACCACTCTCTACAGGAGCACTTCTCTGACCCCTAGGCTCATGAATCCCTTGTTCAGTGTACCCATTGCTCTCTACTTCCACCACTCTAAAATGCAATCATTATTATTTGTTCAAGAATTGCCTTGCCTGATAATGTTTGGGATTAGAGAACACATGTCTATCTTATTCAATTGTTCACCATCATCCAGGGGTAATGAAGCCAACTCCACAGTGGTGTTGATGGGGAGCCAGAACTCCCATCTCCATCTAGCAGTATAGAAGATTTCCACCACCACTCTGCCCCTCTGGTGTTAGGGAATCTAGATTTCTACCTCTGTTGGTAGTAATGAGGCAGCCCCCTGCCACAGTGGTGTCAGAAAAGGCCAACTGAAACAGAAAGTTTAAATAAGATCCAGAGTCTCCTAACTTAATATACAAATGTTCAGGATTGAATTGACAATAACTCCTCATACCAAGAACCAGAAAGGTCTTAAAACTGAATAAAAAAAGACAATCGTGAGATGTCATATTTATTTCTCAAGACTACTGTAACAAGTTACCCCAAACTTGGCCTAACACAACAGAAATTTATTCTTTCACAATTTCTGGGGGCCAGAAATCTGAAATCAAGGTATTAGTAGGGCTGAGCTTCTGTCAAGGCTCTAGGAGAGATTCTGTTCCTTGCCTCTTCTAGCTTCTGGTGACTACAAGCATTCTTTGACTTATAACATCATTTTGCATCATTTTAATCTCTGCCTCCATAGACACATTGACTCCTCCTTTGTATTTCTCTTATAAGGATACCAATCATTAGGTTTAAGTTCTGCTCAGATAATCCAGGATAACTCCTATAATTTAAGATCCTTAATTATGTTTGCAAAGACCCTTTCTCAATAAGGTAACAATCACAGGCTCCAGGGATTAGTGTCTGGATATATCCTTTGGAGGGGCTAATATTCAACACACAATGAGTGCCAGCACTGAGATAACCAAGATGTTAGAATGATCAAAGATTTTAAAATTGGCATGGTAAAAAAAACAAAAACAAAAACAAAAAACAGAAACAACAAAGACCTTCTATGAGCAATTATGAGCATGCTGGAAACAAATGAAGAAATAGAAAATCTCACCAAGAGATAGAAGATAATAAGAAATCCTAAGTGGAACATTTAAAACATACAAAATGGAAATAAAAAGCTTAGTGATGGCCTCAACAGCAGAATAGAAGGGACAAAGAAAAGAGCCAGTGAACTGGAAAATAGAATAGAAATGACCCAATCTGAACAACAGATTGAAGTAGATGGAAAAAATAAAATAAAATAAACAGAACCTAAGGGAGCTGTGGAACTATAGCCAAATATCTAACATTCATGTCATTGGAGTTCCAGAGAGGAGAGAGAAGATGAACTACAAAAGTGCTCAAAGAAACAGTGACCAACAACTCAAATTTGACAAAACACATAAACCTACAAATTCAAGAAGCTAAGTGAAAAACAATAAAGCTGTAGAAATCCACATCAAGATATATCATAACTAAATGTCTCAAAATTAAGGACAAAAATAAAGTTCTTAAAGCAGCCAGAGAAAAAGCGTATCTTACCTATAGGGGAAATGCAACTCAAATGACATTGTATTTCTCATCATAAATCATGGGGAAAGAACTGGCATAATATTTTTTAAGTGCTGAAAGAAAACTATCAATCCAGAATCCTATACTCAGTAAAAATATCCTTAGGAATGAACCAGGAATCAAGATATTCTCAGCTGAAGGAAAACTAAGAGTATTTGTCTTCAGCAGAACTACCTTAAAGAATGGTTAAGGGAAATTGTGTAAGCAGGGAGGAAACAGTGAAAGAAGAAACTTGGGAACATCAAGAAGGAGGAAAACACAATAAGCAAAAATGTGGGTAAATACATCAGGCTTTCCTTCTCGTTCTGAGTTTCTTCATTGCATTTGTTGGTTAAAACAAAAATATTGTAACCAATTTCTAATGTTACAAATATTTAAGACAATTATAGTTTAAACTGGAGAGGGTAAAAGCATGTAAGTAAAAGTAAGATTTGTATACTTCCCTAAAACTGGTGAAATCATGACACCAGTAGACTGTGATAAGTTATGCATATTTAATGTAAAACCTAGAGTAACCACTGAAAAATCTATACAAAAAGATATACTCAAGAACACCATTGATAAATCAAAATGGAATTTAAAACTATGTTTAAGTAACCACAGAAAAGCAAAAGAAAGAAAATCAACCAACTAATGTAGGTGAGAATAAGCAGAAAACAAAACAAAACAAAATGGTGGACCTAAGCCTTTTCAGATCAATAATTACATTAGATGTAAATAATTTAAATATCAGTTGAAAGATTGGCAAAGTAGATTAAAAAACATGACCCAACTATATGCTATCTACAAAATTATATTTCAAATATGATATAAATAGTTCAAATCAAGGTATTAGTAGGGCTGAGCTTCTGTCAAGGCTCTAGGGGAGATTCTGTTCCTTGCCTCTTCTAGCTTCTGGTGACTACAAGCATTCTTTGACTTATAACATCATTTTGCATCATTTTAATCTCTGCCTCCTCTGCCTCCATAGACACATTGACTCCTCCTTTGTATTTTCTCTTATAAGGATACCAATCATTAGGTTTAAGTTCTGCTCAGATAAAGTAAAAGGACAGAAACTTTATACATATATATACATATATATGTGTGTATATATATGTGTGTATATATATGTGTGTGTGTGTATATATATATATATATATATATATATATATATATATATATATATATGATGCAAGTGTTAAAGGAAAGCAGGAGGAGCTATATTAATATCAGAGCAAAGATAATTACCAGAGAGGGATATTACATGATAGAAGGGTCAACCTACAAGTAGAAAGAACAATCCTGAATGTTTATTTACCAAACAGCAGTGTTGAAAAATATGTGAAGTAGGTATAACCAAAAAGATAAATAGAAAAATCTACAAGTATAGCTGGAGATGTCAACATCCTACTCTCAACAATTGATAGAACAACTAGAGAGAAAATCAGCAGGGATATAGAAGAACTGAACAACATCATCAATCAACAGGATCTAATCAACATTTATAGAACACTGTATCCAACAACAACAGAATATGCATTATTTTTAAGTACCTTGGAACATATAACAAGATTGATAATATCCTGAGCTACAAAACAAGATTTAACACATTTAAAATAATTGATATTATGCAGAGGGACTTCTTGACTACAGTGGAATCAAATTCTAAAGCAATAACAGAAAGATCACAGGAAAATTTATAGCATTAAATGTGTATATGAGAAAAGCAGAAAAATCCTCAAATTAATAAACTAAGCTTCCACCTCAAGAACTTAGGAAAAGAAGAGCAAAATAAGCCTAAAACAAGCAGAAGGAAGGAAATAATGTAGATAAGAGTGGAAATCAATGAAAATCAGAATAGAAAATTAATAATGAAAAGAACTGATTCTTTTAAATGATCAGTAAGAGTGGCAAACCTTTAGCAAGACTAGCAAACTGAAAAAAGAGAAGACACAAATTACCTATATCAGGAATGAAACAGGGGTTATTGCCACAGACCTTGCAAATATCAAGGAGGAGTACCCTTAGTTAACACTAAGACCAATTCTATATGCATATAATTGACAACTTAGACAAAATGAATTACTTCCTCAAAGAACACAAACTAGTACAACTCATCCAATACGAAATATATAATTTGAATATCCCTATATTTATTAAGGAGATTGAATTTGTAATTTTAAAACAAAATGAAATCTCCAGGCCCTGAAGTTTTTATCCGAGAACTCTACAAAATATTTAAAGAAGAGTTAACACCGATTCTACATAATCTCCTTCAGAAAAGAGAAGAAAAAATACTTCCTCATTCACTTTATTAAGCTAATAGTACTCTGATATCAAAGGGAAAGACAATATTAGAAAACTGCAGACTAATATCGCTCATTAATATAAATACAAAAATTATTACAAACTATTAATGCATAGAATTCAGTAATGTATAAAAAATAATAAAAAAGATTAAATGGGGTTTATTCCAGGATGCAAGACTGGTTAATATCAGAAAATCAGTGTAATCTACCCGATTTACAGACAAGAAAAATCACATGATCTTATCAATTGATGTAGAGAAAGCATTTGACAAAATTCAACATTTATTCATAATAAAAAAACTCAGAAAAACAGGATTGCAGTGGAGCTTGATAGTATATATATATGTATATGTATATATATATACATTATATATATATATATATATACACTAAACTACAGCTTACATTATATTTAATGGTGAAAGCCTGAAAAGTTTCCCCCAACATCAGGTGCAAGATAAGAATGTCTACTCTTGCCATCTTATTCAGCACAGCTCTGCAAGTTCTAACCAGAGTAATAAAGCAAGAAAAGAACTAAACTCAGACGTACCAGAAATGAAGAAATAAAACTCTATATGCAGATGATATCATCTATATGCACATCATCTCTATATGTAGATGATATGACTATCTATGTAGAAAAGCCCTCTTAGAGGTAGTGAGTTCACCAAAGTTGCAGGATACAAGATAAATGTACACAAAAAAATTGTATTTCTATATTCTAAAATGAACTCATAGACACTGAAATTTAAAACATAATATCCTTATATTGACTCATAAAAAAGAAACACTTAAGTGTAAATCTAATAGAATTAAGTTCAAGATTTTTATATTGAAAAATATGCAATATTGATGAAGGAAATCAAAGAATAAATAAATGGAGTGACATACTTTGTACATCAATTGAAAGATTCAACACAATAAAAAATAACAATTTTTTCCCAAATTAATATACAGGTTTAATGCAATTCCTATCAAAATCCTTGCAGTATCTTTTTGTAACTATAGACGTGATTATTCTGAAATTTATTTGAAGAGACAAAGTAACTAAAATAACTAAATCAACTTGGAAAAAGAATAATTTGAAAAAGAAGAATAAGAACTGTAGAAAAAAAAGAAAAAAGAAAATAATTGTAATATAGTTACAGAAATGAACATTGTTTGGTATTGGAAGAGTTTTAGAAAATGGAACAGAATGGAAAGACCAGAAATAGGCCTGCACAAATATGCTCAATTGATTTTTGATACAGATGCACATGCCATTCAATAGGGGAAGCACAGCCTGATATTCAACAAATGTAATTGAACATCCATGGGTCAAAAGTGAATCTTGACTTAAATCTTACCTTATGTAAAATTAACTCAAAATGGTCATAGACTCAAATGTGAAAGCTAAGGCTTTAAAACTTTTTGAAAAAAAAAAAAAATAGAAAATCTTTGAGACCTGGAATTCCTTGACCTCACACCAAAAGCATAGTCCATAAAAGGAAAAGTTAAATTGGACTCCATTAAAATTAAAAACTTTTTCCTCTGAGAAAGATTTGTTGAAAAATTAAAAGATATCACTACACACCTATCAGAATGGCTAAAATAAGAAATTTGACAACACCAAATCCTGGTGAGAATGAGGAGGAACTGGTCATTTGTACAGTGCTGATGGGACTGTAAAAAGGGTACAGCGCTATGAAAAATAGCCTGGCAGTTTCCTAAGCTACTAAACATGAAATTACCATATGATCCAGCAGTTGTACTCCTCAACATTTATTCCAGAAAGATGAAAGATTAGGTCCATACAAGAACTTGTGTATGAATGGTATAGCAACTTTATTTGCAATAATCAAAAATTGGAAATGACTCAGATGTCATTCAGAGTAAATGGTTAAACAAACTATGGGACATTCATACAATGGAATACTACTTAGCAACAAAAAGGAACAAATATATATATATATATATATGTATATATATATATACACACACACACATATATGTATATATATATATATTTTTTTTTAAGATTATTTATTTATTTATTCATGAGAAACATGGAGAGGCAGAGACACAGGCAGGTGGAGAAGCAGGCTCCATGCAGGGAGCCTGACGTGGGACTCGATTCAGGGTCTCCAAGATCACGACCAGGGCCAAAGGCAGCACTAAACCACTGAGCCACCGGGGCTGCCCCAGGACAAATATTAATACAGAATAATCTGGACAAATCTCCCAGAAATTATACAGAGTTAAAAAAAAAGCCAATCCCCAATGATTAACGTACTATATGATTCAATGTGTATAACATTCTTGAAATGACAAAATTCTAGAAATGGAGAACAGACTGCAAGCTGCTAGGGACTAAGGGGGGATATAGGAGGGAGGGAAGTAGATAAAAAGGCAACATTCGTAATCAATGTGGTGCTAGAAATATTCTGTACCTTGACTGTCAGTGTCAACATCCGGATTGCGACATTGTGTTAAAGTTTTGCAAAGTGCTACCCTGTTGTGTGGAATCTCTCTGTATTATTTCTGACAATTCCCTGTGAATCTATTATTATGTCAAAATAAAAATATAATTAAAACTAGATTTAAAAAATCATTTTTATTTAATACTTCCAAGATAATAATACATAGAAAAATTAATTTGGGTTATGTTGACCTTAACAGAGCTAAAACAATTTAAGTTATAATGGTACAAGATTCCTTTGACCCATTTAACCTACTACTACTCTATGCTGTAAATTTCTGGATACGTTGGTTTTTTGGGGTTTTTTTTTGGTTTCTGCTTTACTTTGTTTCTTTTGAGAAACCATGTCTTTAAAAATCTAGAGAAAGTTGTTTTTAATACGATGCAACACTTGAAAAAGAATTATGCTTCTTTAATAATTCAAATTACAGTTGGCCTCCATCTGCCCTAAATTAAATCTCTGTTAAAGAATTAGGGGGAAATGCTCATACTTAAAAAAAAAAAAACTAAGACCATTGTACTCTTGACCATAATGAATCTTAACTTTTTAACAAAATACTTGGTTCTTGAATATTAGAAAGAAAACAAAGAAAACTTCACTATAATACCTTTGCTTTATCATGAATGGGGTCTCATTATAAGTCCATTGCATCCTTGCATACATCCTGGGGTCATGAGGGGTTCTATTCATTGCTTCATTTTCAAAGCTTCCCTTACTTTGCTTGTGACATTGCTAGACTACGTTCAGCACCATGAGAACAGGACTAAGTGCTTTGCTGCAATTGAGCCCCCAGTTAAGCCAGCATGGCGGGCTGGAAGTCTATGGGCCTTGGGTCACAGGGTCTGGTCTCAGCTCTACTCTTCTTTACAAGCCATGTGGCATTGAGAGATCCACTTGAACTTCTTGAGCTTAGAAATGTTAATTTATAACAAAAGCAAAATTATATATTCTAACCAGGATTATGAGAAATACTGATAAGATATAGAAATAGACCTGCTCGTATTATGAGCTCAGGAAGTGGCCACTCTTACTATTATTATTATAATTATCTTACTATTATTGTTATTGTTATTGGCTTAGTATACTCTCTGCTGTTGACTCATCCCTCCAACTGGACTGTGAATACCTGGAGAGCAAACATGCTGCTACCTCAGCCCCCAGGATAATGTCTTGCACTCAGTAGGGACTAAGTAAAATTATTAGTGGACAATGAAGGCAATGCGTTAAGTGGAGCCATTGGGGGTAGTAAATTATGCTGAAGTTCCCTTGATATATCTGGGCCCAAGTTTTAGCGCATTGGAATGATCTGGGGAGCTTGGGAAACAGATTTCTTTTTCCACCCTCTACTTGAGGCAGTCTGGTTAAGCTGGCCTAGGAACCTGCATTTTTAGCAAGCTCCCTGGGTCATTACCATGCCCATGATCTATACACTGATCACATTTAGAGAAACCATGCTTTAGTAGATACACCTATGTTGTGCTGAGTGCTGTAAAGAGGTGTCCATATAACACATAAAATAGGAGCTGATGATCGTTGAAGTGAAAATTTGGTCTGCAGGGTCATTTAAAAAATCCACTTTATCACTGAGGTGCCAGACAGATATTATAAAACTAATCAAAACTTACTTTTCAGAAGTTAATTAACATGTTTTATGTCCTAGTTATCTTAGCCAAAACTATATATGTACATGCTGTCTTTTTGGCTCCAGCTTGCCTAGTGAAGAGAAAATAGAAATGGAATAAAATGCCCACTGGGCATTAGACTCAAATACATTTATCCTGCAGCAAAGCACGAATTTATGAAGATAACTGCAATGCATTATGCATACAGTCCATCCTCATTTGGCCCCCAAACTGGTCTCCTAGAGGGACATTTCCTCTCTCTAGCTGCTGCTATTTAGGACAAAGGCTTGGAACCAGTGACAAAATGATTGTACTTCTTAGGAGTGCTACCCAAAAGCATTTCTTTTTAATATTAGGAAAAATTGATACAAAATTAAGCAAATAACTGGTAGCAAGAGTTATGTCCTCCTTCCACTGTAGGGACATAGGGACCGTTCAGATACAATAAAATAAAAGTGATTTTGTTCTTTATGAGAACAAGTAATATAGGAAAGAATTGTTATTTCCTTTGGCTTTCCTACCAAAACTTCAAAATATTGATTATGAATAATGCCCATTTTCAGATGGATAATATGGAAAAAAGAGGGGAACGTTTTCTCATTAGGCTATGAAACTGAAAATAATGATTTTGACATCTCCTCCATCCTTATATTATTTATAAAACTACTTCTATTAATATATAAGTTATCCAAAATAAAACATAAATCAGTTTACCAAGAAATTACAGTTCTTTAAGATGCTATTTGAATCTCATATGTGTATTCTGGAACTCAGGAGTAATCCAACAGCCCTTGACCCTAACATGGGTTCTACAGTGAAATGAATATAACTGGACCCCCTTGCAGGCCATCTCCAACATTCCCATCTTGAGAATATGAAAAAAAAAAAAAGGGCTTTGAAAAAAAAAAAACTATATTCTTAGATCTTGATTCTACTCCAACTCTGCAATAATTACAGTAATTACAAAGATAAAGGGTAAAAGTCACAAAGTGCTAGCTGGGACATTCCAGAGCAGGAGAAAGCTTGGCGCCATTTTTATAGTTATGCCTGTTAAGATTTAATAGACGGAAAGTTTCATTAGTGAGCTGTGCTGCAATTAACTTCAAGGAGGTTCCAGACTACTGTATGTTGCTGTTACTGATAGAAAGCTGTTTGGATTTCCCTCTTGAAAGAGTGTATTGGATTTTCAACACTTCAATTATAAAAACTAGTAGGGGGCACAATTTTAAAAAATGTAACATACAGGCTAGGTTGGTTTTTGTTTGTTTGTTTTTTAATCATAGGCTACTTGGTAATAGACTTTTTTATTCTTAGCAATAGACATTTGGTTGACTATCTGGAGTAAGTTGTTTGGGGGATTCTTCTTCTTCTTGGCGACAGAATGAAAGTACAAATATCTCTGTAGCTCTATTGTCCATCTCTCCTCCCAACTCATGGAATCGTGTTCTAATGAATGTTAGCAAAGTTGGAAACTATTATTTCTCAAATCAAAGATTTTTCTGAATCGTGTACTCCACCTTTAATATAAAAGGCTTGCTCTCAACCTTGTCAAGTTGGCAAATGCCTGAGAATAAAGACCAGGGAATCCCGTGACTTGCTCTTCCCCGGTGGCTGGTAAGATTCTGGTCTACTTTTGGAGCTTCGAGTCTAGATTTTAGAGAAAAAGATCTGTAAGTAGGGCTCGGCAGACTCCTCCCTGGCGGTTAAGCTGGTGCTCCCCTTTTATATGCAAACTTTTGAAGTTCATCTGGGGTTATCCCTCCCAGAAAGTATTGCCATAGCTTAGCTTTCGTGTCCTTCAGTAAACTTTCTCTAGCACGTTATTTAGTTTTCCTATCCTACTATGGTATGGCTAACCCGTTATGGTCCTCACTGTTATATTTTATTGTATCAAACAGCCGACTGCTATGGGTCTTTTAATGACTTGAAGAATGAGACCTGCATTTTATGACTTTTAAAACCTGTCTTGATACTCTTTCTTCCAGTTACAACCCACCCGCCCCCTTTCATTCTACATATGTTTCCATTAATAGGCTGCAGACTTGGTAGGTGCGGTAAGCATGTAACTGTGATAAGCACTTTTAGATACACGTTAGCTTTTCAGATCACAAGGACACAGTCCCGTGTCCAGGAAGTCCAGGAAGAGTAATTTCACTTGGCAAGCAGTTATGGAGTGCCTGAAAGACTAGAGCTTGAACCTACGTGGATTTATCCCAGGGACCGGTGTATTTGCTGCTGTCCAAGCAGCACAAACAAATCAATTTTCTTCTACTTAAAGGCAAAGCCTGGAAGTGGGTGGCATGTTGTTTTACCTTGTATCGTGGGGCAACACACTATTGCTGAATTCTGAGTGCTTGGAGGCTATGGTCTGTACAGGACTAAACTCCTGACCTTGGGGTGTCCCCAGAGTACCATGTCCTCCCCAGCAGATGACCCTCCATGGAGTTCTGGACTCTCCTTATTTTCCCATACTTGAACTCATCAGATCTAGCCACACCATACCTCAAAATGTGACAGGTATGTGATAAATGCTAACATTGTCCTGGCAGGAAGTCATGCTCCCAGATTCTCCAATCCCCCAGGTTACATGACGGGATCCAGGTCATAGCACAGAGGCCACATTAGGACAGCTCCCCACAATCTTCCCCACACTCCACAGGTTTCTGTACTTTGATGTCTTTTGATGTTTTACAAAGGTAGGTTCTGTGTCTCGGAAAACCTCTTTGGGCTTAATTCTGAGAAAATCATTAAAAACTTGGGTTAAGGTTGGGTCAGAGTTGAAGAGATCAGTATGTTTATTTGGGTTTTATGTATTTACGGCTGGTTTTCGTTTCTGCTCTTAAACACCAGCCGCAAATTCTTGGGGTTTGTGAAGCATTGCGTCACATTCTTTTTCTGTCTCCTTGTGACATGGTCCTTGGATTGTGTGGCTGGAAATCAGACTGAGAATTAAAGTCTCTTTGTCGCAACTGAGTGAATTCTGACCTCAGGTGTGGTACCTTTGCACGATGTGATATATTTTTTAACTTTTCTCTTAATCAACTTGTTTGTTTATCGGTTCTCTCACAGGAGGGTAGTTAGACTTAATTAATCTTTAAAAAATTCAGGTAAGCAGGGAAACATTATCAGAACTGGTTTGTGTGTGTCAAATGGATCACTACATTTTGCATATTTAGCTATCTTTATTGGTCTGCATTCTCATTTGAAGAAACATTTAACTTTTTATAAGCAAGGACGGTATAATATACCATACTACTAAGCCTAATATTCAAGAATGTTTTCGTACATGTCTTAGTATTAATTAGGGAGCAGTTCTTGTTTGACATGTTTACTTTTAATTCTTAATAGGTTTCCAAGTGGGGTAATGCAGTAAGTACCCAGAAAAGCTAACAATTATCTAGTCTAAAGAGCTTTGGATTTCACTGTAAAATTAAAATTGTGGGGAAATTGTGTTTTCATTCTACTCATATTAACCTTTTCTTATCCATATTAGCTAAAGGTTAACTTGTTCTTGCCACTTTTATGAAGTGAGAAGCAGGAACTTTGTCTTTTTATGAAAGGAAGCACAAGAGTTGCCAAGCATTCATTAGAGATTGAAATTAGAAGCGACTGTGAGATTAAGTTAGAATGTAGCTCATTGTACAAGCCCAATTTGGACTTTTGTAAGTGCTGATATTAAGAAGAGTGAACATAATTGCATATATGAAATTAACCTTCATTTTACCCTGTCTGATGCTGGAGCATGTTGGGAGACAGGGCGCTGTGATTTCCTGCGGGGGAAAGGCGTCCCCACAGATGGGTGTCCCTGCCCCTGGGCACCAGAGCTGGGGGAAAGGGAGGGGGCCTGTTTTAAGCATAGCCCGGGACCAAGGAAGATAATTCCAGTCTTTTTCTTTCTCTTATCTTATCCTCTTTTATTTTCCTGACTTCACCACTGTGTTACCAAATAGCTAACTCAATTTATTTCTCTGCCTCATATAATTGAACAATATAGCCAAAGGAAATATCATTAGTAGCTTCACAAAATGGCACAATGAAAAGGATTGTTGGGTTTCCAGGTCTCATTTCACAAGTACTCAGCGACTGAGGGGCCTGGGGGGGAAGTGAGGGGTGAGAGGCTGGCTGACTGGCTGAGGTTTGATGGGAGAGTCATCTCCGGTAACTGCAAGGCTTTTGCTAATGGCACCTTCTCCTAGGAGTGAGGAAGCAAAAATGGGAAATAACTCCTGTTTATTAGAAATTTAAAAAATTGGTTAAAAAATGTTTAACCTCCCTGAAGAGAAAAGGAGAACCCTGATTTTAAAACACTACTCTTCAGTCCGTGGGGTGAACCTTTTGCTAAAATTCATCTCATAATTTCTAAATGAGTGAACAGAAATAAGAAAGGTATTATACTATTTTATGCTGAATTAACCTCACTATATACTGCTAAAGATCTATCTCTGGAGACACATCATAAAAACTAAACATTTTTACCACCATGGCAGTATTAAAAAGTATTTCATATTTTACTATTAGGGTGTAAAATTACTAATCAAGGGTGGGAAATGACCAGAAGAAAACAGGAGAAAAAGAGACTCATTGAAACATGCTGAAATATTACCAAGTTTTCACTGAATGCTTTCACTTGTGTTTTTCCTCTCATCTTTTAAGGCCAGCACCTTTCAAATAAAAGAATTTTTTGAGAATAATAGAAAACCATAGTAAATAACTTGCCAATGAACAAATTCCATTTTGTCCAATGGGATCATCAAAGCAGAAGAGCTTCTCTAAAGGCATCATTGATTTCAATGAAGGCCAAACTTCTTCTAGGTTGTGCAACCCTGCTGTATTGGAGAATCGCTTTCCCTTGTGCTGATGCAAAAATGCCTCAGAATTAAGGGCATGATGATGCTGGTTTTGGAAAAAGGATGTTGAATTGATGTCTGATTTTTAGTAAATCCCCAGAAACTTGCTTTATAATAAAAAAAACAAGCATGGCCATATATTTTGAAGAACCTAAGTTGCTAAAGAGCATTTCACAGGTCCTTGTGATCCTCCAGTGTTTCCCTAGGGTGTACACTGAGAACCACCCTTCTCAGAGAAAGAGCTGGAAGTCAGGACATTTGCCTTGCATTTTAAGTTCTTTTGTGTTGTGTCATAGGTAGGCTTCTGAGACCCTCTTGTCTTTAATTTTCTCCACTTATGCTGTTTTCCTTCTCATACATGACAAGGAGAATTGGAAGGTTTGGGTGATGATGTTGGGACGCTTTCTTTCTTATGAAAGGTAAGACGGGGTCTGGAGTCAGACTGCACTCATTCAAATCTCAATTCCACCAGCTACAATGGTCCGTTTTCTCATCTGTAAAGTGGGAATAATAATGATTCTACTACCATGGAGGGATTAGATAAATTAATATATGTAAAGAATTTGCCTGGCACAAAATCACCACTAAGGAAATGCTGCTATAATTGTGTGGTCATTGCTGTCTTCTAAGTGCCAGTGCTAAAGCTGCCTCCTTTCTGAGCTTTCCTGGTTCTCCTAGGCAGAGGGTTGTACTTTGTGCGTAATGCTGATAGAACAACCTGTTTTATATTAAGTTTGTTTCCATGTAGATTTGTCACTAGAGTATAAATCCCATGATGGAGGATGGTTTTTCTTGGCGTATCCCTAACACTAGCACAGTTCCTGGCATTAAGTAGGCATCCAGGCTTGATGAAAGAATGAATGAATGCATGCATGCATGCATGTTTCGCTTGTTGTCTCGCAAAATTCATTCTCACCTTTTTTCTTTAGCAGTAGAACCTCCAGATTTTAGGAGAGCATCTAGCTGTCCAAATAATGACCACATTCGCCCAGCTCCTTTCAGCCCTCGATGGCCATGGGATTAAGTTCTGGCCAGTGGGGTGTACATGTGGGGTGTGATGTTCTATTTATGGGTTATGTCCTCAAAGGAAAGATGCATATTCTCCACTTTCCCTTTCTTCCTCCTGCCGGCTGGAATGTGGGTGTGATGGTGAAGGAGGGAGATGGATGGCACTCGTTGAAGGGGGAAGAGCAATCAGATCTGACAATTCTTGAGTTCTTAGTGATGCGGAGCTGCTGTACCAGGCCTGGGCATCTCATATTCAAATTGCTGTCTTGTTCGGAGTACTGTTCACTTGCTTTGGTGGTCAGTGGGTCTCTGTTTCATTAGCCGGGTCAGTTTACTAATACACTACGCACCAAGCACCATCTAGTTAATCCCTGGCTGTTGATAGATAATTTTCTAATGAAGATAATATTGATGAAAATAGAAGTGAATTAGGTCATCACAACTGATTAGAACTGAAAAAGTGTCTGAATTAATTATGGCAACAAAACTTTGGTTCAACTATTTTTAAAGCATTTAAATCTTACTGTCACTCTATCCCCAGTTGCCTAATGATTGCTCTGACTGGTAGTGGAGGAGAGGGATGAATGGTCGGACAAGTCCCTGGGTCACAGGACTGAGGGCAGGGAGCAGCACTTATCCAGGAAGTGGCTCTACTCAGGCCTCATTTGGCTGGCCAGAGAGGACAGAGTTTTGCCTAGGCAATACCCCCCCACCTCCGCCTCAGCAAAACAATCTTTCTCCCCACCTCATGCCCCCGTTGCCAAGCCCTGTGCTTGCCCTGCATAACGGGGTCAACAGAGAAAGGGTAGCAGTCTCTTTTGATCTTCTCTTTTATTTGTAATGAGCTCCTTTTTGACCTAAGCAGAGCTACTAAATAGAGAGCTGTCTGGGTCTCTAGATCAGGAGTTTAGGCTTGATATGCGGTTAGAAGGTAAGCAGATTTCTAGTGCCAGCAAAGATTTACCAAGATGTTCAACAGATTTTCCTTGTAAAAAAAAAAAAAAATCATTCTGGGGGAGAATTAAAAAATGTAGTTAATAGCTTGATGAAAAGTATAAAAATAGTGATGAAACATGAACATACAGATACACACAGGTAGTTTTGACATATAACATATAACATCCGGGGGGGATCCCTGGATGGTGCAGCGGTTTGGCGCCTGCCTTTGGCCCAGGGCGCAATCCTGGAGACCCGGGATCGAATCCCACGTCGGGCTCCCAGTGCATGGAGCCTGCTTCTCCCTCTGCCTGTATCTCTGCCTCTCTCTCTCTCTGTGACTATCATAAATAAATAAAAGTTAAAAAAAAAAAACATATAACATCCGTATAAGAAAGTGTCTAGACCCTAAGTACATAGTCTTATGTACACTTAGGTATGTACTTTTTAATTTTCATGAGCCAAACACACCCTTGTTTACCAGCACACAAATCAAGAATGTGCAACATATATTTTTAACATCTAGAGCTACATAGTAATACGCTGTATTTCAATGAATATTTCTCAGAAATGACATTTTTTTCCAGGCTTTCTATAATTTTACATTTGTAAGCAGGAAATAGGAGGAATTTGTGTTTTTAGCTGCCTACATTTTTGAGCTCCATTCTAATTTTTTATTTTTTTTAATTTTAATTTTTTAAAAAGATTTTATTTATTTATTTATTCACGAGAGACACACAGAGAAAGGCAGAGATATAGGCAGAGGGAGAAGCATGCTCCCCACGGGGAGCCCGATGTGGGACTCAATCCCAGGACCCCGGGATCACGACTTGAGCCAAATGCAGATACTCAACCACTGAGCCACCCAGGTGCCCCCACTCAATTTTTAAACAGAAAAAGTTCTGAGGGGGCATGTGGGTAGCTCAGTCGGTTAATTCTTGGTTTCAGCCCAGGTCATGATCTCAGGGTGGGGAGATGGAGCCCCACCATGGGCTCCACACTCAGTGGGGGGTCTGCTTAGGATTCTCTCTCCCTCTGTCCCTCCCACTTGTGCCCACTCTCCCTCTCTCAAATAAGTAAACAAATCTTTAAAGAGAAAATAAAAATTTTTAAAAAGAAGTAGATCAGGGACTCCGGGTGGCTCAGTGGTTGAGCATCTGCCTTTGGCTCAGGGTGGATCCTGGGGTCCCAAGATCGAGTCCCACATTGGGCTCCCTGTATGGAGCCTGCTTCTCCCTCTGCCTGTGTCTCTGCCTCTCTCTCTCTGTCTCTGTCTCGTCTCTCTTTGTGTGTCTCTCATGAATAAATAAATAAAATCTTTAAAACAAAAAGTAGATCAGAGGAAGAAGACTTTATATACAGATAAGAATTCAGAGCCATTTTTCTCCACCTCCTGAGCAGCTGTCTCCTCAGTTCCACGTCCACTCTATTCATCTGTAGTGCTTGTCCCATACGTCAAGTGCATTACTTAACCCCTGGAGGCCTCTGTTCTTGCAGCTGTGGATTGAGAACAGTACCTGTACACAGGACTGTGCTGATGAGATAAGGCAAGTGTACAGGACCAGGTTTACATGACATGTGCATGTAGGAAGACATCAACAAATACTGTTCTGTTATTATTATTATTAACCTCATAAATTGATACTCTATCACTTCTGGGTTTGGGGAAACTTCTAGAAATAGCCACATAATTGTTTTGAACTACGTAATATCCTTTCTCAGGAAGATGGGCTGGGCCTGAAGTGACACTGCCAAATGTATGCCCTTGCCGGATAAAATGTGGCTCCTCCAGCAAGAGGAGGTGAGAGAGGTATGGCTTACACGTGGGCTTCTGGTTCAGACTGTTTTTAACGTGATGAGTTATCATGTCGGAATTGGTGTAACCCTGACGAGAATATTTCCAAATGGTCTTAAAGGAATGTCATGTAGCATTTATTAGAGTCACAGCAACAGGGACGCTTCCCTCTTGCTTTGATTTAGTGACATTACTTCTGGTTAAAAGCCTTAGGTAAGGCCACACACGGTGGCGGGCGATTTGGATAATTAGAAGAAATGGCAGAGGCCTGTCTCTTTACAAGAAGTTAGCAGTGACATGCAATTAAAGCGAACCACGGGGGGAAGCTGTGTAGCTCTAAGGATTACAGAGGATCGGGTGAAATCAAATAATATTTACAGATTTCCCTTCCCACAAAGGGTTTCTGCCTGCTTATTTTTAAATAAATTATTCCAAGGGCAACTGTAATGTTTTACATAAGCAGCTCTTGTCTCCCTGGTTTTCTGGACCACCCTGGCCAATTGGGAAACTTGTTTGCAGATCAAGATCCCAACGAGGCACCCCAAACCTAAATCATCACACATTTGCTGGGGTGGTGTTTTCTGCTTTAAAAGGTGCTTTCACGTCCATTCCCTATTATGTCCCCCACAACTGTACCAGGCAAGGAAAGGAGTACTGTGATGTCCATTTCAGACATAAATGGAAATTGAGCTCTACTAAGAGGTTTGCTGCAGTTCATGTGCCATAGAAGAGAGATTAAAATTTGGATCAAAAAATAAATAAATAAAAAATAAAATTTGAATCAGATGACTCCTAATGCAGTGCTCTTTCCAACACAGGGAGCTGTCTTCTCTAGCACATATGTGTATTGTTGCTTTCTGAACTTTTCAAGAGTGTGGTTTTCTTTCTCCTCCTGAGACACTGCGCTGGTCATGAGTGGCTTGGGAGATATGCTGTAAGCGCTAACCTTGTCCTCAGAAAAATGCACAGACAATCATGTAAAAATTGGCATCACCTCCAGGCCACCTCGTTTTAAAATCTGTCCGAGCAGTAGTATAGGATATGTGGAAAATGCTAGTTTGGGCTGGTAGGGGCACCTGGCGTTCTGGGGGAAGAAGAATGCAGTAGAAGGCATGGTACCATGAAGGTTTATTGAGCCTCTACTGGGCAATAGGTGTTGCCTACGTACATCATGTTGGTTTCAATCTCACAACAACCTTCAAAGGCAAATATTATTATTGGATCCACTTCGTAGATAAGAACACTAAGAACAGCACCAGAATCTGATGCCAGGTGGATACTTTTCACCACTATGCTGCACAGCCTCCAAAAGTGATAACTACCTGTTAGTGTAAAGCTATTTCCCTGCAAGTCATTCCATGCCTGTGTGTGGCGGTGTGGCTGGGAAGGGGAAAGGGGGTTTTCTAGAAGCCTTTCAGCAACAAGAGTTCCTTGGGGAAATCCTTTTCCTAGGGTGATGGGTTGGAACTGTTAACAGTAGGAGAAATGTGAAGTGTGAAAACGTGTCGAGAAGCAGGGGTAGAAAAGAACAGGGCAGCCTCCATGGGGTGGTCTGGTTCTCTTGGGGTGGGGGGAGTGTTGGATGTCCAGCTGCTGTATTCATTTTTATACATTCCATGCTACATTCTCTTGCTAACCTGGCAAATGATTCACTAAGTGACTAAAATGGGGTGAGCAAACTCATGGGTGAGCTGGGCTGGGAGAAAGGAAAAGGCAAGTCCTACATTTGGGGTTTCCTGAGCCATAAATAACGGCTGTGTTGCCATTCCCAGCAATATGCTTCTGTCGTTAATTAACTTTTATGGAAAGCTATGGTGTTCATGACTTTGGCCTCTCCCCACTCTTGATCTATGTGGTGTTATGTGGTGTAGACAGCAGTGCTCACAGGTGGGATTTGTCTGACAGGGGAATCTGAAGAGCTGATGTGAAATGCCTGCTAATATATGGCATGCCACTGCCCTGGGAGAGTGGGAGGGGAGAAAGCCGTGATGACGCGCTCCCTGCTCCTGCCAATTATTTTTCCAGCACCTATTCATGGGATCATAATATCCTGTTCTCTGTCGGGTTACATTTCAACTATTACCCCAAGATTTGGTGGTGTGATACTCTGTACTTGAGAGGGGGAATGATAAAGATGGAAGGACCTTCTAGAGACATAGGACCCCTCCCATCCATTGGGCCAAACAGGGGTTCAGCTTTGGGAGATGGCCCACACTAGCATTAATGATTCAGCCAGAATATTATTCCTCACCTTTGACCTCAAGTCTGTCTGCTTGGTTTCCAGAGCAGTGGACTTTATTCTTATTTTATTTTTGTACACCCATTGTAGTTTTAATGAGGGAAGCACAGGGCTGTCGCCATAGGCTTCTACACAGATGTACAAAAAGGTTACATTTGAACAAAAGAAGATCTTACGTGGAAGATGCATCCTACATAGTGTAGTTTCAAGCAGTGACGCCCTTGGCTCTTCCAAAAGGCTTCTACACATGACATCACAGCAGAAAGGTGGTTTTTAAACAGTAGCATATATCGGAGTCACATGGAGGGCCAGCTGAACTACAGTTTGCTGGACTTACCCTGAGTTTCTCTTTTTTTCAGCTTTACTGAAACGTTATTGACATGTAACACATGTAAGTTTAAGGTGTACAATGTGATGATTAGTTATATGTATATATTGCAAATTTATTAGCGCAGTAAGACTAGTTAACGCCCCTATCCTCTCAAATGATTTTGGCTTTTTATTTGTGTGTGTGGTGATAACATTTAAGATTTACTGTCTTAACAACTTTTTTTTAAATTTTTTTTTATTTGTTTATGATAGTCACACACACACACACACACACACAGAGAGGCAGAGACACAGGCAGAGGGAGAAGCAGGCTCCATGTACCGGGAGCCCGAGGTGGGATTCGATCCCGGGTCTCCAGGATTGCGCCCTGGGCCAAAGGCAGGCACCAAACCCCTGCGCCACCCAGGGATCCCTGTCTTAACAACTTTTAAGTGTATAATACAACATTGTTCATCGTAATCACCACACTGTGCACTAGATCCCAAGATGATTTATTTTAGAGCTAGGGGTTTTTACTCTTTGACCAATATCTCCCCATTTCTCCCACTTCCTATCCCCTGGCAATCACGATTCTACTCTTTATTTCTGAGGCTGGCTTTTTAAAAATTCTGCATGTAAGTGAAAACATGGTATTTGTTTTTCTCTGTCTGACTTATTTTACTTACCGTAATGCCTTCCAGGTTCATCCATGTTGTCACAAAATGGCAAGATTTTATTCATTTTTTATGACTGAATCATATCTGTGTGTGTGTGTGTGTGTGTGTGTGTGTGTGTGTACACCACCTCTCCTGAGTTTCTGATTCAATAGGTCTGGAGGGGGCCAGAGAAAAAGCATTTGTAACAAGGTTTCAGGTGATGCTGCTACTTGTTTCAGGGACTGTTGCCCTAGACTCTGATTAGAAGGATGGTAGGTAACAGCATGGGTTTGGGAGTCAGCCCTGGATTTGAGTCCTGCTTTATGACAGTGAAATAGAAATGTTACCAAGCCTAGGCTTGCTCACCTGTAGAAAGGGGATGCAAACATCTTGTTTGTTTTGGTTCATTGGGTGAAGATTAATGAGATAATCTATATTAAGTGTTTACCATAGTGTCAGGCACATGGAAGTGACTTCACAGATGGGAGCTTGTGGTGTTAACAGAGTCTGTTCCTTACACCTGGGTCACCAGAACTTTTGGTCCAAATATTAAGGCAGAGACACCCACTAAGGGGAGTCTCTTAGAAATTTAAGAAGGTCAGAGAAGATGTAGGTGGCAAAAATCAGTAAAACATAGGCCATAGGGCCCTATTTTAGAAAACTTTCTAATACCCTGGGAACAATTAAAAAAAAAAAAAAGGCAAAGAAATCTATTTTGTATTACACAAAGAGAGTCACCCCCCAAGCGATGCAGTATGGAAAGGGGGTAGAAATGTAAATCCTGAACTGGGCATCGGGGGTGTTAGCATTAATGTGTAATTTCCAACAAATATACAAAGAGTGGAATAGGATGTTCTCCTAAATGGACTTTAGAGTGAAAGGATGAGGACCACATAGACCAGATAAGGCAGTTTTATGTCTATGTGACATCCACTTGCAAGGATAGTGTGTGCCTGGCCAAGTTCTAAAGCAAGGAACATCTGTCATCTTGGGCCCACGCTACCCTTGTCTTGGTCTTATTTCTGGCTCTCCCCAGGCTCTTACTCAGTGGAATGAACTATAACTTTCCATCTTTTGCTCAAGCAGTACCTCACCAACAAAATAGTTCCCAAGAAAGAATTTTATAATAATTGTTAGCATAGTGTAAAATTATATCCTCAACTATGACCACTCCCTAGGACACCATCTTCCAAGCTGTGCTTTTGGGGCTATAAGTAGGTGATTAGGTGATGTGTGGAAAAATCATTCATGATGAAACATATATTTTGTATATTAAAGATCTGAGAATTCCTGAATTAAAAAAAAAAAGCTGCTTAATTTTGACTCAGCGGTGATTTTCCACTTTTTCTATTTTTCTGTATTTCAACATTTTTTATAATGAGCATATATTACTTTCAGCATAAAATATGAATCAAATTATATCAGAATTAATAAGAGTACAGATTGGACCACCAAATACAGATTCCAGCTGTCTTTCCTCTCCACCCCACCTGCTATGGGTTGAATGTTTCTGCTCCCTCCAAATTCCTGTGTTGAAGGCCTACCCTGCCCCCTCCACCATGCGATGGTATTTGGAGGCTAGGCCTTCCGGAAGTGATTAAGTTTAGATGAGTCATAAGGGTGGGGCCCCGTGATGAGGTTAGTGTTGTTAAAGAAGAGGAAGAGACTAGAGCTCTCTCTATCTCTGTTATGTGAAGACACAGCAAGAAGACCACCGTCTACAGACCAGGAAGAGGGCCCTGACCAGGGACTGAATCTGCTGGTATCTTGATATTAGACCTCCCAACCTCCAGAACTGAGAGAAATAAATGTCTATGGTTTAAGCCACCCAGCCTGGAGTATTTGTAATAGCAGCTCCAACTGACTAAGAAACTACAAATTCCCTCACTTCTGTGAAAGAACAAAGGTACCGTGGTCTAAAACAACAAATTCTTCATAAAACGCCCTTTTTGAAAGATAACTGAATGTGGGTAGTTTGTTTAAGTTTTGAATGCCTCAGATATTGCCATATTAGAAACTTATTTTTTTTTAATCCAAGTTAAAGACATGAATGCACAAGGCATCCAGTGCAATTAACTGCTCAACCAAATTAGTCTAAATAAGTGACTCAGTCAAATCTGGGGACATCGAACACTACCAGTGTGCAGGGATACTGGACACCCTGGGCACTGCATTCAACTTTACTCTTCTAAGCTTGAGCCCAGGTGGATGGTCATGGGCATTAGTCCTACATTTATAGGCAACAACTCAGAGAACAGGCTTTTCCTGAGAGAGGAAATTTTCTCCCACAATCGAGTTCAGTACAAACTATAAGAACTCAACCCCATATCATTTGGAGATCTCAACTCCACTTCTGGGAAGTGCTTAAAACTTTTCAGTTGGGATATAGTGTTCTTCTACAGGCCATATCCTTCTTGAGCAGGGAGCATTTGGTGCCTCTAGTATTTTGAGGATAATCAAGGGCCTGACACTATCTCAGGTATAATGTTTTTGGAAAGAAACTGAAGTCTCTGTTAAAATTAGGGTAGGAAGCAATATACATTTGATATTCTAGAAAGTGACTTCAGGCTGAGCCAACAATGTGGGGCAATTTTTCCAACTGGCAATACAGAAGCTCAACAATGCTCATCTCTCTTTGGTGGAAGTAAAACATAATACTGACCAGGTGAGTATCACCCTGCACAACAGAGTTGATTGGGCTTCTGTCTCAAGTAGACACCAAGGTAATGATCAGGCCTTGACCACCTCCAGGCAACAACAGGCCACTTGGGCTTTCCTGAGCAAGTAGAACAAGGGAATGCTGGGCACAGGAGTTAGTGTGCTCATCTCTCTGGGATGTTGATAAGGTCATAAGAATTGGTCTGTGTAATTTTGATAAAATAAATTTCTTAATGGAAAAAACATTGACTTCTATCGTAAGCAATTTGGGAACTGAATTTAAAATGTAACATCCTCAATCTTTAAGCAGTCAGTTCTTTAGTTATAAAACTGCCCAACATCCCTTACGACAGAGGACAACAAGGGGATGAGAGGAAAACAAAATCTGGGCAGAGGCCCACAATGTGGGCAATTGTACCTGCTAAAGGGAACATTGAGAAGCATCGCAGAGCCCTCGCTGCACACCTGGCCCATAGCAGCAGTGGCTAGTGGTACTTGGCAAAGTGTGTGCTGAGCTCTTCAGGGTTGTGGGACCTGGAACATGTCTCAATGAGGCACACTCTCTCTCATTCCTTGTGGCAAATTGTCCTGGAGAGAAGCAGCTCCACTGCTCGTGCACAGGGCAGGTCATGGTAGTAATAATAGCACTCACTCACACTTACATTTATGTGTCTTGTGTTTTCTCAATCTGTTTCTGAAAGAAAAGTCAAATACCGGACTGTCTGGTTTAAAACCAGACACATGGCAACTGTATTTACTAAAACTTCAGTGGCTGCTAGGCGCTGGGCTATTTGTGTTCACTTGTATTGTGTCTTTTATTTCTTATTAAGTACTTGTAATCGTTCTGTGAGTAAAATACTTAATTCCTGCAGTACAAATGAGGAAATTAGAGCCCAGAGAGGTTAAGTAACTTGTTAGCTAGTTATCTAACAAGGGAGTATGAGCTTGGAATGTCTAATCTCAAATTTCTTTGTTTTCCTTTGATATTTGATGTGTTGAAGTGATCCAAGATCTCCCAAAATCTGTCATCAAGCTTTTTCTTGACTTATTTCTGAATATGGAACACTTCAGAACTGAATAATAGCATCTTTGGGATCTCAGAAAGCAGGCTGTATATGAAGTATCAGGAAAAGATTTGAAGAGTATCATCAATAACCAACAGTTGATAAACTTTAATGAGGTTAAATTTTTTTAAAAAGTTATCCCAACAAGCCCTGAAATACAAGAATTGTAGGCTTTATTAATGATTGCCCTGTGACTTGGTCAGAAGCCATCTCCGATCTCAATTTACCATTAAGTTCAGGACCTGATCAACTGGGGGTTGCCTACTGGCTACTGGGTGACTAGTTTGATTAGATTTTCAGACTTTTTTTTTTTTTCCCCAAGACTTTAAGTGTTTTGGTGCAATGGATGAAACCAGATGAAGAGACTCTGATGCCTCTTCCATCTCTGTAAGAAAATGCTCAGTGAGATCACATGACAGTTTTCACACTACAGGCTCTTCTAATGGTGTCAACCTTTTTGGCTATGATTCCTAGAGTTGTGAACCAATTTCTTCCCAAGAGCCTTTTTGCTTCCCTTCTACTGACGAGTTAGAGCCTCCTGTGAGGCAGCATATCACAACACACCTTCCAGAACCATCAGCTGTATATTGGCACAAAGTCGATGACTATGTCTCGGTTTCAATTCTGGCTGGACAACAAAAGGACTTCTAAAATAATGTTGTTAAAAAGTACCCATCTCTGTTTAGAATTGACTTGTGGTTGCACGTATGGCCGTTTCTATTTTTGAATTAGCCAGAGGCATTTTCCCTTGACCTTCTGAATATAATACAACTCCTATACTCTACTGTCATGGTGCCAGGTGGTGGGAACTCTTTCTCAACTTTGTTTTAATAGGTGTGGAGAGGGCATGACCTGCCCTTTAGAATCTAACACTCTGGACTGATGAATTTGTAAGCAGAGCACTGATGAAATCCTTGGCAGCAAGAGCAGAAGTTAGTTTATCTCTGATGATATGCCGGAGTTCTAGGGATGAGTACCTTCTTTTAGGAAGAGGCAGAGGGCCCATCTGTTAGAAGCCACCCCCTAGTATCTGACTCATGAAGAGCTAGACTAGAGTACTTTCCTGGACCACATTAGAAATGTGACATTTGAACTAGTCAAGGGGCTCAGAAATTCCCCCAAACTGTTGGGTTGAGAAAGGGTACAGTTGTAAGTGATGTGATGCCCTCATTGTTCTGCAGATGATTTTTATGAAATCTTAGTTCCTTTTCTAATTGATATAGTAGAAAGAAATACTTTTCAAGCAACCCAATATGTTGACCCTCATCTTAAGTGAAGTAAGAATAATGATAGGCTTTAGAAGAACATATGTTGTGCCCCACAGGCATTCAGAAACCAGCAGGAATGTATTTAAGGTAACTTTATCTTATATGCTTCAAAACACAAGAAGCCTCTCAGCATATATAAAAGTGAAGACTCTTTTATTCACACACACACACACACACAAAAAATAGAAGCCCACCTCCAACAAGCAAGAGCCTCAAAGGCAACTTGCGAGGTCCCAGATTTGGAGAAGCCTGAGGCTGGAGCTGTCTTTGTGACCGCCCTGACCTACATCATGTTGTCGGCTGGTCCTCTCTCCCTACCCTCCTTGTAAGTATTAGCCTTCATCCCAAACACTTCTTTCCTTCATGTAGATAGCTTTAGGCTTATATTATTCAGCCTAACAATGCCATGAAGGAGTAAAAGAACTTCTTTCTTGCAAGGTCTTATATAAAATTTAAAAGTAAGTAGATTTAAATTTAAACTTGAATTGTTTCTGTAATTTCATACACTCATTAGAAGCCCCCTGTTTCAACCAAAGTTTGAAGCAATGTTCTAGGCAGTATAAGGAAATCAGAAAATGACTCTTAATGGCAAGAAAATGGCAGGAGGTATTAACACATATCACCTAATTTGAGGCAGTGTGTGAAATGGAGACAAGACAAGTCTGAATGATGGAAATGAGATCATCTGGATGTTACCAGGGCTCTTTCATGTGGAGAAATACTGTATCTGTTTACTCAAGAATGAATTAGATTTCACCGTGAAGAATCAGGTAGGGGGAAAGTCATTCCAGAAGGAAGGAATGGTACAAAGAATGGCAAAGAGACAGGAAAAAGGGAAAAGTTAGGATCTTGCATAAAGTATAGACTTTGTAAAGGAAGAAATGTGAACCGAAGTTAGTAAGAAATGTTGGCATCGGATCACAGAAGATCTTGACATTCTCAATTTCAACCTAAGTTGTGTTCACTTTTTTTCAGAAGGCTATGTAGAGCCAGTGAAGGTTCTAGAGCAAGGAGAGACCAGATCAAGTCATTCACTAGAGAGTTTCCAATGGGTTTCCTCCACAGTGAGGAAGGGCTGGATGGGGAATTTACTTCACAATTTCAGGGACCCACCACCTGTGGATGGGTAGGAGCCAGCCGGGCACAGGCTGTGGGAACAGAATCGCTGAGATTGTCTTCTTGAAGCAAAACTCTACATTTCATACACAGGGTTTGGGTAGTAGCTATAAATTGCTAGCCAAGATCAAATTTTATTTGTAATCACATGGCCCTATTTATCTTCTAAACTCAGGTCCATGTCTCCAACCAGTAGCTGGCCATTCCCTGGTATGTCCTAGCACCATCACCTTGTACTCAACGCCACCTCTCCCATTCATCTTTTTGTGGTGGTATTATTCTCTTAGCAATTTAGACATGGCTATCCTGAGAACAGGTGACAACATTGGTGAATCACCATGGTGTCCTCAAATACCAACATTTTTATGTGAGAAAAAATCAAGTTGAAATGAGCACGAGGATGTGCTGAGAGGGCAGAGCCACACAAGTCAGTTTTGCTGCCTCACAGCCTGGGTGCCACAGAGCAGCGCCTGCTAATTGTTGTCCCCAGGTCTAATTGTTGTGGACAGACCAACAGGAGCCCAGGTCATTTTGAGTCGTGGTGGGTGAAGAGTCTTCCTTCCCCTCTAGCTGCTGAGACCTGGAGACAGCCCGTGTGGTAACTCAGAGGCCCCCAAGAAGCTTCACCAGATTCATGATAGCCTTAAGGATCAATTTGATATAGATCAGCTGCTATAACCATGACCCCCAAATAATAGTGACTTAAATCAGATACAGGTTTATTTTTCTCAGGCAATAATCTGGGCATAAGCAGCCCAGGGCAGCTCACTTTGTCAGCAACTTTGGCTTCTAAACGCACAGCTTCCATTCCAGGGCCTCATCGTGTCCACGATCCCACCAACCCTGAAGGGCTCCCTGAAAGCTGTGCACATCACTTCCACTCACATCCCAACGGCCATGACATAGCCATCTGGCCACGTGTAGCTGGAAATGCTGGGGCTGCGAGCTCCGCTAACAAGAAAAGCTGACGCTCACGCAGTACTTCCAGGAACCAAGCACCATTCTAAGAGCTTCACACACATGACTTACCACCCCATGAAATAAGTCCTGGCATTATTCCCATTTTACCGGCAAGGTAACAGCAGCACGGAGAGGTGGAATAGCTTACCCAAGGTCATCAAATAAGTCGGGGGAAGGGGGATATTCAAACACTCACAGGCTTGTTCTGAAGTTTGTGATCCTAACCATTCTGCATCACTCACTGCCTCTGAATTCAGGGCTCGGTTGGTAAAGGAAGAAAGGGAGAATGAAAATTGGGGGACAGTTAATTATCACAACTCTAGCACCCCAGCATGCATGTTTGTCACACACCACAGTGGCTCCAAGCTTTGGGATCCTCTCCCTTATTGCTCTGTTATTTCAAGTTTTCCAGCATGTTGCCATTCGCAGCAGCCTGAGGTCCCTACCCCATGTCCCTGCTGAGATGGCTGACATAGTTGGGTCGGGTCTAGCCTCTTGGCTTCCAGCTTCTCCACACTCCAGCCTCCCTCTACTCTCCCACCCAGTGAATCTTCCCCAATGCCATTTCTTCATGCCATGCCCCTCTTTAGAAGCCAGCAGAGGATAAACTGCTTAACCTGATCAGCTTCCTTCTGCTAAACCTGGCCTTCAAGGCTTTCACAATTTGCCTCCAAACCCATTGCAAACTCACAAATGCCTCCTCAGAGCCCACACAAATCCTCCCTACACCTGTCAAATGGGTCTCCTTACACCACAGGTATTCCTGAAGCTCAGTTATCAGAGAGGAAAGGAATATATTGCTATAGGATTTTTGCTCCAGTCCTTTGGTCACTGAAAATGGCTCCACCTTGCCCCTATTTGCTTGTCTGAAGTCTACCCCAGGTTGCATCCAACCTGCTGGGTAGCAGACTCAGAGTTCTGTGCCCCTATACACTGAGTGGAAAAGTGCTCAGTGACTTACCCTGCCGGCCTGTGGCGCCCACACCTCCCAGCACTCCCACTGCTCTTCCCACACTCTGGCCAATGGTGTCAACCCTCCTGCTATGTATCTAGCCTTGCAGGTTATGAGGTGGAGGCCAAGTTTTTTCTCCTATTGTGATCCCCCACTGCAGTGAGATGCTCAGTATTCTTTGCTGATTGGCTAGTGGTTGGTTCTAAGTGGCTGAGTTAGTCACTTTTGAGAATCCTGTAAGTAAAATAATTTGGAAAAGAATTGTGCAGCTGATGCTCTACAATAAGGAAAAATGCCACATTAAATCTGCAGGATTGCCTATTGTTAAATGTAAAGAAAATAAGAATAGTGCATCTCTTCCTTTGCCATGGGTGTGTATTGTCCATCTTAGATCCATGAGAAAAGGCAGATGGAGATTTGAAAGGCTGTTTGATCCTCAAGCAGACCCTTTCCTGTATTTGCATGAGGGGAAGTATTAAGGAGCTCTTCCAGCTATTCATAGATAACCTTGAGCCGAAGTTGAACACCAGCCATGTCTGGAACACCAGCTCTAAGACGTGGGGAAGGAAGCCAGTGGGCATTGATGAACAAGCTTTATTTCAGGAAGGATGGATCATGCGCTTTTGGAACGAAGAAGGAGGAATGCATTTTTTCAAAGGGGTATCTTTAAGAAACCTTGTTTGTGCCCTTGGCTCCAGAGTAAGAGGGGAAAAGTGGTGACAAGAATATATTTTTAAGTCAAGGCATTGTAAGCTCGTCTTAGACTTCTGAGTTTTCAGAGTATTTGTTCAGGAGGTGGTTTCCAAGGTTTTACAACTTTGCTAAAAACATTTGGCCTCCTCTTTAGATCCATTCAGCCGATATCATTTTTAGTGACTTCCGAGGCAGCATTTTTGCTGAGAATTGATACAGCAATGAATCTTTACTAGCACCCATCAAACCAGGACTTTCGTATCTCACATTTTACTTTGACTAAATTTTTTTTTCCCTTTTAGAAGTTCCCTGGAAACCAGCTTTGTCTTGTCAATTGGACAACAAGCATAGGATTTATATATAATTGCTGCCTGGTCACAGCACCACTGATTTGCATCTTCTGGTTAAATGCAAATTGTTCATCTTTAAGTGCAACGGCATTTGCCTCTCTTTAAACAAACAGCACTAAAGCGACTTGTAGACACACACTGTTTGTTTAGCTTGGCTTCTCTCTTTGATCTCATGTTAACATACCTTAATGGCAGGTAATGATTGATAATAGAGTATTGTAAAGTTCAGGTAATAAATACTGCTTAACTCATAATAATGCTGAATAATGTACTTTTTATGACTTGGTTTGATGGAAAATTTCCTTGTCAGCTTGGTCTAATTGTCCAAACAAAACCACCCATTACTTGAAGAAATACATGTCCACCCTAGACACATTAATTAGGGTCATGGCTGGGCTGCACAAAGGAATATAGTAACACTTCAGTTATCTTTAAATGTAATCTTTGGGCGATCTTACTAATGCTAACCTCAGGATTAATGAGAGACTTTGTTTACACTTGCCCTTTGAGGCTCACGAGCCTATGTTGGAATCTATGGTGGTGGCCGCTGGCCACATGTACGCACACCAGGGTCTTTCCTTTGAGGCTTCCAGGGGTCATCAGTTCTAGTGATCTGAACATCAAAAGTCACAACAGTCAGTTCTCTTTATCTTGGCATGGGGGCAAGGGGATTTGTATGAAGAGAAAAGGGACATCTTAATTTTTTATTACTTGATATTTGAAGACGCATGGCATTGAGATTAGAACTAAAAGGGGATTTGGTGTCTTGGGGTTGACAAGCTCAGGTGCTATACATCAGAGGGCTTGGTGAGGTCCTACCTCCCCAAGTGTGGTATTTCCATGATGTTTTACTGTCTTTGAAGTCCCAGGAATATTCCAAGGAATACAGAACAATAGAAATCCAGAAGGTGACCACGTGAGCTTTTAACAAAATGACAAGTGTAACACCCGAGGTGTGACTTCAGGGCATACCCATAATGAATCCAAAAATAGCTTTCTTTTTTAAAAGATTTTATTTATTTATTTGTGAGAGACACAGAGAGAGGCAGAGACCTAGACAAAGGGAGAAGCAGGTTCCCTGTGGGAGCCTGATGTGGGACTCGATCCTAGGACCCAGGGATCATGACAGAACCGAAGGCAGAGGCTCAGCTGCTGAGCCACCCAGATGCCCCAAAAAATAGTTTTCTGAGAAAGAAAGCTTGGTTTTAAAGTTTGGGATGGTTTGATTCATGATTCCAAACGAGTGAATTGTTTACTACACTCAATCCAGGGGCTGGTTCCTTGCATGCATATTGTGGGGGAAAAAAATGTGTGTGTTTAATTTTTCAGATTTGAACCAAATTGCCATCTCATTGGCGATAGTTTCATATCTTATCTAATATCCAAATTTCTAAGGAAACCCACAACAGGAAAACCACAATGGGAAAAATTTCATTCCTATTTTTCTTTTCTGACAACTCTCTATAAATGACTCATTCCTTAGATATTATACAATTATAGTTAGGTACCCAGAATGATTTATTTTCATGAACAACATTATCCACTTCATACAAATTGCTTGCTATCTACCTTGATTCCTTTTTTTTTTTTTTGAAAGAGCAGAATATTTCAGATTGGCTTTAAAATAAAATCTGTTTGTCCTTAATAATTTCATCCATTTATCCCGATGATTCATTTCATGTTCTACTTCAGTCTGTTTTGGCTGAAATTCTTGGACAACTACAGAATTTAAAATGACATTCTTTAGAAATTTGGTTTGCGGAATTTATACAAAGATTGGTGTCTTAGTGGGATTGCTTTGTTAGCTCCTTTCAATTAAAGACATAAATACTTTTTTTTCATTGTTAAACATGAGAATACATGCCTAAAACTCTCATAACAGCACACCGTGGACTTTAGAGAATGTTCCACATTAAGATCTGCATGCCTCAAACAATAGGTACATTGCAAATGTCACTGCCAATCAACTGCTTTACCTTTCCTGATGGATGCATGCTGATGTTTGGTGAGGCTCACCAATTGACATTTGTCTCGTAAGTTTTTAAGACAAACTAATGCAACGGGAATGATCATTTGATCACTGTGTACTTGAATCACATTTATCTTTTCTGATATTTTATTCATTTAGATAGAAAAAGATGGGAATCCATTTCAACTGTATTTTAGTGCCTTAAATCAACACATTGAAACAAACTAGACCGAGCAGATGTTCTCAGTCCTAGATGCATGATAGAATCACCTGGGGAGGTCTTTAAAAATGCTGATATCCCAGCCCCCGCCCCCAACAAAACTGAAATCAGGATCTTAGAGTTGGGGCTCTGACTTTAGATGAGGTTTCTCTTAAACTTTCCCCAGGTGGTTCCAACACGTAGATCAGAAGTTGGAAGCCATTGAGTGAATGCGGTGTTTCTAAAATTGAGGTCCCAGACAGCTGTCATGCAAAGTTGGATGGGACACTTGTTAAATATATCTTCCCAAGCCCCATCCAGACCTACTGAAACAGAACTGCTTCGGGAGAAGGCCTGGCACTGAAGTTCAGCATGCACTTCCTGTGCACACTGAAGTTTGAGAGTGACTACTCTGCTCCCTCTGCTTCACTTCATCTGGTCTCACATTAAAAAAAAAAAAAAAAGTTAGACTATCTCCTTTAATCCTCACAACAACCCTTTTGCAAAGGCTGCCATGACCATTATAGGAGTGAGCAAACTTGTAGAAGGTCCTATTGGTCTGCTGCAGAAACAGGACTCGAACCTGTGTGGTCGGACTTTACCGCCTGTGCACACAGCCACCACTCCAGAGCACCAGAGCCTATGCGTGGGACTGCTGCTCTGTGGTGATCACGTAGAGCCAGCTCTGTGGTTAGGTGATGCATTCATTAAGCACAGGAAGTAAGGTGCAATGTATGGTAAGGTGCAGACAAAGGGGGATTAATCCTGATGTCGGTGAGGGTTCCAGGAGAGGCTTCACGAAAAGACCCAGTGTTTGAGCTGGCCCTCTTAGGGTGCAGAGGGTTTCTACAGGCAGATTTTGTGCAAACGCAGGCAGAACGATGTGGGAGGTGCTCAGAGAATGGCAAGAGTTTCTACAGTTGGGTGCAGGGTGTGCAGGCAGGACCGGAGGCTGGAAAAGCAGACTTGAGGTCTTCTGTGTTGGGATTGGATTACGTTCGCTTTTCCCCTATTCCAGCAATAAGCCACTCACCCAACAAATACTAGATTGTGGTTAGTGAGCAGAGGGGAAATTTAAAAAGTGGAATCTTTCAGCACTAGTGTTCAGGAACTCATGCTCCAGGGGTCACTCAGATCATTTAAAATATTATTTGTTAACTTTTGAACAGGAAATACATTAGCATGGGCTTAAATCCAAATGAACAAAAGGCTGGCAATGAAAAATAAGTCTCCCACCCACCCCTGACCACCAGCAACTCACTCAGCTCCCCTTCCCAGAAGCGACCGTTATTACTCAACTAGCAAAATCTTTGCTCCTTCTTCTTTCTTCCCTCTACCCCATTCCCATGGGCACATAGTCTGTGTCGCTATAAACCCTCCCTGTCCCAGTAATTCTCTAAGGTTCAGCCTGGAGTGTGGTTATACAATAATGCACCCAGAGGTCTCATAGACGCTCATTCAACAAATGAGCATTCGTGGACGCCTACTATGTGCCTACTAAGGAATGGCTGGCATGGGGATGGGGAGACCAGAAGAGATAACACCTGCCCTTAGGGATTGCACAGTGTAATAAGGTAAACCACCAAAAAGTAATGATTACAATGCACTGTGGGAAATGTTGTAATAGCAATAAATGCAGGGCTTTATGAGGATAAGTGGCCTCTAAAGCCCAAGCCCTTTCTAGTTCCTGCTGCCTCTGGGCAGAGAAGGCTGCTGAGCCACTAAAGCCCTAGGCTAATGTCCTACTTAAGGTGAATTGTATCCTTCCAAACTCACTGTGTTTTTTGCCTTTTGTGTAATTTGATCCAAAACATTCCTCTTTGTCATGGGCTCTTCCACATGTAGATATTTTTAGACGGGTGTTCCTTTATTAATTGTTACCTATTAACCATGATTTGTTCCCTTTTTCAGTCGATTCATTTTACTTTTAAATGAATTCTCTTTCGGTTCTGTTTTGGATTTGGGGCGGATGGCATAAACCAAAGTTTTGAGTTTTGTGCCACTGGCGTGTGATTTTGAGCACTGTTCTGTTCTGTTTAATTCTCATGTGGTCCCACTGAAATGTCAATAGGTTATGAATATTCCACAAGAGTGCAGGTTGCAGTAACTTCTTTTATGAAAAATAATGCAGCACGTGGCACATAAAGTTTTTATTCTTTTGCAACAGTTTCTTAGATTGTGTTCCAAGGACACATTTCATAAGATATTAATAGATATTAAACTCAGAAAAAGGATTCGTGACTCAGTACATTTGGATATGAAGAAATAAATGGGCTTCTTTACTCCACAAATTCTTAGAGGCTTTAGTGTGTCAACATACATCATGGATTTCCAGGAGAGAGTTGTATGTGGTACTCTCAAACCTATTTGACAATGAAAACTGGGTTTTGTTTGTTTGATATTTGGAAATAGCCATTGTTATCTTGGAACGTTCTGTTTTACTAGGTGACTTAAGATGTCAAGTGCAATCTGCATGTGAAATGCCTCCAACAAATGGTTCTCCATCAGAGGAGAAATCCTCTTAAAAGTATATATATTTATATTTTATAACATATGTTTGTGTAACTAAAGTGGTAACTTTTCTGTGCATTGATAGAACATTCTAGATTACTTTTGTAAGCTCTTTACTATGTCCCAGTGAGGCCTTGTGTGCATGACTTGGTTTTCAGCTTCGAGGCTGGTGAGCTCCCACTTGATGCCTCTTTCCCCCTTTTGACTTTTGTGAACACTTCTTTCCTCTTGTCCAGCGGCCCCTGTTTGTGGGGATATGTGGACTACAGATGACAAAAACAGACTATCAGAGTGCAGAGACCGAGATGGATAGTTAAAAATGAAGGTAGAGAAACAGGACCACCTGGCTGCCAACCACGATCTTTAAACATGTAGGCTCCATTGCTTCTAGTGGTCAGATGAGGTGACACATGGCATGCAAACCATGTCAACCTAGAAACTTCCTAAATTGAGGGGGAGGGTTGGCAATAAAGGGAACATTGTCAACTGTGTTGCTTTGTGATAAAGCCAACTGGGGAAGTTCTTTAGGAAAGATCTAGACAGACAAGTTCTTCCTTTTCATTGTCTCTTCCCCCCATCAGACTCTCTGCATCTCTAGTCTTAGTCTATGTTCCTAGAAGGAATGAAGCTAGAGTTGATCTCTTGTAGACATTCTCACCACGCGGGTGTGGAGGAAAGAAATAAACTCAGAAGCTCAGAAAAGAGCTGAGCTACAGATGGGAAACAAGCAGATTTGGAAAGAGAGCCTTTCTGAGGGTGCCTTAGATGTGATTATATTCAGATGTGAATGTCAGAAAAGCCAAGATAACAGTGATTTCAACAAGATAGGATTTGATTTGTCTCTCATCTAGCAGTGTGGGTAGGTGGTCTGGGGCTGGTATGGGGTTCCATATACCTTCTATTTTTTCTATTGACCTCCTGCTGGAAAATGCTAGCACATGTATTGTAGGCAAGAGGATGGTGAAAGTATGAAACACAGAAAAGACACACATGTTCTATCCTCTTAGGAAGGTTTCTGGAATGACTCTACCAGTCTGCTTACATCCCGTTGGCTCTAACTGGTATGGACCAATACCCAAGCTGCAGGACAATCTACTCTTTACTCAGCCATTTGTGCAGTCAAACCATGAGCTCATTGACTATGGAAGAAGGAGATAACTGACACCGGGGGATGTGTAATTATTTACAGAAATTGCCCTTCACTTGCCACTGATATCAAAGTCGGCCATGTGACTTAATTCAGCCACTGAAATATAAGCCAAAGCTTTAAGAGCTGTTACCAAGTCCTCTGCCCTCTGCCATGGGACGGGCAATACTCCAGCCAGAGCTTATTCTATCTCCCTGGGTCCTGGGGGGAGATGACACAGAGCAGAGCTGCAGCTGACCTGTGTCAGACATGAGACATGAGTGGAAAATATCCCTCAGATCCAGGGGTCACTTGTTACTACAGCATAACCTGCCCCCACAATTGCAAAGGACTGTCCCCAGACCAGCAGAGGCAGCACTGCTGGGGATCTTGTTAGAAATGCCCATTCTCAGGCCTCCCCCCACCCCCCACTCAATTAGAAACTCTGGGGCAGGGCCCAATAACCTGTGGGCTGATGAGTCCTCCAGGGGATTCCGATGTGGCTAAAGTTGTGAGCCACTGACCTGGTCTGTTTTGCCTGAGCCTGGGAACTAGTCATCTCTCTCACACGTAGGTTTGACTGCCCACCGCTATAGGTAGAAGCAGGGAGCAGAGGCTGCCACCAGTTCCACGTGAGAGGACAGGGCAAAGAAACAGAGTCAGTAACAATAGAGGAGAAGGGGCATCTCCCTGCCATTTGGTGTGGCTTTAGCCCCAAGGGAAGAGACCACAGCTCCTCCACACAGTGAGCGAATCAATTATTGCAAGAAGTGGACCATCGGGCCCATATCCTTGAAGAAGCAGGAGCAGAGTGATGCTTAGAAATGGATTTCTCACTTCTTTGGCCTTAGGTCACCCTGTTGTAGCTGGAGGGCACGCAAGCCCCTAAGATAGCATTATCTTATATCTTAAGTGTGACAGTAAATCGCCCCTTCCATGGTCTAGGTCTGACTTTCTCAGATACGACCACCTCAAGACCGTCGAGACACTCTGGTGTGTTCCAAAACACGACTGACAAACTACACATTGAGTTCTCAAACGTGGCTCCGCGTAATGCCTCTTATCCCGTGGGGAGAAATAGCAGGGTGTTGCTCTGTAGGGCCGGAAATGACCAATGGCCACGTCCCAAGAGTAAATCTTTGCTGCTCATTTTCATCCACCTGCAGAACTTTCTGCATTATCCAGACTGCTTTGGTCTGTCAGTCAGAATTCCAGATTCCAGACCTTTCCTAACCACCCAGCGCCCCCACCTTCCTGCGTAGAATTCCCTTATGACTCCAGGGCTGATGATTAAACAGAAGGGAACTAAGATGTCTGCCGGTACAGAGCTCTCTTAGATGTAGGTTTTATTTCAACACTGCCAGCTTGGAAGTATGAACATCCATGGCTCAGGCTCTAGAATATGTCTGTAGGAATAAGTCTTCCATAGGACCATGGAGGGAAAGGGAAATGTAGCCAAACCAGGGCAGAGTGTGGGAGAGGAGCGGAAGCGGTGTGTGGTAGAGTCTTGTGGCCCTGATGCCTCGCCTTAACTTCAGGCAATTGTATGTCCCCCTCTGTTATGCTTTTGTGAGAAATTCAGGTTTCAAATGAAATACCAAGTAACCCTAATGAGGCAGCAAGTTAGCCTGAATCAGCAATATTCTACTTACATTTGCCTCACAGTGTGAACCGAGCAGCCCTTCCCATCATGTGAAGGAACAGGCACTTCATTTGCTGCTTCTGGCTGAAGAGTTGCCATATTTAAAAGAACAAACATGATTTCCCTAGGATATAACTTTTAATGCACTCTGGTCAAGTCTCAGACGATGCTTTTATATTAGTCATTTGGCATTTTCCTCAGAGCCCGCATGGAAACTCCACTGTCTCCATCCTACTGAATGCTCTGTGCAAAACACCCCTGCATCAAAGAAGCCAAATGGCCTGAACTCCATGGGAGAAAACCACAGATGACACAGCTCTGGGACTGATCCCTGACAGACCAGCTCTGAATCCCATGCATCTCTGGGGCTGTCTCCAGGATAGTGTAGGGGCCCAGAACAAATCCTGCTCACCCCCCTCTAATATTGTTCCATAAGGAAGATCAAAGTAAAATGAATGTCAAGGGGAGCAGAAAACCAGAAGATGACACAAAGACATCACGATGCTGAGAGCGAGGACCAGGGTGAGTTCTAGGACGGTGACACAGACCCAGTGTTTCTCTGCTTGTGGGTCTGTGAACTACTGGGGTGTTTTGTTTGACCCTGGTTAGTTGACCTTGACAGTGAGTTTTGAAACTCTCTTTGAGGTTCTTTCTTTCCCTGAGAACAAACAGTATTGCTCTAAACTGTTTAGCGACCATGAGAGGATAGGACAAACAAGACGAAGGCAAACAGCTTCTTTAATCTTCTCCCTGCCTCAATGTCTTTCAAGACCAGAAAAGACTTTGGCTCCTTTGGCTTTGTGGGGATCATCAGCCTATAGGAATTTCTGGGCTCCGAGGCTGAGCCAGCAATGGAGGGTTCTCTCACAGAATTCAGAGGTAGAAGAGATCCCTGAAGCTGCTCTTCAGTGGGGTGGCTTGTTGGAGTGACCTACCCAGTGGGGTGTAGCCATAATTAGAATGGGATGACCTGGACACCTGGGTGGCTCAGTGGTTGAGTGTCTGCCTTTGGCTTAGGTCATGATCCCAGGATCTTGGGATCGAGTCCTGGATCAGGCTCCCCACAGGGAGCCTGCTTCGCCCTCTGCCTAGGTCTCTGCCTCTCTCTCTGTGCATCTCTCATGAATAAATAGATAAAAGCTTAAAAAAAAAAAAAAAAAAGAATGGATGCCCGCAGCTGGGCTACATCGCTCCCACACATCAGACCCCTTGCCCACGTGCTCCCTATGTGTCCCTGTCCTTTTCTTTCCCCTGGTCTTTTTATCTGTACGTCTTCCTGGTCTGATGGCTACTCACCATTATGGACACCTTTTCTGGGCACAACTCAGCTCCTAACCTTGGCTGAACAACTGTAGTGAACCTCTTTCACCACCATCATTCTCTGCAGCTCGCAAGGATGAATTAAAAACTATCCATACTCTATTGAAGACAGCTGATTGGCTATTTTATCATTTTTAGAGTCACAATCAAAGCTTTCAGAGTACTCTCCAAACCACAAAGGCAGAGACCTATCAAAAAGCTAAAGACCGACCCGCCCCCCAGCCTTACCTCTCGGGTGCTGGGGTCTGATGGGTTTCCCCGCCTGGATGGGCTGTGGGGTGCACACCCTTTGCAGCACTGTGCCCGCCCTGTGGCCCAAGGCTCAGCTGGCCTCCAGGCCTTGTGGCTGAGTTCCACCTCCTAGGGAAGGAAGTGTGTGCGGCCCTTAGCAGCTGGGCTACCCCATCCTCCTCTGCTCTAGGGAAAGAATGAGATTATTGCATTCTCTCTCCCCTGTAGGTAGGACTTTTGTCCAAAGACCACTGCCATCTTCTTCCCAGCCTCAGGCCTTTGCCCCTGGCTGCTCCTGATTGTTTTGGCTCAGAACTGCCCTGAGGTGTGCTTTCTCCTTTTTTTTTTTTCAATATTCTCTTCCCTCCTATCTTCTTTCATTTTCTGTGGGTCTCTTCCACCTCATTTTCCCAGCCCTCAGTAGAGCATTGCCCCTCAGTTTTTCTTATTTTCTGTCTTCCTCTCCTTCTAGGACATTCTACCCTGATACAAAATGTTATCATTAAGCAAAGAATAGTAACCAAGAGAACATTTCCAAACAGTGAATTCTATTATTTTTTTAATTCCAGGATAGTTTCTGTGAGTCTAATTTATTTTATTTCCAACTTTTTTTTAAAGACTTCATTTATTTATTTGACAGAGAGAGAGAGCACAAGCAAGGGGAAGAGGGAAAAGCAGGCTCCCCACTGAGCAGGTAACCTGGGAGGGACTCGATCTCAGGACCCCGGGATCATGACCTGAGCTGAAGGCGGACGCTTAACCAACTGAGCCACCCAGGTGCCCTATTGCTAGCTTTTGATTTTGAAAAATGTGAAATCTACTAAGAAGTTGCCAAAATGGTATAGGGGCTACATAAGGACATGCACATATGTCCTTCACCTAGATTCATGGACTAGACATTTTGCCACTTTTGTTTCCTCTTTCAGGGTATATATATTCATTATTGTTATTTTTCTTTCTGGATTATTTAAGAGAAAGTTGCAAATATCAGAGCCCTTTATCCCTAAGTACTTCAACATGTATCTCTTAAGAACAAGAGCATTCTTTCACATAACCACAACATAATTATCAAATGCAAAAAATTTAATAGTGGTACAAAACGACTATCTAGTGACCCAGCCATGTGAGTCTACTTAAATATTTGAAGGAAGAATCTGCATTTGGCTTTGATTTACATAATCTAAAAATAAGGGTTTCATTGCAGTTTCACCCAAATCCACATCAATAGGAATGGATGGTGGCCTCAAGGAAATGCTTTTTTTCCCCTTATTCCTTAATTTATGTCCCTTATAAAGCATAGATACCACTAATAATACCTATCAGCCAAAGGAATTTGGTTGATGAACTGTATTTCCAACACTTTAAAATCATTGAAAGAGTATGGGGAGGGTGGTGGTACTACACCCACAAAGACCGGTGCCTAGTTTGGAGATAACTTCCAGAGCCCTTACATGACATTTTGATATAATTTAATTTCCAGAGGACTCACATTTAGGGGCATAGCCCATCTAGCTTCTTCCAGGGATATGTTTATAGTAAATACCCCATTCAGAACAAAAACCGAGATGATGTTAAAATGGAACCCATAGCTCTTTGTTGTGTTTTTAAAGGGAGAGATTTGTGCTGATACACATGTCAACAAGCAAGCGTTGGTTTAAGAGCATCTGTATTCCTGCCTCCCAGACAAACAGTTGTGCCTGACAACAGCTCAAGTCCAAGGTTCGACTTGAGATTGATTGCCCCAACCTGATTGGAATAAACCACAAGAGATACCTCCCTGGCCCCTCACCAAACCCAAATTGATGCCTCTGGAATGTGTACCTTTCCTAGTTTGGTGATTTTCCTGAGCCATTAAGAGGACATCCAGTCTTTTGCCAAAAGGGATTTGTCCTTTTTATCTCGTCAGGAGAGTGCTTCAGCTATTTGCATTTCTGAATTGCTTAGCTGCCCAAGCATGCTCCGTGTGTGCTGTTTGAAATGTGTCATTGAGGCACGTGACTGCTGTTCTCAAGCTGATGTTGGACTTTCTCCAACAAATATGGATTATGTTAAAGTCGGTTCTGAATTGACGAGGATATGTTAATAACTCCCAGATGGGCATCTCTGTGCTCTCCAGCAGGGAAATGCAGGCGGTCTATGGCAGGAGCAAGTGTTTGGCAGGTCCATCATTCCGTCATTAAAGGCCACATTATTACTTACAACTGTGCTTGCATGACAATGGCCAGGATGAGCCCAGCCTCGCAGTCATGAGCGCTAGGAATTTGCTTTTAGGTAGATGGTTTTCCAGGTGGTGAAAAATATTTTGTATGAAAATTTCCCTCCTCCTAGTTCCAAATAGGATATTATGAGTGAGTCAGAGGGCATGGTGGGAGGTCGGGCGGGAGGTGTCTATGCTCTTTGGAGACCCATGTCAAGGCAAAGCTATATAGCCAGGGATATATGTCCAAGGACCTTCAGGCAGAACTGCCCTTGCTCAGTAGAGCAGCATTTCTCTGTGCCTGTCCCGAGTGTGTGTCCTTCAATGCCTGCTTCCTGCCCTGGCAAGTTCCAGTTGGAAAAATTATTTACATTAGGGTTATTTGCATTGTGGTTGTAGTTTCCATTAGAGGCATATTTTCATTGTCTTTGGTCCTTAAGCTACAGTGATATGGACATTTTAATATTGTTTTGAAAATTTGTTTTAAAGATTATTCATTTATTTATTTGAGAGAGAGAAAGCAAGAACAAGCAGGGGGAGGGGCAGAGGGAGAAGCAGACTCCCCAGTGAGCAGGGAGCCTGATGCAGGACTTGATCCCAGGACTCGGGGATCACGACATGAGCCTAAGGCAGACGCTTAATCCACTGAGCCACCCAGGTGCCTCATTCTGAAATTTTTTATTAGAAAAAGAACAAAAGGGGCACCTGGGTGGCTCAGTGGGTTAAGAGCCCAACTCTTAATCGCAGCCCAGGTCTTGATCTCAAGGTAATGAGTTTAGGCCCCACGTCAGGCTCCACCCACGGTGTGGCGCCTATTTAAAAAATAGTAAATAAATACACACATACATAAAAATTTAAAAAGAAACAAAAAAGGCCCATCTTCCATTGTTGCACTTATAGTCAGAAAATAAATGGAGTACGTTTGGTGTTAAATACCAATGTGACAGGCATTGCTTCGGAGTATGCAGGTCGCGGACTATGTGGCTTATATAGTTAATTGTGGTGAAATTGGATATTATGATGAAAGGGAGTAATTTGACAGAAAAATAACATACTGGTGACAGTACAGGTACTGTGACAGATTTGCCATATTTCAGCAGAGTGGTGAGAGGCAACAGGGTCTCTGTTTGCAAAGCAAATGCTGCATGTGCATTTCTTTCACTTAGAAGGTAAAATAATCTTTCATCCCAGTATGTATGTTGCGGTGAGAATGACCGAGCACGATAAAAAGTAATGGAAAACATTCAGTTGCCGATGATGCGCTTTCTCCTTTGCTCTAGGTCCCTATTTCAATAACAAGTAATCCAGCCACAGAGAGTCCCCTTGCTTTACAGTCAGGTATTTTATGATGTCATTTCATCTGCATAGGTATATCTATATGTTCTCTTTTCCTTTCCAGCAACTCCAAGGAATTTAAAAGTATAAAACCACATCTGCCAATAACATTAGGATGAACCATTTAGGATTTGGTTTTTTACAAGGCAGCAGCACTAAATGCCATTGATTCCCAGCATGCACTGGTACGTTTTTAGTGCTAACAGTCAGGATTTTAAAATATTTCATTTTAAGTCATTTAAAAATATCTAAAGATCAGCAAAAGATTTCACAGAGCTCCGGCACTGAGGCCTGCCCGAAAAGGGTTCGTAGGGGTGTGGGACTGTGGAAAGGTAACAAGCTGGATATTCTAGAAAGGTGGGGTGGGGGGAGTAATCTAGCTCTCAGGGTTTTCCATAAGATATGGCCACGGAGCTCCCTGTAGGCTGCAGTATTTAGACCATCTGCACAGAGGGGGAAGGATTTTTGCCATCACCTGCATACAAACTACCCCAGTGCTTTATAAGTGTGTTCTAACATGTTATGCTTCCTTATGTGTGAATATCAGGGAGTCTCCACAGCCCAATAGTTCCCATCACTCTGAGAGGCTGCATATTTATTGAGAATACCTTCAGCTCACCCTCACATTGATAAATGCAAATGACAGCCAAGTAGATTCGAACCACTAACCCCAATGCAGGACCATCAGGCTCCTTTGCCTGAGCTTGGCCGAGCAACAAAAGGGTAAATTTTTGCTTTAAAAGGCACTGTTAGTTTATTGACCCTGGGTATTTCTTAAGCTTTCAAAAAGTACTTTTATACCATTAATATTTCATTAAAGAACTTCAGTTAATGAATTTCTATTTGTAGAAAGTTTGGGGAGTTGGCAGGTGCAATAGCAATAGAAGATATTCTATTTTAATGGCCATTAAGTTGAAACTTTCTGAGATACTATTAGACCCCAATTAGTTAGCTGAATATCACCCGTGGTTCATCATTGTCATTAGGTATTAATTAGCAGCTACAGAGTGCTAGACGCTCTGCAGAACTCACCAAAGCAACTGTCCCTGTTTGGGAGGAACATATACTTCTGGGGGTGGTGATCTCTGTTGTTGCTACATTAGCATTTGTAATGAGCATTCACAGAACGAAGTACTTGGTATTTTGAAAGGGCTTTACAGTCTCTAATTATAGCCTCCCATAGCTCACAGTGTACAAAGCTACATTCACAGGAAAGGGCATCAACTCCGAAAGAGGTAGTGTGGCCGGCCTGGCACTGACACCCTTTTAAATGTCATGTCACCTTTAACAGAACATATCCTGATAACCCAAAGAGGTGTCAAACAGGAGAGAGACCCCCCCACCCCCCCCGGGTAATAGCACCGGGAGTATTAATCAGAGATCAACCCAGGTGAAGGGGCGAGGTTTTCGTTTCTCCTTCCCTATCCTTTACTGCGTAGGACAATACTCTTCTCATAATGGTGCTCACCGTCCTGGATTGTTAAAAAAGCAGCTTATAAGAGCAATTGAAAGTAATGTGGGCATTTTAATATTGTGACACTTAATGCTACATAAAACCTTTGTTTCCTACAGGCTTATTGAGCTGGTGTATTAGATTTCCTGCTGTATGAGCAGGAAGATTATGGTGGCTTAGGTCTAAGTATACTTTAGGGAGGCATTTCGTATTTTCTCTATAAATAGTCTTTCTAAAACAACACAATTGTGTAACTATTAATGTTTATATTGCATTATACATCTCCTGAAGTTTACTATGCGTAGTGTAGAGTGTGATAGCCAAAGGAAATGTCTTTGTCTATGAAAGAGGGTAGGAATTGTCATTACCAAGGTAAATCTATTTTACTTATTATTTCATCAGTAGGATTTTCGTGCTTTGGTGTTACGTGACGGTATTATGTCATTATGTCTATAAGCTTCTCGGGACTGGTATTTATCTACATATATACGCCCACATCCACCTGCATACATGTGTATGCGTGTTTTGAAAAGAAGCTATAGCAGAGCCAAAAGACTAACTTTAAAACAGAAATAATGACATTTAGGCAAATCCAAAATGGGCAGGAAACAAAAAACGCTGGTTTCAAGCATATGATTTTTACAGATGAAAAATCTGATCAAAAGGACTTTCGTTGAGAGCGCACACACAAGCTTATTTTTCATACTGAAACAATTTCTCAGGCTTAATGAAACCAAACAGATCATTAACTCCTTCTTACATGTGCATTTTTGAATAGCTCACGCAGGGTACCTCTCGCAAGTACAGGGTCAATGGTAGCCCCGCAAAAGCCCAGCACAGACTTGGGTAACCTTGGGTTACACTTCTGTTCCTTTTCCTAGGGAAACGCAACCTATGGCGAAATTGCATTTTCTTTGTGTGAGTAATTTAATGAGCAATTTCTTCAGAATTTATAAGAGAAGGGGCCCCAGACCTAGCAGGGCAGGTCCCCCCAGAGCCACTTGGCCTTCCATACATGAATAGCCAGTTTCATTATGGTCAAAAGCAGAGCGTGAGAGAAACAAATGGGGAGGGCTGTTACATCCAAAGAAATGAAAGATTATCTTCTCCAAGCAGCAGAAATTAGATGTATCGGGCCTACCTTGGAATCACTCTCAGCTTCAGATAGAACATGACGTATGGGTAATCTGCAATTTGCTAGGGGCATTGTTAGCATGCTTTGCCTCCGGGGTAGGATTTTAACCAGGCCTCCAGCAGCTGCGTGTTTGGCGTCTCCGCCGCATTAGGTATACAGAACCCCCCTGCTATTACCCTGGTGAAACCCGTGCCAAGGCCCCTGGTGACACGATGGAGGTATTAGGTCAGATGAGTTACATTAAGTGGCAAGTGATAAATTCAAGATGACAATTCCAAACAGCAGTGTTTCTTCTAGTAATTAATTCCAGTGGTGCCTGAGGCGGTGCTTGGTCGCTGCCACTGGTGTGGCTATGCTGCGTAGCTAATGAGAAAACATTACAGAGAGGATTAGGGGCCTGCACATTCTGGCAGGCTGAGGTCACTATGATTAGGAAATATTAACACAGACTTACTGTGATAAACCATACACGCCCAGGAAACTTCATTTTTATTTTATTCATGTAAAAACGGTTGGAACACTTTACAACGTGGTGATTCACTAAGTGGGCTGGGGAGAGAGGGCCGAGGCAGCCCGCAGTGGCTCTGGGGCAGCCCCTCAAGGCACGTCGGGATGGCAACACAAGGGCCTGCCAGAGCCACCGGCCCCTTTTTTCTTCTCTCTGTGGACACTGAGTCTTTGGCACCCAGAGATACGATAAAATGATGGGCCTGTTTTATTTTCCCAAGTGAGACTTAATCAAGAACTTTCCTTATGTGACTCACCCTCCTTGCTGAAGAAATCACTCTGAATTGGTTTTATGGTGATCTTGTCAAGCAATGGTCGAGGAGCTTACTTCATCGTGCTAAGTCTGTCCTTGATGCGGGGCACATTCAATTTCATAGTGCTATCAAGTCTCCAGGGGGCTTGCTCACAGGTATTCCCACGGCCAGACAATCTGGAGAGCTGTGTGCAGGAAGTGTTGCCCTCCCAATATGATCGACGAGAGACGGGAGGCCAGGGTGGTGAAGGAAATGAGTTGGGATCACATAGCCAGGGAGCAAACTCCTGGTTGGGTCTAGAACTCAGCACTCAAAGGCACTCACATGTTGCTCACCTGAGCGTCCCCTAGAGAAGGATGAAGAGCCAACGAGCCTAGCTGTTGCCTATAGAATTCCCGAAGAATATCCTACCCGGCATCATTTTGTACACAAACACATATGTGTGCATAAATGCACACACATTCACACACGCACACACAGAATGTGCACTCATCCCTGGCAAAGGACTTTTAGTATGAGCAACTGCAGATGTCCTGTGGTGTATTGGATATAAGACCTATAAAATACCTACTGAACGCTTTGCCTTTGGCACTGAAAAATGAACTGCTTCTAGAGGTAAGACTGATTCCTCATCACCTGCTATGAATTGGCTCTGGTGTTTGATACTCAAGGTCAATATGTGCTCGTCCCACAGGTATGTGTGTGAGTGAAGGGAGATGAGTGGAAAGGCCATTAGCAACACGTGTTCTCTGAAACGTTGAAGTGCTTCCACCACTTACATCTCTGTGTTCCGAGCTCCTTAGTTTACTAAGTCGATTACGTTTTAGAGAAAATAAGAAAAACTATAAGTACAGTGTATTTTCTTGTTTTTCTGAATTCCACAGACCACGTGGTATTGATCTCGCATTAGTGACAATGAAGTGGAGCCAGTTCCGTTTTCTAGAATGGTAGAAACAACGGAGAGAGCTTTTTCTCCCTGACAATAGAAGAGGGAGGCTCAGTTTCAACCAAGTAACAGTTTAAAAATACTTCTGATAAGGTATATTTAACTCTCGTCATTTTGTGCACGAGAAAGAAACTTAGGAAAAGTCAATGTTCTGCAGATAAGTCTATCATTTCTTTATGTGTTTTGAGCTCATGGTTTGAAAAAGCACCAAAGAGTTTGTACAAACCATTCTCAACTCCGTTTGAAGTGGGCAAGAGGCATGCAGATGAGAGATGCCCAAGTTAATGAAGGAGAAGATAGAAGAAGGGTCAAGTCTGATCACTGGGCTGTGCAGAGTTGGCAGTGGGGATTCATGTGATGAAGGCATTGAATCAGAGTGTACTCAAATTATTTTTGTCTTAACTTCTGTATTTTAACCTTGAAAGAGTCCTATCTTTTTGCTTACTTAAGTTTCCACAGTTGAACAAAAAAGCATTATGCAAATCATTTTCTAGGAGGCTAACATCTACTGAGAACAAAACATAACTTCAGAAATGTGTAGGAAATTACAGTTCAAAAGTATGATCCTAAGCTGCCTGCCATTTTAGGAAGATGAAAGGCTGTATTTCCTTTTGTAAGTGCTTAAGATTACATCCTGTTCAATTTATGTCATACTGCTTAATCATCTAATTTTATTTGTAATTTCACACTTGAGAATTTTAAGTATTCCTTTAGTAAAGAGGGAAGGAAGTGCCTATTTCAGGCCTTGGATGGGATGGTTTTGTTTTTTTTTTCTCTGTGACAAGTCAGAAAATAAAAGGTTTCTAATGTTTCAAAGCTTGTCATATGCCTAAGCACTAGGCAGATTTTAGCCGCTAAAACAATGCCAAGTCTTACATAAGAAGGTTCTAGAACAAAACCATTAGTTCATCTGGATTCAAGCCTGCTTCTCATCTCCTGTCGAATGACCTTTTTTTGAATTTGCCACCTTGAAATCCCATGTGGAAACCAAGGCTATTGCTGCTTTGTTCCTGCCAACCTTCCGGTTTTCTCAGTATTTTAAAATACTTTGTGTTATGCTATGAAAGGAAGAGCACTGGACTGGGAGTCCAAAGATTGGGCTCTAGTCCTAGCCACACCTCTGACTCACTATATGAACTCTAGGCCTCAGTTTTCTCATTTTTGAAATGAGAGAGCAGGTTTCCAAGCCTGACATCAGATACATTATATGTACTTGGAAGGTTTTCTTTTTCTTCTTTTTAAAACTTGCTTAGATAGTCCTTTTTTTTTTTTTTTTTTTTTTGAGAGAGAGAGAGAGCATGCGTGTGTGAGCCAGGGAAAGGGAGAGAGAGAATCTTAAACATTCTGCACACCCAACCCAGAATGGAGCAGAGCCATGATGGGGCTCGATCTCATGACCCTGAGATCATGACCTGAGCCAACATCAAGAGTCGGACGCTTAACCAACTGAGCCACCCAGGTCCCCATAGTCTTTAAACTATACAAATAATTTGTCCTTATTTTAAGATGTCAAATAATATGAAAATATAAAGAAAAAATTTGATGATGATCCACTGGCTTTATGACACGTGCTTCCCATCTCACTCCCCTGAGATAACCACTGTTAAATTTGGCATAAGCATCACTTAGGATTACACTTAGTTGTGTATAGTTGAAATCCGCCAGAGGAAAATGACTTAAACAAAATACAGGTTCATATCTTCCACACCTAAATAACGTCCAGAGGTAGGATGTCCAGGTTTGGAGATGGTGTCATCAGGGACCTTGGATTCTATCTTTCCATTTCGCTATCATAGCTAACGGCTGCCATCCTCAAAGTTACCTCATGATCTAAAATGGCTATTGGAGCTCCAGCCAACAGAGATACTTTGCCAGCAGAAGACGGAGGAAAGGCAGTGGAAATAAAAAGAGGTGGGGGAAGCTCTCTCATCAGAGTCCTCTCCTTTTAAGCTTACAATTTTGTCCACATCTTACTGGCTGAAATTACATGGTCACATTCATTGCAAAGGAGGCTGGGAAACAAAACCTTACATTCTCGGTGGTAACATACCTGGATAGAAATTCATTGCAATTCTCCTTCTCTCTCGACAAAACCCATTACCAGAGAAATGAGAAAAATGCGTATCTTTCCCCAGTATGTAGCTTTCCACAGTTATCTTTCATGCTTGTACAAACATATATAAATACATCGTTTCATTTGGTGGTTCTGTTGTGATAGTTTATTAAAATGAGATTATATTTTATATGTTTTTCCATAACTTGATTTTTTAAAATCTTAACATATTACGGACATTCTTCCAGGTGAATGTAATTGGAATTGTTCCTTTTAGCTATAGAGTTGTTCCTAATAGCTATAGAATATTATATGAATTTATCATAATATATATACTCAGTCCCCTGCTGATAAAAATTCAGATTTCCCATTTGGTTATCAAAAAAAAAAAAAGGTTGATGTAACTATCCTTATCTATTGTTAGCTATGTTTTCTTACATTTTTAAAATTATGAATTCTGTCCTACATACAAATGATTATATGTCATAAGTACGCCCAGTTTATAGAGTAATAAAACAAATGCATGTATACCCATCACTCACTTAAAAAAATTATAAAGTCCCCATATACTATTCACATGTAGCATATCCCCCCAAAGGTAACCTACATCTTGAACTTCATCATTCCTTTGCTTTTCTTTATAATTTTACAATGCATAGATATATTATTAAAAATATCATTTGGGTTTTGCTTACTTTTGAACAGTGAGGTCATAGTATATGTATATTTCTGTGACTCGCTCTTTTCGTTGTACACTATGTTCTGAGATTTATTCACGCTGAATGTGGCTCGCTATGGCTTACTAATGCTTGCTCGTGTGCAGTGGTGGCCTGCTGCATGAATGTACCATAATTTATTTATCTGTTCCCCTGTTGATGAGCATTTGTTTCTGTTTTTATTGCTAACACAAAAAGATGCTGTTTTATGCATTCTTGTTTGTTCTTATTTTCTTAGCCATATGTGCAAGAGTTTTTCTTGCTAATATACTCTGGAACATAGTTACTAAGACATAGGGTGGATGCCTTCCCCCCTACCAAATTATTTATCCCAAATTATGCTACACCTGTTGTCACACATCTTCATCAAAAGTTAGCAGTTTCAGACTTTTTTCCTTTTTTTAAATTGAAGTATAATTAACAAACAATATTATACTAGATTCAGGTGTACAACATACTGATTCAACAATCCTATACATTATTCAATGCTTGGTAGTGTCAGACTTTTAAAGTTTTGCCAGGCTAGCTATTGAATTGTCTGGAGGGCCCTGTTAATAGTGCCTTAGCCCCTGAGAACTGATTGGGTAGGTCTGGTTTGGTCATCTTATAAAGGGTCCTAGGAATCTGTATTTAATAAATCTCTGGTTGGTTTTGATGCTTAGCCAGGTCTGAAACCACGAGACTAGACTGACCTCTAAGACCCCATAGAGTGTGACTATTTCCAGATCCTCTGTTGCCTTTCATTGCCCACAATGATGCCACCATCTTGGTCTCGGGAGTCTTTTTCCACAGAGTTCTTTGCATTTCCATTTCTCCTTCCTTTCCACTTCTCTAGCCAGCACGTGAGCCCTGAATCAGGCCCCTATTACTCTCTGCCAAGATTAGAAATGACATAGAAAGTGGTTACATACATAGACTCGGGACTGAGTCTGGGTTCAAAAACTGGCTCTGCCACTTACTAGCAGTTCAGGCTTCAGAAAGTTGCCCTTCTGAGTCTCTGTGTCTTCAGCTGTAAAATAAGAATGATAATAAGCATACCTACCACATGGGAAATAACATACACACACACACACACATATAAAAGATTAAAAGAAGTAACATATATAAAGGTTTTAAAATGGTGCCTGAGACAAGGTAAGCACTGAAGCAATGTTATTTGTGATTCTGACTGTCCTTGCTGCTGTCGTCTTTGTTCCCACAACAGCCTCCTGCAGGGGTATGGGGAATTGGAAAGAAAGAAGACCTCACTGACGACCTCTCTTCGACTTCAATTCTCTTTATGCTGGAGCGCTCAAATAATCTTCTACCAGCAGCATTTCATCATATTCTCCACTCTTCAAGAATGTGCAATGAGGGGCGCCTGGGTGGTTCAGTCAGTCAAGCGTTGACTCTTGATTTCAGCTCAGGTCATGATCTCAGGGTCATGAGATCGAGCCCCACAACGGGCTCTGTGCTTGGTGGGCATGGAGTCTTCTGGAGATCCTCCCCCTCCTTCTCCCTCTGCCCCTTCCCCTCAGCCCCTCCCCTTCCCTCCCTCTCTAGAAAACAAAAAAGGAAAAAAAAAGAAAAAAGAAAAAAGAAAACAAAAAAGGAAAAAGAAAGGATGTGCAGTGGTCCCTTTTGCATGTCTTTGGGGAAATAACTCCTCAAACAATAATGGAAATGTCAGTGGTAGGAAGGGTTCATTACGTTTGAGAAAAGCAGTTTTCCCTTTTCTTTTTCAACTGTAGCTTGTCTCAACAATAGTTAAAAAGTGTCTTATGGTAATTGTATTAGCCAAGACTGTGGTTCAGCTGCTTTAACAGAGACCAAGTCACGGTGTTTTAAACAAGCTAGGAGTTTATTTCTCTCTACTTAACACCAAGCTTCTAGACAACATGGAAGGTCAAGTGGCTGCATTTCATGAAGTCAGACCCTGGTACCATCCCTGTTGTTTCTACACCATTCTCTAGAGCAGAGGTCAGCAAACTTTTTTTGTAAAGGGCCAGATAGTAAATATTTTAGGCTCCTGTGGGCCATATGGTCTCTGTTACAACTACTCAACCCTGCTGTAGGAGCACAGAAGCAGCCATAGGGAGTACATAAATGAATTAGAATATAGTCTCTAGCTGGACTGCCATGTTCCTAGCTAAAACTTGAAGGGTTTTACTACTAAAAAGGAAAAGAATGGAATATCCATTGAAGGTCTGTTAGGCATCTCTGCCACAGCACTTGGGAATCAGATTGGAATAATGACAGAAAGATTATCTCCCAAAGATCCTTTGAGTTTTGTCTTCTTGTCAATGCCAAAAATGAGATCTATGATCCTCAGTGACTATAAAATAAATCGCTTTTGCTGTCCATGAGACAGACGTGATGGTTGCAGAACTGAGGGGGCAAAGGTCACTGGTCATCCAACTGGCAACTATCCCTATAGAATGTAGCCAGTGTTGTCAAGCCATTTGGTAGAAAATTGTCATTTAATCCTAAAAGTAGGTGTCAAAAATAACTTCAGAAGCAAAGTACTTTTTGCTCTTAGTTTTAATCTTCCACTCGTGCTATTTTTTTAATTAAAAAAATGCTGATATCTGGTAAACCTTAGCATAATCCAACAAGACTTATCCAAATTTTGAGGCTGGCTACCCAACTCTCAGCCCCAAATTTCTAGATCATGCTGAAAGTAGAAGCAAGGGTGAAAGGAGGATGTCAGATGCTCAGTGAACCTGTTCTTCTAATCAGAAAAATAAGAGCTTTCTAGATAGACTCAACTATAAGCTTTCAATCTGACAAGAAGTGAAGACCTTTTTTTTTTAACTAGGCACATTGCTAGCCTGAAAAACCTGAGGTCTTGTTGGTAAGGGGAAGGACAAATTAGTTATCAGAGGTACAACTGACTGTATTTACCATGTCCAATTCAATTGTTGAGTTTGCAACAGACTTCTTGAGCACCTGTTCTGTGCGGGGTACTGTACTGAGCCCCTAGGAGAGCAAAACCTAACAATATAGAACATTCGTCCTTGAGGAGTTCATAGTCTAGAAGGGGAAACAGATTAGCAAACACATCATCACCATGTAGTGTGATGTCAGTAGTGTGTATAACGGACAGAAAGAGTTAAAGCAGGAAGTAGTTGATCCTGACTTTGGGAGGGTGAGAAAAGAGGTCAGAGAAGCATTAGCAGAAACACTGAAAGGAGAATGGCCACCTTCTTCCCTGAGAAGAGACCCTGGCTGTGAACAGAGTAGCATCCCATTCAGCCATATCAGGCCTGTGGTATGAGAATGCTAGAACAGTTACATTAACGTGCCAGTGTGCATGCACGTGTGTGTGTGAATGCTTGCACAGGTTCACGGCAGCACCGGGAGCAACACCATGTCCCCGCAGGAGTCTGAGCTTTGCTGCCTGCAGCTGGTATCCTGCATTTCTCCCCACCATGGTGCAAGGGCTTCTCCCAATCCCAATCCCAGACCATTTTCACCAGGCCTACCTTGTGGAAAAACAGGATTTGCCTATCAAAATCTGCTTGGGATATGTATGTTCATTTCTCTAATTTAGTGCTCACTTGGGAAGAAGTAAAATGAAATGCATTTCTTAGGGTGTGAGGGAATGCATGCCAGAAAGCTCCCTTTGATTTCTCAAATTGAAACGGTTTTGCTCATTGCAATATTTATTTTTTGTTTACCCGGAAGGCTGCCGGTGTTTGCATCCCGGGCTTAGACACCGTGGGCCCAACCAGCATTAAAAGCCATAAGTGGAAGGCGGGGAGAGCATCGGAACACGGGCGGCTGACAGGCTGTCGCGGCAGCTGGAAGCTGGGGAATAGATAACGACATCATTGTCTCTCATCCGGTTCCCACGCGGACTCGCTTAAATGTCACTTCCACTGCCGGGTCTCATGCTGGCCTTCCCGGGAAACCTCAACCTGTGCTCAGACACCAGGAGAGCCGCACCGGGAGCCCCACCTGGACCCCCACCGGGAGCCGCACCGGGAGCCGCACCAGGAGCCCCACCAGGAGCCGCACCGGGAGCCACACCGGGAGCCACACCTGGAGCCCCACTGGGAGCCCCACCTGGAACCGCACCGGGAGCCCCACATGGAGCCCCACCGGGATCCCCACATGGAACCGCACCGGGATCCCCACATGGAGCCCCACCAGGAGCCCCACCTGGAACTGCACCGGGAGCCCCACTGGGAGCCGCACCTGGACCCCGACCGGGAACCCCACCTGGACCCCCACCGGGAGCCCCACCTGGACCCCCACTGGGAGCCGCACCGGGAGCCCCACAAGGAGCCCCACCTGGAACCGCACCGGGAGCCCCACCTGGACCCCCACCGGGAGCCGCACCGGGAGCCGCACTGGGAGCCACACCGGGAGCCCCACCTGGAGCCCCACCGGGATCCCCACATGGAGCCCCACATGGAGCCCCACCAGGAGCCCCACCTGGAACCGCACCGGGAGCCCCACATGGAGCCCCACCGGGATCCCCACATGGAACCGCACCGGGATCCCCACATGGAGCCCCACATGGAGCCCCACCAGGAGCCCCACCTGGAACCGCACCGGGAGCCCCACATGGAGCCCCACCGGGATCCCCACATGGAACCGCACCGGGAGCGCCACTGGGAGCCGCACCGGGAGCCCCACCTGGAGCCCCACCGGGAGCCCCACCGGGAGCCTCACCCGGAGCCCCACCCAGGAGCCCCACCTGGAGCCCCACCAGGAGTCCCACCCGGAGCCCCGCCCGGAGCCTCACCCAGAGCCCCACCGGGAGTCCCACCCGGAGCCGCACCGGGAGCTCCACCGGGAGTCCCAACCGGAGCCTCACCCGGAGCCCCACCGGGAGCCCCACCCGGAGCCCCGCCCGGAGCCCCACCGGGAGTCCCAACCGGAGCCTCACCCGGAGCCGCACCGGGAGTCCCGCTCGGAGCCGCACCGGGAGTCCCACCGGGAGTCCCACCCGGAGCTTCACCCAGAGCCCCGCCGGGAGTCCCACCCGGAGCCGCACCGGGAGCCCCACCGGGATCCGCACATGGAACCGCACCGGGAGCCCCACCTGGAGCCCCACCGGGAGCCCCACCGGGAGCCCCACCTGGAGCCTCACCCGGAGCCCCACCCAGGAGCCCCACCTGGAGCCCCACCAGGAGTCCCACCCGGAGCCCCGCCCGGAGCCCCACCCGGAGCCTCACCCAGAGCCCCACCGGGAGCCGCACCGGGAGCTCCACCGGGAGTCCCAACCGGAGCCTCACCCGGAGCCCCACCGGGAGCCCCACCCGGAGCCCCGCCCGGAGCCCCACCGGGAGCCTCACCCGGAGCCCCACCGGGAGCCCCACCTGGAGCCCCACCAGGAGTCCCACCCGGAGCCCCGCCCGGAGCCTCACCCAGAGCCCCACCGGGAGTCCCACCCGGAGCCGCACCGGGAGCTCCACCGGGAGTCCCAACCGGAGCCTCACCCGGAGCCCCACCGGGAGCCCCACCCGGAGCCCCGCCCGGAGCCCCACCGGGAGTCCCAACCGGAGCCTCACCCGGAGCCGCACCGGGAGTCCCGCTCGGAGCCGCACCGGGAGTCCCACCGGGAGTCCCACCCGGAGCTTCACCCAGAGCCCCGCCGGGAGTCCCACCCGGAGCCGCACCGGGAGCTCCACCGGGAGTCCCAACCGGAGCCTCACCCGGAGCCCCACCGGGAGCCCCACCCGGAGCCCCGCCCGGAGCCCCACCGGGAGTCCCAACCGGAGCCTCACCCGGAGCCGCACCGGGAGTCCCGCTCGGAGCCGCACCGGGAGTCCCACCGGGAGTCCCACCCGGAGCTTCACCCAGAGCCCCGCCGGGAGTCCCACCCGGAGCCGCACCGGGAGCCCCACCGGGATCCGCACATGGAACCGCACCGGGAGCCCCACCTGGAGCCCCACCGGGAGCCCCACCGGGAGCCCCACCTGGAGCCTCACCCGGAGCCCCACCCAGGAGCCCCACCTGGAGCCCCACCAGGAGTCCCACCCGGAGCCCCGCCCGGAGCCCCACCCGGAGCCTCACCCAGAGCCCCACCGGGAGCCGCACCGGGAGCTCCACCGGGAGTCCCAACCGGAGCCTCACCCGGAGCCCCACCGGGAGCCCCACCCGGAGCCCCGCCCGGAGCCCCACCGGGAGCCTCACCCGGAGCCCCACCGGGAGCCCCACCCGGAGCCTCACCCGGAGCCCCACCGGGAGCCCCACCCGGAGCCCCGCTCGGAGCCGCACCGGGAGTCCCACCCGGAGCCGCACCGGGAGCCCCACCGGGAGTCCCAACCGGAGCCTCACCCGGAGCCCCACCGGGAGCCCCGCCCGTAGCCTCACCCGGAGCCCCACCGGGAGCCCCACCCGGAGCCGCACCTGGAACCGCACGGGGAGCCGCACCTCCGCCCGCCCCGCGCCCCTGGGTCAGCCTTGCCCGCCAAGTTCCACAATCGATGCGCAGCGGCCCCCGCTGCTCCCGGGACCGCGAGCCCGCAGCCGCCTGCCCAGCGTCCAGGCCGCGAGTGCTCTGGGCCGGGTTGGCCGCCGGGTTGGCCGCCTTGACGCCGCGTCTTTGCTTCCGAGCTCAGGTGCGAGCGGCGCCTCCCGCCCCGACCCAGGTGCGCTCCGCACAGCGGCGAGCTGCGCCCGCACAGACCTCCCTGCGGGCCGGAGGCTGCTTGGGGCCTCCACGCGGAGGGCGCACGGGAGGAGCTGGAGGGACCCTACCGTGGCCTTCTAAACCGTAGCAGATACGGGCTTTTTTTTTTTTTAAGATTTTATTTATTCATGAGAGACACAGAGGGAGGCAGAGACACAGGCAGAGGGAGAGCAGGCTCCCTGGGGGCCTCGATCCCCCCACCTGGATCACCACCCCATCCCAGCCACCCCACCCCTAAGCCACCCAGGTGCCCCAAAATAGTTTCTCTCTTCCTTCTCAGAGAAGCCGGCTCCTGTGTGCTGGGCCCACCCTTTGTTTTAGCAGGACTTGGGGGTGGGGTGGAAAACAACAATTTAAGTTGTGTTAAACCGGATCATGAATAGTATGTTCGTCGTCGAGGGAGTAATTATTCAGAATGAGAAGCAGGGCCTTCGCAGTGTAAGGCCCACCAACAGGAAGGAGAAATTCAGATCTAAGTTAATAGTTGAGCATAGTGAGCCCTCTGCCCCCCACACCCGGTTGTTTATAACAACACTCCGAAGCCTGAATCATCCTAGAAATGGTTGTCCTGTGAGAGGTTTCAGCGCATTATTTATCTCACTATTTCCTGTTCCGAGCGATCCTTTTTTTAGTAATCAGACAAAGAAGAAAATCAAAATGCTTGGAGTGACCTAAATATTCTGTCTGTTATAAATGAAGGCAGGTTTCTCTGTAAATAAATAGACCACAAAATATTGTCAAGAAAATAATCAAAAGTGTAAATGTTGGGTTCAGACAGACCCTCTACAGGATCGGAGGGCTTCGTTAGATATTTGGCTACACAACAATTCTGTAAGGAATAGGCGACTGGTGGCTGGCTGTTCAGAGGTGTGACAAACTTACCTGGCCTTGGCACTGTGCATTTTGAGAAGGGCTGTGGCTAGCAGTGGCGTGCCCTGGGCGGCGCTCCCGACAGCTTCATCCTCTATCCCAGGACAGTGTCTCCTATAAAGAAGGTCTGCAGGAAGCTTGGGTGGTGAATGGATGCAATAGAAATGAAATGAAGTAGAGGATGGTTGGGGCACATACCTTCTGTGGGGGAAGAGAATTGATGCTCTTCTAACTCTGTAAGGTTATATTTTTCCATCTCCTTGGTGGTAAGGATGGGGCTCTGCTAATGATCTTCAACTACTAATGCTGGGTCTGAACGCTGCAAAATAATTTTTGCAAATATTTAAGGTGATTTCAACTCGCCTTTGGGATCCTACATGATCGTATGGCAACCAGCTCTCAGAAAGGGGCAAAGAAAATTTAGCTTTCCCCTTTTCTATGACTAGTGCAATATGTTTTATGTGCTACAGACCTGATCACCAGGACAGAGTGGGTGTGGGGTCTAGGTCTAAACTATTAAATTCAACCCCAAGCAATAATTTCAATAGCTGGTTTACGTATTGTTGCTTGGGATTGAATTTTTTCCGATTTTCTACTCTTCTTTCCGTGCCTCTCGGGTGCAGCTTTGTGGGTGTGTGGAGAGAAGGGTCTGTATAGCCCGTGGTGGCGGGGAGGAAGGGGTCTTTGAATGACAGGCTCAGGTCATTGATCTGTCTGCTAGTTCCTGACAAATGGATATCCCACATCCTCCAAGTCCCCGGGCGCCCTGCTGGTAGACGCGGACTTCTGCGGCTGTTGGGCTTGCGGTCGGCTTGCTTGGCTCCATCTCTGTCCAATGAGTTGGATCCACCTCGATCTTGTGAGCTCTGTGCATGCCCTGAAGTCTGTCCCCACGTGGGCCCAGCCTGGGCAGGCCCGTAGGCTGTAACTCCAGGGCTCCTCTGCCCCGACTATGGGGCCCCGCAGCTAGCCCTCCTGGGGCGTGGGGGACAGCGAGAGGCTCTTCCACACACCTGTTGGGGGGTGCGGGCTAACTCTGGTGCTTCCTTTGCTTGGCCTTGCCTCAGCTCCCGGTTGTCGTGAAGGTATCCCGTGAGGTGGTCTTCTCTCCCATCCTCACCTGACAAGTGGGGAAAGCCTCTGCTTTTGGCTTCCCTGGGTCTATCTAACACACTTTCTTCTCTCCAGGACTTGGGTCCAGAATGGGGGAGCAGAAGATCCATATCTGCTCCTCATCCCTTGGAAGCCTTCAAGGCTTGAGCGATGAAGGCTATTTGCTTCCTATCCCAGGCATTGACTTCCCCTCTGTTGGCCTGTCCTCCTCCTTCATGGGATGTCATGGCCTACGTTTCCCTGAGTCTGTACTCATGACACAGTGGGTGAGTGAGGGAGGAACATTAACCATTTCTGAAATACTGTCCCCCTTACATCTCTTCCCCCCCTTTCACTTCTCTCCTCTGTTGTTGCGGTACTTTTTCTCACCTCAGTAAAACACAGCCAAGTCAATGTTTGAACCGGAGTTTGGGGTTCTTTATAAAGTTTGGCATTAATGAGGGAGAGTGGTTCAAATGATGGCTCCCCAAAAGATATGTGGCATCCTAGAAACTGTGAATGTAACCTTGTGTTTGGGAAAAGAATCTGTGCAGATATAATGAAGCTAAGGAGGTCAAGATAAGATCATTTAGAATTATCCAGGTGGACAGAGCAGAGAAAACATGGAGAAGAGAAGGCCAGGGGAGGGTGGAGGCTTGATTGGAATGAGCGGCCACAAGCCAAGGAATATCCACAGCTGCCAGAAGCTGGAAAAGGCAAGGAATGAGCCCTGCCAACACCTTGATTTCAGACTTCTATAAGAGAATAAATTCCTCTTGTTTTAAAGCCACTGAGTTGATGGTAATTTGTCCCAGCAGCCACAGAAAACTATTGCGTGAGGTGATGTCAAATTGGTTTCCCCAGCTGTACTCCTTTGATTATGGGTTTCATGAGTGTTCTGTAAATACCATGTGACTGGTTTCTGTGCAATATTTCTCAATTGCTTTTCTATGCTAGGTACCTTTTTTCCAGAAATAGCTCATTTAATTTGAATATTTATTGAGCACCTACTAGATGCCAAACACTATGCCAGGTGTGCTGGGAGCCAAAGATAAATAGGACGCAGTCCTTTCCCGTCAGGATAGTATATCCCCGTGCCTATTAGCATTAGAACATAGTGATATATCCTTTGGTTTACTCTGGAATTGGGATTCCAAATGGGCCTCTTTTTATGCCTCTCTCCCTATCCAAAAGAATGATTTCTGTAAATATTTGAACCAAGAAATGTCAATGGTTTTCATGCCAGCCCAGTTTTCAATCTTTCTTCCCAGGATAGTCAAATTAGTCCCTACTTTCTGACACTGACTCCCCAGAATAACAATAATAAGGACAAATATCTCTAGATAATAAGATAACCTGGGAATTAAAGCATGTGCCAGCATTCATTTTGCAGTGATTAGGCTGTGTTGGCTGGACTAGGCCAGATAACAAGTACTAATCAATGTACACATATGCAGATTAGAGGGATTCTGGGACTGTCCATGGGAACCTTCAGAGATCACTAAGATCATTAAGTTCAAACGCAGATTCAGTTTCCTTAGCCACATCTTTAATTTATTGAGTGCACGGTGAGGGCTGAGTTTACATGATAAACTGTGTCCTGTTGGATCTCCAGGGTGCACTTGGGATCATAAGACAAGAATTATGGGTGTGGGTATTGGGTGCTCTATGTTAACAAAAGAAAAGAAAGCCAAAAAGCTGAAGATCTGGAAGTATGCCAGTGGTTCTATATATATATTTAAAGATAGCAGGAAGCGGAGAATCTAGAACTGAGTCATTGATTCAGGCTTCTCACTCTTGCTTCTAAGAGAGGAAAGATTGCACAGCAAAGCAAGCTTTGGAATAAAGTAGATCTGATTTTAAATCAGGGCTCTGGCATTTCCTATCATACGATTTGAGGCAAGCGATCTCTCTGCTTCTGTTTCCTCATCTGAAAAATTGAGACAGTATTACTTACCTTTCAGGCTTATTAAAAGATTAAACCTAACATTGTAAAATTCCTAACATGACACCCGTCACTTATCAGTTAATGAATGAAAACTGTTATTGTTTCCCTTTATTCCTGTTCATCACTTTAGCAGACGCAGCAGGGAATGAGAAGTGTCAGAGGAACACCTTTCCTGGCACAGAGAGTAAGCGCCAGTAGAGGAGTACACTCTCTAAAGAAAAAGAAGATAATAAGGGGAGATAAGGGCCATTCAGTCACGAGGCAGTGGTGAGCATGGCCAGTGGCCTGGTCTGGGAGTCAGGGCAGCTGCAGATGAGCCCAGCTTCTGCTGCCAAGCTGCTAGGTGACCTATGTCTCAGTTTCCTCCCCAGTAAAATGTAGGATTTGAACTTAATTAATATTTCTAAACACCTGTCTGGGAACTAATGCTAGTTCGTAACTAAGTTCTCACAAGTATGCATTGAGCTAAGGAAAAAAAAAACACTCTACGTAGTTTTTGACAACACTAAATAGATTACCTTCAAAGGATTGCTTTTAATCTGAAATTATGTGTACCCTAATTTTTAAAATATTTTATTTATTTATTCATGAGACACAGAGAGAGAGGCAGAGACAGGCCTCCCCTCAGGGAGCCTGATGCAGGACTCGATCCCAGAGCCCCGGGATAACGCCCTGAGCTGAAGGCAGATTCTCAACCACTGAACCACCCAGGCGTCCCTGCCCTGATTTTTTGATGTTATAATGTCCTTTCTTTTGAGAAATGATGGTGACTACATTTTGGCAAAATATAAAAAATGGGCAACCTCATAAGTGCCCCAAAGGTACTGATGTGTGTGTATGTGTGTGTGTGAGTGTGTGTGTGTGTGTGTGTTTTAACTTATTGGACCATGAAATCCCCAGCCTTGGGAGCCACTGAGCTAGATGATCTCAAGTGCCTCTTAGCTATAAAACCTCTGGCCCTATGAAGTATCACTAATAATATTTTTCTCTTGGTGTGCTTGCTGGAACGAGAACTTGATCCAAGACAACTTATAGGAGGGATTGTGAGCAATTCAGACTGGCATGATTTGAGAAGGGAGTGTATCTCCAAAGGGCCCTGGTGGTTGGTAGGCAGTGGGATGGGCCACACAGACAGAGACGTCCTAAGATCTAGGAACCAGGTATGTCCGTCATGATTGAACTACCATTTGGAGGTGGAGAGAACATGAGTTCATCTAACTCAGAGGTTCCCAGGTCTGGGGGCAGGTGGGCTTTGGCCCAATAAGTTAAAAGAAAAACAAACCCCCCAAACATGAACAGTTATAAGGTTACCCTTTTTAAAACAATTTTTGCCAAGATCTACTTCTCTACTTCCTCAAAAGAAAGGGCATTGTAACACCAAAAAGTGAAAAAGGACATGACCTCAGAGTAAAAGACAATCCTTTGAATGTAATCAGCTTAGTGATGTGAAAACCCATAGCTGATGGAAGGAACCCCTTGTGGTCCAGAAACAGCATGGTGTCCAGATGACATGTGGACAGGTGATGAAGGAGGGTCCAACCAGAAAGAGGGACGCTGGCTGCTAAGTCTAGAGGAGAGAAGAGCAAGCATCTCAGACAGGCAGGGGGGCTGTGCCAGCAGGCAGGCCTTGGGCCAGCTCACGGTGTTTGGCAGCTGGAAGTGATCTTTTCATTAAGAATGGAGTTCAGGGCCTCGCCTCTATTCCTGGAGAGGGGCCATTGGATGGATGGATGGATGGATGGATGGATGGCAAGAACAAGGCAGGGGCCCACTGCAGGAGAATTTTGGGTAAAACCCTGGTCATTGGGCAAATAAACCAGGCAGAGAGATACAGGCCCAAGAACCAGTTATTCAAACTGGGAGACAAAATGAAGTCACGGAGCAGAACTGGAATACAAGATGCAGGTGGAGCTGAACTTACCCCCTGGGGCTGCTTACTCTGGGGGCCTCAACTCCGCTCAGTGTATTCAAACCATCACTGCCCACATTTCATCCCAGATTCTGATATAATTCTCATGGGGTTGGTCCTAGGCTTGGTCATTTTCTTTTTTTAGAGGCTCCCTCAGGGGACACGGATGTGCAACAAGACCTGGGAGCCCTTGGGTGATTCAAAGCCTCTGTAGAGAGGACAGGATCTCTGCTGATAGGAGAGCGGTGGGGCCTGCAGGTGGACAGGCAGTCCCAACAGTGGGGAAAAGTAGCATCAAGGAGAGGAGAGGTGCCGAGCACATAGGCAGGCGTTGCTGCATGGCTGTCTGGACAGGAGCTCAGGGAAAAACTAGTTTGCTGAAAAATTCAGAGCTCTTTGCTATTCACTGGTATGAGCTAACACCCCCGTTGGGGAGCACTGGCTTAGCAAATATAGCTTTGTGTGTGTTAATTGCTTCAGTAGATGTAAGAAACATGACAGGTATTCACTCAAGCAGAAAGATCAGAAATTTCTCAGATATCTCCCACTCATTTTATTCAAAATTGAAAGGATATTCTCCCGTCAGCTGGGACATTCTGCTCTGCACAGGAAACACAAAGCCTTCATCACCTGCCTGATGGTCTCAAGCTGGAAACCTGAAGAAATGGGCACAGCACCGCTCATTTCTACTGTTTGAAGGCCAATGCTAAATTCTGCTTTAGAACCTTAGAACCAAAGCAGTAAAAAGAGTTGGATGGCCTTTTATCCACCCCCCGCCCCCCCTTGCTTTGGTAGTTTGCCAAGCAAAAGCAAACACTCATTTAGAAGAGCTTGAGAACCTTTCAACGGAAGCCCTACACAATGAAATAATAAAAATAATAACAATAGTTGCCAACATTTACTAAGTGCTTACTGTCTTAGTCTGCTTAGGCTGTTATAACAAAATACCAGAGATTGGTTGATTAAGCTAACCAACGGAAATGTATTGCTCAGAGTCCCGGAGGCGAGAAAAGTCCAAGATCATGCCAGCCCGTTTGGTTTCTGGTGAGAGCTGTCTCCTGGCTTATAGATGGCTGCCTTCACTGTGTCTCGTATGTGGGGAACACAGAGGGAGGGAGGGAGAGAAAGAACTCAGAACTCTCTTATGTCTCTTCTTATAAGGACTCTAATCCCATCGCATCAGGGCCCCACCCTTATAACCTCATTCAACCTATCACTTCTTGGCCTTTTGGCTAAGATCAAGTGTAGGATGACCTCACTGAACTTTCCCTCCCTATAGGCCCTATCTCCAAATACAGTCACAGTGGGGATTAGGGCTTCGACATAGGAGCTTTGGGGGTACACAATTCAGTCCATGGCACTTACTAGGTGCCAGCATTATTTTGAGAGCTTGGTACATGTTCTATAATTTGGTTCTCACAGTCCTATGAGAAAGACACTCTACTTATCCCCATTTTATAGGAAAGCGGATTGATTGATGCTCAGAGCAGTTAAGAAATCTGCCCAAGGTCACATGGCTGAAAGGAATCTCTTTGAAATATGAAGTATACCAAGAAATGGTTAGAAGCACTGTGAATACTTTCCCTGATTCTTACAGAGTAAGTCCTCTTGGTTGTGTCAAGTTCCCTGAGGACTCTACACAGCTAATGAGCTCTGACACCCATGATTAGGAGAGCTGTATTGGAAATATTTGATATTTATGCCCTCTCTTTGCGGTGAACCAAAAGTTCAGTTCAAGTGTACAATCTCACCCTTGTTTATAATATTGTTCGGTCAATACTATTCCCTTTATGAATTAAGCCAATATTTTTAAGAACCTACAATTACTATCAGGCACTCAGACCTTTTTCTCTTTTCAAAGAGTTTAAGCGAGGAAACCAGACATAGCTATAAGTAATTGCAATACAAAGTAATGACTGCTGTAAAGAAGTTGTATCCAGGAATTGGGAACGAGATGGGAGAGACCACGGGTCACAAAGATCCATCAGAGAAGAGACAGGTTTCAGCTGGAGTCTCAAAGGATGGATGCCAGTTGCCCAGGGATCCTTGCAGAAAGGGCCTTCCAGGCATGTGAAGAGAGGAGCAGGTTGGGGAGCCATGGCAAGATAGAACTGAAACTCCTATTTGGGAAAGGAGCCAAATCCCAAATCTCAAATCATGCAGGGCTTTCTATCAATTTCTCAGAAACACTCCTGCTGGAGCTGCTGGCAAAGCCTGTAGGACCTTAAGCCTAGGAACAACATGATAAGATTTGGGTTTCTGAAGGATGATAGCAGGACCCCAGAGAAATGAACCATCAGATTGAAGATAGGACCATTGCTGTAGACGTTACCAGAGATTCTGTGAGCCCGCACTCAAGAGCCAAGTGTGGGGACGGAGAAGCTACAGTGGCCTTGATATGTACGATCAATATTTAGGAGATAAATCCAGTAGTACTCAGTGCCATAAAATAAAAACCAAACTTGCTCCCCATTATCTGATTATGTGTAAATATAACTTCTTGGAAAACACGAAGCAATCTGTTTCCTTACTAGCTTATGACACTCTTTAGCTAATTTTCATCATCAAATATTGTTCTATTAGATTGTTGTTCACGTGTAGAGCTCTCCCAATTGCCAATAGGAATTGGCCCTAACCGCTGTACTGGGGAATAGTTTACATTCTACCCTACCTGAGACTCTTTGATGTCTTTCTTCAGACTTTTGTTCATTCTGTTGCTGTTGTAAGCAATAGGTCAGGTGGAAAGAGGTCCACAGCCAGAGTTCTCCTCATCTCTGTCAACACCCTGAGCCTATCTTCATCAGCTCCCTATTTCTCACCTCCTAGATTTCTCTAGCTGCTTCTAGGAATATTCTCTCGTTTACTTCTCTGATTTTGGGATCAATAGTTCTCTTAATTCCTTTGTTTGGCTAAGATAACATTGGAAATTTTTATTTTTTAAAAAAGATTATTTATTTATTCATGAGAGGCCAGAGAGAGGCAGAGACACAGGCAAAGGGAGAAGCAGGCTCCATGCAGGGACTCGATCCCAGGACCCCGGGGACCACGCCCTGAGCTGAATGAAGGCAGACACTCAACCACTGAACCACCCAGGCATCCCACATTGGAAATTTTTAAGAGAAACTTTACCTAGGAAGAGATTTCATATCATATGTCACTGAAAAAAGAGCGACTCTAGATTTCCTTATATAGGACACAGCTTCTAGGTTTTATGTCAAAGCATCTTGACTTCCTGGAGGAATTGCTATGCCACACACTTTCTTAAAAGGCACACAGCCTTACTTTTTGCATTGGTTACCAGGAAGCTCAAAGCCAAATTATGCCCTCAGCTGTAACAAATGTCAGTTTATTCTGGTTTCCTCCACCTCCCTTCTCTCTTTGTTGTTTCAGTCCCTTTCCTTTTTTTTTTTTTTTTTTCTCTTAAAGCTTGGAGTATATCATCTCAAATCCTTTCAGAGGAGTGGGCCATAAGTAAATTCTCATTAATAAATTCTTGTCAGCTGAGCTTGAGATGCCCATGGACTGGCCTGGAGCAACTTCTCAGGTGTCAGTTCCTTGCCCTGCTGTCTGATTTAGTCAGGTGCAATGACAGCATTACATCTGTCTCAGGGCACAGTCGCTGGAAAAGTCTGAAGCTGTGTGGACGCTGGAGCAGAAAGTTGGCCGTTACCCGGGCAAGTAGATCCTCCGCAGGGCAGCTCCCTGTTGACCTCTCCTCAGTGACCTTCCCACCCCAAAGATGGCTTCTCTGCCCCCTGTTCTGAACCCACAACACTGCTCCACATCCTACCTCTCACTTCTGTTCTAAGAGGTCTCTCTAGTTCTTGGCTTGTCTTTTAGACCTGAGGTTATTGGTTTATTCTGGCCCAGTAAATCCTCAAACCTTTTTTGATCAGGCCAACTAGGCCTCGTACTTCCCCCAGTAAGTGTTCTTACTAATAATAGTTATATCAGGAACCAACACATACTATGAGTTTATCATTTGCCCAGAATTGTGCCAAGTGTTCCCAGTACATTGTGTTATTTAATTCTCACTGAACCCCCCAGGAGTTCAGAAATAGCAACATTCCCAGTTTTGAAGACAATTCTGAGATTTAGAGAGATTCAGTAGCCTATTCAAGGATATATGTAGCCCAGTAAATTCAAATCAAAGCCAGGAATTGAACCAGGCTTAAACCAAGATGGTCTGATTCTTGAGCGCCCACTTGTGAGCCTCACAGCACCCTGTACCCTCAGGCTCAGTCCATGGGGTGGTCACAGCAAATTCTGATCATCACAGTTTAGTAACCGCTGTAAACCCTCAACTTCCTGGGGGCAGTAACCGGTAAGGGACAGGTGGCTGTCTCCTATGTTTTAAATTACTTTTAATTGTTTTGTCATTTTTGGCTTGAGTACACATGGGAATTTTTATGCTGTAAATTATCTTGTGCATACTATTTCTGATCATCCTCATGCTTATCATGAAAGCTCGTTTTTGTATTTTTAATACTTTCAGATTACAAAATTAATAATTGCTTCCAAAAGCGAATTCATTCCTTCAAAGAGTAATGAATAGGACTTGATCTTTGCCTGGAAGAGCGAACAGCCACTCTTCTCCATGTACTACAGGCTTCCTCATTAGAAACGACACATGCTAAAGTGTTCAGAAATGAATAATAAAGGACAATATTTGTTACACAGAAAATAAAGAGTCTCGATATCAGTAACTATCACATTTAGAGCATCTCAAATTTCATTGTTGTCTATCTGGTCTAGCACACCAGGACTGAGTCTCCATATCCTCTGAGAGCGATCTTTAAAGTTAGTAGAAAAAAGAACACCTCACTTGGGCAATAAGAAAAAGATTTCTAGTGTAGGATCTGTATCAGGTTATGTTGTCCTGAGAATATATTATTCTCTCTCTCTCTCTCTCTCTCTCTCTCTCTCTCACACACACACACAAACACACAGAGAAATCTTTGGCTCACAATAGGCAGATACCTCTGAATGGGTTAAAAATAAACACAAGCCCTCAAAAGAAAGGCAGAAACCGTAATGACAGTTTTGAAGTATCCAGTACCTGTTGTGACAGGAATAACAAATTAATTGGGACTATAACGGATTCTTTGTAAAGGTGAAGTAAACACACTTGACTGTATATTTTTCACCATCAGTTAAGTCTCAATTGGTTCTAAAAATAAACAGAAGACATTGAACAGTTTTAATGGATTCTGACACCTAGGTATTATGCTGTCACTCCAGTATAAATGAATCATAACTTTAGACTGCACCTAGGAATTACTACACATTTGGAGAAAATTTATGGTGCACCAAGCTTTGAATCATGATGTGATATCAAAACTAAAGTCAAAAGAGGAAAAAAGCTGGGCATAAATTATTATCCTCAATCCCATATGTATCTTCCAGTGCAACAGGTAAAGGGTTGAGGATTTAGGAATACTGCCAATAATTATCATGGGTGCTGAAACAAATTTATCCTTCTGAAAGTGGTTTATAGTTTAAAAAAAAAAATCCAGCAGAAGGCCAGTCTTGTACACATGGCAGGAATGTTTCCTGTCTGCTTTGTGTGGGGGTCCCTCTGTCCGGCTAGACTGACCCCTCCTCCTGAGGGCATGAATATTTCTGGAATCTAGGAGTATCTTTCAGGGGTCATACATTTCTATTTCCAATAAAAAGATCATTCATTGAATGGACGACCTTAGTAACTATAATCAGTCAAGCTCATTGTTTCCAGTCACATAGGCAAAAACCGGTACTTCTTGCTCTTCAAATGAGCAACCACAGTTGGTGTGGTCTAGACCCTGCCTTGAAGGCTGGGACTAATCACAGAAGGAAGGCCGCTAGAGGATATGCCATTTTGAGATGAGGAATCTGCAAATGAATAACTTGGTATTTTGAGACGCCAAATGTACCATCAGGAGAGTGTTAAATGTTCATGTATTTATTTGGTTGAAATATCTAGTTTTATTTTATTATTTTATTTTATTTTATTTTATTTTATTTTATTTTATTTTTTTAAAGATTTTATTTATTTATTCATGAGAAACAGAGAGAGAGGCAGAGACACAGGCAGAAGGGGAAGCAGGCTCCATGTAGGGAGCCAGATGTGAGACTCGATCCCAGGTCTCCAGGATCATCACCTGGGCCAAAGGCAGGTTCTAAACCGCTGAGCCACCCAGGCTGCCCAAATATCTAGTTTTAAAGAGAACAATGCCTAAAGATATCAGGTTCCAACATCAGGAGAAAAAAAAAATTTTTTTTAGGAGAAAATTTTTATGAAGTGCTTCTATTGCATAGTAGAAATTATAATACTGCAGATTTGTACGGTATGTGGCATTTTTCAAAGCATTTTCATCAGTAATACTTTATGCTGTCTTCTGTAAAGCAATGAGGCTGGCATGTTACTCCATTTTACGGATAATGAAATGGAGATAAACAGGTTAACTCAAGCAGCTATTAGAATGCTGGTCTTTGCTTTTGGGACCAGTGTCCTTTCTAGAAGTTTACTTGTTTTACCTTTGGATAAATAGAACAAAATCGAATATTTGCATAGTGCTGTGCATAGTGTTGACAGGACAGGTAGGCTTCTCCCCACTTCACAGAGGAGGAGTCTAATGACTGAGAGATAAAGGGTGGTGTGTATGGAGGCACAGCTAGTGGGTTGCTGAACTGAGGAAGACAAACTCTCACTCTTCTCATAATCCTTCTTCACATGCAGTGGCCGTAGAAATCCGGCATATGAAACAGGGCTGCTCTCCTTTGTCCTGTTCAGCTCCCTGCGTTCTCACGGTTCCCAGCCACTCATTAGGTCTGTTGATCTTCTCGAGACACTTACCTTGCAACAGCCGAGACCCTCTAGCCTTGGGAAATGGATGAAGGAAAACCAGAGAAAACCCTCTGCAGCCGGTTTATAAGTTGATTCTCTCTGCTGTTTGCAGAAAGTTGCAGTGAATGTGCTCATCGTGAACTGATAAATCTACCGGGTATCCCACATGTACCAAAGTGTAGGAGACTCAGGGCAGATGTCTCCACGTCCAGTTCCATGTGTCTTTGAGACAGGTGGCTCGTCTGGGTCCAGGCGGGACCCAGGGGACAAGACAAAGACCAGGTGTGGGAAGGAGGGAAAGAGTAGGGTAGCTGGGGAGGACTGGGGTGGAGGGGGTGGGGGGTAGAAACAGGCTGGAAAGAGCCACAGTGGCAGCACCGCCCCAACCTGGCCAGCGGGCCAGGGCCTGGGAGCCTCTGGCCACCACCCTGGCCTTGCACACAGGTTGGCCCGCCACACCTTCCTTGTCTGTGGGCTCTGCTCTTCTCGGCGACCACGTTACATGCATCCCAGGCCCCCCAGCCCCCCCAGTCTGCGATGTTCACTCTAACTTCTCTGTTTAATCCATCCCTTGTGGCTACTTGTGCCGGTTCAGTTTCGACGCGAGCCTTTCTGCATTGACCTTGTACAGTTATAAATGTTTTAACATCCATAAAAAAAATAAAACCGTGCGCGGCCATAAAGAGCAGCAAACAGAAAACACGGTAAGGAGTGGGAAGATTTGGGGCCGCGCGGCAGAGGCTGCAGAAGGCGGTGTGGGCCCGGCGCATCGCATCCCCGAAGTTTAGCGGCCGGAGCGGGCCACCGCGGCTGGTACAGGGCCTGCTTTAGTGTGACCGCCGGTAAGTGCCAGCCTCACATTTTTATTTCCACCGCAGAGCAGATCATTCTCTTAGGCTCCTTTTTCCCCCCCACCCCGGGAAGGGAGACGGGGCTTTGCAGCGTTTCTAACCCCCAGGAAAACAGACCGCAGTGTTCACAGCCCACCGAGGCTTGGGGCGCTTGGGTTAGGAACCTGGGCTGTGTGCGCTCCAACGCCAGGTGTCCCAGTGCTTTTGTGTCTAAGATTAAAAAACACTGGAGAGGGAAAAACAAAGCTTTTAAAGCTCCATAAAAGGTGGTGAGTTCACTCCTTTCTGTTTCTCGGGGTTATAAACAGGGTTCCAGAAGAAGCTCCCTCTCTGGAGCCCCAGAGACCGAGCGAGCTGTTTAAAGGGGTAGCACCTAAACTTGTCAATTTCGAGAACACCAAATGATCCTGGAGGGTTTTTTTATTCCTTTAATCAGCTGTAATTTTCAGCTCTGATGCTGTCTGACAGGCTTCATCTCAACCCCCGTGGAACATTGCTCCTCTGGCTTCTTTGCCGTGAGATACAAATCAGGGGGAGGGGAGCTGAAAACCCAGCTGACAGCATAAATTGGGACCTCACCAACCTATAGGGGCTGGTGCCACCCGGGGAGGGTGCGAAGGGGAAGGGGCGAGCGGATGCCCCCTTTGGGGAAGAGGGGCACGTGCCAAGACTTTTTACATTTCTTCTTTTTTTCTTCTTCCTTTCTTACCTCCCTTACTCCCTCCTCTCTCTCCCAGTGCTTCTCATCCCTCTTTGGATGATAGGCATGCACACTATGTGTATGTGTGTGTGCACACCTCCGCACACCCGGAGACAGACACAGGCACACGTGCACTTCACAGGAGCATTAATATCTTGCACGTTGAAGGACAACAACGATAGTAGCTAGCGCGTACAGAGGGCTTTCTGCGTGGCCTCTGTGGTCTGCGCTCTACAACGCATCATCTCAGTTAATACCTCGAGTCGTCACTATGAGGTTCGTTTTACAGATGAGGAAGCTGATAGAAGCCTTGAGTGTGGCTGAAAAAGAGACCAACTCCAGAAATCCATGCCCCCCCCCACGTCAAAAATATACCTGCTTTAAATTAAACTCTCGGTTTTATCTGTAACAGGTAAACCCCCACATACACCAACTTTCAGTTGTCGGAATTTGCAAGGAGTCCTATAGGGAGGGACTGGTGACCCCTGCAGGGGTTGTGTCTCAGGTATAAGGACCAGAGTTGCTGACACTTAGGTCCAAAAATGCTTCTCCTTTACTGCACCCTCACCTAGGTGAAGCTTGGGCCGGCAGGGGGGTAAGGAGTGAGGAGGGTGCAGTGAGATCAAAACTGTGGCCTTGGGTTCAGAGTGTGGGGACATAAGGAGCACTTTCTCACCAGAAACACCGGTATGAGGGAGGAGATGGCTCTGGGCATTCTTTTCGATCTTGCACCCTGGGAAGGGTCTCCACAGTGCTTTCTGGACTACCTGCCAGAGAGTAGGAAGGCCTGTTTCCATCAGGCTGAGACCCCAGTGCCAGCTTCCACACACATAATGCAAGGCAGCCTTTTCTCTCTGCCTCTTCCCTTAAATAAGGCTTCAAAAGCCTTTCCTGGGAAGGTATCCTAGCCTTAAATATGTAGACACACATGCCCTGAATAACCTCACGGTCATTTTTAGGAATTCTCTTTTGTTTAAATAATTGATTTCAGAAGTGTCGTTGCCTTTCTACCTTAGCTTCCTTGTGAAGTAAAATGAAAACCATGAATCCATTCCTTTTTGGAAAAGATGATGCAAGGAAATACTAAGATAAAATTAATTTTCATGACCAAACAGTTTTAGGTATATGTGAATAGTATGTTCCTAGTTGATGGAATTTTATCATTGTATAGTTACAGTCCACATTGTATTTCATAGATGGGTCCACGGATATCCCAGGCGGATTGGAATAAGGGTATGAAGATCATACTTCTTTCTCATACTTCTGTCCAGTGATGCTTCCTCTCATCTTCATTCTACTCCTCCTCCATCTCCCTACCACAAAACAAAACCAAAACAACAAGATCATACCCGAGCAACTCGACTACAAGATTATTCAATTCCATGTATCCTGGTTTTTCTATTTAAAAAAAAAAAAAAGTGAAAAATCCCACAATTCTATATAATTTGTACTTTTCCTCCAGGAGTAATTTCTTAGTAAGGAATCTCCTTCCTAAATTACAGTTCAAGGTCATTACTGGCTTACTAGTTCAATCAGGTCTGATATAATCATTGGTACTGGAGACTCAGGTTCTTTTGCCCTTTGCTTACTATTGGCATATCTAAATCATATTGCATCTTCTAGCTACCAAATGATGTCAAAGATACAAAATATTACCTTGAAGAAGTAAAATAATTAAGTGGCTTTTTAGGGTCTTAAACTTATAAAACACCTGTGCAATCACGTAGGTGAGAACATCACGCATCATGAAGAGAATTATGCTCTGAAATTATGGTAATTAACTACCTCCCCAAATAGCTGGTTGTACTTGTAACCCTCACGTCAGGAGTGGACTCCTTGAAATAACTACCATGTTTATGGTTTTAATTTGGTTTGCAATTGATTCTCCTAAAAATCATAAGCCAGAAAAGTGCTTATTTTACAGGCCACAATATAGCATTCGTGGAAACTATTTTAAAATTACTGTGGTGTCCTACAAACTTCAAGATCTTTTGTTTTCATAAATGATGAAAGGGAAATGTCACAAGTGCGCATCGTTGTGGGGCCCCCCCGGCTCTGTTGACAGCTGTATGATGCACACTCAGTGCAGCTGGTTGGGAGCTGAGAGTTTCATCAATAAATATGACTCTGATCGCTTCATGTCGACGGTCAAGGTAATGGCGTTTAGTATCTTGGAAACATACGCCACTACCAGTCATATGTGGACTTGAGAGTTGAAATCCACAGTGTGGAGCTCATCTCATTCTTCCCTCTTGACAGAAATTTCACTTTTTATCTTTCTCACAATTCTTGATGATAATCTGTTTTTAATACAGTCATATTTCTTACTTGTACTATACTACCACATAAGGCTCTCATATCCCATATGCAGCATGTGAGAATCAGAGTTGAAGCTAATGTTGTCTATACCGTAGGAGTATTTCATTCACCTTCCAGCCAGTTTTGCATGGGCACGACCACTGCTCCTCTGGGTCCCTAAAGACAATTAGGTGAGTGTTTTAAAATATAAGAAAAGCAAACCACAGAAGGCCAGGGAAACTAATCCTACATATAGGAAGTACCGTGTGAATTAAACCTCAAGGGCATGGTGTTTTTTAGAAATCAATATTAAAACGTTTTGTGTGTGAATTAATTTAAAAATACTCTGCAGCTCTCCTTAGCATCCAAGCTGCCCCACTTTATCAATTTTTTCATTTACCTTTTATTCTTTATCTGCAGATACCTCTACCATGAGGATATTTTACATAGACACTATATCCAAATAGGTACATAACTAGCCTTGAAATTCATTAGTTTCACTTATTTAAAAATTACTTTAAAAATATGAATTACTTTAAAAAAATGAATGAATAAAAATTACATTTGTTGACATTTTGCTTCTCTCACGATTTAGTAGGATAGCTCAATATAGAAGTTGATAGGTGAAAAGGTATTTTTGACAAAAAGGGGTATTTTTTGAAAACAGATTAACGATACTATGGTAACTTTGAGTATTTTTTATTTTTCATGTGCTCTTCTCATTATGAAGCAATTCTTTTTCAACAGTTCTTTGTCCATAAATGCTCTGCTTGGAAAATTTTTTTAAAGTTAACATGAAATACCTAGGTCTAAAATGTCACACACAAAAAATTAAGTTTATATCTCTGTGCCACTAAATTTTTGCTTCAAGATTTTCCAGTGTTGACTTATAACATTTTTTAATATCCACGATCACCTTGACAGAATTTTCAGACTCTGAAATATAGCGTATTAATTTGACTGCAAATGTTTCCTTAAACCACAAAACACAGAAAGGCAGGAAATCGCGAAAATCCTTGCATCTGGGAAAAAGGGTGGTAAGTAGGTTAACATGTTATTGAAACTATAGGGAGATACAGTTTTTGACATATGAATGTTAAGAACAAGGTCTTGTAGACATTTAAGCTGTGTTTTTTACCCTTTTGAATCTATTTTTACACTGACCATAATTGAAATAATGTTAAAAGAATTCTCAGCAAAAATGTTGAAAGGGACCAATTTATGTGTAAAAAGATCAAGAAAGACAGGCTAATTTTTAAAAAGCCCTATGCTCCCAGCATTAATTCTCAATCTCTGCAAAATTCATTTTATACGTATAATGACTTTCTGTTTTTGTAAAGAAAATACTTTTTCCTCTTTTATTGACTGAACTGTGATGAGAAAATAAGAAATTTAATGCCGATGGATTATTCCTACATTTTTTTTCTGAAGACCTGGGAAAGAATGGGCTCCAATTAATGCCAAGACCACTTTATTTGTGTAAAAATATAACATGGTTAATAAAACGTTAGCTATGAATAAAAATGTTACTGTAGTGAAATGCAAATGTGGGTACTACTAATGTGCAGTGCTATATACCCATGTTGATTTCTTTAATGGAGAAAAATATCTATGATGCTCTCAGTAAATTAAATTACATCAGAATGTGTTCTTTAGGAGGTTTTGGAAGCTCGAGATTTCAGACTTTAATGCCTGCACACAAACTGACTTTAAAAAGCAAAGATTTGAAACAGATAAAGCAACATTTTGCCTAAAGTTCATTCATCAAAGGGCTGCATATTTTGAAAAGGGTAAAAGTACTACTAAACCCATCAGGGATAAGTAAAGGCTATATACTATAGATTATTTTAATCCCCCAGCTAGATATAAAAGGGATAATTACATATTTGTGGTTGAAGCCATGTGGTGGAAAAATCAATACAACTTTTTTGTATGACACTTCATTAGTGTGAAAAATTTTAAAAGCTGAGAAGAACTGCCTTGCAATTAAATGCCTCTGCTACTCCAGCTCCAGTAATGGGTTTGTATTATTATCTAGTTTATTTGAAATAGTGGTTGCACTATAGAAGTAATTGGAAAACATTGATTATGCACTTGTATCTGGAAAGCCTGGCAAATCATTACAGGGCCTGGCAACAGTTAGTTAGCCTTACTAATGAAGCACTAATTGCTCTAAGTAGGTTAACATGTTAGTGAAACTATAGGGAGATAATAGTTTAGAAAATTCTGAGATATCTGGCCAAACATGAATTTTCATTTAAGATTTCAGAGATAGAAGCCATGTGGTTTTTTTTCCCCCTTTTGTTTTGTTTATGATGCTTTCTTGGGAAAAAAAAAAAAAAAAAAGGTAGCTTCTGTGAAGTTCCCATATTCATTTGGCCTGAATGACTTCATTTCCTTTCATGCTCTTTTCCTATTAACCCAACTACTTCTAGCAAAAGGAGCTAAACCACTATCAGCATGGTTGCCTTGAGCAGGTGTTTGGGTTCTTCCGTTCAGAAACCTCTGACATATATCTATCTTGGTTCCTTCTCCCAACTCAAGGCCTTCGTGATTCAATCCATGCAGAATCTTCCTGCTGTTGGATATCATCCCACTGTCCTACCTACATAAATCTATAATTTAAGAGCTATATACCTTTTTACTTGAAATTAATTTCATTAGTGGAGCATAATACAGCTTTAAGAGCAGGAAGGGAAGCAGTACATTCCCCCCACTGCCATTCTTGGGATTTTCAGGAGGGAAGAAAAATCAGTGCTGGAGAAATTCTTGCTCTTGTGCACCAGGAGACAAGGACAAGAATGTTCACAGCAGCAGCATCTGCAAAAAAAGCAAACAAACAGAAACACTTGCAACCACTCAATGCCTGTTGATGGGAATGGATAAATAATTGTGTTATATTTGCAGGATGGAATATTCTGCAGTCGGGGAATGTGGGTGACATACAGACACACTCATTATGAGTGAATCTTTGAGATAAAATGTTGAGCGAGAAAGTTCCAAAGGACTACATATATATCATAATGATAAAAAGCCCTCAAATAAACAAGGCTTAATAATTGTGGTGATGAATACATAGCAAAATTACACTTTTAAAAAATCTATGAAAATGTATAAAAACAAAGTTCAGGATAGAGGTTATCTCAGGAGGTAGGGTAGGGCCACATAGGAGTTACCAAAGGTTTCAGCAATGGTGTAGTTTTTGAAATTGGGTGGTAAATTCATGGGTGTTCATTTTAATGTGATTTATAACTCAAATTTATGTTACAAATGTTCTTTTAGATATTACTGCAAAACTTTGTAAAAGGATCAGTATCTTCCACTGCCTTAAAAAATTACATCACTTTGCCACATCAAATAAGCAAGTCTACTTCTTCTGGTTTTCTAAGGAAACCAGAGGTAAAACATTGCCATTGAAAAGTTGTATTTTCTGGCTATTGAGAATATAAGTGTAAGAAACCAAAGGAGAAAAATGTTTTCTTTAATTAAAGAAATCTGCATAAAGGTATTTAATTAAAAAATCTGCAAAAAATACTGCATTTTTACAAATACAGTAATTCACTGTTGTGTTGTATGTTTATTATTCATGGATGTATTTATTCATAGACATATTTTTCTTTGCAAGGCTTGGGTGGAAGTCCTTTCTACCAATGAGTAGAGAATACATCAAGGCTCATATCTGAGTAGCAGATTTATCTTTTGGGGAAATTAAGGAAACAACCATGGTATAGGGGCTGGCAAGGACAAATTTTTGCCCTTCTTTAAAAAAAAAAAAAAGGAAACTGTTCTTCATGTAACATCATTTACCAATATAAAAGGCAATTGAGTAGCATGATCCCTATAAGATGGCCAACAAAGTTTGGAGTTCAGTGTGAGAGGGATGAGTCTATTTCCTATATCTTGCATTCCTTGCCTGGCCATTCCTTTATTCCTGTATCCAACAGAGCATGGCACATAGCAAATGGTCAGTACTTATATTTGGATCAAACTTTTTGTGGAACTAATTTCTACAAAGACTTTCTACAAAGACAAATACCATGAAGTATCTAATTATATTTGAGTGCCCAAAGTGATCATTTACAAATATTAAGACAATAGCTCACAGAAGAAAAGTTTGGCTACCAGTATCTCTAAAATCAGTGAGAACTCTTCTCTGAAACAAACCAGAGACTAGCAATGCTCTTGAATTTTTCTTAATATTTTCAACATGTGGTAGAATGGTATTATTTTGAGAAATGCAGTTCATGGGAAAACATGTCCATACAAGTCTTAAAGGGTGTGAGGTTCAAATATTTCCTTAACCTGTTAAAAAAAAATATCAAGGGCTTCTTATCTTTTAAAGATACCTGCTGGGATGCTTACAGGTCTGATAAATGAAATAATGCTTAGGGTGTGCTTCAAAACAGTGCGAGGTGGGGAGAGGATGAAAATGCAGATGAAAAAATCAGACTGGCCATGAGATGATATTGGTTGGAAGCTGGGTGATAAGTACATGGGGATTATTATAAGACTTTGTCTCTTTGTGTATGTGTAATTTTTCTACACTAAAAAGCTTAAAATGTGTGGGGACAGAGTTATTGAATTTCTCACGTGAAATTCCTTTAGTTAAACGGTTAGTACCTAGTTAACTACTCATTCTCTGCCTTTGGGTTGGAAAGAAAAAGTCAAATCCTCATTCTGGCCACTGATTCCTCTGAAAAGACTCGTGTGTTTATTTTCAAGTGACATCGGATGGTAACAAACAGGTGCCATTAGGTGATGTCAGACGAACTAGAACCCTCAGCCTTCAATAGGGGTTTGTGTTTCCCTCGATGTTGATTTTTTTTCTTCTTCTTCTTCTTGGAGTTATTGGAAGAATCTGGCTGGGGTGGGCGGTTGCAAAGAGAGGGGATTATTGTTTAAATGGGACCCTGTTCCTAGCCGTGAGTCAGAGGAGAGCCATTCTGGTTGCATTCAACACTGCAAAGAAAAGTAACAATGCTCTCAGAGAGCCCCTCTCTACAAAGCAGCTCATTATTGTAAATGGCACATGTTTAGACTGCTAAGGCGAACCATAAAAGTAAGGCCTGGACCGCAAGCTCCTTTGGCAGTAAACATTGTCCTCGGGCCAGATATACTTCTGGGGAGCCCCTGCACCACCAGGCTGCCTGGAAAGCTCACCCAGTGATTCTAAAACGCAGAAAGTGGAGTTATGGACGTATAAATGTGCATGGTGAACATTATCTGCAAGGTCTTTTATGTTAAGGAAATCATGACACCTGCCAATCTTTCAAATTCCAAAGGGTAAAGCATGAGGCCTAGTGGGCTGTCATTGAACATGACAGGCTTAATGCCAAGTTTATAACAGAAAAAGGGCAATCTTATTGTGGTTTATTTGGTTTTATGTTGCTGGGTCGGTAGGAAGGCTCCTTCTCTCTCTCTCTCTCCCTCTCTCTCTTTCAAAAATCTAATTTATAACATTTGAAATACCAAACAGATTCTTTACATATCTCCTGAGTCCCTGCTCCTCCTCACTACCTCCAGTCTCTGCTTTAGGGAGCAACCCTAAATCCTTCCAATTTAGCATCTTTGCGAGGCCAGACAATGGTGTTAGTTGAGCATTTCCTTCCGTTGTTATAGAGCTGTTTCTAACTGCAAACATCTCCGTTTAATTACTGCTCCGACTGTTGCTCTATTTTCACCCAACCTGCCCCTCGCTTGAGCCCATTGGGCTGAAGAAAGAATTACTCCCCGCGCTGGTCCTTAGCCCTGCTTGTTCAGATCTGTAATTGGCCCTGTGTTTTTGACTTTTTGCTAATAAGCAGCTTACTTTCTCTCCCCCTAGACTCAACCCACCACTTTTGTTTCATGAATTTTACAAAGGATTTTAATAGATGCTTTAGGCTATGCAAAATGTTATATGAAGGGAAGCATTAATGCAACAGCCTTGACACAGAGGACGTGTGAATGGCTGCTTATCATTACAGTCAGGTCTCAAATTTTCATTAGGAGTTCTGGAGGACAAAAGAAGAAAAAAGTGCAGCTATATGAAGGAATATTAACCTATACTGTGTAACCAACTATAATTGCTTAGCATTTTACATTAACTCTCTTCAGACACGGCCTCTCATTATTTTTACACATACATAATAACTGCTTATTACGGCGGTATAGTTCATGTCGATACATTGTGGATAGGTTGTGTCAGCAGTTCTAATATAAGACCCACTTTCATGGGTTTAAAACAGCTGTAAAATTTACCTCCAGACCAAAGATTGGTAATCAACTTTCCACCTGGAGAGGGAATTTTTTAAGTTTTTTTTTTTTTTTTAAATAACCAACACACACACTTTCATTAAGAGGAAAAGTTTGCTTGTTTTAAATTATGAACGTAAACAAAATGAATGAACACCGCAAAGACATTTTTGAATTTCTAAATGTAGAGGTTTGTTTCAACCCATTCCGAAATGTGCTTTTGATGATAAATGTAAATAAATACATCCTAAACAGCGCCAAAATTAAATACCACAGCCACAATAGACTTTATTGAAAATATTTCTATTCCCAGGAGATTGCATTTTATACTATGGTGCTAGAAACTCCACACATATTTTCAAATGATCCATAGTTTTCGTCAGAGAATGAATAAAAATATTTATCAATTTCAAGTGTTAAGAGCCCATGCACACTCGTCCACTTACATAACAACATGCAGGCTTTTAGAATTATGCTGAAATTCCGTTTTCAGAAAGGCTCCGATCAAACTGGTTCTGAGAGAAGGAGAACAGGAATTCAGCAAGAGCACTGATCTTACTCTGACCTAAAATTAGGGGCTGTTAAGAGTAGGTAGTAGATATGCCATATGAAGAAATGAATCCATTTGTAAGGGTTTGAGCTTCTGACAGAGGAATCCAAAGAGGGATATTGCTAATTTTCATTAACTTTGCAAAAGAGTTCCAGCCCTCCGCCCCCAAACACACACACATTTGTTATGAGTTAGATACACTTATTCCTAAAGGAAATGAAAGCTACAGAGTAGCATAGGATTTCTTGAAGTTCTCAGGGAAACCCTTCAGATGGGCAAATGAGAACTTACATGGAAAATTTCACTCATGTTGAAAACAGGCTTTGAAAATTATTTTGAGAGTACTTTCAACTGTACGGGTTCTAGAGCAACAACTGGAAGCATATCCTTATGGGCTTTATGTATAAGAACAATAACTCAAGTCAATCAAACACCAGTGGGATGAGCTACATCTTGTGTCCTTAATTTCCATTAAGCTTCTAGTTTTCTCATCTGCTTCTTTCACCTTTTAGCTCAAAAGAGGCAGCCAGTCATAACTACATCTCTCAGACTTGGCTGAGTCCCTGACGTAGGCCAAGAACCGCGAAAACCCCAAAAGCGAGAGATGTTCATTTAGAAGTACAAACCCACTCCGAATAACCTCAGATCCTCTAAAGCAGTGTATCCTACCACTGCCTGGAAGTGACAGCTTATGGAAGGTGGAAGACATGGACCCAAAGTGGCTCACGGCACAAGGACATCAATGTTCCATGGTGTTAGTGTACCAAGGAAGCAGCAGCTCTAACACTAGCATGGCGTTAGTGTACCAAGGAAGGAGCAGCTCCGTCCCTAAACTGTTGGAGGGAAGGGTTCCCGGCTGGCATATGTGCAGTGACTCCTCTGCATTGGAAAAGCTGCAACTTGTTAGTACAGTTCCAGTAAACAGAGAGCTGGCCTCACATAGCTAATTAGCTGTGGCCCCGGCTTGCCTGTGCTATGTAGTGACAGTCTAATCAGAGATGATTGTCATCGGATCTCACAGATGTCTCTCTCTCGCTGCTCAGCCCAGCCAGGCGCTCGTGCAGTTTGGGGACCCAAGCACTAGACGCTGTTCAGAGACACCGGGTGTCTGGGTGCCTCAGCTGCCGGCTCCAGGCAACTCGTCACTCCTGGCCGCCGTGGGGAGGGAGGCAGGGTTAGGCCAGGGGGGTATCCTACCTGTCGGGTTTTCCAGGAGGCAGTGATGCAATCAGTCTGAAAGGAGAGGTTTCAGAACAAAAACATGCTAACGGGAGCTACGCGGGACTTTTTTGAGCCACCTGGGATTCCACGAGGTGACAAATGCGAGTTCGTTCAGTTTATTATGTATGTTCGAGCGGAGTAGAGTGTCTGAGAGGGGTAAAGGCACCCCTCGTCGGGATTTACAAGCCACGATCTGGACCGTGGTGAGAAACATGCAGCACCGGGCAAAGGGGTGCGACTTTCACCCCAGAGCAAGAGTCTGATCACCCCGTGATCCTCTGCATCTCATTCTCAGCCTGTCCTGCTCGCTCCACCCGGGTGCCCTGACATACCCTCTCCTGCCCTCTCACCCCTCAGCGCAGCCTCCCGTTACCCCTCAGAGATATGGACCTTCCTGTCTCGGGGGCTGCTGGCAATCCTCCCCGCTGAAGATCCTCAGCTCCCCGAGCTGCTCTCAGAAATACCAGCTGCCAGCCTCGGCCTGCAGCGCCACCACCATCCCCCAGGAGCAGCTCTAACACTAGCACGGCGGCGTTAGTGTCCTCTCTCTCTCTCTCTCTCTGCTTTCCCAGCGCTTCTTGGGCTCTGCCCAGGCCCTCCTTCCTCACGTGGAGCCTGACATTGGAGTCTCAGGAGTCCCATCCCAGGCTTGGCTGGTGGCCCTTTGGCTGCCGTCACCTGCCGGCCTCCTGCACAGCTATGGCTCCAACCACCCAGCCCATTCTAGAAACGCCCACATTTTCCTCCTGGGCTCTCACCTAAGTGTCACAGGTTTATTGAGCCCATTCACTACGTACCCGGTGGACACCTCATATTTAAAGGGCCTGGGACTGCAAACTCATCTATCCTGGGCCCTGCCCCCCACCCCCTTCGGTTCTCCCTCTACACCAGGTCCCCCATCATATCTGCCATCCTGGCGAAGGCTCCAACTCTCTCTTAGGACCTCTGAGTCCGAAAACTGAAACCCAGTGAGCTTCCCCCTGTCTCCAAATCCTCCTCCTCTTCCTCTATGTCTCTGGATTCATTCCCTCCTCTCCATTTCCCCTGTCTCTGGCCTTTGTTATGTCCCTGCTGGGCTTATTCTTGGTACAAATACGCCCTTCACCCTACATTCTGCATGGTATTTCTGAAATGTATCTGATCCCATCATTCCCTTGCTCAAAAGGGTCAACAGATCCCTATACTTCGAGGAAAGCCCTGCGTATAGGCTCTGTGAGTGCACCTGCTTGCTGCTGCCTGCGCAGCATGGATGGCTGCAGTGTTCCCGCCGCCCCGAGCCCTCCACCGCACCCTGGGCACAGTCTGGTCGTGTCTTGCATATGCACAAAACGCCCCTTCCCTGTTCTACTCAGTGGACCAATTCCCAGAGTCACCTCAGAGGTGTCTTCCCTTGGAAACCTTTTCTGACATTTCTAGTAGAAGAAAATGCTACTTCCGAAATGCTCTTAGCACTACATTTTCCATATTCCTACTAGAGCTCTGATTACATCCCTAGGAATGTTAACATCTCTGTCTACTCCACTTGACCAGGAATCCCAGGAGGGTCGGTAATGTTCATCTTTGTAACTTCGTCTGGCCTGGTGTCTGGCACACAGCAGACCCTTAAATATCAGTTTAAATCTTACAAATACAGGGGCACCTGGGTGGCTCAGCAGTTGAGTGTCTGCCTTTGGCTCAGGGCATGATCCTGGAGTCTCAGGATGGAGTCCCACATCGGGCTCCCTGCAGGAGCCTGCTTCTCCCTCTGCCTGTGACTTTGCTTCTCTCTCTCTCTCTCTCTCTCTGTGTGTGTGTGTGTGTGTGTGTGTGTGTCATGAATAAATAAATAAAATTTTTTAATAAAAAGACATCTTACAAATATAACTTTACCTCTCTTAAAGATGAGGAAACTGAGGTTCTGGGTCATAGAGCTAGCAAATGAACAGTCAGGATATGAACTCAGGAATACCTGCCCATGTCAGAGTCTGTAGCGGAAACACTAGGCCTACACTGCCTGCATTGTTCACAAGTATGGTCTTGAGAATTTTGCACTTTGGAATATAGGCTGTAGTCGACATGAGAAGGAGGTATGAAGAACAGCCTTTGAGCTGCTGGGTGAAAAATAAGCCAGAGGTTTTTCCTGAAGGCTGGCCAATTGAGTCCCTCAGCGAATGATGGTGCCTTGCTATTCGGGGGGTTCTCTTTCTCCATCAGTCAGCAATCTTTCCCAGCTCTGGAGCCACAGGTGAATCCTTTACCTGTGACAGTCGCCTTGCAAATCGCAGGCCTTTATTCATGAGCGGAGCTCAGGAAGGAATTGGGTTTGGAAAAAGCATTTAAGTTGCTGACATAGAATGGAATCCTTGCCCAGGAAGTTCAGCAAAAATGTGGCCAGAACACTTGGTTTGCAAATGAAACGTTTTCACAACCCACTTATTATTTGTTAGATGTGATGTTTTTCACTACATGAGTTGAATAATGGAAGTCATGGTTATTGTGGTGCTGGGTGGACAACCTCAGCAGCTCGCAGTATAAAGAATGTGTGTTAGAGCAAAGTGAGAATGTGGGAGAGTTGTTGAATTTAAAACTTCTGGATGCTTGTAAATAATATTGAAAGGCTGTTTTCCAACATTTAATTGGGTGAAATATAAGGGCCTTTTTATTTAAAAAAATTTTTTTTGGAATGGGAAGGAAGTGCTGGAAAAAATATGTCTTTGGCTTTGGCACTGAAAACATAAAGTTCTTATACCCCCTCTTCCAACCTCTGCCTTTCTAATATGTTTACTACATTTTTCAGTCTCTGGGCTGAACTTTATTCTGTCAAGTTTCTGGACCTGTAAGGAAAATGAAATTTCCTAGCAACTGAGGTAGATACTGATTCATTTTAATTTGAACCATTTTGCTCGGCTCATTGAAAAGAACAATGGTCTTAAAAAGCCAGGACACTCTTAAAAGCCCAGTAAGGACCAGGGAGGACCACTAAAGGCTCCTGATGTGAGCATGAGTTCATAAGTTTAATAATACGTAATCTATTATTTTTACAAGGGAGCATTTTTTTTCAGCCCTGTGGTTATATGTTAGAAAAATAAAAGCAAAATATATGTGTGGCCGAGGAAATAAGAATACATAAAATAATCCAAATAAGCGAGTGGCTATCTCAACCTGATATATAACCAGATAGAGTAATACTATGGTCACTGTTTGCACTTGTGGTACTTTGCAGTTTGGGAAGTGCTTTCATTTGTCCGATCCATCACACGTGGACTGTAGACCTAACTTATGAGGTTGGCAGGTAATATCACTATCCCCAGTTTAGAGAAAAGATCACTGATGTTCACAAGATGAAGGAACTTTCCCAGTACAGGTAGGTCCTCTGAAGCCTAGTGCTTTCCGCCCCCCGCAGCCCCACGGCATCCACTGTGCACGTGCCTGTGCGTGCTAGAAGCTGCTCTCACCAGGCCGACTCAATAATAATAATCCTTGTGGCAGGTTTAAACAGTAAGCAAAGCCAAGATTGTGCAAAAGTTGCACTGCTGGTCCCAAAGCCTGGCTTAATAAAATCAAATCAGCCTTGATGATTGCCTAGGTAAATGAAAGTGTTAATTAATCCCTCCTCCCTGGTCAGAAACAAGAGCCTGTGAGATTCAAACATATCTGAGGAGTGTGAACAGGCCGTGGCGCACGTGTGACCCAGGTGGAGCCACATTTGCTTGAGTAGGCCTCGTGTCTGGCAGGGCAAGTGCACGACGATAAACGCTGGACTTAGTGTGCAAGGGAGTAAAGGAGGGGGAGCAAGAGAGGAAGGAAGAAGAGGAGGGCATGAAACCTAGAAAGGGAGCAAGGGAAGGAGGGAGAGGCACTTCAGCCACTAATTGGCTGTATTCAAGGTGAATATTAACGAAGGCCTGGTTTGGAGGGTGGCTAATTTGTTCTTTCCTGCCTCCGCCGTTAGCTGACTGCCTTTCCTGGGCTGTGAATATACATCCGTCTTCATAGAGCCGTGCACAGCTCTGTGTGCACCCCCGCCTCCCGACACGCGCGTGTGCACACACACACGCACAAGGAGCTTCCTAGCTAACACAAAGGGCCCAGCAAAGGTACGATCGGAGGGGAGGATGGATGGAAACATCACAGGGGAGGGATAGCTAAGCAGGAACATTCCCGTCCAGAGTTGCACATCTTTGACCAATTAGAACGATCACATAGAAACACACACACACACACACACACACACACACACACACGCGGGCGCACCCACCGCGCTTCCCTAACCTGGGCAAGTCTAAAGAGACGACGTTGTTTTGCCAGGATGGGGTTGAAAATGGGTCCCGAAATTTCAAAAGCTGCTCAACCATCAGAAAGCTTTCCACAAATCCTGGGAGGAGAGGAAAGAGCCCACCAGGGGAAGAGGCCAGCCAAATTATGATCTGTCTCCAACAGAGGGATCCACCTTAAGAGAGGCCCCGAGAGCTCAAGAGGAAACCAAATACAGTAGGAGGAAGTTGGAAGTGTGGGTGTCAGGCTGTCAGTAATGTGACAGCTCCGGTAACTACCCTCTAATCCGGCCGGCTCCAGCCACGCTCTCGGCTGACACCGCGGGGACTGACTGACAGCTGAGGCGCAGGCACGTTTTCCGGGCTCAAGTGACATCCAGTCTATTAAGGCTGACAAGCACAAAGCAGAGATTTGCCCTGAATGGTTTGGTACTGAAGCCTAGTAAAGGGGTTATTTGAAAGGTCTTAGAGAAAGTGTCAGACTCCGGCTCAGATGATAACAATATTGTAATGATGCTACCGGACAATGAAGTGCTATGATTGCCTGGACGGGCCGGCGAGACTATAGGCGATCGGGGACCGCCGAGGAGCACCCAGAGGCCCCTTGATCCTCCCCAGGCCACCGCCACCGCCGCCGCCAGCGCTTAAGGCATGTCTTTGGGCGGTGTGTTCGCCCCGGGCCTGGGGGCACTTCCCACACTTGCATTTACTGGTGTCCTTTACCCGGTTGGGGGTGGGAGTGGAGGGCAGGCGGGGAAGGAGGCCTGGGTGAAACCTGGCAACACCTGAAAGGAATGTTTGCCTGCCTTTGGTTCACTCTTCAGCTCATTGAGAGGTATTGGAAATATTTTCCAAAAGGAAATGAATGGTAGTATTCAAACCACTGCTTTGCTTATTAACTCTGGCTGAAAAGTGCATTAGCAAGTGCAACGATAACGCCGTGATTATGATCACTGCTGTTCTGGACTGCACCGGCGCCCACAGGTGCCCGGCACCGTGTCAACTGCAACACCCAGAATCTATTCAGTGGGTTTTCCCCAAAGGACAGTGAACGAATTGTTTTTCCTAAGCGTCATTTCAGAGTTCTCACTATGAAATAAAAAAGCGGGGGGTGGGGGGGCACATGTCATCATAATCCTGTTTTATTGATAGGACAATGTCTCCCACTGTCACTATGCACTCTCATTTGAGTGAGACATCCTTACTTGTATATTTATTTGGTGCCTATTTGCTTATTTATTCCATACATATTATTTCCTTATTATAAGACAAGTGCTGAGGGAGGTTCTGAGGATAACACAGTGAGCAAGGGACTGTGGTCCCTGTCCACACAGTGTTTAGAATCCAGGGCTGGGGATGATGTTCAGCTTCTGTGCACCACTACCAGCACACCAGCTGTTAATATATTGACATCTATACTGGCAAATAGTCACTGCTTTGAGCCCTGAGAAGTAGATCCTCAACCACCTCTCTCAACAGCCTCTCCAGCCCCTCCCTCATGACTCTTTCAACTTCCTCATGATCCAGCAACAAAAGAATAAATGCCTGGCATATCAGGGCCCCAGGTCCCTGTCCGGCATTCTGCCCAGAGACCATTCCGATTACTCATTCTGACATTCTCGTCTACCAGTTGTGAAAGAGTTTAAACACCACCAGCTGGTGAAGCTTATAATTTTAAAATTCATGAAAAAATTTCAAACTCTGTTTTTAGATTCCCAAATTCAGTCTTCCCAACTTCTTCTCAAAATGTTAACTTCTAAAGTTTTTCCCGCATAGAACATCCTTGGGGGTCCTATACAGAAGGAGAGTTGAAGTCTGAATGTGTATACATAATAAGAATCTTCAAAGTTTGAGAACACAACAAAACCCCAGGACCACCACTAAGAAACCAGAATCTGCTCTTAGAAATTTGGATTTGTCTGTACGACTTTCATTTTAAATGGCTTCAGTTCTGATCTGTCTTCTCCCAACATTTCTCTAAGATTATCCATGAAGAGAACCCAAAAAGGACTAAAATTTACAATACTTCCCAAATGTTAAGAAAGATAGTGATTGTTATTTCTAGCATGTGGGAATAATATCCTCAAAACTGTGCCTCCTCCCCCAACCAATGATACTACAATGAAAAACAAAACTGAGGACCTGGCAGTGTTATGCAGCTGAAAACCAATGACACCTGCCATCAAAAAGGTAAATAGGGAAATAATATATTCCTCTCCATCTGTCTGCCCCGTGGCTGAGAAACTAAAAAACTACACCAATCAAAACACTCAGCAGCCATCCTTTCATTAAATGGATGCCACTTTTTAAGTCAACTGGTGTGCTATACTCCTGTCCTTCTGTCCACTTTCTTTGATGTGTATTTCAAGACTTCAACTTCTAGAAAATGATTAGTGAAAATTAAGGAAAACTGAAGGTGGTGCTTTGCATTTTTGAAGGCACAGTACAAAAAAAAAAGTTTACAGATTAAAGCCAGAAAAAGAATACTGGAAGCTGTGTGAAAGGTTTTATTTTATTTTGAATAGCTTTTAATGTGTTGAAAATCTGAAGAGTATAAGACATTCAAGAAGTGGCAAGAAAAACAGGTCCTGTATGTGCCCAGCATTGTCAGACAAGATGAATGTTTAACAGGAGAGATTGGTCTACTTGTGCATATTCAGCTTCAAGGCAGCTAATAAGGGACCCAGATGCTTTCTAAATAACCAAATTGTTGACAGTCACCCAAACTGAAAGATTTTTTCTTATTTTAGACTGAATGAACAGAAAACCAAAGCTACATGAGGCCATTGTAAAGATTATTACAAAACATCAGTAAAGAATGCAATTTGGATGATCAAGGTAAAGATCAGATCTATGGAGATAATTTACTCCCAGAATCAGAAGCAAACTCCTTTCTCTTAATTTTTTTCGAAAGAAAGCAGAATGAGGAGGAAGAAGAGGACAAGGAGATGCAAAAATGATTTAGAAAAAGGGGATGAGGAAGAAGGAGGAGGAAAAAAGCTTCTATAAAATAGGATCAAAAACCTATGAGGTAAGAATATCTTAAGATCACAAAGATGATAAAATAAAATCAGCTTTCAAACAAATGGAAAGAACAATGCTAGAATTAAAATCCCCTTTGGGGAGTAAGGCACAACAACTTGCAGAAAATGAAATCGCTGACCTAGGAGACAACTTGAAAAACTCAGAGACTTTCTAGTCAATTTGACATCATAATTTCATGTTTTATCCCTCTTCTTCCCTTGCCAACATCCCAAACATAGAAATAGCAGATAAAATTTATTTAAAAATGCACAAGACATACTGTATTCAAAAGCACAACAAATATCTGCAGTTCAAAACTGAACAGAGATGCATGTAGGCAACAGGGCTGAAGGCACTAGTCTGCTGGGCATGATATCCAGAAGGCAGAAACCACCTGGAGTTTATATCCCAGAGAGAGAATAGAGCCAGTTCCACTATGACAAGTTGAAGCTGAGGAGGTAATACTAAGCCATTAAAGTGAGATGAAGACGAAAATAGGAGCAAAGAGACAGGTGGATGGGACCTAGCCCAACCCTCCCTAATGGATGCTCTAAAGGACAATAAAATGTCATTAGAGCTTTGAAAAGCTCCAACATATTCCTAGGAGTCCTAGAAGTCCCTGTACAAGTATAGGACTGTGCATATACTCAGGAACAACCTAAGAAGGCCTTAACTACTCATTTCTGGCTAACCTTGAGGGTCTGCACAAGCAGGAAGTGAAGGCTAAGGCAGAGTTGTCAACTGCCTGGCTCAGTGTAGAAGATATGCCCCCAAACGCATGCAGAAGACCTCAGAAAAGATGGAAAGCCATGTTGTTCTAGACATTTAAAAAAATCTCCCTCTCATCATTAGCTGACAACTGAGATAGCTGAGCTTCCAAGTAGGATTTCAGTACAGAAAAATTCAGACATCACTAAATAGACAACAACAATTGCATCAAGAAGCAACATCAACAAGCTGTGGAAAGAGGGAAAAATCTGATTTTTAGAGAGCAATATTGTGTATAAAATGTCCAGTTTTCAGTAAAAATTAAAATACAGGCAAAGAAATAAAAATGTATGACCAAAATACAGCAACAACAAGAAAGCAATCAAAAGAAACTGTCTCTGAAAAAACTCAGATGTTGGACTTATTAAACAAAGACTTACATCAGCATTTTAAATATATTTTTAAAAAACTAAAGGAAAAAAATAAAAATAAAAAATAAAAATAAAAAAATAAAAAAACTAAAGGAAACCATGCCTAAAAAATTAAAAGTCTAAGAACAATGTCTCGCCAGATATGTAATATTAATGAAGAGATAGAAATTATAAAAATTTTAAAAATAGAAATTCTGGGGTTGAAAAGTATAACAACTGAAATGGAAAATTCACAAGAGGGGCTCAACACAAGATTTGGGCAGGCAGAAGAAACAATCAGCAAACTTGAATACAGGTCAATTGAGATTATCCAGTCTAAAAAACAGAAAGAAACACTAATTTTAAAAAGTGACCAAAGTCTCAGAAACTCATAGACCATCATGAAGCATAGAAACAGACACATAATGATAGACTCAGAAGAAAATAAAGAGAAAGGGCTAGAAAGAATATGTGAATAAATAATAGCAGGAAACTTCCCGAATTTGATGAAAAGTATTAATCTATAAATCCAAGAAATTCAATGCATTCCAATGAAAATAAACTCAAGAGATTCGTGCCTCATAAGCAAATTGTTCAAAGACAAAGAGAGGATCTTGAAAGTAGCAAGAGAGAAGTGACTTATCATGTGTGTGTGGTCATCGATAAAATTAGCAGCTGATTTGTCATCAGAAACCATGGAATCCCAAAGACAATGGGATAGCATGTGCACTGCTGAAGGAAAAAACCTGTCAATCAAGAATTTCATATCCAATAAAACTATCCTAGAAAAAGTTAAAGAGAAAATAAGAAAAAAAAAAAAGACAAACAATAGACAAACCCAAACTAAGAATTTCTAAATAAACAAATAACTGAGTCCATTGCTATTAATAAAAGCTGAGAGTTTTCTGATAACAGGTCTGCCTTAGAAGAAATACTAAAAGGAATTCTTAGGTTGAAATGAAAGGACGCTAGATAGTAACTCAACTCAACCTGAAGAAATAAAGGACACTAGTAAAGGTAACTATGTAGGCAAATATAAAAGACAATAATAATGTACTTTGTGCATATCACTAGTTTTTCCCTCTATGTGATTTAAAAGACAACTTTGTAAATCAATCATTATAAATTGATGTTGATACACACAACATGTATAAAGTTGTGATTTGTGACAAAATCAGTATCAAGGAAAGGAGTAATGGAGCTATTTGGAGCAAAGTTTTTGTCATTTACATTGATATTAATCAGAACTAGATTATTATAAATTAAGATGTTAATTTTAATCCCCAGGGTAATCACTAAGAAAATAACTTTTAAAAATGTATGATAAGAAAATATAGTTAAAATGGCACAATAGAAAATATGTATGTAACACAAAAGAAGACAGTAATGGAGGTATATAAAAACAAAAAAAAATAAGACATGGAGAACAAATAAGAAAATAACAAACATAAATCCTCTCTACCAATAATTACATTAAATGTGAATGATCAAACTCTTGAATTAAAAAGCAGATATTGCCAGAACAGATTAAAAATAGCATGATCCAACCACATGCTGTCTAAAAGAAATACACTTTAGTTTCAAGGACACAAGTAGGTTCAAAGTGAAATGTTGGGAAAAGACATACCTTGTAAACAATAATAAAAAGAAAGCTAGAGTGGCTACCCAACATCATACAAAATAGACTTTGGGATAAGCATCATTACTAGAGACAAAAATTACATCTTATAATGTAAAATAGGCAAGCCATTAAGAAGATATAATTATGAACATATATGCATTAATAATAGAGCACCAAAATACATGAAGCAAAAACTGACAGAATTGAAAGAAATAGAAAATTCAACAATAACAGTGGGAGACTGTAATATACCACTTCCACTAATGTACAGAACAACTAGACAGAAAATCAGCAAGGAAGTAGAAGACATGCCCAAAACTGTAAGCCAGCTTGTCCTAACATTTATAAAACACTCTGCTCGATGAGAGAACACTCATCCTTCTTCTCGAAGGCATATGGAACTTTTTCCAAAATAGATCATATATTATTAGGTTATAAAACAAGTTTCAATACACCTAAAAATATTGAACTCATTCAAAGTGTATTCTGCAAACACAATAGGATGAAGTTAAAAGTCCATAGCAGAAAGATATTTGAGTAATTCAAAAATATGTGAAAAGATTTTTTAAAGATTTTATTTATTTATTCATGAGAGACACAGAGAGAGAGGCAGAGACACAGACAGAGGGAGAGGAAGCCTCCTCACAGGGAGCCTGATGTGGGACTCGATCCCTGGACCCAGGATCACGACCAGAGCCAAAGGCAGATGCTCAACCGCTGAGCCACCCAGGCGTCCCCAAATATGTGAAAATCAAGCAACACATTTCTAAATGATCAATGGATCAAAGAGGAAATCATAAGGGAAATTATAAAACACTTCAAGATGAGTGAAAATGAAAACATAGCATATTAAAATTCATGATATGCAATTAAAACAGTGTTTAGAGGGCAATTTATATCTGTAAACACCTAATTTTTAAAAAGGAATGCTCTCAAATGAATAGCCTAACCTTCTACTTTAAGAAACTAGAAAAAGAAGAGCAAATTAAAACCCAAAGCAAATGGAATAAAGGAAGTAATAAAATTAGAGCAGAAAAAAATAAAGAAATGAAAACAAAAGAGAAAAATCAACAAAACTAAATTATTGTTTCTTTGAAAAGATCAACAACATTGACAAACAATTAGCTCTATTGACTAGAAAAAAAGAGGACTCAAAGTAATAAAAACAGAAACATGACTACTGACCTTACAGAAATAAAAAGATAAGGGAATATTATGAACACTTGTACACCGATAAATTAGAAAACCTAAATGATAGGAACCCTAAAATGGCAAGAAACTAACAAAACTGATTCATAAAGGAATAGAAAATTTGAACAGATCAGTAACAAGATAATGTCATTAGTAATCCAAAGTTTCCCACAAAGGAAAGTCCAGAACAAGATGTCTTTACTGATGAATTCTATTAAACATTAAGGAATTAAGACAAATTCTTCTCAAACACTTTCAAAACACAGGCAAGGAAGGAACACTTCCCAACTTATTCTGTAAGATCAAATACATCACCAGAAACAGAAACTACAGATCAATATCATTTATGAAATCCCTGAAGTAAATACCACCAAACAGATTCACAAACGTACAAACAGTATTATATGCCATGACTGATAAGTGGGATTTATCCCAGGAATTCAAGGTAGGTTCAACATATGAAAGTCAACCAATATAATACACCGTATTAATAGAATAAACATCAAAACCCACATGATTATCTCAATAGTCACAAAAAAGGCATGGGACAAACTCTAACACGTTTTCATAATAAAAAGACTCAATAAATTAGAAATAGAAGGGAAATCCCTGAACCTGATAAAAGACATCAGTGAGAAGCCCACAGTTATCATCGCACTTAAGGTGGAAAGACTGAATGCTTTCTTCCTAATATCAGAATCAAGTCAAGGATGCTCACTCTTGCTTTTGCCACTTTTATTCAGCATTGTAGTATATGTCCTAGCTAGAGCAATTAGGCAAGAAAAAGGAATTTAAAAGGTATCCAGATTGGAAGGGAAGAAGTAAAACTATTTCTATTTGACATAATGTTGCATCTGGCACATTCTAAGGAATAAGAAAAAATATCATAATCAATAAACAAGTTCAGCAGGTTGGAAGAATACAAGATCACTCTGCAAAAATTAGTTATATTTCTCTGCACCAACACTGAGCAATCCAAAAATGAAATTAAGAAAACAATTCCTTTAATAATAGCACCAAACAGAATAAAAGGCTTAGGAATGAGCTTAATACTTAAAACTAAACATCATTGAAAAAAAATTGAAGAAGACCTAAATAAATGGAAAAGCATCCATGATGCTTTTGACAATATTAAGAAGGCAATATTCTTCAGCATGATCTACAAATTACATGCAATACCAATCAAAATTTAAACTGTAATTTTTACAGAAATTCACAAACTGATCCTAAAATATGGTGAAAATTCAAGAGATCCAGAATAGCCAAAACAATATTGAAAAAGGACAACATTGAGGCATCATAATTCCCAATATCAAAATGAACTACAAAGCTACAGTGATCAAAACAATGTTTTACTGCCATAAGGATGGACTTACAGATCAAAGTCCTAAAACTAAGAGTCCAGAAATAAGCCTATACATTTATGGTCAGTTGATTTTTGACAAAGGAGCCAGGACCATTCAATAGGGAAATAAGTCATTTTTTAAAAAAGATTTATTTATTTATTTGAGAGAGACAGAGGGAGACAGTTGGAGAGGGAGAGAATCTTTCAAACAGACTCCTCCCTGCTGAGCAAAGCCCTATGCAGGTCTTGATCCCACCACGCATAAGACCACAATCTGAGACAAAGCCAAGAGTCAAATACTCAACCAACGGAGCCAGCCAGGTGGCACAGGGAAAGAAGTCATTTCAACAAATGATGCTAGAACAACTGAACATCTACAAGCAAAAGAATGAAATTGGACCTCCATCTCATAGCTTATGCAGAAATGAACTTAATATGTATCAAAGAACTCAATGGAAAACTATAAATTCTTAGATGTAAACACAGGTATAATTCTACGTAACATGGATTAAACAACATTTTCATAGATATGACACCTAAAACACAAACAACAAAAGAAAAAAAATAGATAAATTTGACTTGATCAAAATTAAAACTTTTTGTGCTTCAAAGGCAAGAAGCACATGACAAGATGCTCAACATCATTAGTCATTAGGAAAATGCAAAACCACGATACCACTCCACCTCTACCAAAAGGACTATAATTAAAAAGCCAGAAAATAACAAATATTGGCCAGATGTGGACAAATTGCCTTATATCTTGCTAATAGGGATGAAACAGTGGGGACACTATGGAAAATAGTCAGCAATTCCTTAAAAAAAGTTAGACATAGTTACTACATGACCCACTAATTCCACTCCTATGTATATACCCGAGAGATTTACAGCACATGTTCACAAAAAATGGGCATACAAATGTTCATACTAGCATTATTCGTAAGAGTTAAAATGTGGAAACAACCCAAATGTTCATCGACTAATGAATAAATAAAGAAAATAATGATATATCCATACAATGAAATATTATTTAGCCATAAAAATGAATGAACTATTAATACATGCTACAATATAGATGAACCTTGAAAATATGCTTTGTGAAAGAAGCCTGGCACAAAATGCTGCATTTCTATGAATTTTATATACAATGAATTTGTTATGGCAGGAATAAAAAAAACTAACACAACTGTGGATAGCATTTCAAATCACTGTATTGTACACCTGAAACTAATATAATAATGTATGTTACTATACTGGAATTCAAAAAAGGAGGGGGGAACTCATATAACTGTGAAAGCCAGCGTGCTTTTTTTTTTTTTAAGATTTTATTTATTTATTCATGAGAGATACAGAGAGAGAAGGAGGCAGAGACGGGCAGAGGGAGAAGCAGGCTCCATACAGGGAGCCCGACATGGAACTCGATCCCAGGACTCCAGGATCACGCCCTGGGCCAAAGGCAGGCGCCAAACCATTGAGCCACCCAGGGATCCCCCCAGCGTGCTTTTCTATGCAACAATTTAACACTACTACATTATGATCAAGTAAACCTAATTTTGTGGAAGTCATTTAATGCACTCTCTTCAAAGAGTTCCAAATGCTCACTTCCATTTGATGAGAGCCAAGACTGATGCACAGCTGTCTTCTCATCATGAGGACATGGAAATGACCATCAGCATGTCTCCCCACAGACAAGGCCTCCAGAATTTATCTGTGACCCCCTGCCTGAGAAGGGCCCTGGCCAACATCAAGTGAACTTGATTTCCTGCTTTGTACCTTATATAAATCATTCAATTCAGCACATTTGTCAATTGTCTTCCAGAGAAGCCATTTGTCAGTCCCCAAGGAAATTCAAGATTAGTACATTGAGGCCCTAGCCTCAAGGAACCTGCAATGGTGGGAGAGATGCATGTAGATTTCCTGCCATATGATAAAGACCAATCATCAAAATTTCAGCAGATATTTTCTTTGAGATGCTACAATGGGAATGTCAGGGAGACCATATATGCATGGAAATCTCCCTCTCCAATTGAGGCTTACAAGTATGGATTATGGATAATTCCTTAATCCCAGTTGAGAAGTATCTGAAGGGAGGAGGAGAGGATGTGAAGATGGAGGATGGTACCGGGTACATATAACTTAACCAGGTACTATGACAGAGATGATTAGTATTTAACCTTAACTTTGATTCTTACAGACAGTGTGATTTGGGGCAATCCATGAAATTCTTTCGTGCCTTTATTTCTTCATATAAGGATAATAATAGCACCTATTTCCAGTGATTGTTTTGGGGATTAAATAAAAGAATATGAAGTGCTTAGCAGACAGCCTGGTACGACTTAATAACTGTTCAAACCCCCTAGGTCCCTCCTTGCCCAGTTGCTTCTGGAGGTACTCTGATGAAATGAAGCTGGTGTGGTGTGTTTTTAGCGAGGATTACTGCTTGGAGTTAACAACTTAAGGCCTTTGGGAGAATTTTAAGGTGGTTATAGTTCAGTTTTTCCCTTACATATTTGGGATAGATCTCTAAAACTGTAACTTGAAACCTGGCACTATTAGTAGAATTCTAAATGTTTACTATTACCAATATTACCAGTAATGCCAAACACCAATTAAGCCATCTAAACCACCATTGCTGGGCTCATTTGCCACTATCCTGTATATGCAATGTATACTTTTTTTAAAAAAAATATTTTATTTATTTATTCATGAGAGACACAGAGAGAGAGGCAGAGGGACTCCTGGAACTCCTGAATCACAACCTGAGCCAAAGGCAGATGCTCAACCCCTGAGCCACTCAGGCGCCCCTGCAATTTACACTCTTAATTGTTGACTCTCCAATACAAAGATTCAGAATGATCCAGCATTTCCGTTATTGATAAAATAATGCAAAAGCCATTTGCATTAGAACCAAAGCTTCTCTCCTACACATTCCAGGTTAATACTATTTTTTATTCTAGCCAGCATGAAAATGTATCGCCTTATAAAGTCTTATTGAATAACATGGAACTGAAAACAATACAGACTTTCCTAGTGGCCCACTTCCTCTTTAGTATAATTCTTGATTATGGAGACTCTTGACCACTGGAGGAAATATTCAACATAAAATGAGTTAGCTGATTCATTATGCTCTGAATTCAAATAGATCCGTACACATCACTAACAATGTCCAACCATTTAGTTACCCATATTTTGGTCATCTCAGTTATAATATTTTCTTTTTCTTTTCTAGAGGGACAGTGTGTATGTGAACAGTTGGGTGGGGGAGACGGGTAGAGGGAAAGAGAGAGTGAGAATCTTAAGCAGGCTCCATGCCCAGCACAGAGCTGAGGATCCATCTCACAACCTGAGATTATGACCTAAGCCAAATCAAGAGTTGGATGCTTAGCTGACTGAACCACCCAGGTGCCCCAGTTAGAATATTTTCTTGATTTATATCTGTTAACTCTATTACTTGTGTAGCTTTTATAACCTAGTTCACCAGCTCAGAACACAAATTTGATCACATCGTGTAGTCTTCAAATGAAAACAGCTTGATCCTCCATTCATCAGAATTACAAGAAGCCAGGATCTTTCAAGGTCATCCTTCCACATTATCTAAGAACCCCAGATATTCCCTCATTCTAGACAGGCCTAGCCCTACTTCTGGATGCCTCTCAAAGAACAGCTAGAGTACAAGACTGGGCCACTAGACATTGCAGCAACTCCCCTTTGTTGTTGGTCCCACACTCTGAAACATCTTTGTGCAGCATTTCACTTGCCAGTTCAGATTGGTGTTCAGACCTTATCTGTACTTGGGCTAATAAAAATTGGTTCATGGTGACATGTTCAGCTCTTATTCTCAAAGCAGGTCCACATTGTGCCAGAACTAGCTCTTCTCTGAGTCTAGGTGGTGTCTATGAGCCAGGAGTCCTACTCTAGACTGCTTTCCCTTGTGGGGATTTCCCTCCTGGGTGGTCTTCACTTTCTTCTTCTACCAGAAGACCTCAGTTGAGACTCTGAATCCAGCAGAAGCATCTAAAGATGTTGAATCTCAAAAAAACTGGGAATGTGGTAGAGCTGGCAATGCCATTTTCCTTTTATAAGCCTTCTGGATATCCATGGAAATGTCCTCATTTTTTCCCACAGTGATCAGATCTACACACCAGGTTGTTATTTGGAGGGGCTGTCTTTGTCAAGCCCAATTTCTCAACAGTGACATCACTGAGAGGAGTCTTTCCAGTGACTCCCAGAACAAGCTGCATGGGAACTTGCCATATCCACTAATTGCTATAACAGATTTTAGAAGTTATTTTCTCTAAAGGAAAGAAAAAATGTTATCATTCCAGTAAGACACTATGCAAGGAATTCACAGAAGAAAATTCAGTGGAGATAAGTTTTAGAGTTGGCCTGATATCTCTCCTTTTAAATCATGTTTCTGCTATTTAGCAGCTGTGTGTGCTCAAGCAAGCAACTTGATCACTCTGAGCCCATGTAATGGCTCCATTAGAAAGTATCTATGGCCTTAAATAATGAAGAACTGAAAAATAATAGCTTAAACAAATTAGAATTTTAATTTTTCTTCCATAAGAAGTCCAAAAGTAGGCAAATGCAGACACTTGTTCATAGCTCAAGATGGCAGAGCCAAGGACTCCATGTTTCTCTTGGCATTTCTTGCATAGTTATAAGACAGCACAGATCTAGCTGGCATATCACATGTCAGGCAGTAGCCAGGAGGAAAGAATGGGAAGAAGGAAGTGTCAGTGCTTGTTTCAGGAAAGCAAGAGCATCCCAGAAATCCCTAGCCAACTTTGATTTACATTTTATGGGCCAGACTGTGCTACATGGCTACTCAAGAGAGTCTGGGAATAGGAATTTTAGCTTTCTAGACTCTAAAGTATCAGGAGACACTGAAAAATGGTTGTAGTAATAGATGTGGGATAAATCAGCCTACTCTGTTTGGCAGACAAGCAGAGACCTAAACTAAGGGCAATAGCAATGAGGATGAAGAAGTGTAGACAAGATTGAAGCTAGAGGCAACAATGTTCTTTGAGTAACTGAGGGTGGGTGCTGATGGGGAGGGCAGAGGTCAGGAACCACGTCTTATTTTTTTAGTAGCCTCCTGAAGAGTCTAATAAAGTCCTCAAGATAAACTGGGCTGTGAAAGATTGGTCCCCAAATGATGTTCGGATTTGCAATTCTTTGGGCGTATAGCATGACCCCAAACTCCTTTTCAGGGACCCAGGCCGTGCAGAACAATGGGAACCATCTATTGGCCCTTGCTTGATGTTTAACCAAAATTTATGTCGAAATATATTATTAGAGATCTTTTCCTGTTTTCATTTAGTGCCTTTATTTTAGTGACTGATTCAAACAAAAATTCAATCACTTTGTATTAAAAGGCATTCCCGTGGCATAAATGGGGGATGGACAGAGGGCCTGATAACCTCTGAAATCCTGGCAGAGGCCCGGGTGAGTGAGCTCGGTTTCCATGAGAACTAGTGGGTCAGTCTTGTGGAGCCCCTTTTACATGGGTATCCTATTATTTAACAGGCACTGTAAATTGAGACCAGCATCCTGATTCTCAAGCAGCCTGGCTTTTATTGGAAGTCTCTGCCACGTTTAAACATCTTTAATACATTTTAAAAATAGAATTGTAAAAGGCAGCAACCAGACTTCAAAGCATAGACATGTTGGCCAGAATTGTGAAGCTGGCGACAATTTTCACTGGTTGTAAAGCTCGTGGAGCCTCTTTCAATCCCCAGAACAACTGACGAGCAAGGGGCTTGGTGTACGTTCCTCACGAGTGTCTCCTGGATGGGCCTGAACAGGCCAACTGTGGGGCCCAGAGCTGTCAGGGAGGGACCTACCCCCCTCAGGGTAGATGCAGAAAGCTCCAGCCCGAGCAGTCAGGCCCCAGCAGAGCTGAGAGAAACTAGGTTGAAATGAAAAGAAACAAGATGCGAGAAGGGACTGGCCACCCTTTCTGAGCTTTGGTTCCTCACATCCCTTATCTCTGGCCCAGGACTTCTTTCCCTGTGAAGGTTTCAGACATCCCCTGCCCTCACCCAGGCTAATTCTCTTTTTCACCCTCACTGAACTCCATACAGACTCTTACTACACGTCGTGTTCTGTATCCTGTTGTCAACTCTAGACTGTGAGCACGTTGAAAGAAAGGCCTGTATCTTATTCATCTCATGCACACAGCAAATTAAATATGTGTTTGGAGAAAGTTGAGCCCCTCGGGAGAACCTGGGCAACAGGATCTGGATTGGGGGAATTACGAAGGGAGGTTTGTCTTTCCTTAACCTGAGGCAGAGGTTGTCAAAGCGTGTTCTCTTGAATCAGCAGGAGCAGCATCAATTGGGGACTCTAGAAATGCATATTCTCAGGCCTGGCCCCAGACCTGCTGAATAAGAACATTTGATTTGGCAGCGTTCTCCAGAGAAACAGAACCAATAGGATGTTCAGAGAAAGAGAGAGAAAAAAAAGTGATTTATTACAAGGAATTGGCTCACAGGACTGTGAAGGCTGACAAGGTTCCAAGATCTGCAGGGTGAGTCAGCGAGCTGGAGACCCGGGAGAGCCAATGGTGTGCTTCCCACCCAGAGGCCAGCAGGCTAGACACCCAGGAAGAGCTGATGTTGTAGTTTGAGTACCAAGGCACGGAAACAAAGCCAGTGTTCCAGTTCCAGGACAAATCAGGCACGGAGGAATTTCAAAAACAAAGCTTCCAGGTGATTCTGATGCCCACAGAAGTTCAAGAACCACTGACATTGCTTTCTAATTTCAGTTCCCTCATCTGTAAAATAAATCTAATAGTAACAACCTCAAAGGCTGTTCCAAATATAGAATTAGATGATGTATGTATAGTGCTTAGTCTGGAACCTCATGCATATTCATCACTCAGTAAAATTATTGAGAGATGAATATATTTTGGTTTGCTTCCTTTTGCTGGAATTGTCTTCTGGAGAATATTTCCAATATTGGCGTCATCCCGTGGTGCATTTGGGTTACTCATTCAAGAGTTTCCTTTGGTTCATCTAAGGTTCCAAGTTCACCCAGCTAAGCCCTGTCCTTGCAAAGTCCTTGTAACTTGGCCTGAGCCAAGCATGAATCCTGTTTACCTCATTAGGCCCTGCCCTGTGCCTCAGGTACCAGGGAAGACGGACTTCAGGCGGCAATCACTATTTGTGCTGTAAAGGGAATAATCATCTGGACCCCCAGCTAGCCTAAACAGGAAAGGATAGGGCCTCAAAAAAAATGGCTCCTCAGAAGAAAGTTGGAGCAGAGAAGGGTCTGAGACAGCTCCCTCTTTCCCAGGAGCTGCTACACATCACACTCCCCGTGGGCTGTGCTGAAGCACCACGGGGTGGTTGAAAGCAGCTAAGCTTTATGCATTTCAGACCAATGAAATCCCTGTCCTTTCTCTCTCAAAGAAATAAAGCTTTGAAAATTATTATTATTACTGTTCTTTTAATAAGTCCACACTGCCTCCCTGGTCCCTCCTCCCATGGGCTTCCATTCATTTTCCTGTCAGAGTCTGGTCATTGAAGCCCGCAACTCCCCACGTAGGTAAAGATGTAGCACCCTTCTCTGCTGGGCTGACCCTTCCTGGAGAGGCCCAGTGGGGGTGAGTTATCCCCTGGTGAGACTTTTCTCATTAGCCCTACAGGCAGCGTGTATTCCAGCCTGGTCAGCCTTAGGCTCTAAGCAAAGAACTTCAAATATTTTACTAGAAATTAGTTAGAGGTGCTCAGAACGTGACAATTAGTTTATTACTACTGAATATGCTTTGTCTGAAACCGGCAGAAATGGGAAAGGGGAGACCACTCCGCTCAGATGACTGGATAGAAAGGAAATAGCCAGGGGAGAAGACATCAATTGAATCCTTGATATCACTATAACTCGATCTCCACTGGCTAACTGACCATCTAACACAAGTACTGGAAACAAGTTTGAAAAGGCCACTAGCTGATCAAACAATGTGAAGCTGATAAATACCAGAATATCATTCTTGCAACGTTTCTCAGTTGACTTGGTATTACCGATTATACAAAGATGACTGAGGCACAGCCCCCGGCCTCAAGGAGCTTATAGTTCAATATGAGAAATAAGACACCTACACAAATGTTACAAAAACCTAAAGCACACAAAGATCAAGGAGAGACATTTAAATAAACATACCATAAACATTCGGAGAGAAGAGACTTCTATCTGGTCAGAGATTGGGAAAGGCTTCATGGAGGAGGCATTTGAATCAGACTTTGAAAGAAGCCCTAATATATTAAAAAACAAAACAAAACAAAATATGGGAGACCCTGATATTTGTCTCCTTGTGTTGATTGCCTTCCCAATTCACTTCTTTTCTGGAAGAGCCAGCTTCCCAGTTTAGAGACTGACAATGCCAGATAGTCATTTTTCCAGTCTTCCCCGAAGCAAGAATGTGGTCTCTTAACTCAGTGTTGTTGGCTAATGATACTGAAGAAAAGTTGGTAGGGGACTTCCCAAAATTTTGGGGAAAATCTTATATTTTGATTTAAAAAAAAAAAAAGAACAGAAACTATCTTCTTTCCTGCCTTGAACATTGTCTCCCAAGGCTGTGATGCTTGGAGTTGTGGCTACCATCTTGGTATGTGGGGGAAAAGCAAGAGAATCACAGATAAGCAAATTTTCTTCCTAGACATAACCAATCCCAGAACTTCCTACTTTTAAACTTTTTTTACATGCAGGAAGAATTTTTTATTCATTAGGCCACTTTTAGTTGGATATTCTGTAACCTGCTGCTGAAAGCATCTGAAGTGATATGCAAAGATTATGGAAATCCATTCAGAAAGGGAGAACATAATGAGCATAGAAATGAGGTAAGGCCACGTAGATCATGCTTATTTTTGGCAAATGCTTATAGAATATGGAGAAAACTAACATGAAACAAGGCTGGGAAGTACAGGCCAAGTTCTAGGAGAATGCCATGACTAAGATAAGGTACATGATTTTACTCTGAAGCCAATGGTGGGAAGACATGAAAAGCATTTAAGCAAGTTATTGCCCTTACAGAGCAGGGTAATAGGAAAATTAATACTTGGACAGAGACGTAGAAGAAGAGAAAGACAGAAGGTGGGGGAAAATGTGTGCAAAGAATCTGACTCAGGGGTTATCAAGAATGTGTTCACATTATACTCCCCTGAGGAGGTTTAAAAAAAATACTGAAATCTGGCTTTCCCCCTCAGAGCTATCGATTCAGTTGGTCTAGGATGGGTTGCTGACCTGATGTTGTTGGTGGTGAAGCTCACTACATGATCACATGTGCAGCCACTGTTGAAAACCCCTGGTGCAGCTCACCTGGGACTGTGGCAAAGGAGAAGACGATGGATGGACCATGGAAGCAGAATGGGTGGGATGCAGGGGATGAAGGAGAAGAGAGGGTCAAAGATCTCAAAGACATCTTTCAAGATGGAGTGACTGGGAGAATGGCAGTGCCATTTATAGAAATGGAGAAGCCAAGAGAAAAATCAAGTTTAAGGAATAAAGTTCAATTTGGGAAATACTGAATCTGAAATATCAGGAGCAAGCTCTGTACCATACAGATGACAGCGTTCTGAATCACCTACACTGGGGGATCACTGATGCTTTGAGGGATGTTGATTCACCAGAGAGAGAGAACATGGAAAGAAAGACAAGGACCAAAGACTAAACCTTGAAGAACATTAAGGAGAAAGGGGAAGGAAAGAACACCCCCAAAGAGGGCCACTTTGTGGACTTAAAATCGAATGCTCCTCGTCCACACAGACTAACGTATGGATACACAGGTCCCTGGTGGAGACTAGACATCAAATGTTAGGCTGGTGCTATCACCGAGTAATTCAGTAGAGTTGCCCACCCTTCCCATCCCACAGTACGGCTGATCTGGGATATGAAGTTCTCCATCCAGCCTCACCTTCACAGTAGGAAAAAAAAAATACTACCCACAGAGTAAATTTGATATTAAAGCGTTAAAAACCAGTGAGCAAAGGTTTCAAAGGATATTCTTGAGTACACTTCACGCCTTTAAAGAAAAAAATGAAATTTGTTCATCAGCCTCACCGATGAGGCCACGTGGTCAGGATTGGGAGGCTGAGATTTCCTGATCAGAAGATGTAAATAAAGATGCTTAAAACTCTTCCTTCATCTTTCACAGCTTTCTTCATGAAGAATTGGACAAACGCAAATTCCAGACCTCTCCAGTTCATTGTGATCGTAAATGTGATAACACTTGGGACCATTGAGCAATATTATTGTGTGAATTATTGTTATTTAATGACATTCATATCTACCTATTAGTTATTAATATTACTAAGATACTTAATACTGACTCAATTAATTCTATTAATTGCAATGCAATTATCATTAATATTAATTATAATACACTTATGTCTAATATTAATTATCATATTTAATTAATATTATTAAGTATCACTCTCATATAGCGAGAGCCAACATTTTTTTTTAACAAAAACTTCCTTGGGCCTGTAGCTCTTTATACGAGAGTGATTTCAAGGAGGTAGAATGAATCTGCTTCAGATTGCACGGAAATTGTTTCTATTATTTTGCTTTCTCTCAGCAAACCATATAATAAGAGGTATACGAGGTAGTGGTGAGGTTTGTAGGATAATAGAAAATCGTGGGCATGTTTGCGAAAGTAGAGTTTCAGGCGGTTCCTATCAGGGCGAAGGAAGAAACTGCAGAAGTTATCAGATACTTTTATAATTAAATTTGGTATGAATTCAAATTTCTCAAACTTTGAAGGAAAGGTCTAATGAGAAATAACCCATGGCCTCTTTTACTGTTTGGTAGTAATTGCTTCGTTGTAAAATGTTCACAAACCTGAACTTCTTTAGGCAAAATTCCTAATTAGGATTTCTATCTGGGATAAATGTACGTTTGCTTAAAATCAGTCACCCATCATGCAAGATACAAAAAAAGTTTTGGCTACAGCTGAGGTTAATTACCTTTAGTACTCAAACGAAGTCGGTTGCTATAATGGTTATACCACTGAGAAAGAGATAACTACATTCACGCGTTTCTCTGGAGCCTTCTCATGTTCATGCATGACCTTGGAGGTCCTTCCCAGCTCCATGAGCCTAGGATTCCACGATGAATTGTACCTGGCATACTTTCACTGCTGTCTTAAGGAAAGAGAAGTTTGGCTGAATTCCAGCTTATTTTTTACTTTCAAAAATACTTAAGTAGTTTCATACAGTGAAGTGTTTTTAGCCATATAAAATGATGTTTCTTAAAGAAAACTTAAGGACGAAGAATACTGCACACACCAAAGTACACACACATTATATACATTGTATTATTGCCATTTCATCTAAAAATCTATTAAATAAATTCTACCAAAAACTTTAAATCAGTTATAATGGTCCACTCTGGGAGTTAGAGTAATAGATGATTTTCAAATTTTCCATATTCTGTTCATTGGTAATTTCATGGAGCAAGTAGAAGATACCATGATGAGAAAATGTCTTGAAACACTAATATAGCTTAACCAACTGTCATTTATAACCAATAACCAGAGTTACCACAGGAAGTTATCAAAACATAAAACACACACATATACAAGTGTCAAGATAGGGGTAAAATCCATAAAGAAACATTAATAGTGTTTTGAAAGAAGACATATAGAGATGCTAAAGTCAATTTTCCCTGGCCTCGAGCTTCACAGAGCAAAACAATGACAACACTTGACGCAGACTAGAAAATTATACAGATACTGCAACTTTGTTTGGGTCACTTGGAAGACAGAGATTGGCAAAGTTCCCATGTGACAGGGATTTTATTCTCCTTCATTCATTCAGTGTGATTTCATGAATTGATTTTAAACAGTCCTAGATGATTTTTCAACTCCTACATAGGGTGCCCTGCCAATCAGCTGTCTGACACTCCCATCTGTGAAGGACAGGTTTCCCCAAGCGGATCATAACCAGCCATCCTCAGGTGGGAGGACCATGTGACAGCCACAGGCCTGCCCTTAGAGTGGTCCGAGCATCCTCCTGAGGTTGAGCAGAGACCTTACAAAGCACTAAGGAGAGCGATCTTTCCTTTGGCTTTTATCCACCAAAGCCAAATCGAAACAAACAAAATAAAACCAAACCACACACACACACACACACACACACACACACACACAAAACAAAAATGCTTCTCATTCTTTAGATACAAAGACAAGATCATCCTTCCCCACTTCTTCCTTTCAGTATGACCTGTGGTGACTTTTCCTATCAAAGCCTCCCTTACAATCACCGGATCTAGATAGGCCCAGCACATTCTTGGGAAAGCCTTGCTCAAAACATATCATTCATTTACTGAGTCAAAATGGGTCTTGGCTTTTTAGCACTTAGTGAGGAAAGACTTCCTACGCTCAGCTTCACTGATTTGGGAGAGTCCCATGATGAAATTGGTCTGTATGGGTTGTTACAGACAAAGCTTCCCAGCCCAGTTGAGGAGGATGGAGTTATGTAGGAAGGGAACCTACAAATTAAACATTTACCACCTTTGCCTCAGTATTGCTCATGGTTGAATTTCATTAATTCATTAATTATGCGTTTAATGTCAGGCTCCCTGCTGCACTCTGAAGTTCCTGAGGGCAGGGACTAGATATTGCTTTTGACCTAGCAGAGTGTGTTGGGCACACCACAGGCTTTAAAAAATTTTGTTAAATTATGAAGGAATAATTCTGGCCTAAATCAGAATAGTGGCCAGAATGGGAATAGCAAGCAATTTCATATTTGAATATCTATCCAGTTATCTAAATTACCAAAAATGTCGTACAAAAATCTCTGCACATGCAAAGTGCCCTATTGATGAATACAACAGTAACCAAAATTTTACATGTTTTCTCTGAAATTCAGCATGTAAATTTGATTTATCTACTAACCACTACTAATAATGACATTTGTTTAGCATTTCTGTGATCCATTATGCTAAGTGCTTTAACTGCATAATCTCATTTAATCCTTCTAATGGACCCTTGAGTTGTCATCAACTTAACAGTTAAGGCAATTCTGACTCAGCATTTAACTGATTTGCCCAATGTCCCACAGCTCAGATACCTGACCCCAAAAGCTTATGTGCTTAAGCACAATGAGGTACTTTCTCTAAATTGGATTTGCATTAAGCATCATATCTTATTCAAGATTTTAAGTCATTGATTCAGGAAACTTTATACAGTATCTAGTGTGTACAAGGAATTGAGGGTTAAAAACATTAAGGTATGAGACTCCTCAAGGAGCTCACAAATTGTGATAGCAGAAGACCTACAAATGTAATGAAATAATTGCAATACTATGGCAGATCTGTTACGCTCGGTAGGTAAACCACAGACGAGGCACGGTCAATTCTAACTGGAGATCGGAAGAGGTTTCTCAAAAGAGGTGATCCTAAAACAAGCCTGGAAGAAGGTCCGGGATTTTGGCATGTGTATAAAGATGAGGAAAGCAATCAAATAGAAGGATCATGGAGTATGGGTGTTGCTTAGGAGCTACAGATTTGTCACAGCTGTATCAGACCATGCAAAGAGAGGAGGAGACAGTACAAACCAGAGACAGGAGCCTCTAAGTCAGTAGTTTCAAAATGTCATTCCTAGACCAGTAGCATTAACAGCTCCTGGGAACTCCATAGAAATGTAATACTTGGCTCCCATCCACACCTACTGAATCAGAAACTCTGGGATGGGGCCCAGCCATCTATAGGTTAACAATCAGACAATTGAGAACCAGTAGTCTGAGGTCATAAATTGGAAAGTCACAGAAGACTCTACAAGTTTTTGTGGTTTGGGTTTTTTTCCCCTACATTGTTGCCCAAGTAGAGCAAACAATCTTAGATTGTCAGGACAATGGAATTTTCTTAAAAGCAATTTCGTAAGTCTTTTACCAAATTGTTAGTCTTCAGGGTTTGTTTTTAAAAGTAGCAATTCAATGGCCATTTATAAGGCACAGCAGAACCAACGGTTTCCAAACCCCTGTTCGTGACCTGCATGGGGCCCCAAAATGCCCTCTCGTTGTAGGACATTATGGGAAGAAAATGAATTTGCATGATGCATAAATGGTAGAATGGTTTTATGGTGCTTTATATGACAAGTTCGTGGAAAATGGCAAATAACACTTTTAGTTTATACTCAGCTATAACAACAACTTATTATTTCCAAAGATTAAATTACAGTCTAGCAAAATGAAATGGGCTACATGGTCACTTCTTCATGGCATCCTCCTCGAGTGGCAATTTTTAAATGCGCAAGCTCAGCTAATTGAAAACAGAAGCAGTTATATTCCTAACTTTGATCTTTGAAGTAGCATCTGAGGGTTTATAATATGGGCTGTCCAGAGCTACCACCCTGGGGCTGCCAACCTCTAAAGATGATCTAGTGAGTAAGAAACCTACAGCCATGAACCTGGCCTTGGTAGACTCACCAGATTAAAGATGAGGAAAGCGCAAGTGAAAACAAAGTGAACAAAATGCCTATTAAGCCCTAGACTCTCAAAGAGAAGGCTGGTGACTGAGACTGATTATGGCCAACATCTGTTACCAGAATAAGTCCAAAATGGAAATCCACTATAATGGTTGTTTGTTGTCTTAGCAGAGATTTTTTTCTCCTGTTCAAGTCACTGTTTGACTCACTGTTTGACATTGACACTCATACACACATCTTATGACTCTTTCCAGACCTCTCTGTCCACCTGCTCACATCCTCTGCCTCTTGGCTTATCTATATCCATCCATCTTGAGACTCACCTCAAGTTCCCGTCCTCTGCAGAGCCACTCTTACTGGTCTGATCCATTAGTTCTACTTTAGCAATTTCTGTTGCCTTCATTGTTTATGCCAGTGCCTCCTAAATTTCACCCAACTTTATATTACCACCTATATGAACTTTATGACATATCACCGTTCTATGATTTACATGAATACTTATATATTTTCTTTAACTTGATTCTTTTTGCTAAAATACATATATTTAATTTGATGTTGATCCTAGAAATGGAAAATCAGCATTTGCTGATTACTACACATTAACATACACATATAACTATTTCAGTTACAAAATTTTTTATCCAGGAGCACTTTAAATGATCTTGCCTATTACCAGTCGCCTTGCAATAGAGTTCAGGACAAATTCTATAATGTCATAGGGCACAGGTTCTCAAAATGTGCATCCTGGAGAAGCAGCATTGGAAATTTGTTAAAAATGCAAATTCTCAGGCCCACTCCAGGGATACGGAATCAGAAATTCTAGGGGCAGGACCTACCCCGTGATTTATGTGTTCAGTCCTCTATTCTGTTGCATGCAAAAGCTTGAAAACCAGTGGATTAAGAGATAGATTTTATTGGGGAAATTCATATCTAAGGATCAGTGAGAAGAAACACTGGTTCCTGTTATATACATTGTCTCACACAGAGGTGCTGAGGCAGGTGATGCTGGATACACAATGGGTCTGTGGCGAGTGGAGGGACGGTCCCCCCTTTTTGTTCTTCTTAAAAGGCAAAGATGAGAGTGAGCCTGTCAGGCTAAGATTTGGGGACCAGCTATTTCTAGGAGTCGTCTGGGAAAACCAGCTGCCCAGTATAAATGGGAAGTTGTATCCATTCCTTTCAGGGAAGAGAAGCCTTCAATCCCATGGGAAGCTGAGAAGTTCAAGTGCAGCCTCATTCTGGAGTAGCAGGCACTCTACAACCCCAGCTGGCTTATTGTGGGGGCCATTCCGAGGCAGCTCCCAGAGCCACCTTTAGGTATTCCTGCCTGGTGCACTGTACCAGAGGCGCTACTGCACACTTTGGGAAACACCAGCCTGTCTAAATCAATACAGACTTCCTTCTGGTATTACACTCAAACTATTAAGAAGCTCTCCTATTGGTATATAGTTTTCAAAACTTCCTTGTGTTTTGTCCTCAGGCTCCTTCCTATTTTCCACTGTCTTCTCCATGGCCCTGAGACAGATGTTTTGTGGGTGCCCAGTAAGTATTTAGAACCATAGCACATTAGAACTGGAAGGGAATTAAGAAATTATTTAATCTAACCTCTCATTTCCAAATGAAAAAACCGAGGCACAGAGAAGTTAAGTGACTTGCTCAAGTCATACATTTAGTTAGTGGAGATGGGGTGAAAATCCACATCTTGATTCTCAATGGGCCATTCTTCTAACCTGAGACCATAATCCGTCAATACAGTCACTTTTTATATGGGCACTTTATGCCAAACAGGTAAGGCACATCCCCTACTCATCACTCCCTTGCCAACAGTATAGAAGCATATTACATGTGAGGTTTCTTTAAATTTACTACAATGCTCCCTCCCCTAAAATTATTTACTAAGTGTTTATATTGCCTATGGAGAAAAATTATTTATAAGTAACTTATAAAGAGGACTTACTTGACCAACCAAGATGATTTTTCTTCTGAATTACATCCTAATATGTATAGCTTCTTGCTCTCAGCTTACTCCACTTGGAGCTATGCCCAGCACAATTTACGTCTATGAACTGCTGAACATTTAAGCAAATTAAGTGTCCAAAGAATCAAACACAAATTGTATCTTGGTGATTTATGCCTTCATAAAGCAAAACACATACAGTGTGCTGAGCACAGGCCAGATTTATAGCTCCACTGGTTAGGGAAAATGAATAGACAACTCCTAGAGAACGTGTTGAGAACCACGCATATGTGTTTAATTCTTGACCATGGGGAATTTTCCCCAATGATATTTATCTTACAAATCATCTTCAATGCTAATATGCAATGTAAGCTGAGGATGAAAAAGATGTATAAGAATTCTGGAGAGAGATTTAGAAGCCAGTTAACTTTCACCAGAACCCTCAAAAAGACAGGGATCTGAACAACCCTGGATATTCCATCTCTAACCTAACATCCTTGGGCTATGCTACCCTCTCTTATTAGTGTAAACTAGTCAATTTCACTTAAACATTGGAAGATAGTGAGAAAATACATCAAGAGTGTCAGAGTAAACCAAAGAGGCTGAGTTGACCCAAATCTCTACTGAACTATCAGGCCCTATGACCTTTACAACTACAGTGTCCTACTGAGAGCATAGTGCAGGGAACAAGCATCATGCATTGAAGTCAGAGAAAGAAGTTTGAATCTCAAACTCTTCACTTACTGGCTTCAAGTGCCCATTTTCTTATCTAGAAATGGGGATTAGCAATATCCACTTCAAAGAGGCGTTGTTTGAATTAATAAGATAATCGTTGCATAGTAGCAGCCACTAAGATAGCTCCCAGTGATCCCCACCTCTTGGGACTCACGTGCTCCTCCTGAGTATGGACTGAACCAAGTGACTCTCTGTAGTGTACAAAATATTGCAAAAGTGAAGTCACTTCCAAGATTTATTTATTAAATGCTCTTAAATTAATTAATTAATTAATTAAATGCTCTTTTTGCTTGCCCTTTCTTGCTCACTTTGATGAAAGCCAGCTCTCATGTTGTGAACTGTCCCTGAGAGACCTAGGAGCAAACTACTGAGGGAGACCTCAAGCCAACAGCCAGCAAGGAACTGAGGTCCCTGGTCCAACAGCCAACAACCAGCGAGGAACTGAGGCCCCTGGTCCAGCAGTCCAGGATAAATGGAGTCATGCCAACAAACATGTGAGTGAGCTGAGATGAATATATTCCCAATTGAGTCATAAGGCAATAGAAAGTAGATATCTTGATTTTAGCCTATGAGAGGCACTTAGTCACACCAAAATTCCTGACCTACCAAAACTGAGACAATAAATATTTGTTGTTTTGAGCTGCTAAATTTGGAAGCACTTTGTTATGCAACAATAGACAATTAAGACAGGCTCACTAAGCACTCAGTACAGTACCTGGCACACAGTACATTATAAAGGCTGGCTATTATTGCTACTGATGGCTTTGTGCACATGAAGATTACATACTAATAATTTAACCACTCTACTTCTCTCTATGCTCCCAAATAAAGTTTTGGGACCACAAGAAGCCTTTGCAAATTTGTAACCAATGTTTCAAACTAAATCATGAACATTAGGCCTTCTGGAAGAGCAGACTTTATGGAAATGGCATAAGACAGAATGTCACCTTTTGAGTTGAGAGTCGCCGTCCTGCAATATGTCCCAATCCTGAGATACTCTGGAGTAAATTTGTCCTAGGTGAGTTTCAGAATGCAGGCTTTTCTTTTTTTTTTACTGCAATTCACCGTGGCTAAAATTTCAGGTAGGCGCAAGAGAGTCAATCTTGTGAAACCTGCTTATTAAAAACCTGACATTCAAACCCTACCATGTGTTCTCTTTTGGAGAAAAGCCACAATATAATTGAGTATAGGACACACAAAGATATTTCAATCCAAGGTCAGGTTGTTTATTGTTGTTATCAAAGTCAAACAAAATTTACCCTGAAAGAATAACTGGAGATATGGGAACAGATTTATGTACAAGGATGTTCATTGCAGCATTACTTACAAACATGAAAAAAGTGGGAGACGACCTGAATGCCCAACAAGAGGGGACTCAGCTAATGACTTGTGATGTGTTCACATTGGAATACTATGAGACCATTAAATATGTTTTATAGGAATATTTACTGAGCTGGGGAAATGCTTGAAAGGATTGTTAAGTAAAACAAACAAAAACAAAACAAAAAGACTGGGTATGAAACAATTTGGTAGGATCCAAGTTTTAAAGGAAAAAAAAGTATAATTATGTGCACACAAACATGGGTCTGCTGGGAGATGTGTGGATGTGTAAATGAGTTTTCCTGGCCTTCCCTCCTTCCAACCTTCCTGTCCGGACCCCCCACACACACACCGCCCCCGTGCAATACATGGTATATTTCCATTTCCTGCCAAAGGTTAAGTCTTGTTGCAACTGCTATAGTTACTGTTGTCAGAAAATAGAGAAGTATAGGAAAGAACAAAGGAAGAATGGAAAACTTAGCAAAGAGAGTTAATTGAATTTATATAGCGAGGAAAGAGGGGAGGGAGAGAAACGGTGACAGTGAGGTGGGCTACAGGTAGACACGGAGATGCTGACCCTGTGCTTCTTTTTGACAAACCTCTGATAGACCCGGAGCACCATCAAGTGTGGCATCGGAACAGTAAAGATTGAGCGTTCAGGTCCCTTTGTTAGCCTCTAGGGGGTGCCCGAGACCCCTCACATGCTACCGCCATTCCTTCCCCTAGAGGAGTCTAACTTAGAGGCCAGAGGATGTATGCTGGGCCCTAGTGCCAGAGGCTTGTTCTTCAAAGGAAGGAAGGAAGAGTTTAAACCAGTGTCTGTGAACTATGACTTCATCTTGAATTCATTTTTTGATATTTGGATGTGCGTTTGGTGCAACAAGATAAGAAATGCTTCCTACACGGGAAGGCCCAGGGCAGAGCCACCTGGAGCAGCTCAGCTCAAGGCCTTGCCAAAATTTTCTCTTCTTTGTCATGTTTTTCCTTCTGCTCTTCTTTGCTTGTTGTTTGCCTTCACTCACCAGCCAATTGATAAGCTCCCGCAGGGCTTCTGAACTGAGCAGAAGTACCAGTGAGTTGGAATCTGGTCACACGTGGGGGTCTTGATCAAACACAAATTCTGATTTGGTAGGTCTGAGGTGGGGCCTGAGATTACATTTCTAGCAAGCTTCCAGAAGATGCCGGTGTTGCTGGTCTATGGATAACACCTCATCTCAAGGCACAGAAGTGAGAGCTTGGGTGTGTGCATAGAGGGTATGGACCATGGAGGTTGTCTCACCTGCTTTTAGTATAGGCCTTGGATTAAAGGCACCAAAGGAGACTTTGTGGTTTCCATGTGATTCTATCTAGGTCATCAGGTTCTAAATGAGGGTGTAGCTTTTAAGCATTGTAATACAGAATAGAGTGGTTTTGCTTAGAATGCCTGCCTTAGAGTTCCTCTAGTCACTGAGGGCTGCAGGGGAAGTCAGATGATTCAGAGATCCAGAGATCCTCCGGCTGCTAAAATCACAGATGCTTTCAATTTTCTCCTTTGTGCGTCTGTGGTCTTATTTTCTCTAATAAACGTGTATACTTCTTCATTGAAACAAAAAATTCAGATAAGAGTTCTTCACTGATTTCTTATTACACAATCTTTTTGGTTTTTATTGGTAAAATGCAGATTATTCTTGTTCTCAGAAAAATAGTTCTCTGTGGTTTTTAATGATTTCCGATGTCTAGGAGCAGCTAATGATTGGCTAAGAAATAGAATGACACAGGTTCCACTTGAAAAAGAGAGGAGTCAAGAGGAGTTTTCAGCATTATCAGAGTCAAGTCCACAGAGGACAGGTCCTGTTTATTCATTTTTCCCCATTGAGGAAAGAAGGAAAGATCAGTTTGTATTTTAGCAGAAGGATCGAGATTAGCATTGGAAAATCATTTCCCAATGGTAAATGTTCTTAAGTGGAGAAACGGGTTATCAAGGGAGATTTGTAATCTCGATCCTTGCAGACCTTTAAAAAAAATCTATATATGTGAATTATTAAATTTGTAGATGATGTGTGGGATATAAAAACTCCCCAAAGGATATATCCTTCTTACTTCTCATATTTTGGCGGCTTCCATTTGCCAAAAATTAACGTGAAATCAGGGGGTCCAAATTAATGCTAGTAATCACAAAAGAAAAATGTTGTTAGGATCCCAGCTGCTATAAATAGTTTAAATAATGCAGTCCAAAAGCAAATATAAATGATTTTTGGTTAACCACAGTTTGGGATTACCCACACCACTGCTCTATTAGTATAGGTAATTGAAAATTGACTCTGTAATCAATCCCCATTTCTTTGATTTAATTCAGGTGAATTCCTCACCAGGGCCAAGGGAATACACTCTATGGCCTCACAAAGCCCATGTGGCCCGAAGGACCTTTGGTTATGATATTCAAGGGTGACAGATTATTGACACAGCACAATTATTCAAGGCAAAGCAGTTAAATTTTCCCCTTTGATACCAATATATTTCCATTAAAATTTAAATAAACTTTTAATTTTATTGAATCAGTATGAAATCTGTATATAAGTTGCTTTGGTCTTTCTGGGATCATATGAAAGACTGAAGAAAATACCATCTTCCTCTTTTCCTAAAGATCGCTGTCAACGTGGTTTTGACATGCTGATGCCATCCTGAGTGTGGGCAGTGGTGTAACGTGGTAAACAGTGACCTGATCTCATCTCATCACAGACCTGATCTTCCCATGAGGGATTCCATCTCAGTGATAAGTACTGCCATCTACCCACTGTCAGGGATGACACTCGAGAGCCATTTCTTTCTGCTCACTCTCCCTCATATACTGCATCCCAAGCCCAGCCAATGCTACCTTTTCTCCATCTCTACAACCACTGGTCCAGGCTACCAGATTCCCTCATCTGACTCCTTCTACAACTCCCTAATGGATCTCTTTGTTTCTAAACTCACCATTCTCTCCCCTATCTAATCCAGACTATGCATGCCAGCCAGATTGATTTTTCCTATACAGTCGATCTAAGTGTACCACTCCCTGGCTTAAAGCTCCAATGAAAGACCGCATGTTGTGGGATTCTATTTATAGAGGCAAGAACATAGATTAGTGACTGCCTAGGACCAGGAGGGTTGGAGGGAAATGGGTAGTGACTACCAGTGGGTATGGGGTTACTTTTGGGGATGATGAAAATAATCTAAAATTGATTGTGTTGGTAGTTGGACAATTCCGAATATACTAAAAACCACTAAAAATAAGTGAATCATATGGTACGGGTATTATATCTTCAAAACACTGGTTGTTTTTATTTTTATAATAAAACAACTTTGTAATGGTTCCCAATTGCTCTTCATATAAAGTCTGAGATTATTGACATGGTCTGTGATGCTCTGCATGATTTACCCTCAGTCCCAGGCTTATTCGGACCCTATGCCTATGTACTTAAACCATCTTGAATTTCATTGGGTGTCTTAAACTTGGCATCCTCATCTGGCCTCTGGATTATTGCACTCATTTCCTCTGCCCTCCTCCCCAGAACAATCCCCCCAATTTTCTACTGGACATATTCAAATTTGGTTCAATGGATTCAAGTTTGGTTCAAAGGATTCCATTTATTTCCCACTAGAATTATGTACCCAATGTGAAACTGACTTACTGACCAATGGTATATATGTGTTACTTCTGTTTCTTCACCAGCTCGTTGAACTAGAAGCTCGTTCTAATTTTCATAACTCTAATAGATTCCATCTCAAAAGTTACCAAAAGGCAATTATTAAAGCCATGAGTGGTTTTTTCTTAGTTTTCATTTTGGACCCTGACTTTTTTGCAGCCATAAATATTATCTCCTTCTACCTAAGCCAGTGCTTCTCAAAGCGTGATGCCAGGACCAACAGTAGCAGCATTGCCTAGGACCATGTTTGGAATGTAAATTCCTGGGCCTCACCACATACCTAGTATGTCAGAAACTCCGGTGGGTGGGACTTCGCAATCTGTGTTTTAATAAGCACTCCAAGCGTTTCTGATGTCCACTAAAATTTGAGAACCACTGTCCTAAGCTAATTTGCTTTGGTAAGCTTGACTTTCTCTGTCACAGCAAGAGGTAGAGAGAGCAATCCAGACAGCAAGCCTCCCCGCTGCTCCTAAACCAAGCTAATTCACAAAAGCTCTGTCATTCCCAGCTATGGTTTTCCTTTCATACAGCACTGGCTACCAGGTGGTACAGGCGAGACCATGTGGATTCTTAAATGTACAGTTATTTCCCCTGAATACAACCACAATGGTGGCAAAACAAAACAAAACAAAACAAAACAAAACAACCAATACACATTACTTAAGAAAATCTTAAATTCATACACTCGGTATAATCACTTCTATGTAAAACCCAAGTCAGTCCTTTTTTTTTTTTTTTTAATTTTCATTTATTTATGATAGTCACACAGAGAGAGAGAGAGAGGCAGAGACACAGGCAGAGGGAGAAGCAGGCTCCATGCACCGGGAGCCCGATGTGGGATTCGATCCCGGGTCTCCAGGATCTCGCCCTGGGCCAAAGGCAGGCGCCAAACCGCTGCGCCACCCAGGGATCCCCAAGTCAGTCTTTTTTTATCTTATCCTTTATTCTCTGCACAAACCTCTCTCTAACTCTTTCCCAGACCTTTAAAGAAGGTGGGGCTGTCTAGATCACAGGCTGCTCCATTCCTAATGATGCTTTATTTTATTCATATTTGGTTTTCCTCATTAGGATGCCATTGACACAAGGAAGCCCTGCGGGTGGCACCACCAGGCACAGCAGCCTATACAGTTGACTTCAGATGGACTTTCCTCCACTTCACTAAACTCTAACAGAGCAAGACGATAGAAGTGCCCACTTGTATCTTCCCTCATATTTCTCTTCCCTTGACCCCTGTGATGGTTATTTTCTTCCTACACAGACCAGTTTTATGCTGGTTCTTTCTCATCCTATGCTTCACTGAGGATCTTTCCCAGGGTTTAATTAGATTTCGGTCATTTACCCATATACACTCTTTTTGAGAAGCCATCCATTTGGCTATCAACTCTAATTTAAATGACTCACAAGGGATCCCTGGGTGGCTCAGTGGTTTAGCTCCTGCCTTTGGTCCAGGGTGTGATCCTGGAGACCTGGGATCGAGTCCCACATCGGGCTCCCTGCATGGAGCCTGCTTCTCCCTCTGCTTCTCCCTCTGCCTGTGTCTCTGCCCGCCTCTCTCTCTCTCTCTATGTCTATCATGAATAATTAAATAAAATCTTAAAAAAAATAAAATAAATGACTCACAAAACTATATTTCTAGTTCTTAACTTCTTCCAAACCTCAACTCCACATAGTCAGTTATCTGATGAATGTTACTGATTGAATGTTTCAGATTTCTTCAAATTCAACAATTTCTAAAATTAAACTTGTTATTCTCCTGCCTGAGCCTATCACGCCAGCATCCCTTTTCAGGTAACCAAACTTGGAAAACTTAGAGTTATCCTTGAACATCCTATCAATTTCCATTTTCACTTCTCTGGTCAATTGCAGCTTTGACTGCAATGATATCCTAACAGACTTATTTACCTTTGTTCTTTTTCCATATCCCTAATCCAAATCCATTCTGTTTAGTGTTGCGATTTTTGCTTCTTTGCTCAAAAATCCTCAATGGTTGTCCATCGCCTAAAGATAAAATCCAAAGTCTTTGGTCGACATTAAAGGGACTTCATGGATTTAACAAAATTCCATTTCCAACCTCAAGCCCCACTACTGCCAATACAATCTCTCCCCATATCTCTAAGGGTCCTTCCATGATTACCACGACCACCATCACACCAAGAAAGAGCAGCTAACATTTAGTGAGGGTTTACTGTGTATTAGGTACTATATTAAGTACTTCAAGCTCATCATCTCATTTAGCCATCCTAACAACCTTGTAGAGCTATTATCATCCTCATTATGCAGATGAGGAAACCAAGAATTACCAAAAATTAAATGACTTGCTTGTGTCCAAATAGCTAGTAATTGGTGGAGATACAGTTGCATATAGATCTGTCTATGCCAATAGACATAGCCTATAAATTCTACAAAGGTAAGGACTGTTTCTACTCCCTAGTGCTTAACTCAGTACCTGATACATGTGATACATATTTTTAATGGATATTAAGTAAATTTCAAATTCTGTCCTCTTCACTGTTGAAATTTCTTACTCCTACAGTCCTTTAAATATATTTCTGTTCGTTTCTATTTTTATGCATTTTTTTTAACCCTAGCTCCATTTTGAATATCCATACTGTCATCTCTGTCTTTCCAAATCCTACCCTATTTTCAAGGTACTCATAAAGTCTGGCATCTTTCACAAACCTTTTTCCAGTAAACCAATATTTCTCTGAGATCCTGGAGGAATTATTTTCTTTTCTACTCATTTGATTTTCATCATATTTTGCTGTGTATGATTCCTTAACTTTTCATATGCTTTTTGCCCAAGCAGAGTACTAGTCCTTTTAGAAGAGAGACTTTGAGCTAACTTTCAATAATTAGCACAGAGTAAATGAATGGATCTACAAACAGTGCTTTGGTAAGTATCACACAAATAGATGGGCATTCACAAATTTGTTTTAATGATGTTAATCTTAAGGCAATCTGCTTGTTCACTGCCTTTAAATCATATGCTAAAAGCAGTTGCAGAGGAGTCAATGATGCAATAGAATTTGCCTCTCTGATTTTTTAATGTACTTTATTTCTTTCCTCTAAGTCTTTGGAAGCAAGCTGAAAATTTAACCAAATTATAGACCTTTAGAGCTTAGAAATAACCTTAGAGACCACCAAGCCTCAATAGTTCCCAAACTTTTCCTCACTGAGACTCTCTCATTTTCTTTAATTAACTCCTCTAAACCCCATATTGTGAGAGATGCTTGCCTTTCAGATTTCATTTAAGGAAGAAAAATGGCTTCTATTTATTGACTACTAACTATATGCCAAAAATGTACAAAGTGCTTTACATTATTGTGTTTCAGCCTCATAAGAATTCAGTGGAATAGGCATTATAATTCCCATTTTTAAAATGAATAAATTAAAGTGCAGAGAGGTGGTATTGACTTACCCAAGGTAAATTAAGTGTGAGCATTTGGTAGGAAGGTCACAGGATTTGAACCCAAGTCTAATACTAGAACTCAAGTATATCTGCATCTGTATCCTCTATTGCCTTTTTAATTAAGTGATGCATCTTTCCCCCAAGCTTTGAGTAGTATCATTTGAATGACCTTCTAAACAAAATCAAAGTTGGGTGGACATAACCCAAGTGTCCATTAGCAAATGTATTGGCAAACAAAATGTGATATATACATACAATGAAATATTATTAGGCCATAAAAAAGGAAAGAAGTTTTGATATATGCTACAACATGGGTGGATCTTGAAAACATTACATCAAGTGAAATAAGCCAGACACAGAGGGACAAATGTTATAGGATTCCACTTACATGAAACACCAAGAACACGCAAATTTATAGAGACAGAAAGTAGATTAGAGGTTATCAGGGGCTGAGGGAGGGAATAATGTGGAACTATTGCTTAATGGATACAGAGTTTTGTTTAAGGTGATGAAAGGTTCTAGAAAGAGATAGTGGCAATGGCAGCACAACACTGTGATTATATTTAATACCACTGAGTTGTATCCTTAAAAATGGTACTTTTATATTATATATTTACCTAATTAAAAAAAAAGAAATTGGATTTTTTTTGTTTACCTAGATAAATTTATTGTGTGTACCCATGATTTAAGTTTGTCTATTTTCTGAAGTTTTCTGAAATGTAAAAGTTTTTTCAGGAATGTTCTATTAGTGGTTCTCCAAGCACTCCAATGGGAGGACAATGACCAACCTCTCATAGTCACACACTTAGATAAACAAAATAGGTCTCCTGACTCCCGGTTACTTCTCATCCTATGTGTTAGAATAACAAACAGAATAGGACATTCTAATAATCACTTTTGTAACCCCAGCAATCTTGTGAGAATCTTGGAATCCCACTGATGAATGATCCTCTAACCCTTCCCCCTGGCTGGAACAACAGAGCCAGGGGCATTACCACTCTTGATGGCACCTGTCCCGCCCCTCTCCCACTCTTGGGAAAAGCATGGAATATACATTATGGAGAAAGATACAGACGGGAGATCAAGAGAAAGGCAAATGAATAGACACTTGAAAGGACTGAGAGAGGTGAAAAGGTAGGCATATGATGAGACAGAGAAGGGAGATGCTAGTCTCCTATGTCAGACCTTCCTCCTACCCCTGTGAACACAGCAGAAGGCTGGCAAATGAACACTTGGTGGGGAAAGCCGCTGATTATTGCTGTAAGGTAAGGGACTTTCTGATATTTAATTCAGAGGCCTTGGGGTTCGGAGGGCTTGACACCCCTCCAAGAGTTTCCCTCCCTCCTTACCCCTCTGTTATTGTTTCTTTCATCCCCTCCCCCCTCTTTTCTTCCTCCCTCCTTCCTTCTGTTTCCCTTCCATGCTAGAATACTTTCATACTTTGAAGACACTTTTCCCTTACTGATGCTGAGAGGAAAGGGTATGAATAGGAGAGAGAGGAAGTAGAGAGGTGACTTAGTGGGATGTGTGGGGCTTTATGTACAAGAAGATGAAGGTTCAAGAGCACACAGGTAGGTATTCCATCCTCCCCTGTATTCCCATATGACCTCCGACTTTTCTCTCTTCTTTTATTGTTTTGTAGTTACTAGTTTTGGTGTGACCAAGCCTTTGTAATTCCCAACTTTGTCTTCCACAATGCCCTCATTTGTTGATGTCTGCCCACCTGCACTCAAATCCCATATTCTGAAAAAACTACTACACTATAAGCTCCTTAAGAGCTGGAGCATCCTGTTAGTCATCTTTGTATCTCTGGCATCTAGAAATGCTGGATGCTCAATTCATGTCTGTCAACTGAATGGGTAAACAAATAAATGTGAGTTGTCTGAACAAAGCACTAAGCCTTGAGATTGGTTTCATGCAAGGCTACTTAAGGGTGTGACAGGAAGGAATGTTTTAAATGAGGACTATCCCAGGAAATCAGGAATATTAGATCCCAAAAGAAAAAGGGGACCTTGAGTTTCCCTTCAGCTTAGTGCTGTGGGTTCACAATGTAGAGAATAGGTAAGGCTTTGCCGCCGTCTTGTAGAGTGATATAAAGACGGAGCATTATTTGTGCTGAAACTTTCATAAAGCTACAACTGAATGAGGATGTTAATGACCAACATAGTCGATTTTTTCTAAATATAGGGGCAAAGAAAATTAAATTTCGAGAAGCTGTGGCTGAGGCAGTAGAGCATTTGGGTTATTTTCAAATCAGCATTGAAAGCTGCTCTTTTTGAAAAGGTCCACGTCAGTAAATCAGAAAACCAGAATGGAGAGAGCACTTGGGAAGGCTCACTGGTGAGTTTTATCTCGTTTGTCATCTTTCAGGCTCTGTTTCTGGCTTCCTTTCATGGGAAGCAAAGAGGAGCACAGGGGCGCTGGTTTGGGCTCAACTCTGCATCACTTGGGCCCAACGCCAACCTTTAAATGGGTTTTGTGGGACCAAAGGCACTATATCCAGGCTTTGCCATGCCCACAAAGAAAGTCAGCCAGCTGCAAAAAAGCCAGTGTGCCCATGCCACATTTTGTGCCAAATTGGAAAGCCCTAGATCGGCCTTCTACACCACCACCTGTACCACCTTTGCTTGGTTTCCTTGGGTATGGGCCATGAGAAATCTTCAGAAAGGTGCTGTGTTCTCTCAGCCTAAGAATGTGGAGAACAGGTGGAGTACTGGGTCTCGTTGAGGGGTGAGGGAAGACAATTGGAGAATCATGCTCTAAACCTACATCATGCCAGCATGTGATTTTCAGAAACTTAAAAAAAAAAAAAAAACAAGATAATAAAAGGAGACACATGGGATAGGGAGATTTTTGAGAAAAAGGCTCATTTTAATAATGTCTGCAAAATACGAACCACTGAAAATCAGCAAGTAAACCTCACTTTATAAGATGTTATGTTTATGTTTCCATGCCACTTAAGGACCAAGATTTCAATAGCATTGAATGTGATAGAATGCTGCATCTCCTTCCCTCCCTAGCCCCTTCTAATTTTTATTATCTTAACTCTGCTTATGCCAATCTCACTGTTTGCAGAGTTTTGTCCTCTCTTTCCTACTGGTTGTGACTGAAAGTAAGGACGGCAACCTCTCATTATTGCTCTGGTGGTAATATCAAATGCTCCAAACATGGATAATCTCACATTGCCTACGATACCCAGATATAATGTGTAAAAACCTCATACTGAGCTGGGGAAGAATAGAGAGTAAGACTGTTAAGACAACAAACCGTAGTCTTCTGAGAATCACAGACACTTGCTTTTTTGGATTCGTATTGTATTATTTTTTCCCCTACCCATTTAAATGTAAACAGGCAAGCTCCATGTCTCCAGAAAGCTCTTTCCTTTTAAAGCACTCTTTACTATTTAAACAGATACAGGATAGATATTTCGACGCAGAGCCCACATAAAATCCCATATTAGGAATGATACCAAACTTAAAGAATGTTGTAAAATGAAAATGGAAAAAAAATGTACAAAATGAATTCCTGCCCATTTACATGCTTTCCGTCAGGCTACTAGATACCAAGCCTCTGTCTTTGTGTTAACACTGCAGATTAGGTCAAGTTTTTACCCCTCTGAGCTCTTTTCCTGTAAATGACGGGTTTTGATGTGAAACAAGCAACATGTCAAAGCGAGTTGAAAGATGTAGGCATTTTATGCCATGTCACAATGACAGGCCGGTGAATATTTGGGCCATTAGGGGCTTATTAGTGAATAAATGACCAGATGGTTCAGTGATGCACGGAGATGGACAGAGCTGGATGCTCCTAATCAGCACTGTCTGTACTTGATGTCAAATCACATGACACAGTAACCCATGGATACCAAGGAAGAGTTACCATTAGCAAGTCAATTTGATATCTGGGTGGTGTAAACAGACTTATAACCACACTTCAGGGCTGCCTCTGTTTTGAGGAAGAAAAATACAGTACAGCCTTGAAAGGCACCCACACACACACAAAACTCTAATTGTTATTTGATAATCATACAAAAAAATTCTGAGTCTTCCTCTTTATTCCTGGGAAAGGAGTGGTAGCCAGATGCACAGGGAAAAGGGATCGTCAAAACTAAAGAGGTTGAAATGAGGATACATTTAAAATCTAAGTAAAGGACATAGGAAATAATAACATCACAGAGAGTGGGCTATTAGTGGGAAAATGAAGGGCCATCTTACTGTGCTTTGCATCGTGGGTGAATGACAAAGTATAGGTACAAAACACATATGATAAACACATGCTATTTGCCTTTGCATACCGCACATTTATATCTTTCCTCCATGTCTCTGAATAATGCAGATCGCCTTAACAGCCACCTTAGGTTTTTCCCGTAGGAATGTAGAAAAGTGTTTTTGAAGAAGAGTGCATGTTTCTTCTTTCCTCATCATTTTCAGTATTTTCAGGCTGACAAGAATTCCTTGCATCACGAACACCCCCAACCACTACCAAAGGAAACATTTGCTCTACTCTTAAAACCTAAGAAATAGGTTGGAAATAAACTTACTTTGGTGTTCCATCAGAAACTAGCGGGTTGGAGGGCTCCGATTCAATGCATTATGCATCCACAGTGGAAGTGTTGACAGGCATTTCCTCACAAGATCATTAATTAAAGCAATATAGTCTTGGAGGAGTGAGAACTAAATGGTATTATCGTTCAGTTTTCTCTTTTAATCATACCTATTGTTTGTATGGCATTTTTCATTTGCAAAGCACTTCATGAATATTGTACCTTTTTAATATAATAGCCAAGTAGTATCAATTTAAGTGATAAATCCTTCCTGGGCATTTACTGTGTGTTTCTACTTCTGGACAAAATGCTGAGGACAGGGGTAGCAGTGGGTAGAGGTCTTCCAAAGACCTAGAGTTGCACCATCTAGGGCTTTTTAATGGGCACTATGTAGCATTTGATGTTCACAGAAAGATCATGTGTGATATATATGTTATGAAAAATAATTTTTAGTAATTGACATCTGTGACCCCACCATCTGATAGAGGAACCAGAACATCATTAATAACGTTAAAGCTATGAATCTGCTCATCTCAGAGCAATGCCCCCACACTCAGCTACACCCTGTTTCCTACAAGTGTAACTACAATCTGAATTGAGTTTATCATCCCCTTATTATTTGAAAATAATTTGACCTCACATGGCTCTATTTCTAAACAAGATGGTTTTTAATTTGCTTGTTTTATTCCTTTACAAAAATAGTGTCACTCTGTATGTAGTCTTCTGAGAGTTGCTTTCTTTCCCCCTCAACAGTGGATCTAAATTTAACCATGGTTTTGGTTATGGCTGAAGTTCATTCACTTTCACTATTTTCTTATGTTCCATAGTGTGAATATTCCACAACTGATATATCTATTCTCCTGTCGGTAGACATTTGGCTTATTTCCAGGTTGTGGCTATTACAAATAATGATGCAAAAAGCATTCTTATACATATACGCTGGTGTGCACATGCACAAGTTTCTCTACATGTGGATTTTCTGCCTCGTGGAGAGGGTGATATTCAGCTTAACAAGAAAATACCATTTTCCATAGTTTTGCCCATTTACACTCCTACTGATAGTGTGTGAAGAGCATTCCCATCATTCTGCATCCTTATCAACACTGTTTTCAGATGTTGAATTGTGATAGTCTAGTAGGTATGCATTTAGCCTTCACAGGCATCCTGAGAAGCAGTAATTATTCATCTATATTTTACAGGTAAGACTGAAATCACAGAACTAGTTAGTAGTAAAATCAGAACTTGAACCCAGTTTCCAGCCTACAAACCCAGTGTTCTTTCACTGTCCCACATTGTCCCCACCACCTTAGTTCCATTGACTCATAGCCCACATTTCTAAGTATACTGAGCAGCCAGGGGCAGATTTGTGTTCAATTTAGGCCTCGGCCACTTGTTACTTATGTGACTTGGGCAAATTACATGACCTCTCTGAGCTTTGGGTGTCACATTTATAACCTATTTTATGGGACTGATATGTATATATTGCGTTAGGTTGCAAATATTATACAAGTTACATACACACATATTAACTTGACATTGAAATAAGTACTCCAAATTCCAGCCATGTATATTTGCTCTCTTTCTTTTGAGCAAGTGGCAAGTGGCATTTATTTCACTACCTTGCACTTCTATGTTGTGCGCTGACACACACATCCTTGTTTCATATGCATCTACTTTGAAGCATTGAAGTGCTGCATCTACATTGAAGCATTTACATTTTAGCTCTAGCACCATGGAAACTTGATGCCAGCACAATCACCTTAAACGTTATTTAAACAGGTATTTGGGGGCAGCCCCGGTGGCCCAGCAGTTTAGTGCTGCCTTCGGCCCAGGGTATGATCCTAGAGACCCAGGATCGAGTCCCACGTCAGGCTCCCTGCATGGAGCCTGCTTCTCCCTCTGCCTGTGTATCTGCCTCTTTCTCTCTCTGTGTCTCTCATGAGTAAATAAATAAAATCTAAAAACAAACAAACAAACAAAAAAAACAGGTATTTTGTAGGCTGGGTGATATTAAAAGTCCTTTAGAGTCTTTAAGTGAGTTTATGTGTCTATATTCCTATGTGTGACAATGAAATATTTTGTCTTCTTCATTAGGTTGTTTCTAGTTTTAATCATGGTTATATTCTCAGCCTTGAAATTCAATAAATACTTGTTAATTAAATCAATGAATGAATTTTATTCTTATTTATTTATTTTTAGACAGGGAGAGGGCAGGGAGGAGGTGCAGAGGGATATATAGAGAATCTTAAGTGGGCACCACACTCAAAGTGAAGCATGAGGCAGGGCTCATAGTGGAACTTGATCTCACAACCCTGAAATCATGACCTGAGCCGAAATTAAGAGTGATGCGCCTAACCAACTGAGCCACCCAATGATGAATGAATTTTGAAAAGCGGATTAAGTGATGTGTTTTGCTGAATTTATGTCAGTCAAATGCTTCTTTTTTAAAAAAAGTCTATAATCTTTTATCTAAAGTCCTTAGAGCCTGAGGCTTTTCAAAATTTAGCATTTTTCCGCTAAAAAATTAATACTGTATATATAGTGTCTGTTTTATGATATCTATAGCAGGACCTGGGCACCACTCAATCATCAAACACATTAAAGTTTCAGGGACCACAAACAGCATTGCATTGGTTGGGGTCAAGCCTGCCACCAACAGAGTTATAGAGATGCCTGCTGTCTTCACAGATTGTTGCACTAGAGAACTGTGGGTTAAAATTGTGGAAATTTAAATCCATAACTCCTTGGTCCCTAATACATTTTATTCACACTGTGGTGCATCTTACTCATACTTCATCCTTGCCCTCCAAGAAAAACTATACTAGTTTATGGTGCATTGACACTTATTTTAATGGACCAGTGATTATCCTATTGCCCTGAGGCCAGGGAAATGTACAACTTATTCCTAGGAGAGGCATAGCTGAATCTTAACAAATAATAAAAGCTGTTCCAAAAATTAAGAAATGGGATTCTTTATTCAAGGGACTTATAAAGTATTTATTCACAATTTGTTCTGGGTAAAATTACTAATACTTCCAGAATATAATTTTCAACTTTTAGAGGTTTGATAATCTTTTCTAAAAAAGAGTTTTCTCTAAGGGGAAAGCAAATTTGAAAACTGACATTGAAAAGTCATAAAAGGCAAAGCTCACTGTATTTTATGGAGACCTAAATAGACAAAATCCATTGTTTTTAAGACCACAAGAAGGTCTAGACTCTAGGGACTTCCTTGTTATGGCCCTCAGGCATGAGCAAGAATAGTATTGTGGAAATCAGACAATCAAGGCATCGAAAGTCCAATCCTTAAGTCCAATCCTCCGATGTTAAATTTAAACATGCCAAATATGCAACTGTGCACTTCCAAATGCACACCCACACTCACTCACAAGATTCTTCTTCCTCTGATAGTGTTGTCACAGGGAACTGCCCAAGCCAAGGCAGTGTTTGGCCTTTTTTTTTTTTTTTCCTTTTCTTATTCTTTAGGTATAACATTATGACCCAGATGACCTCCTTTATCTGACTCTTGTGACCCGCACATGGTGAAGTGTGCTCAGTGGTCACATTGCCTAATAAAAATCATAGCTTAGACGTTCATGAGCCCTATGCTATAAGAAAGCTATTTCACTCCTCTGTGTCTCAGTTTACCCATCTATAAAACGTAGGTAATAATATAGCCTAATCTATGGAGTTGTGAAATTAAATTATGTTTAATATGTGTTCGACTCCGAGGACTTCTGAGGACCAGGCACCTCCTCAGGTCTTGGCAGTTACCTCAATAGCAAGCTGAAGCTTATGCTAGAACACAATAATACCACGCATTATGCTCCCAATTGACCTTCTGAAACTTTCCAACACCTTGGTTTTATTGCTAGTATTATTTATCGCTTAAGGCTGAAACAATGGGTTAATTCATATTATGGGTTCTTTCCTTTTGAATAAAATTTACTGCATTATAAGTATCAGCTGTCTCCAACCTACAAACAGGTTGAATTCCAAAACGTTTATTTGCATGTGAGTTGTTTACGATTTGAAACACATTTTTTCCATAGAGGTGATGTTTTAAAGGAGGTTAGTGCCCAGGCTGACACAGTAAAGGCAATACAGTGGGTATCTGTCCTGTAGGCTGGAGGGTCTCAGACAAGCAAAACAGCTCACTTAGGACCAGGATCTATCTGTTCATCTGCTTGGATGCTGCAGCAGTCGGTGAGGGGCTATGGATTATGTTGCAATGTTCTTCATCTGAGAGGAAAAGAAATTGAAAGTCAGGGGAGAGGTTTAGTAAGACCCCAGCTTCCAGTCACCATCTCAGAGGGGAAGGGCATGAGCTACAGAAGAAACTGCCATTCTTCAGATGGTTAGAAATTCTGGAACCTTGGTAACTTCCCTATGTTTCATTGCTCTATATCAGTTGCCTCATAGTCATTAGTATGACTCTCCTTAAAAACCAAATGCACAGAGGGATAAATGGGGGATTATATATCATTCTAAAGCTAGGAAATGGCTAGGGATAAGGGGGAGGGGGTGGGATGGACGATGGAGAAGCATAAAATGAGAAGCATCCGTTATAAAGAGGGAAAGAAAGCAAGACTGTGGGATCTCTACCACCAACCTGCCAAACATTGGTGTTCATTAGAAACAGTGACTTTCTTAAGTTACCAACAAACATCTTTGTTGGTGACTTAAGAAAACAGACGGATGAAGTCACTTGAGACTCATCATCAGTAACATTAAGTATCCATATCTGCAGAAGAGAAGAGTCTTATAGTTTGGTTGGTAACTTGGCTGCATATTAGAATCATCTGGGAAAATTTTAAAACCCCAGTGCCCAAGCGGTACCTCAAACTAATTATGTTAGAATCCCAGGACCAAGGCATCAGAAGTGTTAAGGCTCCCCAGATAATTCCAATGAGCAGCCATGTTTGAAAACCACTTTAAATATCAATCATTCCCAGATCTCCTAAATTTAAAAATAAGGTGGTGTGGCCTCCACAGAGCTCTGGAACACTCCAAACCTGAGCCCCTTACCCGAATTCCCATTTATAATTAAGTACTTCCCCCTCCAAAAAATCTGGGACAGGATTTGAGAATTGATTCAGTGCAGCTGATTATTCACATTATGATTTTATTTGCTAAGAAAGTAAAATAATTTCAACCACAGTATTCATTAAATATGATGGCAAACAACTCCAAACATTTTATGTGCGAACTCGAGTATGGTAGAGATTAATTTGTCCCACCATGTGCCAGGCACTGTGCTGGATGCTGAGGATAAAACGATTACAAATGTAGATATGCCCATTGCCAAAATGGTAGTTTAGGGTCAGGCTGGGCACCTGACCAGCCAAGGCCCACCAAGAAGTAAGGAATTACACCTGTGGAGACTGAGTCACCTGTTTTAAATCATTAGGTTTTTTTGGTCATTAATAGTGATCCCATGAGTACAATATTGTGTGTTTGTGGCAGTGTCCCGACAGCTGAATTTTATTTACTAATGAATGTACCTCCCTTTGCAGTGATTTCATCAGCTGTCCCTCTGACACATATACCTTTTCTACATAGGAGGGCCAGACGAGAGAGGCGACTGTCTCTGTGCCCGACTGTGCCCAGGGCTACTTACCGCCCCCCACCCCAGCCCCTAGGAAATGGCCACTATTACCTGTTGCCTCATTACATGACTCAGAATGAGTCCTCTGTTCATCTGCACTTTTAGGAGAGATGATTGATGGCTGCTGCCTTTGGAGAAGTCCTACCATGGGGTAAGTGTGTTGACATCAAATCTCTTGCTTCCCAGTTGCTTCAGGAGCTTAGGAACTGAGTGGCTCTCCGTACCATAAGTATGTCGTCTCTTTCTGCTTTGACAAGGTTAGTGTCTGTGTCCACTGGCACAATCCCCAAGCTTCCTCCAACTTGTGTCATTAACCATGCAGTGGGGTCTGACTACAGAAAACACAGAATACATTAAGCAGGGAAAACAGCCCGGGTCTTGAAAAAGTCTCTGCGTAGAAAACAAGAGGCTCTAAATGATTCTGTTAACAGGTCTGACTTCCCATGCCTCTCTCCTGTTCACCGCTGCAGGAGATGCTAGCCACGTGAAACGTGTAGTCCCCCTTCCTCCGGTCACCTCCCATCAAGGGCTCCACTGGATGTTATGATCAATCCTAATGCTGCTGGGAGCCACAGATTTCTGCAAAGATCTCTTAAGGAAGTGCAGTTGAAAAGAAAAGCTATGCAAGAGACAGCACGTGAACCAAGCAATTGTCAGGAAGTCACCTTTTTACAGTGTCAAAGCTCTTTGTGAGTGTTTGCTCATTTAGAGAACAATCTCATGGGTAAAATCCATCCCAGATGAAACTAGGAAGATGGGATCTCTGGGTGGCCCAGCGGTTTGGCGCCTGCCTTTGGCCCAGGGCACGATCCTGGAGACCCGGGATTGAATCCCACATCAGGCTCCCGGTGTATGGAGCCTGCTTCTCCCTCTGCCTATGTCTCTGCCTCTCTCTCTTTCTCTCTCTGTGACTATCATAAATAAATAAAAATTTTAAAAAATTAAAAAAAAAAAGAAAGAAACTAGGAAGGCAACAGTCCATCAGCGCAAAGCAGGATCTCTCCAAGCAAACGCCAGCATCGTGGTCTTAGACCGGCTCTGAGCAATGCAGGTACTGCTGCTTCACAGTTGTTCGAGAAATTTAACTGGTGACAGGAGAAGGCCCACAAAACCACGAGCCGAGAAATATCATGTCCAACCTGTGAAGTAAACTCTACAGAGTTGTGTTGGTGCTTGGCTGTTTGCTCCCAAAGAGGCTCCTTGCCCCTCCCTGCACTGCTCTATACAGTGGGCAGTGGCTTACTAATGCTAGTAAAAGGACACAATTGCTTAGCTCTGAAATTTGGGGTGAACTAGTTAACTCTAAGCCCCAGTGTCTTCGTCAGTATAAGGAGGATAATTATACCCAGTTATTATGAATATTAGCTGAGACAAGCTTAATATAGCATCCGCTGGCAGTGCTCAATAAATGTTGGGTATCCCTGGGAATATTCCCTTACAAGGGAACTAAAATGTGTTAACTCTGGAGCCCGCCTCCCTGGGGTTAGGGAGGTCTTTCACTTGGGCTTTGTCACTTCTTGGTTTGGGCTGCTATGCTAATTAAGGGCTCTTCCGCAGCATCATCAAAGTTGCATTCTTCAAGCATGCACACTACAGATTCAGTAGCTGTGTTTGCTCTGGCTACTGCCATTTCCATTCCTGTCCTCTGGCGCTTCTGCAGAAATCCATTCAAGGAGGGAATGGCAGGGTAACTTTTCCGGATTGCCTGTGACTACCCGCTGGGTCTGTTTCCGGTCAGCTAGGAGAGCTTTCCCACCGCTTGCTGTCTAGATCCTCTATGCCGGTTGCCTACAAATATTCACACCATAGAGATAAAAGGAACCACCTGCCTGGAATCACCTGCAGCTGAGCACAGCCAGATCCCTGGGTGGCAGCTTATCTATGTTGGCAGGTGCAGCCTCCCTATTCGGCTGCTTTTTAGCTCAGATGTTTCTCCTTTGGCAATGATGTGCCTAATAATTTGGGGCACTCAATTTCCTTTTCTACATTAGATCCATGAGTCCCTGTATAGTGAAAAAAACAAAAAAAACAAAAAACAAAACTAATTGCTACCCCTCTCATGGGGAGATTTATGTTGTAGCAAGCCATTTAGCCTTTAGCTAAAGGAATAAAATTCTAACAGTATAATTGGGGCACTAAGAGAGAGGGAGGATATTTGGGGCACCTAGAAGTGGAAATAGTAATTTTTAATAAAATAATGAAGAAAATACTAGTTAAAAAATTTAAAGAGAATGCTTGGTTTTTCTTAGCTATAATTTCAGGAGAATGAGAAAAAAAATGAGTGATCCCTTATCTCTAAAGAAGTGTTAAAACTGAATTTCAGTGAAGGCCTTCCCCTTCCACTAGGAAACCTAAGCTTGTGTCTTACATATACACGTAATATTTATCAACGCCAGTTTATTATTAAGTGTCTTCTAGGTGTTTGATATTATGTGGTGAACTTCTCAGGGAAAGAAGAGAAAAAAGGAAGGTGGACTAATATAAAAACAAAGAGAAGCCCAAAGCATTTTAATCCACTTTTATTTTAAAAGCAAAAATTTATCATCTTGTGATTTTTTTTTTTAACCTCCCAATGGTTGGTTGCCATATGGTACCAATTCTGCTCATGGAATGTGAAAAATAAAATAAATGTCAAATCTTGACTCACAATCGCTAACCTTATAACTGTGCAGAATATAATGGTTTTCTCTGTGCATCAGTCTCTGCTTTAAGGGCCAGGTGGTTTCTGCTAAATCTCTAGACCTCTATTAAATAATTTGCCTATTACTGGGAATGAAAGATCCCAGAGTTTTGTGTCCATGTTGTTTTCTCCACCTCCCCCCTGGCCCTGGATAGAAGTTATTCTCCTCCTTCTATCTTGGTAGGACTTCAGAGTTGCCTATGGTGAGAGGTCCCTTATACAAATTCCTAGCTGGTAAGAATATTTTGCCATTGGAGTCCAGACTGTATCCCCTAGCCAGACTATTTTTTAAAAGATTTTATTTATTTTTTTATTTATTTATGAAACAATGCATGTGAGAGAGCACGCAAGTGGGGGGGAGGGGTGGTGGGAGAAGGACAAGCAGACTCAGTGCTGAGCAAGAGACGGAGGATGTAGAGTTCGATCTCAGGACCCTGAGACCATGACCTGAGCTGAAACCGAGATGTGGATCCTCCACCAACTGAGCCACCCAGGTGCCCCATAGCCAGATTATTTTTTTTAAGTGATATCAAGAATAATAGGGTTGAAACTGAATGGTTTTACTAGGCAAATTTACTTGGTAAAATAATGAAGAAAAAATACAGATCTACTTGTACAGCTCTGGGGAAAGCCACACTCCCAAAGATGATTTCTTTTAAAATGTACATTTGAAGCATGCATATTGCTAATACAGTTTCAACTGTTAACAGGTTAGTGTTTTGTGTCACTGTTTAGTTTTGATTGGCATAAGGTTTTCCTTAGTCTAAAGGGAAGTTTTTTCCCACACTGAATAAACCAAGACAAAGTATCATTCTTCAGTTGTGGTTGCCCAGCCGCCACTGCCTCTGCTGGCTCTCGTCCCCTCTCTCCCCCTCTTCCTCTCTTTCCCTTTCCTTCCCTTTCTCTCCATTCTACCATTGATATGGTTTATAGGTTAGCAAAAATTGAGCAACCTTAAAAACACAATCTATGAACTCTAAAGAAAATATTAAATATGAAAAAGTATCACATCTGCATAGTTAAGAGGACAAAAGACTAAGGAAAATCATCCAATGCTGTTGCTTCCAACAGTCACAAAACTGATATGGCTCACAGTTTAAATAACTTGTATAAGCACATTGATTGCCCTTTCGCTGGTAGGCACGGTCATTCAATGAATAGTTATATGGGCCTTGCTATAGTTAAAGCATTCAGTGATTCAATATCAATTCACTTATTCAGATGCCAATACAGCACAACAGCACAGACTTATGAGGGGTCACGATGTGTTACTGGGCTCCTAATAGATGCGAGACGCTGATCTAACTTCTCTTTTTTTTTTTTCTCTAATATTCCATTTAAATCTCCTAGCAATCCTTGAGATCTGTGCTATTGTCCTCATTTCAAAGTTGAGAAATTGAAGCTCAGAAAATCAAAATAAATCAATGCCTGAGGCTGGCCTCCTTGCCTCCAGTCTGGTGGACCACTTCCAATCTGTTCCTGGCTTAAAAGCTTTTAGGGGATTCTCCTGACCTTTAGAACAAAGTCTAAACTTATTACCAAGTTTTTCAAGGTCCTTCATGATCTGGCCCCAGTTATCTTCTCAAACAGCAAAGCTTAACACTCCTCACCTCCAGTCACACTGGCAGTATACTGCTTTCCTTTCAGTCCCCGAGTAGGCCCTGCTTACTTTTGTCCCTGGGGAGCTCATGGAGTTTTGTACTGACAGCACCTTCCAGCACACATTCCCTGACCTCCCCCGTGACCTGGCTAATCCTCACTGGTCCCTCAAATTTGTACATAGGTATCACTTCCCCAGGAAGCCTCTTCTGCCCCCCGCCCCCCCAAGCACCTCTTAGGTGAACCCCTTTGGGATCCTATGGCCCATCCCAGTGTCACACACTACCTTTTGATTGCCTGTTTACTTGTGTGAATCCCTCTCTTGACAGTAAATTCTGGGAAGGCAGGAACTGAGATCATCAGGCTCTCAAGGTATCCCAGGGCCTTGTATAGAGTAGTAAACAAATGTTTATCAAGGGTCTGGATGATTAAGAGAATGACATTTGTACTTGGAGAACTTTAAGGACAACATAGCAACAATTCTTTGGAACTGCTTCTGAAAACACATGGATGGTTTGGTGGCAGTGTGCAAGGGAATATTCTAAGTGATGGGTGCCATGTGGTTTCCTGAATCATCCAGTTTACCTGATGATTAGTAATTTAAAATATCAATTTTTAGTAACATCCAGATATGTTATGCATATTAATATAAAATGCATATGAAGTTTTTTTAAAATTTTTATTTATTTATGATAGTCACAGAGAGAGAGAGAGAGAGAGAGAAAGAGGCAGAGACACAGGCAGAGGGAGAAGCAGGCTCCATGCACCGGGAGCCCGACGTGGGATTCGATCCCAGGTCTCCAGGATCGCGCCCTGGGCCAAAGGCAGGTGCCAAACTGCTGCGCCACCCAGGGATCCCCATACGAAGCTTTATGATAAAATATGTGTCTCAAGGGTGCCTGGGTGGCTCAGCAGTTGAGCATCTGCCTTTGGCTCAGGTTGTGATCCCAGGGTCCTAGGATTGAGTCCTGCATCTGGCTCACCAAAGGGAGCTTATTTCTCCCTCTGCCTATGTCTCTGCCTCTCTCTCTGTGTCTCTCACAAATAAATAAAATCTTATAAAATATGTGTCTTATAAGAAATTTCCCATTTTGCATCAGATCCCCAAATATAGAGTGACAATCACTATTCTCTGTGATGGTAAAAATCTTATTGAGAGGGTTGCAGTCACTTGGGGGCAAGTTTTAAAATGCGTAATGTCAAAGTTCTGAGCCTGAGAAATACTTGAAGGTAACAGTTACTTAATCTAGTGACGACCAAGGAGAAATGTAAAGTCTGCCTTCACCTGGTTCAGAGGCTGTCACCAAGAATAGGGAACAGATGGATTCTTAGAAATGCATTTTAGAAAAAAGAACCATTAGGTAGATTCAGCTCAGTTTGAGAAAGAACCTCTGGATTGTGGGAATAGGAGGTATCTTTGCCCTTTAATCCTCTTCTGTTCGTCCTGAGCATTGTGCCACAAATTATACCAAGGAATCAGATGGAATTATTCCAAGTTAGTCCATATAACTATTCATCAGGAGCACTACAGAACTCTTAATTTGTGTAGGACACCAGAATCTATCTTTTCTTCTAGTGTAAAGATTGTATAAATCTCTAATTCAAAAACTAAATAAGCAGGATCTGTTTCTCTCTGGTCAGATTTACCATAGCGGCAACCCATGTGAAGCCCATTTCTTATTCTCAAAATAGAATTATAGTTGTTGTTTCAGATTTGCAGTAATTCACACTTGGTGCAAAAGAAATTAGTGCATTCCTGTGGAAAGTGAAATTTCCCCAGGCCCAACTCCATACAAAGATTTTCAAATGTTTTATACAAATATATTAACGGAATCACACTATTCTGTGAGGTTTTTTTTTTTTGCCTATGCATATACATACATACATACATACATACATGATATATATCTACATATGTGTATATGTATTTTACATGAAAATACAGTACGGGGATCCCTGGGTGGCGCAGCGGTTTAGCGCCTGCCTTTGGCCCAGGGCGCGATCCTGGAGACCCGGGATCAAATCCCACATCAGGCTTCCGGTGCATGGAGCCTGCTTCTCCCTCTGCCTGTGTCTCTGCCTCTCTCTCTCTCTCTCTCTGCGACTATCATAAATAAATAAATAAATAAATAAAATTAAAAAAAAAAGAAAATACAGTACGTATATGCATTTTATATGAAAATACAATAGATGGTTTGTCCTTTTAAACTGTTTCATGGTACTCCATTGTCTGGATATTATGTAATGAATTTAATAGTTGTCTATTGACAGACACTTTATTTGAAGCATTGTTTGTCACTGCAAATATTTAATAATCAGTTTAACCCATTTTATCAAAAGATTTTCTGTGAAACAGACCAGGCTTCCATCCTGAAGTACTGGACCTGCTGAGCAATGTGTCAGGGAATGTTCAAAACCATAGGCACAGTGTGTCTGCCTGGACCATTCCTTCTACTCACTGATATCTAATTTAGAACATTAAGATTTGGGGGCTAAAAAAAGAAGTCAGATGTGCTATCCAGAGGAATACACATGTATTCAGGACTTTATTTCCAAAGAAATGCTTCAAAGACATTTCCCATTTTGAGGTAGGCCCCAAGCCCCCAAAGATGAATTGACTTTCTCTTGCCATTAGGGATGTTTCAGTGGAAAAATCTGAGAAGTACTCGTTTAAGATCTTTGAAATCTTTTGAATGCCTGAGAGGGATCCAGACAAACTGGGGACTAATTATACTGGCTGAACTAGGTTCTTAAAATAGAAACCAGCCAAGGATTCTCAAGATGGGTCCCTCAAAGTTAATGTAAGGACACAAAGGGAAAGAGGGGCAGGGGGGCAAAATGAGCCTTTCCCAGTGACACCAATAGCTGGATCAAGTCCAGGTACAAAAACTGGTTTTTGTGACAACTCAGAATAGACTCATTTGCTCTGCTCAAAATGGGAAACGTAAGGTCATCTTGACAGTGGGCTTGTGTGGCTCTTTTTTAAAGGAAGTCTTGTTTTTGGAGGCTAATGGACTTTTCAAATAGTGAATTCTTAACTGGAAAGTGGAAGTTCAATCATAGCCTATTCGTTTATCTTATTTTACTTGAATAGAAAACTCAAAAGCTCTAATGAAAGAACAATTGACAAGACAGGTAAACTCTTGTTAATAATTCTAGCGGGTGGGAGGATTTACCGGAGCCTTATTTCTCTTGCTGGATTTCACCTGGTGCTTTAGGACCAACAGTACAATGCAGGAGGGTTTCCCTTCTGCTTAAGCACCTTCCATTCTGCATATGCCAAAAATAGTTGTTTGTTGTTACGCATAGATGTTTTTGTTCCTCACAATAAGCCTGCAGAGCAGAGGTGAATTATATTTAAAAAGGAACCGTTTTGCCTGTCAGAACAGTTTACATAAAACAGCCTTTGAGTTCTGAAGGATTTTAAAGCTGAGCTCTAAAATCTACAATATGGATCTAAAATAATCTATCTAAAGGCAAAACAACTGGTCAGCTGCCCTTCAGCTCTTACTACTTGGAAATACTCCTTAGTGCTTAACAGTATTTAACTTATGTGCATTTATTTCCCACTGTGTTTATTTTAAAATCATCGCTGTAGGCCAGGTAAATGGATTCAGTAGAGATGAACACACCATCCATCATATTTTGAGTAGACCTACATAACTGAACGCAATAATATTCAGTATAATTATGCTGTCTAATATTCACTTGAAACATGTGTCCTACATTATCATATGCTAATTATGCATAATTAATGTTAACTATTTATGGACACATGATCAATTAATGGGTTGCAAAGTAAAACTTATGTGCAAAAGAAACTAAGAGCCTTCCCATACAAACATAAGAGGAGACTTTTTAATTCTCTAAGGCGTGTTTAAAAAGATTATAAATGAATTGACCATTTTGATATTAGAACGTATACAGTAAATAACATGTGTAAAAATGCAGTCGTTTTAGGTCTCCTGGGGAAAAACAGCAGTAATTCTTCCTCATGTGAGAAGCATGGAAAGAACGCCATCGAAAGCAGCTCAATCAATATATTATCCTCAGAACAACAAGGGAGCTATAGATGAGGGCTGTGGATGGGTATTATAGATGAGGGATTCTGTTGTCAGAACCACTTGGAAAACCCGGCAGGATGTGCATCCAATTCATAAAATAAATAGTCAACTTATTATTCAGGTTTAGCTTAAATTTTGGTGAGGTTGGCAAAATTTGTCACTGTGGAAATGTACTGTGAACTCAAAAAAATGTTCTTTTTGTTGAAGAGGCCGCTCTCCTCAAAACTGAATAGAAAACAGGGAGTTAAGTACCTCCTCCCCCAACTTTCATTAACCCTCAGACTAACAGGAAGGCTGTATACATTACCATCACTGTATCTCTTTTCCCCTTGGAGGTACTGATGCGAAGCCAGAATAAGTATCTCGCTTACTGTGAGTGCCCAGAAAACCCTAACCTTCCGGCTCTCTGATGGTCCAACGTGTCTCCCAGGTCCCTTTCCCCAGGCACCCAATTTTAGATCATCTATGCGCTCCTTCGCACTTGATATATTAGCTCAACCATGGATTGCTTGGTTTTGGTTTTGGTTTTAAGAATCTTGTATGACTCCCTGTTCTCCTCTCTGAAGTTGCCATTAGTACTCTTGACTTGGTAAGACTGGCTCTTGATCTTTCAGAATAGGGTTGTTTTTTCCCACCCTCTTTGAAACTAAGTATGGTCGTGTGAACCGCTTTGGTCTATCGACATGGGTGGAAGTGACAAAGGGCAGACTCTTTGAGAAGCAGCATGTGATTTGCCACTCTGCTCTGGTGATCATTAGGAACACACATCAAGATGAAGCCTCCATCAGCCAGGATGTCCGAGTGATTACAAGGAGCAGAGCCCTCCTGCCAACCTTCATTGAACCTGTGACATGAGCAGGAAATAAACTTGGTGTTAAATCGCTGAAACTTGGGAGTTGCTTGTTACTACAGTATAATCTAGCATATTCTGAATGAGACATGTGCAAATTAAAATCTAAGCTTCTTCTCCTCGACATTGAAGACACTCTACCATCTGGCCTCTCAACCTGTCTTTTACACATTCACTTAACTTGTGGAGAACTACGAGGTGCCAGCAACTCTGATAGTTCCTTGGAATATAGAGGGCTCATGCTCTCAATGGGGCATGCATACAAGCATTGGAATTGTCACAATACAGCATGATAATTGCTTTAGTTAACATTCATGTCTAATGAGGACAAGAGAGAGATCACTCTATTCTTCTCTAGGATGATGTTGGGAGCAGTGCCAAACATTTTTGTGTAGGAAGTGGTCCTCATATGAAAAGGCACAAAAGTGAAGAAAGGAAAGCACAGTCACAAAGCTGTGCATAGTTTGGCTGGCGCATCTTCCCCAAGAACATATCTACACTGGCACACATCCATGCACCTGTCCGTGCTATCTCCCTTGCCTGGATTCCTCCAAACCATCATAGGGTTAATAAGCTGAGGGGTAGAGGGAAGGCAAGTAACAGATGCCAAGGGCTCAGAAGTTATTTCATACTGATCTCACTTTTATTTTAAGATTTTATTTTTATTTACTCACAGAGAGGCAGAGACACAGGCAGAGGGAGAAGCAGGCTCCCTGTGGGGAGCCCAACATGGGACTCGCTCCCAGGACCCTGGGATCATGACCTGAGTCAAAGGCAGATGCTCAACCACTAAGCCACCCAGGTGCCCCTGATCTCACTTTTATACAAGCTCTTATGCTTAGACATTTATCTCATCACCAAATAAGTCAACACATTGTCACAGGGATAACTGATGGGATTCAAGATGGTGTTCATTATATCTTGCTAAACCAGACCACGCCTATAGAAGACTAGACATAAACATTGTTTTGCAATCTAACACAGTTATCCCATGACTACAAATTTATTGCATGGCATTTTCTTTGCAGAAAGGCATTCAAAGTAAACTTATTCCTCAATCTTTGTAACCCTGCTTTGAATTTTCTTTTCTTCCATTATATACTAGCATTTAAAAAAAAAAAAAAAGAGTAAAGATCAGGGCTTTTCGGACCAGTGAAAATCTTGGGAATAGCATCTCTCCCTTCTTCGCATGTGAAAATGTTCACATCCTAGAAAAGGCCCAAGTGCATAAGCTCAAATGTCACCTCCTCTGTGAAGCCTCCCTTGACCTATACTACTCTTCCTCTTTGGTCCCTTAGCATTTTGTTTTTAATTCTGCTGTTTATGACATTCAACTTGTCATTACAGATGAATAGTATTTACATGTCTAAACCCCCCAACCAGATTGCTGTAAGTGGCTGTCAGTAGTTTACTCACATCTGCATCCCTGATGGCGCCAGCACAGTGCCTGGACAGAATGGGCAAGCAATGCCTGCTTAGCTGAATAAGGATGTGGGTTAGACACCCAACAGTTACAAAGATGGGGGGGAAGCTGGCAAGAAAATCCTTTCCCCAGGGAATAGACTCCATTATCTTAGGCAGCCAGGTGCAAATTTTATATAAAAATTTTGTATGAATAGTTGGGATCTTACAATAACAACAAATGATGAGATCAAATACCCCAAAAAATATAATGGCATCCACTACAGTATGATTTTACAGGCTCCAAAGTCCCTTATCTAAAACCTTTGGAAGAAATATGTTTCAAAATTTCAAATTACAAAGGTAATGTGGTACATAACATCCCCAACAGGATATGGGGCGCAGCCCTCCATAATCAGCACATTAATATTTCTGCAGGGAAACATACAAATCTTCACAAAAAGTAGAAGAAATAAAGATATTGGTAGCCTGTGGTGTCGGCTTGGGTCAGGTTTTGCTGCCAGGGAAGTCCCCAAAACTTTAAGGTTTTGGAGTTTCAGAGCTGTAGATGACAAATTGCTCTACCATATTACTAATAGCTATTTATCTATTACACAGGAACTCCTCCTGCTTATTCGTGGGAGAGAATCTTTACCAATCCATTTTATCAGATTTGAATTTCAAATATTTATTGCCAAAATCGTTCACAGTTTTTTAACAAGGGATGAGATTTAAGATGAGCTGTTGTTTGTCAGATACAGATAAAGACTTTTTTTAAATTAGAAATTTAAATGCTCCTTTTAAAAAAAAATGTCTCATTAACAAAATACTGATAGAGTAGAGCTGAATAAGGACGTCTTTTGCGGAACTCATTTTCAGGCAAGAATGAATTTTTTTTTTTTTTTTTGCAAGTATGAATTTCAAGCACTGAAAAAGATACTGGTTTAAAGGTTTAGGTCCTATAAAAGCAAATCCTTGGAGTAATATAAAATGTGCTAGGCATATTCTCACGAAGATGGTAAAGGGCATCCCTGGGTCACTGGAGGAGTGCTGTGTGACAATGCATCTGGCTGCGATGTCTCTCTCTCTCTCTCTCACACACACACACACACACAAAGTTGCCAAGTGCTTTGCCAAAAACATAAATTCTGCAAAAAATATCTAAGTGCTACCCCTGAAGCTCTCTCTTCAAACTTATTTCAAAGCCACACCATCCCAGCTCTGTTCTCTTCGGTTTATCTCAACCATGGCAACCGGGGTTGGTTGCACGGTGTCTCTGCAGAAGAGCCTGCAGAGAGACAAGAAGAATGCCTAGGAAACTGCGAAAATGTAAAAAAAAAAAAAAAAAAAAAAAAGAAAGAAAAAAAAAATTCATGTCCTCTTTACGTTCCTCTTAAACCAGATTCTTTTACATCCGAGGCTTGGGGAGCCAGGCTAATTAGTTGTATTTCTTTTATAAAAGTCCTAATCTGCGAAATGTGGCTTTTCAAGAGTTCTCAAGGGAATGAATACGGGTGGCCGGGGTTTTAGGCGAACAGGGCAATAAGAAGCTGTTCTCTTGAGGAACGTCTGCAAATGGCCCAATCCCCCCCCCCCTCCCCGGAGGAGGTGGGGGGGTGGAAAGCCTCTGGAATGCAACACTCCCCAATGGGTAATTTCTCACAGAGGTACATGCACCTGTACTTTACAGCAGTGACCAAAAGGTACGGGAATGGATCCTCCATGTTCTACCTGCGAGTTCTGAGCACCGTGAAGACGAAGCATCCAGATCCCCGCAGGAGCTCAGAAAGTATCTGCTAACTGGCCTCTCCACTAGGAAACCCGGGGCAGTGTTCCTGGGACGAGGGTCAGTCTGATCTCAGCGCTAGAAGCCAAGCCCCTGGGGTGCAGCTGGGGGGGAGGGGCGGGCAGATTCCAGGGAGCAAGGCCGGGGCGTGGCAGCGAGCCCTTCCAGCGGCTGGACGTGGGGCCCGTCAGGAGCGCTCGGCCTGGCTGGTGATGACCCAGCAGGCCTGGACACAGGGGGACACTCTGCGCCACCGCGGTTGCATATGGTCACCCCCCTCTCCCGGGGCCCACTGCGCCGCAGGGAGCATGCGCGGCCTCCCACCGCGGATCCCAGCCTGGGGCTGGGGGGGGGGGCACCCCGCTGGCTGCCCCTGCTGGGGGGCGACAGCAGCTCTTGCTTGCAAAGGGCGGGAGCGGCTGGATTTGGGGGGGGGTGGCGGTTCTCTGGAGAGCTAGCGGGGGGGGGGGGGGGTGAGTAGGCCGCATCTTTGTGTTTCCTACCTTCCGAGGCCAGGCAGCCTTCCAGACCCCGGCAGCCGGAAGTGGGCAGCCGGAAGTGGGCAGCCGGAAGTGGCCGCTGAGACGGAGCCGCCAGAGCCCCGGCCTGACTCTTCACACAGGCTCCAGCCCCGTGTCTCAGGTTTGTTTTTTGTTTTAAGATTTTATTTATTCATGAGAGACGCACACAGAGAGAGAGGCAGAGACACAGGCAGAGGGAGAAGCAGGCTCCATGCAGGGAGCCCGACTCGGGACTCGATCCCGAGACCCCAGGATCACACCCTGGTCCGAAGGCAGGCGGCGCCAAACCGCTGAGCCACCCACGGATCCCGCCCCCGCGTCTCAGGTTTGCTGGGGACCCGAGTTGACCCTTCAGGTTCGGAGGCGGGTTCGGCCAGGTAAGGAGACCAGAAGGCCCTCCCCGCCCAGGCCTCCTTCCTCCAGGTGGCTTGCTGCATCCCCAGAACTCCCCGAACCCTGGGTGGTAACGGCCTGCTAGCGGTTACGGTGGTTGATCTTATAATTGAAATTTAAAAGGGGCTCGCAGCTGTCAGGAGCGGATTTAACGGGGTGTCTCTGCTCCAATATTGTGTGCGGCTGCGACTTTGTAATTGTGCGGTGTGTTTACGGGCGTCGCAAAGAAGGGGAGAGGAAGGAAGCAAATAAAGAAACCCCTTGGAACCGTTTGTAGGGTTTGGGCCCCCAGGGCGGGAGGATATGCTGGCCAAGGGTCTCAAATAATGTCGCTAAAGCAGCAGGATCTGTGGTTTGGGAGATGGGGCTCCACTGCTTTACAGTTTGTTGCGCGCCTCCTCGATAAGTCGGGTTTCCAAGATGGCATTTTAATGATCTTCCCTACTATTGTGTGTAAGGCGCACCTCTATTATATCTTCACTGGAGACTCTAACCTTCACTTAAAAGCTGTCCTCTGCTTAATGCTTTGTTTTTCCTTTGATTCCTACAACATTTGCTATTAATGATGCCGTGTCCTTGGCCGCCTTCACTTGGGTTTTTAAGATAACTCCTTGCTCTGCCTTTTACTTCTAACCTTTCTCTGTCACTTTGTGTAGATTTATCCTTCCCCGGGAGAAGGGGAGCTTGGCCTCTCCCCACAGTCAGAGCTGGAAGTTCGAGCCAACGGACTGGACTGATTTCTTTCGTCTTGTTTCATGCTTTCTGGGTTTTATTCCTTCCTGCTGTTTTAATGGTCCTCTTTCTTTTGCTAATTTTACGCAACATTTTCCTTTTCTTTCTTTCTCCCCCCCTTCACACTGGAGTTTTACAGGCTGCAGTTTTAACCTTGATAGCCAGAGATTCACATTTAAAAAAAAAAAAAATCAAAGTGTGGATTTTGAACTCCTTACTTCCTATGGCCATTGATTTCAGAGTTGTGTGAGTTTATTTCAGCCTCGGTCATGTTTATTTACTCCTATTCCTTTGTGGCCCAAGTTGGACCATTCTTTAACTTTGAAACTGGGAGTGTTTAGAGGGGATGAGAGGGCACTTTGGGTCAGAAAGAAGACTTCAAAGCCTGGGTGCTAGTGACCAGCTGTCTGCCCTCTCGACACGTCAGTCATCAGCTCTTCCATCCTCATGGTCCTCTTCTGTGAAGAGAATGGTGGCGTCTCTCCTAAGGCTCCTGTACAGTTTGAACTGAATCAAGGAAGAACCAAGCACAGGATCTCCTGCCCAATCACTGTCATCCATTGTTACTATGAATACGGGAATATTCCTTCAGAAAACCAACCCCTGCTACGGAGCCTTTGTCTTTCCAAATGCATGTTGTTTTATTTGCTAAGCAAAGAGGACTCAGCTGTTACAAGGATACTTGGTTGACTGTTAAGTCATTAAGTTCATCGAAACACTCTGATTTGAAGCAACGTGTCTCTCAGCAAGGTGCTAGAACCACAGGAGGAAAGAAGAGGTCATCGGCTGCTCTGGCTGACAAATTCAGGCCCCACTGAAATCTCTGCTTACTGTGAAACAGCTGGCCTTTGCCCCCAAAATCTGGTTCCCCAGGGAACCCAGGTTCCTCTGAGCTCTTGCTTTGACAAACGTTTTCTGGCTTTGGGTTGCTCCTTCTCCAGACAGAAGCACTCTCTGTAGAGAACAGAGCAGGAAGCCAGTTCTGCTCCTAAAGATCCGTGTGATCTGGTGGTGACTTCCTTCAGGGACTGTTTCCTCTTGACCAGGGATCCATAGTATTTCAAACCCATTAATAGATCGTGGTGATTGTTTTTACCATTGTCCTCATCAGAAAGACTTGAGTAAAGCCTAAATTCTCTGCGGAACCGCCCCCTACAACCAGTCTACATTCTATTCAACCTAAAACCTGTTTGTGGTGTACCTCTACCATGTGTCAGGACCTGAGGGTGGAGGGCACAGAGATAAGGAGTTACCAAGTGCACGGACGTGTTCATCACTGGCTATAACCAGAAGTGTTATGAGGCACAGAGGCAGTGTGAAGGCAAACATAAAGAAGTGTAGACACTGACACCTACCTTTCAAGAATGAGCCATCTAAAACCAACAGTATGAAAGAGGTTGTGAAACTAAGGACACATAGCAAATAATAGAACTATCAATGCACGATATATGAATATGCTCCAGCACATGCACCCCACCCCCTAGTCCCAGCAGCAACGATGAGAAGGAACATTTCGATGGTGGTTACTCTATGCCAAGCCCTGCTCTAAGGGCTTCACATGTGTTAACTCTTCATACCAACCTTACAGATAACACACTTTTCCTGTGTTAAAGGTGGGGCAACTGAGGCAAGGTGCACTTGCCCACCTAGCAAGGCACAGCTAGCAAGTGGCAGGTTCAGATTTATGAATGCAAGAAGTCTTGCTCTAAAGTCCACATTTTTTGAAACCGAATTCTATCAGGCTTCAACCTCAGCAGAGTGGATAGAGCATTCAGTTTCTAGTTGGCATACAGGGCTCTTCCTCATCCTAGGGTCTTACAGGAGTCTGGGAGGCTTATATGGTCCTGAAGACATGGGGGAAAGCCAGTTGTCGTTCTGCCATGATGACATTTGGCAAGAGATGTGCTTTGACAAGCTGGCTGTAGCATACCACTGCCTTAGAGTTCCCTCCGCAAAACCTTTGTCAGCTTTCCTCAATCCAAGGTCCCACTATGCCTTCCAGGTGACACAGAGCACTATGTTCAGCCACTAACAGACTGTACTCCCTATATACCCACATGTCCTCCTTCAGGCTCTTACTCTGCATGAAGATAGAGCCATCCCTTCTGTCTGTCTTCCCTTCAAGGCTCTCCCCACAAGAGCCGCAGCCTAGGCTTTAGAAACAAAAGCCTTGCCTCTTAACGCTTAGGATAGACAAGAGGGTAACACTGTTCTGCTTGATGTTCCTGCCAGGTAAATAAGCAGAGTTAACTTCTCATTCAGGTTAAATTGCTTCCTAAATTTTCTTGAATGTGAGGAGAATGTCACCTTTGTTCTTGCAATGCCCCTCTGAAGCAAGTCTCCTTAATATAGAAACCATATTTGGGCTAAATTTCAAATTAAGGATTTCCCTCTGGTTCTCATCCTTGAAATGATGCAAGCCATTTATTGAGCTGGTGTAGGAAGGGGGGATGGAGGGGAGACTGCCAGGAAGCCTTCAGCCATGGAGGTGAGTGCCTGACCCTGTGATGTTGCCTTGTCTATATAATTTGCTGCGTGTTGCATCATACAGAATATGCCAACCTTTTTCCGCTTGCTCAAAAAAAGGTGATGCTAATTAGATCAGGCAAATAGCTGCTGTTGTTGATTCATTTGAAAATGATTATTCCGAGGCAGTGTGTTATTACCCAGCAAGTCACAGCTTTGCCTATTAATGCTCTGAGGTGGCTGCCAGACTTCAAAGTCGGAGGTGGAATTTGAGGCGAGCAGTGCCTGCTGGGTCACGACCAGAGCCTTCATCTGAGGACAAGGAACAATCTATTGACATTTAGGAATTTAATCCCTTCTGGTCAGCATGGACTGCACTATCAATTCAGTGCCAATAAATATCATTTGCGACACTTACCATGTGCAAAACATAATACAATGGATTACACAAAAAACAAATATGCCATTAAAGTTCACTGTTAAGGTTCTCACATTCCAGTGTAAGAGCTAAAGGCTGAGCCAAGTAATAATGCACAATGTTACATGAGCTATAATTAAGTGAAATAATTAAGTAAAATGCTTTTGACAAAGTGGCTACTTTTCCACATGCCAGATATTTATTTAGCATATTAGAAGTATAAATAACATACTATGGGAAAACTAAGGATGTAAAGATTCATTTTACAGAGCGTAGACCTAGAAATTGAGCTAGGGAAAAGCTTCATGAAGCAAGAAGCATCTGAGCTGCTTTTAGAAATAGAAGTCAAGTTTTGAAAATCAGTAAATCATAAACAAAAGCCCAAACCAACAGTGATGAAGCTGTGTTAGGTGGTCCATTTTGGAAGCAGGAGGCAAAAAACAAAACAAACAAAAACCCCCAAAAAACAGTAATCTGTGTCCTTGGAAATATAATCAATTAATGCAGAGTTTTAAATCTAAACAGAGTTTGGATCTTTTTTCTACCAAAACAAATGGTGATGCAGAAAATAATTATTTCTCAGAAAGGACTGCAAAACAACAACAAATAGGTGCATATAAAAGAGTCATGAATAGGTAACTTTTGTATACCATCATTGAGGTTAACCTACAAAGTCCATGAAAATAATTTTTATTCATTTTTAAGGGTTGTGTTTCCAGAGGCACAGATTCGAGATAAAAATTGAGTCATTATAATCCAATAACATTGCAACAGATTTCATTGCCACCAAATAAAGAACATGTTTTCCCTTTTTGTCTTCTGTTTAAATTCTCCTTCCTCCTTGTGAAACAGTTAATATGCTGAAGCGGGGTGCTTAGCCCACCTCCAAACCCTTAAAATGTAGTTAATTACAAGATAGGCCAATTTAAACTTTACGACATTCTTGATACCAGAATGTATGGTGGGTTGTTTCTGTTAATCAGCAGAAGGGAGGTGGTGTGGTGCAGCAGGTGATGGAAGAGTGTGGGCTGCCCTGGTCTGGACACAGCTCTGCCCCCCACTGGCCAGAGGACAGATCACGCCATCTCTTTCCGAAGCTCCAGAATGAGATTACACTGGATCGTCTCCCATTTAGCTTCTACCAGAAATATTTTATGAACTAAAGAAGAAAAAGCGTGAAACATGGGCAGTTGAAAAGCACGTACTTAGAATGCAGAAATGATTGGTTATGTAAACAGTCTTACGAAGTTCACTTCTTGTAATAACCCATATTGGAGCAATGGGTCCACTTAGGTAGAGCAGAAGGAAAACAAGGAAGCCAGCAGAGACACAGATTACCTGGAGCAAGCAATGATTTTATTTTCAAACTAACAGAATTCCATATTCTTCTTCCCAATGCTCCACAGACAAATGGCATTTCAGGAAGTCAAAAGTGGAATTCATCCTATATACACAGTTTCCCTTCTTTACATGTCCCAATTGTGTCCTATCAAATAATGTAATTTTATCCTGGTAGCTAGATTATTTACTTCAGAGAGGCACAACCTGCAGCCTCAGATACTAGAAAAATATAGAGAAGATATTTTGACAGAGAACAAAAGGCCGCAAATAATTTTTTCATATCTCTTAAAATTGATTGCTATGTTTATAAACCTGAAGTTTATAAGATCCTATCTCAAGAATCTTATCTAGATGGCAGGTGCCTGCACGCTGCGATTTTATTTCATTTACCTTTCTGTGTCTTTGAGAAATGTCGTAATTCAATAAAAAGCCTAAATATTTTATTGCCCAGAAATTAATTTATCCCCTGAAGGTTTCAGGAGACAAAGTCAACTTCTCTCATAATGGAAGTTCATATCCCAAAAAGCCTCTCAGTGGTGGGAGATGGTGCAGCTCAAAGGAGAAGCATCTATGCCGGCCAGTACCTCATGAAGTGAATACAGTGAGGAGATACTGTGAAAAATTATTAATGTGATCTTTTCTGTAGTCTTCCTAAGCTCATGATCTTCTCTGCAATCAGGTGGTGATATCCTTCGACCCAAGGGATTGAGGCAGAAAGGATGCATGGAAAAAGGTGATCCTTCCACCTGAGGATTGAGGTGGAAAGAATGCATGGAAAAAGGAAAAAAATATTCGACACTCAACATTGGATCTTGTTGCAAAACAACCATGCAAGCCAGGTTATCACCCTGAGTGGGTGCTTTCTACATTCCTCTAGTTCTGCTTTTAACATAACCAGAACCAAGACTGGAGAATGAAGGTTGCTGAGCACCTTAGTGGAAAAAAAAAAAAAATTCTCTCTGCGATGGCAGCCAGACAGTTGGCCAAAAGGAGCCACACTTCTTGTGGCCATGGATACTGGACCTGGGAGGAGAGGAGCTGGATAAAATACAGGATGTCCAGTTACATGTGAATATCAGATAAAACAAATAGTATTATTTATAGTATTTGGGACAGACTTTGTGCCAGAAAAATTTAGTCGTTTATCTGAAATTCTGGTTTAAGTAGATGCCCTGTATTTTTATTTACTAAATCACCCCCTCCCCCTTCCTGCCCAAGAGCTGGTGCCAAGCTGCAGGGTCCTGACACAAGCTAGACCCAGGAGGGGCAGAGTCGGTAGGCTAGGGGTACCCCCATACCTGAACCAGGAGTGTGACCACCCCTTGGGCTACACCCCCCAGGACTGTACCTGCAAATGCCAGCAAGATGCACACAGCTAGGTGGAGGTGGATAACTGCTGTGGCTGAGCTGTCTCCCTCACTGCCCTGTGGTCACATAGACTCATCTAGAAGCTACATGAGGGAGAGGAGCAGAAAGAACAATTTATTTGCAAATTATTGTATCAGACTAAGCTTTATACTGGAGTGAGGTGAAAAATATTTTTCCCCCTGATACTCTGAGCTGGGGTTCAAGGAGAAAAGAAATCAGTTGAAGAGCCAGATGTTAAAACGGCATTTTCCCTGCACATCTGAGTTGCAACATGAGCAAACTATGCTTCCCTACCTCATACCTGTCTCTCAACAAAAGATTATCAAAAGAAACCCTAGCTGTGCTCCTACTAAGGAAGGTACATCCTCATGTCTCACACGTCACCGCTCCTCAGGCCCTGGAGCTCCTTAGGCTTACAGAAGAAAGAAACCCTCCAGAGGTCAGTGGTTGTGGTTTGACCCCAGGCACCCCTATCTAAACCTCTGCAAACAGGTGTGGTGTGGCTTCAGAACCCCCCACGTTGCCATGGGATCCAAGCATGGACCAAGAAGTCTCTTGGAGCTCCCCAGTCCTGTGGGCACTCAGAGGGTCCCCCAGCATGCCACATGCTCCCTTTTGCCAGCACACAGCATGAGCAGCTCGCCACCCCCACCCCTTGGAGGGGGTCCAAGTCTCCTTTCCTTCCTCCAAATAATGAGAACATAATTAGCATAAGCTGGAACAAATTAACCTAGAGCTATAGAAAGGGCTACATATACATTCTTTAGAAACAGCCACATTCGGGATATTTTTAACTTCACTGAAAGTTGGAAGTCTTCCCCTAGGTAAGGGAAGCTCAACGTTTAAAGTGCCCGAAGGCCATTCTGTCCAGCTTCTGTGTGACACATGAATCCTTCGCACCGTTCTGCATCCACTGGTCACTCAGCCTCTGCTTAAGCCTTCCAGTAAGGGGGGGGGGGGGTCTCCTTACCCGCAAGGGGCAGTTGCCTTTCCCATCCTTCCAATGGCCGTATGGAAGATACAAAGCAGGAAACGAGTTCCAATAAGCTTAAGGAGCCCTGATTATTATTATAATTTCTGCTTTCCCAGCATTCTGTTTTGCCCAATTTATCAAGGCCCAAAAATGGGTCGATCTTCACAAAGAAAACCTATTGAAGACAAGATATATTAAAACCTACGCAGAGAATCAATGGGCTAGAAGTCATTAGTGACAGATGGATGCCATTTACTGCAGCGTGTGGAACCCAGTCTCAGTTGAAGCTACTCTGTACTTAAAATGTTAATGAGAGTCCCTCCCACTTTTCGAGCCCACATCCTGTGGAAGTTCTAGATCCTTCCCACGATATCTGAAAATTCTCAGGGGCTTATGTTCCCATGACCACTCTTGGCTCCTCCTGAATTTACTCCTTCTTGCCTTTCAGGCTCCTTTCTTCCCTCTGCTTATTTTCCCCTCCTCCAGACTCTGGGGACTCGAGCCCATGGCCTTAATTATTGAACTCAAGCAAGTAACTTCTGAAACTTTGGGGGAGATGAGCTAGGCAAGACACTTAAAGCTGAGCATTAGGGTTTTTTGTTTTGTTTTGTTTTTATCAGAGAGGAAGAGGGAGCATGAGCAGGGGGAAGGGCAGAGGGAGAAGCGGACTCCCTGCTGAGCCAGAAGCCTGACAAGGGGCTCCATCCCAGGACCCCGAGATCACGAAGGGTGAAGGCAGACACCCAACCAATTGAGCCACCCAGGTGCCCCTGAGCATTAGGTATTAAGAATCCTCTGGTCACCCTTCCACGGAAGGCTTCTGGGTGACCCTCCTGAGTTGGCTCCAGCCTCTCCCTGTGTCTGGCTCTCTCCCCCTTCCTATCTGCTCTCCTCTTCACCCTTTGCCACCCCCCAGATTCCTCTTGATTTCTGACAAAACTGTTTACCTGTTTTCTGTCATATTCCAATCCCTGCCCATAAACCTTATCAAGCTTGTTCCCTAAACAGAGTGCCAAGTGTGAATATGCATATATATTTTTCCCCCCACTCTTCCTCCTCTTCCTGGAGAGTGTTGGGCTCAAACCGTAAGGGACTGATCTCAATCTTTCGTCTCTCACTAACAATACTTGTGTATAGAAGACCTGGGGACACTCAAATTTGAATTATGGTAGCAGAGAAACAGGGCCAGAGCCTTCATGATAGGGCTACGAGGAGAACTTCTTGGCTGACTTCCCCAGGATGCCCTCCTGTGGGTGGGCTCTGCGCTGCCACCGCTGCGGCAGGTCCATCCTGCTCCTGCCTAGGCAGCGTGGACCGAGGAAGGGGGAGAGTGGCCGCTTCACTGCAGAAGCACCTGCCAGTGGCAGGGGGAGCAGGAGATAAGCAGGTGTCTAATATGCAAATTCCACACGGGTGCCCCTGTGCCTCCGATGAGTCAGCTGTGATTCTCGCCCCTTGAAGTGGACATGGGGGACCCCCGACAGCCCTCCTCAGGACCTGCTATCAAACACGTGCCGGGGCGAGGCCGGCAAAGCGATTGGGGAAGCACAGAGTCAAAGCACAAACCGCCTCTAGGTAAGGCACCGCTGAAATCGGCACCCTCTTATTTGTGGCTTGTTCTCAGGTGTTTGTGTTTTTCCAGGGAAACAATAGGCTCATTAGAGCACAAGTGAAGAAGTTACTTAATAGGTTCGTAAGTCACCCCGTTCTTACAAGACAACAGCCATGCAGGGCTGCAGATGAGTGAGAATCACTGATGAAGCTTTAAATTGATACACTCACTGAAGCGTGAGCTATCAATACTGACCTTGTTTGCGGCTTCCCGAGCAGGCGAGTGGAGTTCTCTGGAACCTTTGAGTAGTGAGCCGTGCATTTAAGCTCATTTCAAAGAACTGCATTTAACTTAACCAAATAGCTTCATTTAATTGTTTCTGGGATGCTAAGGATTAAACTCTTATTATAATAGTGGCTTTTAACTTTTATTTTAGTCATCTAGCTTTTCTTAAAAAAAAAAAAAAAAAATTCAGTTCTGACAGAACAGCCTAAGCCTGAGTCTTCTAAATGTATCTCTCCAGAATGAAAAACGTATTTGGAAGGTTTGGGGAGGTTGCAGCTGGAGCAAACCCAAAGCACCAAAGCTCTCTAGTGATGATAGCCAACATTAGTCTACCACTTGCTGCTTACCAAGCCCCAGGATATGCACCTTAACGTGTGTCATGCCACTAATCCTCGCCATGACCTTGGGAGGAACAGCCAAGGAGATTAAGGCTTAAAGAGGTAGAATGAGCTACTCAAGATCTCAGAGTTAATATGGAATTTAGAATCAAATGTAGGGTCTAGGGTTTTAGCCACTAACTTTTATTGGCTCCAATGTGAGCCCACAATTATCTAAGCCCAGGACTTTTTAAAGAATATATCACAAGAAATACAAGTTGACTGTAAGTATCGTCTCTTTTGCTGCATGTCACACAAATGGCATTCTGTCTGCACAGGTACACAGCTTTAGTGCCATTCCCAAATGTAAAATCCAGCCTCTTGAACAGCCCTCGCAGCCCCTGTCTCCTCTGACACTGGTGAACGTCAGCTGCCCTTCCCTGCTCTAACCCAGTTTCCACGCTGTGGCCGGAGTTCTTACACTAAAATGCAAAGTCGGTCACATCCTCCGACTTCTTAAGACCCAGCATAACTTCCTTTTGTCTACTCTCCATCGGGCCCAGAAACCTCAGCCCAGCACCCAGCCTGCCACGGTGCAGCCCCAGCCTCCTTTATGTGTTCATGTTTTGCCTTGAATCCTTATGTGTATAGTCTGTGATCACATTACTCTTGATTTCCCAAACTCAGGTTCAGTCAACTTATGTAGCTTACCTACCATCATTATCTAGAAGCCTTACTCATGGCGTGAGCAAAATTTGGTAAGGTTTCTGGGAGAGGCAGAAATCATAGTTTGGGGAAGAGGCCTCAGTGATTATCTATTGTGCACTTCCCTTGTTTTTCAGTAATACATCAAAGTCCAAAGTTAGTGAGTGCCCTGCCTAAGACCAGATAGTCACTTGGACTATCTTGGCCTACTCATACAAAGCTTCTCCAAGACCAAAGATTTCTGTTATTTCTAAATTTAGTAGATGTCTCCCTGTACCTCTTTAAGCCTCGAAATTTCTTTTTATAATTTTTGTTTATTTTTTCTTTTAGAGAGAGCACGTGAGTGAGGGATTGGTGCAGAGAGGGAGAGAGAGAATCTTAAGCAGACTCCATGCCCAACACGGAGCACAATGTGGGGCTTGATCCAATAACCCTGAGATCATGGCCTGAGCCAAAATCAAGAGTCAGATCAAGCCACCCAGGTACCCCAAGCCTCAGAATTTCTAATTGTATCACAAGATTGCACCTTGAAGGGGTAAAGTAATTGCAACACTTAGAAGGCTTCACACATTAGGACAAACAAAAAAAAAAAACAACTTAGAGACTTATCCACCGTGCAGTTTTCTGGCCTATTATTCATTCTCTAACTTAAAATATTTACTGATACTACTACATATCATATATTCCACATACTATGAGTGATGTGGAGACAAAGATGAGAGATTTTTCCTTCTAGGAGCTCACCATCCAATATGAGCAAAAATGTATACAAATTGTTTTATTCAATATGAGGAGGGATGTACAATGTTCTATGGAAGCAGGAAAAAGTAAACAACTCCGGGAAGTTTAGCAGGAAAGATGCAGACATTTGCACTGGCCAGAGGAATGAGTGGGTGCTGGTTCAGAGAGACAGTGAGGACCAGGAGCTTTCGCAGATACTTTGTCCACTGTTCTGAGGAAGGCATCCTTCTCTTGTCCTCCAAAGAGCCACGACATTTCAAAAATAACAATGGTTGATACTAGCCCAGTGCTGGCAACATACAAAGTACTCTTCAGATTGCTTTCTGTGTAAAAACTCATGTAATCCTTAATCCCATTGTATGATAGGGAAGCAATGACGTAAGAAAAATTAACTTGACTAAGGTCATATAACTGGCCGAGTTATCAAACTGGGATTGGATCCAGGCAGTGTGGTCCCTGAGTCTGTGAGTTCATCCACTACACAGCTCTGCCTCTAATAAATTGCGGAACATCACGTTAAAACCTTACACAGGTTGTGGAAGGTGATTACAGTCTTATCTCAGCCAATGTGAGGCTTGCTGTTCATACCTTGAGTTAGATCACTGAACCTCCTAACCCCTCTCAGCCATAGCCAGGCTGAATCCATCTTGGGTTTAGACCAGGGGGCAGCAAACTTTTCCATAAAGGGCCAGATAATAGATAATTTAGGCTTTGTGGGCCTTGTGGTCTTTGTTACAATTAGTCATCTCTTTTGCTATAGTACAAAAGCACCAATAAATGATATGTATGACTCTCTTACAATAAAACTTCATTTCAGAGATTGACACAAATTTCATATAACTTTCACGTGTCATAAAATATTATTTTTTTAAAGATTTTATTTATTTATTCATGATAGTCACAGAGAGAGAGAGAGAGGCAGAGACACAGGCAGAGGGAGAAGCAGGCTCCACGCAGGGAGCCCGACGTGGGATTCGATCCCGGATCTCCAGGATCACGCCCTGGGCCAAAGGCAGGCGCCAAACCGCTGCGCCACCCAGGGATCCCATAAAATATTATTCTTGTTTTGAATTGTTTTCAATGGTTTAATAATACAAGATCCGGCCTTAGTTCACAGGCCATACAAAAACAAATAGTAGTCTGATTGGGCCCGTGGCCATAGTTTGCCAACTCTTGATTTAGTGTCTAGAGCATAACTTCTCTTTTCTAAGGGAAAAGAGGGAACTCTGCAGGAATCAGCCCAGTGCTGTACACCCACTGGGTACCCAGTAAATGTTAGCTAATGCTCTGGGGTGCCTCCTAGGTATGTGGTAGAGTGAAAAAGTGTGATCTAGAGAAAACATGAGACTAGGGATTAGAAGAGCAACCTGGAGTCCCAAATCATCACTAACAGTCACCTGAAGACAGTCATTAATCTCCAACCAGGCTGTGGTTTCCTGATCATTTGTCACTGTCAATGACAGGCCATGGTATCCATATTATAGCTACATTGTGTTGTACTTACAAGCCTGGTACTTTGCATATGTTAACTTGCTTAATCCTTACAACAGCCCCATGGGATATGTACTAATAATATCCCCATTTTACAGAATAGTAACAGAGAGATTACATAACATGCCCAAAGTCACTCAGCTGAGTAAGTAGCAGGGGCAAAACCGGTACCCATCCTAGCTTCAGAATCCCTTTAGGGACGCCTGGGTGGCTCAGTGGTTAAGTGCCTGCCTTCGGCTCAGGGTGTGATCCTGGAGTCCCGGGGTCAAGTCTTACATTGGGCTCCTTGATGGAGCCTGCTTCTCCCTTTGCCTATGTCTGTACCTCTCTTTCTCTGTGTCTCTCATGAATAAATAAATAAAATCTTTAAAAAAAAAATCTGACTTTTAGAAAAGGCTATAATACCTTTTCTTAAGCTAATTCGGAAGGGCTTTCTTGAACAATGAAATGCACACACACATAACTCTTGCCATACTCTTGGGATGGGACATGAGGAATGTTAGCAATGAATTTGAGAAACATAAGCTCAAAAATAAAACTATGTAAATGATGTTTACATAAGTAGGTATATGCTAGTCCTACCTGGCATTTACTGAGCACTTACTATATATCAGGTCAAGTATTTTACTCTGTGCCTTTTTTCATCGAATCCCTCTAATTTATGACATAAGTACTCTTATCGACCCCTTTCACAGAGGAGAAGATCGAGGCTTAGAGAGATGAAATAGCCTGTGCAGGGTCCCCAGATGGCAAATAGCAGATAGTCGGACCCAAGCCACCTGATCTCAGAGCCCAAATGTGGCCTTTAGTGTGCTTTTTCAGCCATATTTGTATGCGTACTATTAATAGTGCAGTCAGCTATGCTATAGGTTAAATATGGGCTTTAACAGCTGGCCTAAGAGCCTAACGACCAGTTAGAAGTCAGCTTCTGGTGGGAAAACGCATCGTGAGTTTGAAACAACAGATTTACAAGCAGATTTTGGAAAATGGCCAGTTGATGAATTGGGGTCTGCATATGTGTCTTGGCACAGTTGGAATGAGGTTCATGCTTTTTGTTTGGTTTGCTTGCTCACATGCATCTCTGTCTTTCCTGTGTATGAGTGTTGGGCACTTTCGCCTTTGGGGACAAACTTGTCTCATTCCTCTTACCTCCCCGAAGAGCCTACTAGACTACCATGCCTGCAGTGGGCAGCCAGTGATCTGCTGGTAAACTCTTGATCATCAGAGCAGCAGGCTGGATGGATAACAGCCACTCTCCTCAGCCTCCCCAAATCGTGCCTCCAAGCATACTGGCAGAAGCAAAATAATCTATGATCATGCCTACAGTCACTGTCACACAGTTATGAGTTAGGCTAAATTGAAAGGCTATAGATGAAGGTCAATGTAAGTCCTGAAGAGAAGCATAAAGAGACGGAGGAGTGGCTCTTGTAATCTCAGAAACGTGGCTCCTTGACAAGGACCTCTGTGTGAACCGTGCAGATGCTGGGTAGCTTGCCCAGTAGTAACAACAGTCCTTATTAAGCTTGTCTTGTTCATTTGCTTTTAAGGCATGTGCTGTGTTTATTAGCAATGCTTATGAAGGAGTCTCCTTAATGTTGGATTAGCAACACCTTTCCCTGGAGTATTCTCTGTGTCTGAAGCCATGGAGAGGGGTGAGAAGGAGTTCAAGACGGAGCCCTGGGACTGGCTTGCAGTGTGACCTTGCACAAGTCACTTCATCACCACCCTTCCCTTCCCACTTCTGTAAAAAAAAAAAAAAACATGCTAATGCCTGCCCTCTTTCTCACTCTCAAAGATAAATCAATGTCTGCAAAGTGCTTTGAGCTTTTCAATATAAAGGCAGGAACTCCTTACCATCATTAATTAACATGTATTAATAGAAAGAATAGTATGGAAAACCCAAAGGTGAGCCAAAATCGTGATGAACAAACCTGTCATATTATATTAGCAAGTGTCACAGAGCTGGCGGTGGAAATGAACAGCTTCTCTCCCTAATACTGCAGACTTTTTCTTCCTCTAAACTGATTCATGTGAAATTCAATTTAGGAAAAAAAAAATCTTGTATGCCAAGTTTCATCCGCTTGGAAATTTCTTAGCAAGTAATGTAGTTTTCTGAAAAGGGGTGCGGGCAGGAAATCTCACCTCCTCCTTCCTAATTTAATGACATGACCCTATCATAGGGCAGGGAACATCCATTGGCCACCATTACAAGCAGAGTTTAAATAGGAGGGCAGATGAGTGGTGGTGGTTATTGTTGTTTTTAACACATTACCTCTTTTCTCCTTCATCGGGCTATTTTGACTGAAATAAATGTGACAGTGAAGCAACCTTTGGTCTTGTCCGCGAGATTTTGCTGGCTCTCTATGCACCTGTGTCTGTCCATGCAGTAAACCTGACTGTAGGACTCTCGTCACAAATGAACTGTCAGATCATTACCACAGTTGATACGGTATAATCTGTCTTGAAATTAGAATTGGTCTGGCCAGGCCAGGCACTCACTTGCCACGGAGGCTAATTCACTTCTTGAATATGCATTCATGGAGATGTGCCTCGATTTGGAATCCACGGGGAGTACACGTTAAGAGCAGATTTTCTGAATTAGCATGGCGAGAGGGAAGGGTCCTTCATTTAGAGGGCTGCAGATGCCGCTCCCTCTTGTTCATTACAATTGCATTTCATCAGCTTTATGATGTCCACACGTCAATTGAGTGTGAGGATTTTTCACACAAAAGAGCCTCAGGGAAAACGACTCCACTAGCTAATCAGCTGATTATCATACCTCAAATGGGCTGCAGTACTTGCTGCTCCCAACCTGTATGGGCAAGAGCAGAATTAAAGATTAAGATTGAAAGAAAGAGGGCTCTTCAGCCAGTTTAAGAAAATTAAAGAGGAATTTGTCAGCGAGAGGAAGAAAGAACTGCAGGAGCTGAAGTGAAAGCCTTTAAAATGGATGGGCGTTTGAAATAAAATGACTAACGCTTTCCTTCAAAAGGGGGTTGGTGGGAGAGGGTGAAAGGTTAATGAACTATATTATCTGCCCGTTTATGCCCAGCTGTGTAAAGCTCTGTCCGCCCCTACCCTGGATTTTAAAACCTACACTGAAGAACCCAGCCCAATCTCAAGAAGAGTGCCTTGGAGTAATTGAATTAGTTGCCGACAAGTTGGCTATTCACAACTGCCCCCGGGCACCTCCTCGCAGATTTCCTTGGACTGCTTGGGAATTAATTGAGTAATAACAGGAAAATGATCATAAGAGAAGAAAAGCACATCCACACAACTCCATAAAGATTGCTAGCTTGGGGAACTATTTATGACAGTCGTTAATTGGGATTTTATCATCAGAGGTATTTTTTATGTTCTTTGAGGAGTAGGAATTAATAGGTGGTCTTTTTTCCATTTTTGTCTGAAATTTACCAAAGTTTTCTCCCAGCTCCCTGGGGTCTTCCTCAAGTCTATCTAAAATGCAGTTAGAGCAGAGGCTGTCTTTTGCTTCACGGCGCGTCTGCCTTATGCTTTCATCAGAGGAGTCTAACTCACACAGATGCACTATTTAACAATGCCATCCCCTGCTTTCATCAGAAGGGGGAAGGTTGCAGAGCCGAGCCCTGCAGAATAAGGGGGGCAGGTCCCCTGTGATCGGCGAAAGCTGAACATCGGTGCCAGTTTCCATCTGTCATGATAGCCTATCTCCGAACCTTCAATCTGTCAAAAGCTCGCTGCCTGGCTGAAGGCTCCAGGAGATTTGGTGCACTAAACACATTTGACAACAGCATTATCACTGCAAGGAGCCAGCAAAATGCCATCAATGTGTTAATTGTAACTGGCTATGTAAAGTGTCACTTCCCATATCATTTAACACCAGCTTCGCCTCTTTTGCAGTTCCTAATTTTCTACACTTTATAAACATATGGATTGCTTGTGTAACAACAATGTGATCTTCTTAGCAGAGGTTTAATTTTGCCTGGATACGCTGCACCCAAGCTTCTCCCTGGGAAACAGTGACATGGAGGGGGCTTGGGAGGAGGAGAAGTGAGGAAGGAAAAATAAAGGGGGGCTTGGGGGAGCAGGGCTGGCGATGGGGGGGGAGGGGGGAGGCTGGGAGGCAGTGGAGGGAGGTGGGAAAGGCCAGCAGGAATCAAACCGCTTCTCACGCAGGCTGCTGTGGTATTTTTTAGACAAGTGGAATGGTGGTGTTTTTTTCAGGGTGTGTTCTTGCTAATGGGGAAATAATTCTGTTTCTCCTACAGAGGATGAAAAATGTATATCCAGAATTTTCGTAGGCAGGGAGGTTTTTTCCATCATAATATGAACAGTTTTATAATGGTAAACATGAGAGCAGCACATAAATAAATGAAAAATCCCCCTTGAAGATCTGAATGGGTTTTTAGCACCCAAGTACCTAATATTCAATTTCTGGTACAACCAGGGCCAGGTGTTAAATTTCTCTAGTTACTGTCACTAATGCAAATTAGATTCTTTTTCTGCTCATAAAAAATCAAATCCACATTAGAAATTAGCTATAAAATGTAATGACTTAAATGCTATAGTGTTTTACAAATCTCCCTGCATTTCTATGGTAGATAATGCTGTAAAACTGAGAGAAGATAATAAAATATGGTAGGAAGTTGAGTTATTTAAAGGTCTTTTGTGACTGCTTACTTAGAAATGTGATGTATTCTTTTGCTCTTCTCTTTCCCTGTCCCCCTTCATTGTGGGAAATGAGCACATTTATGATTCCAGTTTTTACAAGCTCAGAAGTAATCAAAATTCATTTTTAAATGATGTTACAAGAGCTGGAGAGATCATTTGCATTATTGAAAAAAATACCCCCCAGAGAAGTTTACAATACCTTTGCAACTTTTAATCATTGCTATTGTAACCATCCTGAGGAGAGTTTGGAGTGGTTAAATAAAGAGCTTCATTAGCATTTTTTTAAACTCTTCATTAACGGTATCACCAGATTCACCTGGGGGACTGCCTCACAGTCTGTGCCCACAGCCCTACCCCATTTGCCTGTACAAAAATATCCAAATGCAGAAGGGAAACTTTCCTTTAAAATGGAGCATTTAAAATAAATCCTACAATATACAACACAGCAGAATGGAACTGGGAAGCACATAGAAAGCTACGCATTTATCACAATTTAACCCCTCGCAGCACCCCGCTCACTCAGGTGTAGAAGGCATACTTCACTCCGCCTCAGCCAGGTACCCAATTTAGGTCCTGAAATTAAAATCATAATGAAACTTTAGGCCCCAGCTGAATCGGGGATTCTTACAACACAAATGAAGTTCTGATTAACATTTCTGAACCTAGCTAAAGAAACTTATATCACAGATATCACAGAAGAGGTTTATCTGCAGAATGAAGTCAACAAGCAAGGAAAGCAGAAGAGGACAATTTTCGAACTTATACTACATGCCCAGAATGGTGGTGCTGCGTGAATATTTTTTTTTCTTTTTTTTTTTTTTTTTTACAGTAGAAACTCGGGGTAAGTACCTTACCCAAGACCACACAGCTAGTCCAAACTCTTCACACACACACCGCCCCCCCTGCCTTCTGTCACCCCCTGGAGAGACCTGCACTGACCACCAACCATGGGATGCCAACCAAGACAAGTTGCCCCTCCCAGCTTCCCCTCAGGGCTAGTCATGACCTCCCTCCTCTCTCACAGCACTAGGAGCCAACCAAGACAAGTTGCCCCTCCCAGCTTCCCCTCAGGGCTAGTCATGACCTCCCTCCTCTCTCACAGCACTGGGAGCACTGGCCCAGCTATGCGGACTAGGTATAGGTTCTGCACCATGGCTGGCAGAGCTTTGGAGCAGGATTATTTCACATTCCTTTTTTGACTTCCCAAACACAGTAAGTACAGTGTCTGACCTCCTAGTGATGCAGATCCTCCAATGGGTACCTGGCTATTAGAGTGGGAAAGTAGGAAAACACATAGCATCTTTCCTAGAGAAACTCATGAATTTTTTAAAGACTCAGATCATTCTGCCTTAGGTCCTTAACTTCGACTGCACTCATTCCAAGTGGCTTCCTTGCTTTTTCTGTAACATTTCCAAGGTCTTGCCTCCATACCATCTCCTGGAAAGTGATCAGCCTGGTGCCTATAGTCAGATGCTTCTACCAATGACCAATGATGCTTCTCTCTTCCTGCTTTTTATTCTAAGGTTCTTGTCTCTTTGATCTTTGCATGGATCCCCACAGCCTCTCTGCATCTGGCAACTCTGCCTCTCCTTTTCTTGTCCAGTGGTCTTTCCCTTCAATCTCCCACATCCTTACTAGATTTTATTTTATTTTTTTCTTTCTCTGTTATCCAGATTGGCTCTCAGAGAGATTTATTTGCATTAAGACAACACAGCTGATAGGGTCTACCATGTTTTGCCTTCATAGGTGTTTGAAATGAAAAACCAAGCCTATGCCAAAAGGAGTTTGGGGTTGTTGGTTGTTGCAAGTGGGTGAGGCCCTTCTTAGCCTTGACCAGGTGTGCTTGGCCCTGCCTCTTCTTATGTTTGGCCCTACAAGGATTAACATATTTGAAATTCCTAAACTATCTAGATTGGGTTGAGTAGTCCCCCCCTCCCAAATTCACACCCACCTGGAACCTTTGAATATGAATTTATTTGGAAATAGAGTCTTTGCAGATGTGAGCAAGTTGTGATGAGGTCATACTGAATTCGAGTTTGGCCCTGAACCCAATATGACTGGTGTGCTTATAAAAAGGAAAATTTGGACACAGACACACACAGAGGGGAGACAGCTGTGGGAAGAGGGAGGCAGAGATTGGAATTATGCTGCCAGAAGCCATGGAATGTCAGCAACATTGTTTGGCATTCCTTGGTTTGTGGAAGAGGCAAAGAAGGTAAAAAAGGATCCTCCCCTGAAGCTTTCAGAGAGTACCATGGCCTTGCCAAAAACTTGATTTCAAGATTTCTAAGGCTCTAGAACTGGGAGTGGATAAATTTTGGGGTTTTTGGTTTGTTTTTAAGATTTTATTTATTTATTTAGAGAGACAGAGAACATGAATAGGGTGAGGGACAGAGGGACACAGAGAAATGCTCAAGCAGACTCTGCGCTGAGCACAGAGCCTGACACAAGGCTCGATCCCACAACCCTGAGATCACAACCTAAGTCAAAATCAAGAGCCACTTAACCAGCTGAGCCACCCAGGTGCCCTAAATTTCTGTTGTTTTAAACCACCAGATTGTGGTACTTTGTTACAGCAGTCCTGGGAAACAAATATAGAATCCATCCACCAAAAAGCCCAAAGGGTTGCCTAGAGTTATGTCCTCTGTCCTTCTACCACTACTTGTAGAATAAGACTGAATTCATGCCACACATATGAATTGAGCTCCTACCATGTGCCAGGCATCATGCTCCCTGAGAGGGATTCAATCCTTGGAACAAGATCGACGAGGATTAATCTTACAGGCTGGATTTCCTTGAGAATTTCTAAGTAGTGACCCAATCACTCCTCCTTTTGGATACCCAGTGCTCTAGCAGGTGTTATAGTAATGAGTCCAAAATATATCACAGTTATTTTGGGAGAAACATAAAAGTGAAGATGTATGGTTTAACAGAAGGAGTTTGGGCTTTAACAGATCTAAACGTAGTATCTGCTTTATCCCTCACTTATTATGCCACTTGGAGCAAATTAACCTCTTTATGCCTTGGTTCCATTATTTCAAAAATGGAGACAATAAATATACTTATCTCATAGGGTTTTGTGAAGATGAAGTTATTTATTAGTGTAAAGTACTTAGAACCTTTTTGGCATATACACTCAATTTTTAGCTATTTTCTAATGTAAAAGTTATAAGGACTTGATAAAAATAATCATTATTATTGGTAATGATAAAGTACTATACTATTGCTGAGGCAACATGGCCAGTGGACTCAGATTTGGTGTCTATGTCTATAAATTATAACCTTACTAATTACTGTGAACCAATGGCCAAGTTATTTGACCTCTTGGAAACACAGTTTCTTCATCTGTTTAATAAAGATAAAACAGAATCTTCACAGGGTGATTGCAAAGATTAAATGAGATAAAGCCCCACAAATAGCAAGCGCTCAGTAAACACGTGCCCTGTTCTACCCCAACTCTGCAACAACACACTACATTTTGTGTGGTTCTTGCTATTTTAAATTACTATGTCAAGATTCAGCACAAAAACATAAAAATTCCAGAGCAGCATTTTAGAAAGTAACAAATGTTTACTTTTCAATGTGTTTTCCTAAAAATGCTAAGAAAGGCTTAAGGGCCTCAAACAAAGGCAAGCTTACACACCTAATGGGTATGTTTTCTCTACATTAAAATGATACACTGCATAGTCCCTGTATTTGCTTGGCTTCATTCTTTAGCCTTTAGGGGCTAGAAACTTTAACTGGATTTTTTTAATATAATAAGGATATTGTGATCTAATGCCAGTACAGTAGGTTCTTTCATTTTCTGTGTATAAGATTTAACAGCAGCTTGACTCTCACCACCACCCACTCTCTTCTTCCTCTTTCTCACTGTCAGATCTGCTGCTCACACTTTGGTGTTAATGAGACCTGGAGAGGGGCTATTGGAAGAATAGCATTGAACCCTATCCCTTCTGGTCACATTCCCTATCTCTATCAGCTGCCCTCCCATGCCGATTGGCTTCTGCTTTATTGAAGCTAATAGTAATAGTGCACAGGTGGAGGGGGGAAGAAGGGGAGAGAGGACTGATATTTAAGTTTTCCAGTCTAGTCTTGTGGAAAAAGCACTACAACCCTGAAAAATAGTGTCTAGATTAGTTTTTGCTACATAACAAACCACTCCCAAACTTTGTAGATTAAAACAATAATTATTTGTTAACTCACAATTCTGTGGTCCAGCAGCAGAGGCTGAGCTCACCTGGGTTTACTCACACAGCCGTGGTCAGATGGCAGGCCACGTGGAGACTGGTGAGTCTAGGATGTCCAAACTCACCGGTTTGTCTGCAGGCTGCCTGCTGGAGTAATGAAGATAATTGCTCTGCATACCCTCAGCAGCGCAGCCTATTTACGTGATGGTGGTTGCAGGGTTTCCAAGAGCAGCGAGAGAGAATATTTCCTAGTACCTAAGTCTCTGTTTACATTATGTTTCAATTGTCACATTGGCCAAAACAAGTCACATAGCCAAGACTTGTGTGAGGGGACTATCTAAGGGCATGGATCAAGAGAGAGAAATAACTTGTGGCTATTTTTACAATCTACTACAATTAGTGTTTCTCATCTTTTCTGTTGTCTGGACAAAGCAGAGCATTTGTTCTAAATGGCCATTTTAAGTAAAGCTCCATGATTTGTACATATCAGAAAAAGAGAAACAGGAGTCCCAGAAAAATTAAGGAGTCTTCAACTCAACAGAGAAACTTTAGAAGAACTCTCAGAAATATGTAACAAGTCTGCCTGACAGTAGGTAAAATATAGTTCTCATTTAGACTCTCCAAAGAGGATTCTGAATGACAAGAATAATCTTTGGACGCATATGCAAATTTTTATATGACTCCTTGAAATGTCTCTTTTTCTGCAAACATGTTATAAATAAGCCCTGGACATTGAAGCGGACGCTGAGAGTACAGATGCAGTTCTCTGTCCTCATGATGCTCAGAACCTAGTAGAGGACACCAACAATAAAAGTTATGTATTTGTATTTATGAGAGTGCTACAAAGGAGAGATCCAAGGGGCATGACACAAGGTCCCAGCAGTTAGAGGCACAATGGAAGTTTTCTCAGAATGCTGGAGAATGGATTGGGTCTTCTAGACAAAGAGGATTGGGAAGGAGAGCCTAGTCAGGGGCCACTGTGAGATGGGAACCTGTCAATGGGCAGTGTAGAAAGACCTTCATCTCTTGGACCAACTGAACTAAACTAATACACGGGGAAACTTCATGTTGTAATCAACCGTGTATTACCAAATGTCACATGGTATTCCACTTGCTATGGTTCTTTCTGTTGAATAGTCAGAATGCAGTAGCTGCCCCTCAACCCAACTCTCTCTCTTTGGCTTAGTGAACTCATGCAGGCTAGGAGCTTGGGAGGCCACAGGGACCCATAATCTCTAAATATTTGGATTTTCAGGTTTTCCTGGAAAGTTCAGAGATCTGGCAAAATTAGGCTTGCATTCCCACATGGCAATAATTGGCAGAAGCACTCTTTTTAGTTTGGACACACTCCCATTTGCCACATCCCCACCAGCCCCTATATTCCTGTCTGGTGCCCGGCCCCTGTGAGTATCTGAGTTTGCAAGCTCCTCCTAGATTTTTCTGTGCCGCAGGTTTTTATTTGTAACATAACTGATTAATAATCGCGCCAGGAAATGCTTCTGGATCTTGAATGGCAAATTTTTAGGTCAGCATACAGAAATGACTTTTTTCTTTTTTTCTTCCTTTTATGATGGGTTTCCTCCCTTTCTGGAATTTTGGTCCATCATTGTCACTGAGTTAGAGTTAGTGAATAAAACATGTGTGCCTGACATCCACAGTAATTAGTTGTAGGCCAGCCATTATAAATATACATGTTTTTATTTATAAGACAGTACTTTATTTCATAACAGTATATCAGAATGTTTTCTCTACTTTTTTTCTGGTTCCAATTTTGAGTTTTCAATCTTTCAGGGCAGTCGTTATAATCAAAGGCATTTTAAAAGATTATACTTTTAATTTTAAGTTATGCATCATATTTGTAAGGAAAAATAGAAACAATTATGTGACTACATGACATTTTTAATATAGTTATTAAATAATTCAAAACCCAACTTAACAGATAATTTCTGTTATCTGCTTATGATAGATATACCTCTTTTTAAGCTTTGGCTACCTGCTTTATTTTCAGACTCTCCTTTCATTTCTTACCTAAATCCTATCAGGGGTTTGGGAGCCTGAAACCATTAACTTTTGAGAAGAAATTTTAACACACACCTTACATTATACCTAGAATTTCCCATTCTAGCTACTTTTGTCATGCTTTGTCTTAGGACAAATGGCACCTCCATGTGAAAGACAAGCCAGACTTTGTAGCCTTGAAATCTTCCCTTAGATTCTTTTAAAATGATAGATAAGAGATAAGAATTATTTACTTTTTTAGTAAGCTTTACTTACCAAAAATTAAAAAATAATCGTTCTGATACTTTGTAGAATGCTTTTAGGTCAATGTCCATCTTCTCCAAAATATAATCCTAATTATTGTAGATTAATTGTGATCAGGAAATTGTCTTTGATCATTTTTGTGATAATGAATATAAAGGACAGATAACTGCTTTTCAATGAGGATGGGCATGGAACTAAAGATTTATGTTTCATTTTCTTTTTGCTGTACTGTATCATCATTGCATCACTTTCAAATCCTAATGAAAAAGGAAACATAAATATATCATCCAAATGTTTTCAAAATGCAGCAAGCTTCTTTTTAAATACAAAAAACTTCAACTAATGGGAGCCCAGGAAGAACTGAATTGCTTAATACAGGTTCTTTTGAAGAAGGGAGATGTGGTAGGTACAAGAGGGTACAGAATTGTTAGTCTGTACCTAAATTATCACCCTCCAGGATGTTCATCAGCATAGAGCTCAGTATGCATGCAACACAGACTCCTCCACCTTCCTCACCTAAACCACTACCATGGTCCTTGGTGAGAATGATCAGGGTGTCTCCAAAACATTGAAGAATGACCAGAGGGATACCCAGAGGAGTGGAATGACAGGTTTTTAAACTGCTTTCAGCAATGGATTGAAATGAGGAATGCTATCTTTTTTTATCTTCAGTGAAAAGGACATTTCAGTGAGTTGGAATTTCAGTAACTAAGGCTCTGTGGTCAGATGGGCTATATCTTATGTGTTATGGGTTACTTGGCATAAGGTTGACAAGGAGTGGAAAGGTAGGATGATCTTCACTTCATCTCACTCAAAGGGCATGTGGAGCAGAAGCACCATGGTCTCAGGCCTCAGTACAAGCTGAAACATCCTGCTCTGCCAAAACCATGCACTCCAAAACCCCAGAGCAAGTAAGAGTAGAGTTCTCCAGAAGGGCACCTACTGCTATTCCCACTCCCTTGGAAGCCTCCTGCCTTACCTCCTCTCTTCATAATGATCCATGAGCAATTCTTCCCAGTTGCTGTCTTGCTTTGCAGGAACTGTGGCAGAGATTCCAGAATAACAGAATAGCTTTGTTAGTCTGGTAATTAAGACAGGAGTGACATTCAAACACAGCCTGGACAGGACGTGGCAAATTACTGTATTCTTTGTGTGAAAAGCTGTTCCCAGTCTGCTTTGTCTGCCCTCCTGGGATCTCATCATTTCCACTAAAAGTCAAAATGGGATTTTGTACCCTCTATTCCCTTATCTTTTTTCCCCCTAATATATATCTGCTTTGTGGGAGCTATGTTTGTCAAAATGTGCTAATTTATGGCATTATGGGGAAAAAAATGAAACCTCAGCTTTCAATTCTTATTCCTTCAGGCAGCTTTACTAAGGATCCCCTCCTTTCTCCCTCCCTCTTCTCTATTTCTGGGGAGGTTATTTGCTAAACAGAACATGTTCTTTTCTCCCCCTGCAACATATGAGGCAGGCAAATGGCCACTCGTCATTCCTTTTTCAAGTATGTTATACATACAATTCTCTCACAGCTAATAGCTCCTTCTATTGTCCATAATTTATCACTGTCAAGGTTCTTTACATTTTATTTCCTCCTTATGTGTTTCATGAGAAATCTATGCTTCCACAATTGTGGCCCCAGATTTCATTAGCATAAGCTGCTCCATATCAAATAAATACATATTCTGTATCACACCAGAGTCCGCATTCTTTGCAAAGAACAGGATGTTATTTTATCAGTATGGTGGGTTTTTTTTTTCCTTCTCATTTTCCTACAGTCTTTTTCTTTTTCCACTAAACCATTATGAAGTGAGTACCAAAGGTATCCTGGGTAATTAGCCATTACAGTACTGTCACAGAGGGTTCCACAGTCAATACAAAGATAATTTGGGCAATGGTGAATGACAGTGCTGTCCAGACTTTTGGGATAATCAAGGACACATCCAGCTGTACCAGACATCTGTCAGACCCATGAATCATTTCAACTGGCTCGACAATAGCCAGGCGGCCCCAGCGAAGGTAAACACTACAGCAGGCAGCATGCTATCACAGACAGCAATACTTGCTCTTGCAGAAAACCTGTTTCTGCTGTGAAAGCAGAGCCCTGTGCAGAATAGGAACATTTGTGATATTTTCATGTTAGTTTTTAAAAAAGAAAGAAAAAATGTAAATCAAATGGCTGGAAGAAATAGTATGGATATTACAAGAACACTCCTTTTTTTCTCCTAGCTAAAAATAAAGTATGCTCTATGAAACAGTTTGGGATGTATTAGTCATGATTGGTTTTATGTAATTAACTCTATTTTCAGATCAGTCCAGACTTTTTATGTACCCAAGTTACATGCTGTTGAGAGTTTTTATTTTATAAGTTAATATTGCTTTTATGTCTTTCACATTCAAGGCTGTTCAGCAAAGTTGGCTGGCTGTGGAGCACAGTGGGATATCCTTCTCTCAAGATCAACAGACTGGACTACAAGGTAATGGAATGACACTGAAAACTCTCTAAAATGAGAACAGTGACACAACATTCCACTTTGAATTAGATGCAGTGTAAATGTTTATAATTTTTTTTTTTTTTAAGAAACTGCCACTATGAGAACATCTGACATTCACACATGGTACACATGGCACATGTGGCTACTAGAACTTTAATTCCAAACTACAGTTAACCACTGATCACGAATTTACCACAAAGGAGCATAAACATGACCTAGTCTTGGTTAGGCTTGATGGAATACTTCCTAGCTTTCCTAAGCTACCCCCAAATTGCCAAGAGCTTCCCAGCCGAGACCAGAAGTGAGAAACTTGTCAGGTTGTCACTCCCCACCTTCCTATTACACGAGAAGCTATTCTTATACAAATCATTTTTATGAGTTACGTAGTGGGCTATGCATTCATAGTTTCTTATAAATCCCTTAAATGTCAGACAAGTACGGAGTGAGCTGGAATGGAGCAGTACAGTACAGGTGGGAGCAGCAGTAGAACAGGGGGACCAGGGCCCCCTGTGATGCTGTACAGTTTGGATCCAAGAAAACTCTGATGTCTGTCATGGAAATCAGGATTAAAGGTGCCTTTGTTTTCAGTCTTTCCTTATCCTACCAACATTTTTTTAAGATTTTATTTCTTTATTTGAGAGAGTGAGTGAGTAAGAGAGAGAGCACGCTAGCAAGGGCAGAGAGGGGGGAGGGGGAGAAGCAGACTCCCCTGCTGAGCAGGGAGCTCCATCCCAAGACCTTGAGATCATAACCTGAGCCAAAGGCAGATGCTTAACTGACTGAGCCACCCGGCGCCCCTCTACCAACTTTTTAAAAATCACTTTTTAAAAGCAGCTCTATTGAGGTTAATTGAGATTCAGAAAATTACACTATTTAGGGGCATCTGGGTGACACTATTTAAAGTATACAATGTGAAAAATTTGTCACATGTGCATCTTAACCATTTCAATCTGTGAAGCCATCTTAACCATTAAGGTAGGTTATCCTTCACCACATTCCCATATCCATCACCCCCAAATTTCCTTATGCCCATTTCTCAGCACTTCTTCCCACACTTCCCTGCTCCTCCTTTCCAGGCAACCATGGCAACATTTTCTGTCATCATAGACTAGTTTGCATTTTCTAGAGTTTTACATGAATAGATGCGTTCATCACATAGTCCTTTTTGTATATCTGGCTTCTTTCACTAGGTATGATTTTAAGATTTATCCATGTTTTTGCAGTAATCAGTAACTTACCAAGTAACATTCCATTGTAGGTATATACCACAGTTTATCCAGTTCACCTGCTGATGGACATTTATTTGGCTTGCTTTCAGATTTTGGCAACTATGAATAAAACTGCCACAAACATTCATATATGTCTTGGTATGGACATATGTTTTCTTTCTACTGGCTAAATACCTAGGAATACAGTGGCTGCATTACACTGCCAAATTATTTTCCAAAGTGGTCATATATTTTTATACTCTCTGCTTGATATGGTCAGTTATTTTCATTTTAGCCATTTTAATAGATGTATAGCATCTTCTCACTGTGGTTTTAATTTTCATTTCCCTAATAACTAATGATATTAAGCATCTTTTCATGTGCTTATTTGCCATCTATACATCTTCTTCAGTAAGGTGTCTGTTCACATATCCTATCCACTTGTCAAAAACGTGTTTCTGGACTCTGTTCTGTTCCATTGATCCGTTCAGATTCCTTCCTGTAGCTCTGTAATTGCAGGCCTTGATAAGTGGCAGCACTAGTTCTCCAACTCTGTTTTCTTTTTTTTTAACTTACTTTGCCTATTCTAGGTCATTTTCATACAAATGTTAAACTCTTTTTATCACTATTAGAAAGCAGGCTGATATTTTTATTGGGGTTATATTGAATCTATGGACCAATTTGTTTTTATTTTTAAGATTTTATTTATTCATGAGAGACACAGAGAGAGAGAGAGGCAGAGACATAGGCAGAGAGAGAAGCAGGCTCCTCATAGGGATCCCAATGCAGGATTTGATCCCAGGACTGGGATCACACACTGAGCTGAAGGCAGATGCTCAACCACTGAGCCACCCAGGCATTCCTTTATGGACCAATTTGGAAAGAACATGTTAACAATATTGAGTCTCCTAACCCATGAACAAGATAACTTTCTTTGTTTATTTAGGTCTTTTTTATTTCCCCTCAGTAATATTTTGTAGTTTTCAGTGTACAGATACTGCATCTTTTCATACTTATCCCTAAATGTATCAATTATAAATTGTGTCCATTATAAATATTTTTTAACATCAGTGAGTTAAATTATTGTTACTACTTTAGAATTCTGAATCTTTATTGTTACTATATAAAAATATAACTGATTTTTATATATTGATCTCATATCTTGCAGTATTACTAAATTCAATTATGGGTTCTAACAGCTTTTTTATAGATTCTGTTAGATTTTTTTTTCTTAAACAATTACAAGTTTTGTAAACGAGGATAATTTTATTTCTTCTTTTTTCCATTGGTGTGCCTTTTGTTTCTTTTTCTTAATTGATTGCACTGACTAAAACTGTCATTACAGCATTGAATACAAGTAGCAAATGAAACATCCCAGTCTTATTCTTGACCCTAAGGGGAGATGATTAAGTCTACCAATAAATATGCTAGCTGTAGTTTTTTTGCCTTTTATCAGATTAAGGAAATTTCTTTCCCTTCCTAGTTTGCTTAGTTTTATGGGACATGAATGCTGGATATGGTCAAATGTTTTTTTTATATCTATTAAGATGATCATTGGAGTTCTTTTTAAGTTTCTTAATGGTGATTGGTTTTCTGATGTTAAACCAACCCTGCATTCCTGGGATAAACCCAGATGATCATGGTATATTATCCTTTTATATGTTATTGAATTGATTTGCTAACATTTTGTTCAGAATTTTTGCATCTATGTTTATGAAGGATAATGGTGTCATGTGGTTTTCATTTCATATACAGAATTGGTATTCTTTCTTTTTTAGATATTTTTAAATGGCTTCATTTACATATAATTCACATATACAAGTCACTCATTTGAAGTGAGAATATTTTGCCATTGGATTCCATATTGTATCCCCTAGCCAGATTTTTTTTTTAAATATTTTATTTTGAGAAGGCATGCAAGAGAGAGTGTGTGAGTGGAGGGAGGAGCAGAGGGAGAGGGACAAGCAGACTCTGTGCTGAGTCAGGAACCCCACATGGGGCTCAGTTTTACAACTCTGAGATCACAACCTGAGCCAAAATCAAGAGTTAGGCACTTAACTGAGTCAACCTGGTAACATTTCTTAGTGGGTCTGCTGGTGATGAACTATTTCAGTTTTTGTATGTCTGAAAGTTCTTTACTTCACTTTCATTTTTTAAAGATTTTTCACTGGGTTTAGTTTTAGCTGACTGTTTGGGTTGTTTTTTTTTTTTTTTTTTTTTTTTTTCCAGAACTTTAAAGATGTTGCACTGATGTCTTCGTGTTTGCATTGTTTCTGACAAAAAATTTCCTGTAAGTTTTATATTTGTTCCTCCATCCATAAAGTGTCTTTTTCTCTGGCTGCTTTTAAGATTTTCTTTTTATCATTAATTTTGAGCAACTTTATTGTGGTGTGCTTTGGTGTCATTTTCTTTATATGTCTTGTTCATTGAGCTTCCTAGGTATATGAGTCTTTTTCATCAAATTTGGAAATTATTCAGCCATTTTTTTATTCAGATATTTTTCTTTTTATTTCTCTCCTCCTTTCTTCTTTCTGTTGGGTATTCCACTATTATGTTTATTATGCTGCTGAAAGTAGTCCCACAGCTCACTGATGCTCTTTTAATCTTTCTGGATCCTCTTTGCTCTGCACGATTCATTTGAGATAGTTTTTGTAGCTATGCCTTCAAGTTCACTCATCTTTCCTTCAGCAATTTATAATCTGCCATTAATTGCGTCCAACATACTTCCATTTCAGACATTGTAGTTTTCATCTCTAGAATTTCAATTTGCATCTTTTTTGTATCTATCCTGTCTCTACTTACTTTTTGAAAATGTGAAATACAGTTATGACTGTTTTAATGTTTTCTTATGCTAATTCTAACATGTAGGTCAATTCTGGGTCAGTTTCAATGGGTTGATAATTCTATTTATGTCATCCTGCTCCCTTACATTCCTGGTAATCATTGATCAAACATTATACATTGGATTGAGTTTTCTACAAGAAATCTCTAGTCCATGCTCTTATGTGCTCAAGTAACAGATGTCTAATGGGGAAGGCCCATGAGTAAAGTGGGCCAGGATGAAGTGATCTTGTGCATAGGTGGTGCTTCAGGGGTAGCTTGGGTTCACATCGGCATTGGGGGACAATAGAGCATAGTGGCAACTGTGGCAAACTGTAGAAATCCCCTTTGTGGCTCCAAACAACTCACTTTCACCTAAACACTTGATATGAATTGGTAAACTAGTAGTGTCCAGAGCTGGATGCATACTGTGGCAGACTTAAGCATAGGGAGCTATATAGTAGGTCTTAAGGGGGCATCTAAATAAGATACTACTTGTGATGCCCTGAAAAAGATGAGCCCTGAGAGCCTACTAGCATGTTCATTTCCTGTCGGTCATCATTCCCTACTCTACCAGTTTGGGAGGGGAGGTGGTTTGTTTGTTTGTTTGGTTGGTTGGTTTCTTGTAGCTGGGACCCAAAGTGAACTATAGTGGCAGAGACTAAGCTCACACATCTCAGGACTCTCTAAACATGTCCTTTATGTTCAGCTATCCTAGTGGACATGACACAGATTATTCACAGATTACAGGCTCCAGAGCAAACAAGCCTCTCAGAGAGAATAGGGTAGGAACAGAGCTGGGCCTGGGCTGGCAGGAATAGGGCTTCAGTAGCCTGGGAAGTGCAAGTATGAGGCCATCTGGTGAGCTCCACTAGGTGGAGCAGAAAGTGGAATGATAAGCCACCCATGTCCTTTTAAAGGGATGAACTTGGGTTTAACCCTCCAATATTGGCTTTATTTTGATATTCATGTGTCCTTGGGAACCTCAGAACAAAGCTATAGTTATTTGTAGATCAGTTCCACATTCTCACTTCACCTTTTTTTGATGCCAGCAGCAATTTTTAAAACTAAAACAACTCCATCTAGGAAAGGAATTGGGGTCATGCAGACCATGCCACTTCTGAAAGCCAAGGATGCAACAGCTCTGAAGAATACCTCTCTCCACTAACCTCTGAGGATGGCATCCCAAGAGCAGGGGTACAAGATACAAGATAGCCTTTCAGCCTTCCTAAATCCATAGCAAAGAGGTTATCCCAAGAGCTTTTTTGGGGGAAGCCCATGAGTAGCCTCCAAAAGGACATCAAATTGAAAGTAACCGACTCAAAACTTCCCCATATTTATAAAGCCATAGTGGGTTCTGCCGAATTATTCATTTTGTGCAATATTAGCTACAAATCATAGATGCTGGTATTACATTGTTTTAGTGCACACCGAGGACACTCGAGGGGTCCCTGGGAGTCAGGGGCAATAGTTGAGGCTAATTGAACTAGGAAGACAAACCATTTGGAAGGAAGGAGGAGTCACTAGGAGTAGATAGTAGAAGCCCCAAATGGGTAAAACTGAGATGAGTTAGTAGAGTGGTTAAAAAGAGAGACAGCAAAAAAGGAAAACCTGAGTTCTTATCCCAGATTTCTCATCTTGGGTCAATTGTTTAACTACTCTAATCCTCAGTGCCATCTGACTAATGATATGATATTAGCCCTTCCCCACTAAATTCCCGAGGAGACTCAATGAGATAACACAGTACTTTGCACTGTGTCTTGTTCGGAGTTAAGTACTCCCTGGAGACCATCCAGAAGCCCAACAGATGATGAAGACAGCCACATGTGCTGAAAGAGCATAGAGGGGGCAGTGGGTGGTCATCAGGTGAGAAGTGAGCCAGAGGGCAGCAGGCAGCCAGGCACAGATTGTAGGTTGGGGAGTCTCCTGTCTCTCAATGCTGACTGTACATTACAATCAGGTTTAAGAAGCTTTCATTTGTTTTTTTTTGTTTCTTAGTATCCATGCTTGGACCTCGCTCCCTGCCCCATATTTAAATAGTCTGGTGTGGGGACAGAGCATCAGTATTTTTTTCAAATGTTTTTAATTTCTCAAGTATTTCTAATGTACAGGTAGAGTTGAGAACCACTGGTTTAGATGATGCAGGTCTAGATCTTGAATCCTATGCCAGAGCACAAAAGAGCCCCTGGGGGAAAGGAGAGAATTTAGAATGATTCCAGGAGTCAACCATTTCCTGAAACTCAGCAGTCCTCCCCCGGGCATAATGAGTTGTACATGAAGCCACCCCTGTCTTTCTGGAAGTCACCTGGGGGTGGGGACCACAGATGTGTCCACAGATCATGGCAGTAGAGTGATAAAGGCTCTGAGAACCCGGGATGCACAGAGATACAGGAGACTAACTCCACTTGGGCAGATTTTGCAGGAAGATCATGTGCTTAGCAGTGTGTGGGGTAAACCGAGAAGACAGAAAATTGGACGTAGAGGAGAGAATGGGCTGGAGGCCACTGGCCGGCAAGCAGGCATGGAGAAGAAGAGTCTGGGAAGGTAGGGTGGGGCTGCCTGAACCAAACCCGTTGGGTGCAGTGGGCTAGCCCTGCTTGTTACTCAGCTGTTCAGTGAGGCTTTCCCTTCTTCCACACTCTCCCCATAAGCACCATTGCTTTGCCCAGGCCCCAGCTATCTGCAGCCACTCTGCCTCTCCCAGAAGCAGGGGTCCTCCTGTCCTACCCGGGTGGCCTTTGGAATCCCTGCCACTGACAGGCAGAATGGCTTCATGGAATTAGATGGACCTTTCTCACCTTTCTGTCGGCTGCGGTCTCCTCCAACTGCTCAGCCTCTCGGCAAGCAGTGTCTGCCATGTAGCTTTCCAAACCCTGTCAGCCCGGACACGGATTCACCAGGCCTTTTATTTCTTTCTTCCTGGATGGTCCTCCCTGAAAGACTGGTTTTCCAACAGATCTGGAAGTTACATAGTGTCAGGAAATTGGAATTTGCATAATCTTTGGGGAAAAATCCTTACATCGTGCCAAGATATTAGGACAGTAATGCATCTTTATTACGCTGCTTAAACCCTGTTGCAGGGCATCAGCCCAGCTAAGTAATTTATTTTTGTTTAGTTTAGTATTTTTGTTTTTCAGTTTCCCTGAGACTTTCTGTGAGGTCAGCAATTGGCTTTGAGTTCCAGCTCCAGAGTTCTCCCAAGAGCCCAGCAATAGCTATCACATTATGGGTGGACAGGAAAGGGCTTACCAATACCCCAAAAATCAATCCAAAGTTGATCTTGTTATGCTGGTTTCTCAATGTGTACACACACACACACACACACACACACACACACACACTTCACAATCCTCATATGTACCTGACATATATTCATACATAAATATACATGTATGTATACTTAAATGTGTATATGTATGTATATATAATTTATGACTATGAGAAAGTATTAGCTGTGCTTCCAAGCCTTAACCCAATCTACAGCCTTAAATTATTCTCTCTGGCAAGCTTTGAACCCTCTCCATGGAGTAAATTTCCATGTGAAAGCATTTAGCTCAGTTTAAATCAAGTCCAAAGATTTAACTATCCAGTATTGCCTTTTCATAATCTGCTTTAATTATTATTGATTTGTATGTTTGGAAAGTGCCCGGAGATGATAAAGGCCTCCCATCTGTTTTGCCGCTGACCATTTGCCGGTTGATCTCTAGCTCATCCTTGGCTCTTCAATTGGTCTCTCTTTAGCACTTTTGCAGATGGTTACACCTTCTGCCCCGCAGAGGTCCCTACTCCTGTAGCAAATCAAATTATCAATAAAAAACAAACTGGTAAATAATAGGCAATTAAATAAAATCAATTATTCAAAAGCAGATTTAATTTGGGAGGGCAATTGGAGCTTTATTCAGTAGTGAAGAAAAATAAAAAATATATGTATATTTAAGGTATTAAATATTAAAATATACATTGATATTTCTAATACAGATAACATTAATATACTAATATGATACTTATGTATAATGCATAATAATATATTAATATATATTAATATAAATTCTAATATACACATATACACTAGAATCAAAATAGGACAATCAAGAAGAAATTTCTGCCCAGTACTTGACTAGGACAGGGTGCTGTATAATACCTCTTTTATGCTGATCTGTGACAAGTCCTGTCCCCTCCATGGTGTCTAGGAATAGGATCTCAAGTTTTTAGTAGGGATCTGAGAATTTTTAGTTATCTTTTGGTCTTTGAGTGACTGACAGTGGCATAAAAGTAGATGTAGTCGTGCTATGGGGAAAAGGCTGGTATTGTGATGGAGGAAGTTAAAATTTTATAAAACATTTTAAATCTACCAACTAGTTTATAATTATCATCAATAACCTTTCTCATAGCTTCATCATTTGTATTTATCCATGTGGAAAAGGTTAAGTTTAAAACTCATTTACACCACTTCTTAGGGTTGAATAAAAGAGATCTAGTACAACTCTTTCCCTCCACTACAGGAAAAGAGAACTCAGTTGCTGCATGACAAAGAAAATCAGAACTTGACTTTTGTAGATCACTAAGAAGTTGTAAAAATAAAGAATAGCAGGACTTAAGAGTATGTGACAATAAAATCTCTCCGTTTCAGTAAATTGTGTAGAAACCATTCCATATCTATGTCCTAAATCCATTCTAGCTCATTTAAACGTAATTTAAAATGTAGGTTCAAGTGGGAGGGAAGGGGGAGTAATTTCTCCTTTCAGAAATAAGCAGCTGGGGCTATGTTTACATGGTACAATGAAAATACTAAGCAAATTAATGAAAATTAACTTTCTACAGCTTAAGCTTTAAGGTCAGCAGGAGATCGGTATTAGAGCAAGTAGGCAGGGCTGTGTGCCAGGGAAACCTTCTGTTTTGGAAAGGGAAATCATACAGCCAGTGGATGTGCAGACATATTAGGAACATGAGATCGTCCAGATAAATGCAATTTGTCAACTGCATGTAGCAAAGACCTAACATCAAGGCAAAGATGATTCATTGGAGGAAAGAAGTAGGAGGTTAGAGATGTTAAGAAGTGAGTCATTTAGGATTAAATTCAAGTTACCCCCAAACAAACAATAAGAAACAAACAAGTAAACAAATGCGTGCCTTCTTTCTTCTAAGTGATAAGGAGGGGTGGTCTGCTCTGAATCTCTGAAGCACTTAAATCATGTCTGACTCAGCCCGAGAATTGCTTTGACTCTAAAGGAAGTGCCATTATGAATCTCCATGTAAGTAGGAGAGAAAACTTGCAGTTGTTAACATTGTCTCGAAGTCATAAGTTTATTTTAGGTTTTTATATGCAAATTCCTTTTTGTTTCTCAATCTTGAGAAGGGGGTATACCTTAATTTTTTTTTCCCTTGATATTAGTCATTCCCCCCAGAGGGTTTTGTGTGTATGTGTTTATTTATAGAACCCAGAGATTTAAGATATGCAACTGAAAGTGATTAAAAATTGCTACATTATGGTGACTCAGCTACATTTCTGATGGCCTGAGGAAACAAAACTAATAGACAAAAACCAAACAAACCAAAAAAAGCAGCTTACGGAACTTTATGCGCTACTTGTTGCTTTTGGGTCTGGGATTTGTCCCGCCTTACCCTATTGACTCCTAAAATTGAAAGGATATACTTTAGATCCAATATAAGGACCCCAATTGACCTTTCTTAAATTCTTTTTCTTTTGTCTCTGGTCTATTTAATTAATATGTAACCATCAAAAAAAAAAAAATATGTAACCATCCTTGGAAACATTTGACAAGAGTATCACTGCTCCTTATTGCTATGCCTGGGGAGACATCACTAATTGATCATGGCACTCTCCCTAGTGCATTTGGATGGAGTCACACAATTTTATGCAATGTTCCAAGTAACCACTACAACTGGTTGGAATCAACATGTGAAATCAATCCTATTGGATGTCCTAGAGCCAGTATCTCAGATTTTGAAATTTTAAATGCATAAAGCAGGGTAAGAATCATGCCAAAGTGGCACTTTTTTCACAACTTATATATATATACCAGAAACTAGACAGAAACAATAAAGGAAGTAGCAACATTCATAATCTAGTATCTATTTTGTTGCTGTTCACTAAATGGATTTGTTCTATGTTGGTTGCTATTTAAATGCAACATAATTACATATTATGGAGTGTGTGTATATACTACTTTATAGAGGTTATTATTTAGGCTTTGCCATAACTATTTTTGTTTCATTAGAATACATAAATACTTTAGGGAGGGAAGATTTTTAAGATGAAAAGATGGTTTTTAATTATTACGGCTTTCTTTGCTTGGAGCTGATTTTCATAATTAACACATATTAGAGTCAAATGCAACCATGTATTTTATGCTCACTGGAGTATACAAAATTTAAGTTCTCTCAGTGGGCTGTTTGTGCACTAGAATTTTCACAATGTCCTCTGTGTACTCTGGTAATGGTAATATGTTAATGGTGCCAATCTTTACCATCTATACCATTACTAGTATTAGATCAATTTTTTTTAGAGTTTACACAAGTCACATTTGCCTGATGAAAATATCCATAATAAAATTTAATTTTAGCAATTTGAACTCGGATCAGGTGGACTGATCAGCAGATATAACCAGAAGGACTAGGATCAGAACAAAAGTGGTACAGGACTGTACTAATGACTTTGTTAAAACCACACAAAGTGTAGGCCTGAAGCTTTGTTCTAAACTTCTTGATTTTGCTACCAATGTTTATTGGATGGACTGGGTCTTCACCAGACTCATTTTCTCTTCTTCCTGGCCACACAGCTGGACTACATTTTCCAATCTTACTTGTACTTTAGTACAGCCATGTGGCTCAGATCCGGCCCATGGAATGTGAGCAGAAGTGGTGCAAGCCAATTCCAAGCCTGGCTCATTAAAACTTCTCAGATGCCTTCTCCATGCTCTTTCCCCTCCTACCAGTTTGATGCACATAAGCACAGTGACCTTGGAAGTCAAGACTGAGATTTTAAGCCACAGATTGGAAGGATCCCAAGTCTCTGAATAACCATCAATTTGGAGTACCCATTTGGGCTTTAGAGGGATAAAAAGCAAACGTATCATATTTGAGCCATCATATGTTATTGGATGTGTTGATTATAGCAGCCAAGTTACAATGAATATTCAGGTTTTCCAAGCAGTTCTTTGAATCAGTAGTTTTCTATCCAGGTGTAGGGTGGAGAGAAGAAAATAGATGAGGCGAAAGTGTTATAGAAGAATGTTATGTTAAAGAAACTGAGATAAGGAAATGTTAAGTAACTTGTTCAAAGTCACATGGCTGGGAACTGGCAAAGCCAGGATCCAGACATGAATGGTCTGACTCCAGAGCCCACATTTGTGACCACCATGTTGGCCTGTTTCTTGACTCCTACTTGTCATGGTCAGAGGACTTAGTCTTTGCTGGACTTCTGTAATGTTGTGACCTCTAAATTGTCTAGAAGTCCCTTTCTACTTGGTAGTTTTTCTGGAATAATATCCTAATACTAAATTGCTATGTCACAACCAGCCAACAACTTTACAATAATTTCCCCTCATTAAAAGTGAATGTTATTGTCAGGGACACATTTAAAAGGCAGCATCTACTGGGGAGAGTATCTCTGTACATTCCAAAGCAGTATCCATGATTTGCGAGCTATTTTGCTGTTGCTTTCTTAATTTACCTGGTTAGTTGAGCGTTAATTAGTACATGAAGGGGAAGTGGCTTGTTCCAGTACTGGAAGCATGTTGCTACAAGGAAGCCTAGAGATAGCCAATTGGCATGTTTTGCAGAACAATTGGATCACTGGGAATACTCCCACACCTTTAATGGGTTCTAATAGAGCACAGCGGTTAAAAAATATAGCCTTAGAGCCACACTACCCAGGTTCAAACCTGAGTTCCTCCTCTGTTCTATAACTTGTTTCTGTGAACAAGTTATTTAACTTGCTCTAAGCCTTGATTTCCTCAGTTATAAATGGGATGATGATGATGGTGATGATGATAGTCATTTCACAGAGTTGTTGGAGGTTTAATAAGATAACGTATAAACACATGGGAAATTTTCTAGAAATATTAGCTATTGCTATTATTTCAAGGACTCTAGAGTTAAAGAGCTAAAAAATAATGCTCCCCCCCCCCAAAGAGCAATTCCAATCTGGAGGCTCTTGGGGATGTGTCTTAAGAATCATAGTATTTAATTAAATGTCGAAGACAAATTGGGCAAAGCAGCATAATAAGGGAACTGAGAAATTAGCAAAACAAGGTGCTACTCCTCTTTCTGAGACTAGCTATCTGCTCTTGAGCAAATTATATAATCTCCATGAACCTCAGTTTCTTCACATCTAAAAATGAGTTAATAAATTCAAAGGTTTGCCTTACTGTCACCCCTTTTATGCAAATTTTCTTTTATATGTTGCTTATTTATATGGAACACATTTTTCTATGCCATCATGAAGCTAAGTTTAGCTTTTGGTAAGTTTAGCAACTCCACTAGCTAGGAAGGAAGAAAAGAGAGTTGATGTAGAAATTATTGAATTTTATGGCTGTTGCCATAATTCCCCATAATTCTTTCAACAAGTAAGCCACTTTTAAGTGAGAAAAAATACATGGTTATATTCTTCTTTATTTTTTATTTATTTTGTTTGTTTAAAATATTATATATGCTCAGGTCTTGCTAAGTAGCAGTTTAAAAGATACTGGATCTCCTTGGGAAAGTGAGGTAAAATACATAGGAGCCTAGAATAATTTGGGGGCGAGAAAGTAAGAAGTGATTGAAATATAATGCAGATATACATGTCACAAAGGATACAGAAGCCATCTTGAAGGGGTTCCAAATGGCCAAATCTAGGACAATTTGAGCATCAAAATAATAATAATAAATAATGGACTATGAGAGTCTAGAGTTCATACTGATTTGAACAAATGAATGAATAAAAAGTAAATGAGGCAGAAGGAAAAGCTCATCTTTACAGTAGAATGCAAACTTATAAATGTAGAAAAATTGAGTTAAAATCACCATTTGTAACCATCATAGTAATAATAGGTTTGAGCAAGAATTATCTATAAATGCTAAAAGTAATGAGTAAAATGATGATGAAGTGCAAGATATTTAGTCTCTAAGTGTCCCTCTACAAGCTGTGTATAAATTACAAAGGGAAAATTAGCAATTTTACGAGGGAAAATCTGGTAGGCACCACCTAAACAAAAGTATTAAAATTTACTGATACTTGGAGAAATTGGCATCTTGTGATTCTTGGTGTGACTTGCTAAGAAGGGCACAACATGACTTGCGTGGTATCCTTGCAAAAACACATAACTTGAATCTAATCATGGGGGCACATCAGGCAAATTCAAATTCAGGGACGTTCTGCAAACCTGCTGGCTGGTTCATTTCAAAACTTCAAGGCTGTGAAAGACAAATGAGGGTGAGGCACTGTTGCAGATGAAAAGAAACTAAATGCACTTGGTGATTCTGGAGTGGAACCCAGGGTAGGGCAAGAGGGAAATGGCAAAATTTTCATTGGACTGTAAATTAGATAAGAGTATTGTATTTAGCATTAAATTTGCTGCTATTGGTAATTGTATTCTGGTTATGTAAAGAACGTCCTTGTTCTTAGGAAATACCTGCCACATCCTGAGGACAGCACCCTTCCATTTGCTCTCGTACTCCAAACCTCCACAAACCCCACCACTGAGCTCCCTCCCCCACAAATAATCCCTAGAGTCTTCAGCTGGCCACCATCTGAGTCTCATTGAATACTGTTGATTTTTAGATGCAGGTAAGCAAGATTTCACCACTGTTCCCAAAAAATGCTGGGAAAGGATCTCGGTGGAGATGCCTCGTGTTAACACCTCTGTGTTAGTCAGGGTGATCCTTCAACAAACTATTAGCTTAGCTGTGGCCAGTGGCCACCATATGGATTAACAGTTGTTGGTGGGAAGGGGAAGTGTGATCCTACAAAGCGGACTCAGATTCCCCTGTCCAATGAGAGTATATGCCACTGCTCTCTGTAACTCTGGGGGCTCCTGCAAAGTAGAGTTCTGCTGAGAGAAAGCAATTCCTTTGAGTGAGCACACAAATGGCATCATGGCTTCTTGGTGCCCTGGTGATAGGGGGCGATGCTTCCAATCTTGAAATAGCACCTGCATTAGTAGGTGAATTGATGTGTGCCCTGTGGTTTCTGGAGTCTCACACGTTCGTAAGACTGCTCTGAGGGGAATAACCCCTTCCTCTGATTTGCTGGCAGGCAAATGTTGGTCACCCCCCCCAACTAAACTCTCTCAGCTTTCCCCAGGAAACCTAGCTTTGCTAACAATTCCCATCACTGGTTTGGCACAGAGTCGAATATGAAAGCACTTTCATGAAGAAAGAAATGGCAAGAACACCAAGGGACCAGCTATATAGGCTGAAACTCAAACAAATCCAGGTTGCTGAGTCCCTTGCAGTGTTTCCTTATGGCTAACCACGTTCCCACTCCTGTCAGAGGGGGAGTGTGTATCATAAATCCACCCAAAGCTGATTTGTATCTGTATGACAGTACTCCTTTTTGACGCCATGTCAGGAACTTGCCTCAAGGTTGGATAGATCCCAGAAACATCTTCCAGAAAAGAACACAAGTACTCCTCATTTTAAATTTTCTTTTAATAAATGGGAACTCTAAAGGCATTAAAGGGAGGCATAGCAACTTTAACTCGTAATGCCTTTTGCTTCTGTCAGTTTAAATTAAGCTCGTGATATCTGAGCACAATTTCCTATATTTAATAATACATAAAGCAAGATAATTAAAAGGTAAGTACACATGCTGGGAGAGAAGCACTGTTGAGTAAAACACGGACTCTAATCTCTGCCTCGGTTGATGAAATGTAGTGAAACCAAGCAACTAAAAGCAAATAAACACAAAGGACACCGTCAAGGACTAGGCTTCACACTGGTTCTTTTTCCTGAGCCCCAGACTTCCATATCCAACTATTTACTAGACATTTCTACTTGGAAGTCCTTCAAGTGGACCACACAATCAACATTCAAAACCAACTCATCACCAGTCTTCCCTCACCCCCTCCTACTGAGTTCCTTATTTTAGGAATGAGAACACCATCACCCAGTAGAGTTATCTTGCACTTTTTTCACTTCTTCAACACAACCAATCACATGCACACATGCGCTCATGCACACACATGTACTATCCAATCATGCTCCACCTCCATGGCTAACACCTCACCCAAGCAGTGTAGACACTGCAGTAGCATCCCACCTGCTCTCTGCCTTCAGTTTCACCCCTTTCTAATTCATTCTCTGGACACATCAAAAGTGTCTTTTTAAAAATGCAAACCTGATCATGACGTTCCTTATTTTAAAACATCAGTAGCTTCCCTTAGGAAATGCTTGGGATAAATTTTTTTTAAATTTTTATTTATTTATGATAGTCACAGAGAGAGAGAGAGAGGCGCAGAGACACAGGCAGAGGGAGAGGGAGAAGCAGGCTCCATGCACCAGGAGCCCGACGTGGGACTCGATCCCGGGTCTACCAGGATCGCGCCCTGGGCCAAAGGCAGGCGCCAAACCGCTGTGCCACCCAGGGATCCCGGGATAAATCTTAAATTCTTAAATTCACTTCTATTATTTACAAGCCTTCTCCAGTATCAGGTTTCATTGCTCCCATATCCTTGCCTTCTATAAATTAGTCATACTGAAGTTTGCTACATTCCTACAACACGCCATGCTGCAATACCCCCACCCCACCACCCCCCATGCCCATACTCCCCCAGTCGCTGCTACTTTTCCCTTAAATCCCACTCAATCTGTCATTTCAAATCTGTGAGTCCTTCTCTTGTGCTCTTCTTGCATGCCAGATGTATTTTTACCAGAAACTAGTAGTGCCCGTCTACTTATCTATATTCCCCACCAGATTGCAAGTTCTATGCAGAATCACATATTTCACGTTCATTTTCAAATCCCCAGAAGCTGGCAGATAGCAAACACTTGAATAAATATAGAAGGACAGAAGGAATGTATAGCCATGGATGTGTCTTAATTAGTCATTAGGACACAATATCCCTTAGGACAGGGATTTCTTTGGTACTGATGTAACCCACTCAGAGGTGGTAGGCCAAGCCCTCTGAGGTGTTCCACAGTTACAGGATCAGAGGAGGATTGCCTAGATCCATCCAAAATCTCCCATTCTGCCCCCTGGGTCCAGAGGCTTACATTGATAAGATGATTGTTTCATACCTTTAAGCTCTACGTTCTGTGATGGCAAGATCCATATCTAATTCATCTTTGTGTTCCCACAACACTCAGTACAATGTTTTCTACAAGGAAGGTATTTAATACATATTTGTTGAATGGGAAACCAGAATTAGGGGCCCTACAAACGAATCCTCCAAGGCCCACAGCCTGGGTTTCCCTCACATAGTATTGCTAATGAACAGGATTGCCTGCAAAACCCATGAGTGTGCTAGTCACCTGAGTTTTTACCATCCTGGTTACTGTGGTGATCCCAATTATTGGCAGCCACAGGGTGGACAGCAAACTTTCTGGGCAATGAAGGAAGTCAGGTCAGCAGACACCAGAAGCTTTGACCTCTAAATTCGCAAATGATTCTTCCCTTATGCAGACCAAGCAAAAATGTACAAATACTCTTTTCCCTGTTTAGCAGAGTTCCTGGAGTGACTGAGACTGTGGGGTGGAAAAGATTTGGGGCACGTTGCAGCAGGCAGCTAGAGTCTATATGTTTAACTTAGCATTGCAGAACATTTTATTTTGAGCCAGTGTATAATTAGGGAGGTTTTGTTTATTTATTATGAAAATGAGCAGTTTTGTTTATTTATTATGTAAGTATGCCTTTTATTAAAACGACTTTGTGAAAATCTAATTGCCACTACAGTAATATAGCATAGCAGTCCCTTACATAAATACATGATTATTATGTACAGTCACTTATCTGTGAACGAGTTCTGTTACTACTTTCCTTAATTAAGGATACAAAAGGGCTCCTTCATCTTTGCATATTCCCTTGCTAGGACATTGATACTCATTATTTCCTAAGTCCAAACACTGAAACTGTGTCAAGAATGCATCCATCATTGCGTGGGTACTTATAGTCAGCGGAATTTTCAACCTCGTCAGCAATTTCTGCAATTTGCAATTTCTGTATGTCTGACATGTGTTTTTATTGGTGAAGATCACTTTCAAATACCAAGATCATGAGAATGATTCTTTGGGTAGTCTCTGCTGCAGCCTAATGTAATGACAGTAATTAACAGCCTGTGATTAGCAGCCACTCCAGAAAGTGTTTGAATGTTAATTTGCTTCAACTAATATGCAGCACTTCTGTGTAATGAGATCTAAGCTATAGGTTCATAGGGAAAGCAAATTATTTTCCAGCATTTAATCATACAAATGATTCTTAGTTAATCACTTGAACAGTAAACCTCAATGTTCTAATAAGTGACATTTGTTTTTCTGTCATTCAGTTTATTATGGGATAGGCGAGGGCAAAGATAGTATTTTTCTTAATGGTCAAATTCCCCTTGTCAGTAACATCACTTTTCAATAAGGCTTCCCAACGTAGGGAATGGAGTGGGGTTGTGAGTAGGTACAAAATTCAGAGAGAACCTACTTATATCCTTCTGCATTTTGCCTTTCTGGCTGTGAATTAGTGTCATCTTCACCTCAGTTTACATATCTGTGGAATGGAATGAAAGACCCTTTGCTCCTTAACACAAATATCCTGACACTTAATGACTGCCAAGAAATTGAGAACAGGGTGTTGCTCATTAACCAAGCATTAATTGCTTGAATCCCTACAGTTATAGAGTTGAATAGGAAAGCAAAAGTCACCAGAACATGAACATATTCACTAATGAATTGACTTCTTCAAAAATAAGTGCCCTCTTAACATTAACCTGGAACTGTTCAAGTCACAAAGCGAACATTGACAAGGGAGGATTTGGCCAAGTTGGACCAGCTAAGAATTGACAATGCAATAGGCATTTCAAAAGACAATGACTTAAGTATTCAAGAATAAAAAGAGGCCTTTGGAAAATTGGATGATACCCTAGACTATTTTTTTGTAAACGAACTGACTTCACATTTACATGGAAAAGGTCAAACATGCCATAAAAGACACTGAGTCATGTTGTCACGGTGTCATCAGAAACATTATACCAAAAATCAACTCACAGTTGGTCCTTCATTTTTAGAATTGGCACATAGTTGCAAGTATGATCTGAAGGTGGTCAGACATAAGAGAAACTTATGTTTGTATAATTTTGGTTTCATTTTTTAATCTAGAATTTCCTATATTTTATGACAAATACTATGAAATTTGAGTCTTAATTTTCTCTAAGTTTATCTCAAGTAGCCTTTTTCTATTAACAACTACCCTTGGTTGGTTTTAAAGCTCATTTTCAGGGGTCATGAATATTAATGAGAATAATTCTTTTGTAAGCTCCTCAGAACCAGAATTAAATGAGATCCCTTTACTGTATGAGTGGAGTGTAGGCCCTGCGACATCACATAGAGATAGTCATTAAAGCTAAGCAGTAAACAGATCCATAATCTCATATGTGAGGCATGGCCTCCTCACTAGGAGTGAATGTCTGCCTCTGAGTTTTGATGTGAGGACATTCAGAAAGATTTTTTGTTAAGCTTTCCAGTGGATGTCCCAACCCTGTACTTGGATGTTCATTCTTCTGATTCACCAAAACAGAGGTTTCATCCCTAACGTAATTGTAAATAATGGTGTATCAGTCTTTTAGATCTTAACTAATGGAGTTACTGGATCCTTTCCTAGAATAAGTTTCATAACTTTATAACATAAAATACACTGTTTTGGAAAAGAAGAAAGTGGAGTTTTAAAGAGAGAAAGAACAAAAAAGGAGCTCAAAAGCAATAGGAGAACAAAAAATCTTTACCTCCCACTTCACTATTTTGCCCAGAATTATCCCAGGCCTAGATGGCATTTGAGGGGTGGGAGGAGGGAACACCAGAAAATCCTGACATTTCCCAAACATCTCTCCCACCATTTGCCATTGTGCTTGAAGTGTACCACTAAAGGTGCGTCCTACTCGTTGACTCAGGAATTCTACTTTTATATACATTATTTTAAGGAAAGAATCATGAATGTGGCAAAGATTTAGCCAAAGAAAAATACTCATGGCAGTAGAGTCTATAACAAAACACTGAAATAAACTTGAGTGTGCAGCAACTATGGTTTACCTCTACAGTGGAATGCTCTACATAGCCACTAAAATATCACTGCAGAAGAATGTCTGATATGTGAATATACACCTCTGATATTTTGTTAAATGAAAAAAATTCCAGTTACAGTAACTCCTTGTGATCTCATTTTGTAGGGAAGTAGAATTAGAGATACTGTCAAAGAAGAAAAATAAGCACCACAGAATGATTAGCAAGGTGAAAGTAGCTTACAGCTCATAAAAGCCAAATGTAAGCTGGTGGTAAACCAAGGATGGGAGGAAGGAGCTCTGGGTCCTTTCTTGAGAGCCACAGAATTGGGCAAAGTGGCTCTCCTTCTGCTACTGTCAATTCACTCTGAGACTAAATATTTGCTTCACAAAACAATAGAGCATCTGTTTCCCAAAAGGCACTCACAGAAGCACGTACTACCTTTATGTAAGAGGATTCTTTTGACAATGCTGTAACAGGTAATTAAGTGCTCAGGAATGAATTTTCTAGAACTTTATGCCATTTCATTTATCCATTGATTAACCCATTCGTGGCTACTAAGCACTAATATACATGAAATTCTGTACCAGGCCCTCCCATTCACCCACTCTCCCACTTTCCCAGCTGCCACCCTACATAGATTCCCCTTCCTTCCTTCCTTCCTTCCTTGCTTCCTTTTTGAGTCATTTGCCCAGAAGAGCCCATGACAACAAACTGGCAGTGTTTAAAAAAAGTTTCTGTGGCCCAGGAGAGTGAAATGGTAGGGATTGCAATGCAATCATCAATGTGTTAGAGTCTATCTTTTCACTTAATATTGCCTGTCCATCAGTAAACTAAAAAAGGTCAAACATGCCATAAAAGACATAAAAGATACTCTCATCATTGCATATAGAGACTTTACAGTTACTTATGACACCTTCAAAGTTCCAAGATCTCCTGCTAAGAGTTTACTTATGTGTCCCAAAGCATAGAGAGAAGGAACTTAAATCAGTATGAAAAAATGAACAGGATAAATTTGGAAAGATTTTTAAGCCAAGGGAGAAAAAGAATCTGTTCCTTAGGGCACTTGACTCTCCAGTGGTGTCTTGTTGCTGGCCATGCTGATTTCAGCTGATTTGAGGTTAGCCAGAGTTTCTAGCCAAATGGGTAGCATTTCTTGTTAACATCCTAGGGTCATTCTTTTCCATTACCCATGATGACTTTTGATCTTGCTCATTAATTTTATGTTCTAATCAAAGTTGAACTCCCTCATCTGTTTTATAAATTGTCCAAGACTTTAAAAAGAAATAATCTACTTTTTTAAAAACACTGAGGGACTACCAAATTGTTCTCCAATTTGGTGAAATACATTAGCAGCTATGTATTAGATCTAATTATCCAGTCAAACAAAACTATCATCTCCAAGCAAATCTCACTCAAGCCCTCTTTAGGAGTTGCTTTTTAACTTCCAGACAGCTGTCTGGTTCCCTCACCCTCCTTCCCACAATGTTTTACAGACCCGCAGTCCCCTCCACTTGTAGCAGCTCAGACGCTATCATAAGAATCACCAGTGATAGTCTGAAAATGCCAGCCAAAATCTATCTGCAAGAACATCTGCTCAACAGTGCAAAACTGATGTAATTACCAACCATCATCTTTTCTCCTCCTGCTGGGGTAACTGCTCCAAAGCATGACTTTTTGCCCTGAGCTAACAAGATCCAGAAACTCCCTGTTATGTACAAAACCTGCTGCTGAAAACCCATGTAGCTTCAACACAAATTATAACCCAGTCTCTCAACTACAAGAGTCAGTAACACCCTGTGCCACCGGGTCTTGGAGAATCTTGCTCAAAACCTTGTGAGTTCCAGACCTCATCCTCTACCCCCTACCTGTTTTTCTCTAATATAAATAGTCTTCAAAACAGTATAAGAGAGGAAGAAAGGATATATCTACAGTTCCAATAACAATGTTTTAAATGTACAACTACTGAAAAGAATAAATGCCAAATGTCTGAACCTGAACTGAGGCAGAGAGAGGAGTAAAAAAATCTTTTTCTTTTTTTTAAAGTAGGCTCTGAGGCCAACATGGGGCTTAAACTCATGACCCTGAGATCAAGAGTCACATGCTTTACTAACTGAGCCAGCCAGGCACCCCAAGGAGGTTAAAAAAAAATCTTTATTGAGCATCTACTATTTGCCAGATGTTGGATACTTTTCATATGTGATCTCATTTAATTGAGATTTTAAAAATTCTGACAAGAAATTCCCAGTTTGAATCCATGAAGATTAGGAGAGACACTTAGGCTTCATCTCTGCTTCCTAAGGTTGTGGAAACATTTAACCAATAATGATGAAAAAGCATAAATTCTAGTATTTATTTCCATCTATGTTAAGGGAATGAGGGTGAAGAGACCACATAGTTCAGAATATGATGCCAACAAGCCTTGGAGCATACAGTAGTTTTCTTAAACTGAATTTCAGTTTCCACATTTACAAATGATAGAGTTGGATTAGCTGACTGCTAGGGCCACTAGCAGTTCTAGAACATCAAGATTCATTGATTCTACATATCAAATTTCATTTCAAAAAGCTTTTGAACTATATACTTATTGCTCTCATTTTTTATTTCCCTTATTTTAAAAAAGATTTTATTTATTTATATGAGAGAGAGCAGTCAAGAGAGAGAGAAAGCTAGCATGGGGGTGGGAGGGCACAAGGTGAGGGAGAAGCAGGCTCCCCGTGAGGCTCAATCCCAAGACCCCAGGATCATGACCTGAGCCAAAGGCAGATGCTTAACTGACTGAGCCATCCAGGAGCCCCATTTTTTATTTTTCTTAAATTCGTGATGAGGCTGAGAACAAATGAGTAATATCAGAATGACTACTAAAGAGGGCTTGAGTGCGATTTGCTTGGAGATGATAGTTTTGTTGGACTGGATAATTAGATCTAATTCATTAGTATCAGAATGACTAAGAATTTATTAAGATTCTAATCAATTATTTTGTTGAATTGTTTGACGTTTTTGTTTTTTAAAAAAAGATTGGCCATATGAACTTCCAAAATAAATGCATTCCATCAGGCTAAACTGAGATAGGAAAGAGTACTCCTAGTCCCATGTGGAATTATGACCACTGTGCATATAAAGTAATTGTAGATGGTGAACAAAACTACTGAGAACACAGCCTCTATCTGATCTTTTTAGAGAAAATTTTATTTTTACTTTGCTAAATGAAAATAATGTTGGGGCATGTGAGTGTGCTAGGCATATACAAAGGTATTCAATATCAATGAATGGGAAATGTTGCCTTTTTATCATAAGCCATCATGAAAGAAATTTCTGTCACTTTGGCTTGGATGTATAAGGCCACTTTCTAGCTCTTAAGCCATGAAAACCTCTAAAACTCAATGAATAATTCATGAAATACTTGCCACATTTACCTTTTGTGTCCTAGCACCGTGTCAGGCACTTGAGTGACTGGCAGGACTTCCCAAAGTAGTACAAATAGCTTGATCCACTAAGACAGAGATAGAGCAGACGGTGGAAATACAGAATAGAACAAACTAATTGCAGACAGAGGGGAAGGAGAGGCATAGGGTGGAGGGTAGGTCCTGCACGTTGGCAGCAGGATCCCGTGAAGGTGATGGATGCAGAGTTTTCTCCATAGTGCAGTTCGCCACGATTCATCAGAATCCCTAAGTATCAAACACCATAGATCTCTTGCCACATTGGCAAATGTTGTCTGACACATGAAACGAGGTGTGTGGTTTATTTAGCAAAGTCCAGCTTCCTATTATATGAGTAGTTTTATCTCACTAGCCTCCATGAAGTTGTACTTTTCTAAAATAATGAGAAGCTCGTGATTTAAATTATTTATTAAATTTGAACATTTCCAATCACATAAAGTCTCTATATTCAAAAACCAAATCATCTTCTGCACTAGCAGTTCTAAATGATTAGCAGTAGAAAAGGGAAAACATAGACCCACAAAGGAACCTTCTCAGGGTTCAAAAAGAAAGCTAGGTGGAAAATCCATAGCTGAGGACCATGGGGCTTTTTCAGAGACAACAGACCTAAGTTAGGTGCCAGTTCTGATGTTATAGATATCCTTATTATAGGTTTCAAGTCTGAAGTGATTATGTTCTGCAGAACAAAGGTACCTCACTGGCCTGGAAATCATTCTCCCAAACAGAATGGGTGATTGAAGGGCCCTCTTCTTCGTTACCCTAGGGATGACCAGAATCACACAGAGAGATGGACACTAGGAGGACTTCACAGTGTTTCGTTAAGATTTTTAGTCAGTTGTGGGCCAAGGATAAGGAGATCTTGAGTATTCCCTAACATGTAGAGAAAGAGAAGAAATGCTCATCACCTACCCTCTGCCAGGCAATATGCCAAGCACCTGTTGTGTGCCAAGGTTAAAGCCTGACGGTGTTTGTTTGTTTGTTTGTTTGTTTGTTTGTTTGTTTGTTTTCACAGCACCAAGGTTTCAGATTCACTGAGAGAGAACAAGGAGAGTAAGTTGGTTTGACTCCATGCCAAATCCTGTCCATTGGTGGTAGTCTCTGGGAACAGGTACTGAGAAGGGTTCAAGACCATAACAGAGCTCCATAGGATAAAGTGTTGGAATGAACTAAAGGTGTCTGCCTGGGAGCCAAGGAGAAAGCTTCAGTACTCTTGTCTCACATCTGCCATTCCTAAGCTAGGGCAAGTCCACAGACAGCCCATGCAAAGTTCTTTCCTCAGAAATGAGTGATTTGTAGACAGAAAAATAACAAACAATTGTAGCTGGACTTCAGGATTTATATCAAACTGTTTCTCAAAGACAGTGAACCAACAGCCTCAAAATCCTTGGGGGTGGGGCCAAAAGTCAGCATTTTTAATTAGCTCTGCAGATAATTTTTAAGAACTTAAATTTTTAATTCTTTTAAGCTTTATTTATTTTGAGAGAGAGAGAGCAAGAGCACGAGCAGGGGGAGGGGCAAAGGAAGAGGGATGGAGAATCTCCAGCAGATTCCTTGCTAAGTGTGGAGCCCTTCCAGGGCTTGATCTCACCACTCAGAGATCATGACCTGAGCAGAAATGAATAGTCGCTTAACTGACTGAGCCACCTAGGCACCCTGAACATAAATGTTTAGAACCAGGATGGGAGTCCTCAAGGATCACTTGACTTAGAGGTACATGGGCTTCCTAAGCAAAGGGTTTTCCTTAAGTCAGCATTTTCTAATGAACCTAATGTTTCAGGTTCTTAAATGTAATTTTCTTACTTCATTGAAGGTTGATTAGTCTACAAGTGCTCAATTCCTGCTGGGGCTAACCTTAACCTTAGCCCTTTGAGTGCACGTGCTCACCCAGAGTGAGTGGCACATGCACAATATAGGTGTGTCCCCCATCCCAGGGTCAAACATCCTATAGCTCCCACCAAAAAAAATCAATAGATTGGTTCCTAGTTCATAATGAGTCTCTTATGGCTTTATTAGGCATGAGTGAAAGCAAAGGGAACAATGTCCTTGAGGGCTATTTCTACCCTGTACTAAAATATATTACCCCATCCCAGACTCTAGATGAGAATGTATCAAACCAAGCACATATACCAGCCTCATAGAGCATCTGGGACAGAATGGCCCAGCATCTTTTCATTTAATGCCTCTTTTTCAAGTTACCAATCTGTTACTATGTTTTTTCATGTTATACTCTAAGATTGCATCTTCTTTGATCTTTACTCCACTTTAGATTGAGGTATTTTGGGGAGATACTGGAGTATCTGATCAGTAATATATTTGCAATTCTCCTTACAAGGTGAGTTGCTTCAGGACAATTTCCAGAGGCTGCTAAACTCATTGGGTTATGTGATTTCTTTATTCTGGTTATCATTATTCCTCATGATCTTACCTCCCAATTCTGGAAGTGTATCTTATTTGGGACCCACAGAACATCTATGGTGACTAGCAATAATACCTATGAATTAATTTTGAAGATATGAAATACTTACGTACTTGATTTACCCAAGGCACAGAAAGGAGCTTTCTCAGAAAAGGGTATGATAAAAATGATGTTTGAGATTGAGGTTGGAACAGACCAGAAGCAGTTACCACTGACAAACTCAGTTACCACTGAAATAATTTATAGACAATAATTAGGATGAGGAAGGTAAATAGGCCAAATCAAAGGAATGGAAGTTCCAGTAGGAATTGGAGATAGAACTGAAGTTAGGGGCTAAAGAAAACAGAGTTGAAAATGACTCAAAATTAGGTCACAGAGAATGGTGGCTCTGTTGATATCAGAAGAGAATGTGAAAAGCAGAAGCCTTCTTTACACTTAGGAAGACACTTTTTCAACAAGTTTCTTATGAACTTTCTTTGAACTGTCCACATCTTTTTTTTTTTTTTTGCTAAGGACTTAAAATTGAATTTAATACTTCCATAAGATCCTGTCCAGTACCAAAGTAAGGAAGAGGAGAAGGAAGGAAGAAAGAAAGGGGGGAGGAAGAGAGGAAAGATTCATAATAAATGCATAAGAATATCTTCCTCTCTCTCCCACTTCCTATCATGGTGAGATGATATACAATTAAATAAGAGGAAATCACTGCCTGACTATACATATTCATCCTGTAATTCATCCTGCCTTCCAGCTTCAATTCTATCAAGTCTATTTGTTCCACTGTCAGTGTCAGTCTGTGGGGCGGCAGTCCCTTATGTCCATGCTTTGGAGGAAAGATGGACCAAGAAAGAACAAAACTGGGCTGTTAGGTAATACAATAAAATATGCTTCTGGAAGGAAAATTCCAAACCCCAGTGCTTCATATACATAATAACAATAGGGCCCACTTAGCATTTGGACTAATTTAGCCCAGTCTCTGATTCCTGGAGTCGACTCCTCCTAAGTTGCTGTGCTGTGCCAGCGTTCATTACATATAATATGGTGGCTAACATCTTTGCTGTGCCTGAATGATCTCCTTAAGGACTTCAGGGTGAACACACAGAAAGGAAGATTTTTCTTTTTCTTTCCTTTTTTTTTAAGGAAGACTTTTCAAAAGGAAAACTTCCTTCCTAGACCTATTAGTGGTTTGGCCTAAAAGCTTTTCAAAAAGACAGCATCTTCCCCTTACATTTTTCCTCACTATTCACTGTTCTGGTTTCAGAAAGCCATTTTTACAAATCTACTTCTTTCAGTTAGAACAGTGAGTTTCATGAAGGAAGCCCAATGTTTACCTCCATGGTTAGGACTCTGGACTGCAGGGCAGAGGTGGAACAAGCTAAGGAAAGAGTTGAAGAGATGCTTGGCCAACAATCAAAGAATATCATTTTGGAAGACACTTTTTCTACTGAGAATCCTGACCTTCTATTAATGGCTACGGACTCTCTCTTTATTCCATAATCTTTTCCCATTACAACTTCAGCTTGTACTTTAAATTTTCTTTTTTCTTTTCTAATTTGAGCCTTAAGTGTCTTTCCGACTAAAGGCATGATCACATGGGGTATACAGGTCAGGGTTCTTAGTTCATACCAACGCAGGTCTTGATATCAATTCTAGATCACCACTGTCTAATCCATTCACCAGTTGCTGCATGACCTATGTGGGCAGAGTGATTCAAGGGAATTGGGTAGTGCTAACAAAATCATTTCCAAGTGACATAATAGTTCCTCTGGTGTTTTCCAGGGCACACTAAGTTTTTCCTCTAGAACATAATATCTGATTCTCTTGCAACTCTCCACCACCTGACTGTTTATAAATCAAAAACGGTTTGACAGTAGAAGCAAAGAAAATGAAATATATTAGAGATAATTAAATGGCACCGTTTGTGGCAGGAGAGCTTTAGGCCAAGGACTTTGGATTTTCAGAACTTTTGTGCAAGGCCATTTCTATTGTAAGTTTATGCATCAAGGTATGTTAATCTGACATAACTAAACTTTTAATTCTTCGGATTTTCTTTGTTTCGATTCAACATTTACCAAGTCACCTTCTGACTACAATTTGATTGTCTAGAGGGAAAAATTAAGTCTATCTTCATAGATTCATTCCAGGAACAAATGCACTTCCACTACCAATTAAGTGGAAATTTAGAAGTTACGGTTTTATACATCAGTCTCATGAGCTTGGTTACCATGAGCCTAGTCCTGAGAGAGGAATGCATTCTTGGTGTGTCAATAAAAATCAAGTTTTTATACTTGTAAAACAGAACCAGTCTCTGGGCCATGTAAGTGCATCAAGGTAACGAATGCCATTCTATGCCATTGTGGATGCCAACATGTCAACCATCTCCTGGACAGACTCTTACTCCCTCTGTACTAGGCTCTTCGCCACTTATAGATGCTTTTCTGAAACTCAGCTGCCCGGACAGGAACTTGGCAATGTTTGATATTCACAACTTGGCTGAATAAAATCTTCTTTCCTGCATTTATAGATCAGTTGCCAGGTGAGTGTTCCTCAACTACTATTATCAGTGCAGCTTGGCTGTATTAAGCATGTTCCATAACCCTAGACCAATGACAACAGCTTTCCACTCCCCATTTGTTCTGTGACTCTCATAAATGAATGACTTCTGTCATGTCTCCTCGTCCTCCAGTAAGCCACCATTAAATTCCTGATGCCACTCCTTCAGTTCATTGACTAGGATAGGGTTGTCCATTTTTCAAAATAAATGATGCCATGTATTTCTCAATACTGTGTGTTTTTTGACACAATGGAGAAAAAAGCCTATAAAATTACACCTAAGTACTGCTACTGACACATGATCAACCATTTGACCAGTGACCCAGCGTATTACATCTCATGTGAAAACATTACCTCTGGCTATCTCAAGGTCACACAAGAAGCTGAATCCCCTCTACAAGAAAGCATATTAGTCAAGATACTCAAAGCCAGTCGTATCAATTTTGTCTGCTTCAGATGAGTATCATTTTCCTTTAAGGAACTCAAGACAAGAGTAAACATTTAATTTCCTGTGTTTTTGTTTCTGGATTCCCAGGCCCCAGCAGTGCCTGGCATTTAACCAAATAAGAATTTGTCTATTGAATTCATTGAATGATAAATTATTTTCAATTTTAGTTTTCTGTTCCCGACTCTGTTTTTCTGTCCTATATTCCTACTTCTTTTTTTTTTAATTTTATTTATTTATTCATGAGAGACACACAGAGAGAGACAGAAACACAGGCAGAGAGAAAAGCAGGCTCCATGCAGGGAGCCTGATGTGGGACTCGATCCGGAGACTCCAGGATCACATCCTGAGCTGAAGGCAGACGTTCAACCACTGAGCCACCCAGGAGTCCCCCTACTTTTTTTTCCCCCTTTTCATCTTGAAAAATGTTCCTCATGTCACCTTCCCATCATAATTTTATGCCTTTATCTTTCTTAGGGATAGATGACAGAAGTAGTAATAATTAGAAATACATAAAACATCAAAACAATAAGAAGTCTAAAAAGTTCCCTTGGAGCTATGAAGGATCAGTCTAAGTTAGATCCTAAATGATGTATGAGTGGAACATATCTCATACATAGCACATTAGTTACAAAGTATTTTCTGTCTTATTTTAAAATGTAATGGTAATATAAATAATCATGTATCTGTATAATGCTTTATAGTTTATGAGCACTTCCACAAACATTCTCTGCTAATGCTTTTAGGAACTATATGGCTATATCTATAGGCACTGAAGGTATTTTTGTAAAAATTCTGATGTTCTACAGCCTATCATTTTATTCTTTAACCTGTTTCATTTGTCATCCCATTGTCTCCACTTCAAATAGCAAATCACAGTTTCATCATTGCTTGTTCAGGTGTTACCCCCTTTCGTTTCTTGACTTTGAGGTCTACATCTGCTTAAAGCCTCTATATTTATGATTGTGTCATTGGTTTATATTTCTAGAATAAAGAACAAATGGCTTAGCAAAGAGTGAAAATAGAACTCATCATGGTTTCATGTTATGAATAAATTTCAGAAGATATGTATGTCAATGCTTCATTACACTTATGTATTTGCTTAAATATTAAACATATGTTTTCCAACCCAACACTACACTAAGAAAAAACTCTGCTGTATCCAGAGATTGTAAAATTCAGGGGAAATCCCAGCATGCTGTAAATTTATTTGTTCTTATTGGTACTTTGAGTAACCTTATAAACTCACATATACAAAAAGCATCTTAATTCCAAAGTCCTTGTCTCTGGAGGGGAACAGAAAATGTTCCAGACATGGAATTCAGGGTTCCTCGGATGAGTGAGCAAACCCAGTGTCACCTTTGCAAACCAGTTGCATTAATGTTCTTTTCTTTCCCATCTTGGGTTTTAATCACTTGGTGGAATAAAACTTTACTCACCATTGACACCTGCCCAGATTCTATAGGTTAACTCCTCACATTGCATGTCATCTCCACATATCAGATAAATTATCTTCTCTGATGAGAATTGGATTTGGAATGTGGGAATGCTGGAAGGTAAAACAGTTGGACAACTGAAACAAGGTTAAAATTGCAAGGCAAATGCACTGAAGGCTGCTCCTTCCAGTCAGGCTCCATGGCTACACCCAGTGTACATTGTGCTTACAGCAAGACTGAGATCTTAGGAAAGGCATGTCTATGTTCCATGGGCTCTTCATCTAAGTGCAAGATTTTTTAGATAACTGCACTCATACTACCTGTCAGTAAGAAGGAATAAGAGAAAGTTATTTCCTAAACAATTTAATATTATCTTAAAAACTGCAATTCCACCTCTGTAAATATATTTATCCCTCACCTAAGGCCTACTTACTTTTAGTTCTCTAATTCTGAGTTGCTTGTCCGATTTCTAAAGTTTCCCTGCCATACTTAATCACAGATGAATGGGAGACAACAGATACTTGTCACAATAGCTTTGGTGGCTTCCTGGCCACATGGACAGGCTGTCTGATGTTCTCCGGTCCAGAATCCCCATCTGTAACCATGACTTTGACAAGGACCGTGACTTTAACTGCTAACTGTGTCACTTCATTGCTAGGAAACTTTTTGTAGATCTCAAACTATTGCATCCCAATTACTATGAATAGCAAGCCAGTGTCTTAACAAATGTGTTCAAGCTTCTGAATCCATTATGATTTCCCAGCAACACTATGCTCCCCCAGTGCTGACCCGTTCCAATGTCCCCATCTCTATGCTGTTGGATATGCCACCTCCATATCTCCACCTGATCGCTGCCACTTCTTCCCTTTAAGAGGAATATTTTTGCATTTCTGAAGGAGGAGGGAGTCTTGCTGGCTTCAAAGCAAGTAGTTTTATTGCATGGGTGTGTGTGAAATCAGACTTGCTTAGGAAGTATTTGTTTATCTGATTATCATCTCAATTAAATGATTCACATTGATAGCACCCCAAGTGGATGAATTTTATTCAAATGTGTATCTTGAACTGTCCTGAAAATATCTTTTCAACCAAAGGTACATTGTACAACTGCTAACCTCTTAGACTCAAGGAAATCTGGTATTTACTTCCTAAGTGTTCTCATGCACTACTCCTCTCAACCTTAGGGCAACACCATGAGCTGGATGCCTCATCCTATAGATGGGAAAACCATGGCTCGGGGTGTTGATCACTTGCCCAAGGTATTGCCCAAACTTGAGCTTGTTTCTAGTCTAACTCCAGAGCCAAAATCCTTGACCATTAGGTTCTACACCTCCCCACTCCTTCCTAGCACTAACTCATAGTGACTCTGTTGAGGATATGTCAGCTGTCTTCTGAATGCTTGACTGGCTGAGTTACTTGGCTTAATTATCAATAGAATGGACCTGAATGGCCTAAGGACACAGATACATCATTAGCTGAACAAGTTCCTATGGCACCATAAGCTTCAAAGGAAGGCTGCCATCTTTTGGTCTCATTTTCCCTGCGCCGTACAGTCCCTAAATAGGTCAAGACTCCTTTTATGCAGAAAACCCTGGATTGTACCCCTTCGTCTCACTCACACATATTGGGCACATAATAAGCAATCAGTAGAGGTACCTGGGTGACTCAGTGATTGAGCATCTGCCTTTGCCGCAGGTCGTGATCCTGAGGTCCTGGGATCAAGTCCCGCATCAGGCTCCCCTCAGGGAGCCTGCTTCTCCCTCTGCCTATGTCTGCCTCTCCCTGTGTCTCTCATGAATAAATAAATGAAATCTTAAAAAAAAAAAAAGCAATCAGTATATACTAATTAATAAATTAATCCTCACCCTAAAGAAACCAAATGATAATTTGTTTCTGAAAACAAACAAAGAAATCTGGGCTTATTCACCTACTCTTACTATTGTTCAGTATATTAAGGGTTTGGATTCAACAGTTAAGAATTCATCTTTGGGTCTGCCTAAACTTGTTCTTTAAACTTCTTTCTCTCTCTCTTCTGTCTCAACAGTAAAAGTCATCATGATTTAAACTCAGTAATTACAATATCCTTATTTTGCCCCTGGAACATTTGTGACACCCACTGATCTTTTAGGACCGAGAAGCTAGGACTAGGAGCCCCAAGAAGACTGTCCCATCTACTGTCCATTTCCTTAGCATATGAGCCCTCATACCTCAGTCACCCCAAAGAGGCCTGGTGGGCAGCTGCCATTGATCTCTGGAGGAGCTCAGAACCCATTCCTGGAAGGCAGGAAGTGACGACAAAAACTATTTTAATAGACTGAACCTTTCAAGTTGAGCTATTTGGAACCAAATTCCAAACTTTAACAAAATACCATTTAACTTTGGTTTGTCGTCACATCCTAAGGAGCAGTTGTGAGTTTTTGTCATTATGTCCATGAGATTCTTCCTTCTTGGATTGAGACTGGCAAAAAGTATCTGTGAAATTTCCTATCTGTTTGGATGTTATAAAGACTGAACACAGTAAATAACCCATTTTTGAGGCCAGAGAGCTCTGACCTTTATTGACTTCTGAAATTAAAAACTACTTAACATCCCCGTCTTTGTTTTGCTGTGGGTATTTATATTCAACATGGAAGTTGGAATAAAGCATTCCTTTAGAAATCACCCAAATTAGCCTGCCATAAAATCCTAAAGGACCAAAAAAAAAAAAAATCCTAAAGGACCTAGAACATGTTCTAAAATTATATTTCAAAATTTGATTTATCTAAATTTTAAAAACCTAGATTTAACCTTGTATTCCTTCATTTTGAGCTTTAACCACTATTTGGTATTTATGGAAAACAGCTCTAAGTTAATGAAAGAGAATATATACCATTAAAAATCTATATGCCGATTAGATTTATAGAGCATAATTCAATAATTTTTTATAAAGCAATAAAAACACTTGCCAACTCTCATGAAAAACAACCATATGTTTTAGTTTTAATAATGAAAATGTTTTATAAATAAGCTCCAATTATGGTACATATTATTTAAAAAGCATTGAATCTTTTCCTCTTCCAAGTATATTTTTTCTCTATTTTTAGAGGCACCCTTAATAATTTACATGTAAATTTATAGTATTTCCAGATTTATTTATTTTCTCACCATGAAAGTAACAGTCAATTTTTTCTCTTTTAGTTTCCAGTGTGCCTTAAAAGGCATTTATCAAGTTAGATAACCAATGTATCAATTAAGAGAAAACATTTTATTCTTATAAGAACTTTTATTCATGGATTTCAAAGCAAATTAAATCACAAGCATAGATTCTTCTATCAAATTCAGGGACAGATTCATTCCATGAATTAATATGCACACTTAGATTGTATGAAAATGAAACTTTTAATGTCTTTTATATATTCCCATATCATTTATGTGTAGGAGTAAAATACTGTCTGATTTTCTCTGAAAGCAATTTGACAATATGTATTAAGAGCTTAAAAAATTCTTATCCTTGAACCCAAAGTCTATCATCAGGGAATAATCACCAAGTTTCATCATAATTTCTATTTAAGAGTATTTATTGCAGTGCTATTTATGATAGTGACAAATTAAAAATATCATCAGTGTCCAACAATACAGGCCTGGTTAAACAACTTATGGTCAATCTATTTGATGGAAACTGTATAGCCATTAAAATTCAAGTTTTTAAAGAAAATTATTTAATGATATGAAGAATACTTATGATAAAACATGAAGTTAAAAAAAAGGCAAAACTGTACATGCTAGTTTTTAACAGTTTTTCCAAAATTAGAATTATAATCTATATACTCTAAATGTACAAACACACAAGAATGGAAGAATAAATATTAGCCTTGATTTTCTTTGGTAGGATTATGAGTGATTTAAAATTTCCTCTTTCTAGTTTTTATATTTTCTATAATAAAGATCTATTTATTTTTATAATCAGAAAGAAATGTTATTTAAAATACTACAAAAAGTCTAACAAAAAGGGGTAGTAGGTAAATAAATGACCTTAAAGAAAATGATTGCTAATATAAAAAGTTATTTACATGTAAGTGAAAAAAGGCATCTCGAAAACATTTTGTATGGTATGATTGTATAGGATTGCAGAATATGATTGGCTAACTATTAATACTATTCGTGTTTTACAACACTTATAACCTATATACATTGTAAATTATACATAAAATGAAAATATTAAGAGGATAAGATTGAAAATACAAATAGAAATTCTTATAAAACTTGTAAAACTATATAGATTTAACTATTCTCCCTCTTTGTTCCCCAGAGGAAACCACTCTGGAAGATGTAAAGAAGCCTTCATAACTTTATCATTATACTTTTCAACATGTATATATACCCATAACAAAGTAGAAGTACTTAATGAATTTTGAAAATTGTTATTAACAGTTTCAAAATGTATGTATTGCACATATTCTTTGCAAATTGCTTTTGTCAGTTAACTATATGTTTCTGGGATGTGCTCATGGAGATACATGTAGATCTAATTCATTCGTTTTAACCATTGTAATGGTGTTATTCCATTTTATGATTTTACAATTTATTTTTCTCTTTCATAATTCATAGACATTTCTGTTGTTTCCAATTCCTTACCATTTCATACTGCACTAAATAGTCTTACATGTGACTCCTTATATACACAAACAAAAGCTCTTTACTGTAGGTAGACTAGGGACTGCTGGATTATGGAATTTGCTTGACTTGAACTATAGTAGATATTGCCAGATTCTCTCCAGAGAGATTGGCTGATTTACAGTGCCAGTCCTTAAAATAAATGTTTGTAAACACACACACACACACACACAGTCTGATCTTTTTAAGTTAGATGTATTTTATTTATTTATTATTTATTATTTATTATAAGATTTTATTTATTCGTGAGGGACACAGAGAGAGACAGAGACACAGGGAGAGGGAGAAGCAGGCTCCATGCAGGGAGCCCAATATGACTCCGGGATCACACCCCAAGCCAAAGGCAGATGCTCAACCACTGAGCCACCGAGGCATCCCAAAGTTAGATGTATTTTAAATATCTAGTCCACAGCTCATTCTTAGGTTTACATTTGATTTAGTCTATTTCATCAATCTCTTTCATCATGATTTATATTTTATATTTAATAAATCCTTCCCTATCCCATTTTGTATAGATATTTTCCATATTTAATATCAGAAGTTTGGTTTTTTCCCTCATCACACATTTTACATGTTTTTGTATATGGTATAAGATAAGAAATCTACATTTCTACCTGTATACCTGTTGTCCAAGCAACATTTTTTGAGTTGTTATGCCACTGAAATCTCATGCTATCTCTGCCAACTGCTAAATGCCCATGTGTCCATTTTGGGGCTTTCTGTTCTGTTTCATTGGTCTATTTATCTGTCTTTTCATCAATATCCCCATGTCATAATATCTGTAACTTTATAAGAAGCCTTGATGTTTCTCTAGGATGAATTCTCCCTTCTAATCTTCTTCAGATATGCCTTGACTACTTTTGATTCTTTCTCTTTTGTGCAGACTTATAGGAAAATCAACCTGTCGTGTTCTGTCCACCTTCTTTGTGCGTAACTGTTTCCACCTGCACTTTCCTCACTGACAGAGTCCACTGGTGTGCCATTGCTCCTTTGCCTTTCATAGGGTCTCAGTACCTCATTGCAAGTCCAGTCAGCTAAATCCTAGACAGTTGATGAGTCTTGTTATCATTTTTTTTCACTCAAGGATTTCTTTATTAGAATGCCTTTTCAATCAGGCAAATACAGTTACATAAGTAATTCCAAAGACTTGCTTTGAGTTTCTCTCTGTCCCCTCCATACAACATTCCAACACCCCCACACTCCAAGAAGTGGTCATCTACTTTTTAAACAGCTTGTTGGACTGTGGGCAGAATGATGACATATTTTCCAAACCCCAAAGCAGTATACATGGTCTAACCAACGGTCTAACACTCAGCAAAATATTTGTAATCAAAATGGACCTGGAGAAATCCAAGATGAAGATTTTGCCAAATTATATTCATAGAAATCTTAGTAAGATTAATCATTGGATCATACTGGAAGTAGCTCTCACAAAGAAGTAAAAAAAAGGGAAAAAGTCAACTTCATTTTTTGCTGATCAAATTTACGATTTTTCTCTGCAAGATATTTCTCCTATGAAATGCCCAATTTATAAATGTACATAAGTGCTACATAACTTACTTTAGTTATAAATTTATAATTAATACATAATTTATTTTTAAAATCGTTTTGGAACTCATGTTGGCTGAGTGTAACTCCTTCTCCATGTACCTCACCTAAACAAAAGAAACTGCCCTCCCAAAACAAGTATGTCATTATTTTTAGGATTATTTTAAGGAGGTAATTTCTATTACAGATATTTGCTGTCATCTTATACTATATGCCCTGAAAATGGCTAAGAAGTAATTTCTGAACCATAAATACTATGCTAAGGGATGGAATACCAGGAGAAAGACAGTGTGGTTGTCCGTGCAACCCATGCTATGCCTACAGAGCCTTTAGCCAAAAGGCACCAGGGCTGCAGCTCAGGATGTTACTTCTGAGAATTTCTAGTCTTTCAGACATTTTGTTATCAGTCTTTTACTTTGGGGACATCACCTCTTGGACCATCACTGATACCTTTAAGAGCCTCATTCAGTGTGTGTCCGCTAACCTCTTGAAACTGGCAGCACACGTCAGGAAACTGAAACCCCTGGTGGGAGGAACCCAATCAACCAAATGATGGAGAGATAAGAGGGAAACCAGGGTCACAGTGGAGGAAGGGGGAAGGCTTTCTCACAAGTGGTGGGCCTACCTTATGTATAATCCCTTTGTTTACCGAATCTAGTACTCTTTTTTTTTTTTTTTTTCTTAGAGTGGGAGAGCTTGCCTGGCTTGAGTCCAGGCCCTGGCACCCTAGCTAAGGGATCTTTTCGCTAGGCTCTGAAGCTGCAAGAGAAATAGGTTTTTTCAGACCTGTACCCATCAAGTAGGAGCATCTATAGGCATTCCAGGCCAATAGAGGGCCCAGACAAGGCAAATAAGGATAGGAGCAGGGAAGAGAGGGTAACAAGCCAAAATGGCGAGCCTGTGTATATGTGTAAAGCTCAATGTGTCCTGTTGTTTACTCACCTCAGTGCCCTGGCAGGATGTTTCTCTGTCAACATTAGCCCCAAATACTTGAGCACAAATAAAAGTTGGCTTTATGGAAGGTGTTTAAATAAGTGCTAAAACGAATCCCTAGAAATCCGACTGTCCAGACCTGAGTAGAAGCTCATCGTCTGCAAAGTAGGTATGCATGCCAGGGACTCCTCAATTATCAAAAAATATCCAAACAGCCCTATTTAACATTTAAATAAGTAAGAGGACCAATAAAGATTTCTCTTGCTTACAAGTACTAGCATTTTACAACTGTAAAAGGCTCCACCATAGTCTATATGAAGCCCTGATTGCACATGAAACGCCCAGTTAAGCTTGGGGGTTTGGCCCACACTGTAATCTCGCTACAGTACAGGCCACATATTATGGAATTCAGCTCTCAGGATTTCAGACTAATTAGAGAGGCACCCAGTAGCACTATGCGGGTTCTGTCAGCGTTTCCACTATAAAACCCCTTTTCTGGGGTTTATAACTTGGCCAATAAAAGATAGCCCCAGGCTGGAATGCGCCACGCAAAAAAGGTTCAACACAGGAACAAGATTTTTTGTTTTAAACTAAATTTCATTAAAAATCAGTTCTTGTAAGAACAGAGCAATAAAAATATGCTGCTTTCATTATTTCTGATGTTTTGAGCTCCTTGCTTTGTTTAAAAATAAAAAGGAAAAAATAAATGCACTTTCCAGGCATCAAGTAAGTCTAGGGTGCTGTGTATTTTAATGAAAATATTTGAGTTATTGGAGCTTAGAAAAAACTATTGCTTGCCACACATTATTTTTGTTTCACAATGTGGGTCTAGGATTTAGCTTGGCTCAAATCAATTTGGAAATAGTGTACAGTGCTTTCAATCATAGGGATATTAATGGTTTTTCATGATTAGCGCATGTTAACCACCATCATATTGTAGAGTAAAACCTAAACATCAGCAGGGCTTAGTGAAAGCAAAACTTTACAGTGATAACTGTGTTTGACATTATCCAATAATGCTTGCAAGTGATGATTTCATTTTCTATATCTTGCCAAGAAGAAATGGGGAAATACACAAACTCCATAGACTGACTGTGGAGTCACCTGACATACAGATAAAATTAAGCATTATCTCCTTAGCTTTGGTTCATTTTACCCTTGCTAATTATAGTTTTGTCTTGTTTGTAAACATTTTATCCTGAAAGATTAAAACAGCCCTATTGAGTATTTGAATTTAGTGGAAAACCAAAAAGAAAGTAAAAGGATGCAGAAATCAGTATGTCTAGAGCAGTGATTCTTGTGCCCAGTCCTGTTTGAGGTGCTTTATATATGCGTTTTCAATAAAATTTCACAGCAATCTCATGAAAATAAGGCTCCAGGAGGTTAAATAGGTTTGCCCAGAGTCACAAAGTTAAATAGCAAAGCAGATATTCAAACATAGTGTGTTAGGCCTCAAAAACTATCACCTGCTTGCTGTAATTTACTGTACCATTGACTTTCCTTCCTCTCCTTAACTCATTTTACTGTGGAAACTATGGCTTGGTAATTTCTTCAGTTTCTACCCAAATAATTCTCAAATTAGCCTGGCTTGTTGTCTAATCCTAGCTAAAGTGAAGAGAGTATGGTTTGGCTTCCAAAGCACAAGATACCCCATATCCCTCTTCTCACAGAAAGGGGGAAGAGTCAACTGGTGAAGAGTCAGATGGCCTCCAGCAGAGAAATGCAAAGGGCCCTTTCCAAGGGAACTGTTAAGACAGATTCACACAATTGGGAATTAAATGCAAGTTTCTGAATCGTCTTCAGAAGAGGTTCATTCAAAAAAAAAAAAAAGAAGAGGTTCATTCATACCTCTTCTGGGCACTTCTACAGAGATCTGAAACTGGGCCTTAGTTTACTGAGGGACATTGTAGCTGTACTGTCAGTTTGGTTTCAGGGGCTCTGCCTTAAGAAAGATGAATTTTAGGGGCACCTGGGTGGCTCAGTGGTTGAGTGTCTTTGGTTCAAGTCATAATCCTGGGGTCCTGGAATCAAGTCCTGTCTCAGGCTCCCTACAGGGGGCCTGCTTCTCCCTTTGCCTATGTCTCTGCCTCTCTCTCTGTGCCTCTCGTGAATAAATAGGTAAAGTCTTTAAAAAAAAAAAAAGGATGAATGTTATGCTGCTGCTTAATTTACCACTAAGCCATATCTATCTATTAAACAAGCTGTGTTTGCTTCTTTGGAGACGATGCCCCATGGGAAATCCTTCTGTCCATTCATATTATGTATATCAGGAAAAATGACTGGGGAGCCACCGACCCACCAGAGGACTGACTCTTGGCCCTGTGGAGTGCTGCCCTGGGTGGGAAGAGGCAGTGGGGAAAGGCCAAGAGGCCCAGAAGCTCTTGCCTTGCAACCAACCTTCCTTTCCATTTCAACATCACCATTGCTCTATCCAGCTGCATCTCTCACCACAGGGATGATAGTTGTGCCATACATACATAAATGAAAGAAATAAGGAGCACCTCCATTTGGAACATCTTTGCTTCTATCTGTTTAAATTAGACCCTTAAAGGAAAACCACATGCTTTTAACGGCCTTTAATTGGTTAAAGAGAACAGCGAGTTCCCTCCCAGAAGCTTGAGAACAGAGCTCCTTTCCTTCCGGTTTTGTTTCTTGGTTAACCAGACAGACTAGGGAACAAAAGAGTTGTAAAATATTTGTTAGGCTGCAAAGCTTAACAAAGAAATGTTAAACAACACTGATGGTAATATTGATTTCCTTACCTCCATTCCTACTTACTCCCTGCCGCTAACTCAGAAGGACTGTCCTTGGCTTGTGGCTGTTGGGTAGCGTGGGGAATAAGCAACCTCCAGGACAAAGTGACCCTCTCTGACCACTGGCTGCAGAGTCAGTGCTGCCTAAAAATTCCCTGGCAGAGTCAATTTGCATTTCCTGGCTCTTTGGTTACTCAGACTCGCTAAGAGACTCTGTGCATGCAGAGTGGACACACATCTGTCCATTCAGCCCTCTTTAGGAAACCCAGCTGACCAACAGACTTAGAGGACAGAAAATTTATAGTAACTCAGCCACACTAAAAATATTCTCCTCCTCTTGGTAAAAGGAATCGCAGCAGGATTCTTTTAAATCATGCATTTCAAATGATTCTACTTACAACCACAGTTCAGCAAAACATGTATCATGTAAAGTGAGGAAATGAGGTCTATGTATATTTTGTGTATATTACATCTCTTTAATTGATTACAAATTTCCTGACACATATGTTCTATCTTAGATTCTTGAGGGAGAAAAATCAGAGTATAAAGTTTGAGAGCTAAATGTCTTTAACATTCTTGACAATTATCCACAGTATCTGACACAGTGCTTTTTACAGAATGAGAGCTCAGAAAGACACCATTAATGGAATGACTTAGGCTTGCAGCATGTGGCTCAATGTCGATTAGAGTCATAAATTACTTGAGTAATGCTAATTATTCTTTGCCTTCAGTGCTTCTGATCAATATATTTGTGTTGGATTTTGTTGGTTTTTTTTTTTGTTTTTTACTTTAAATGTATGTCTTTGTATATATTAGATTTCCCAACAATGAGCACAGGACCAAGAGCAGAGATCATGCTTGTCTTATTTTTCATTGTTTCCTCCTGTACCTGGCTTGGTAAGGAGAACATAGTAAACACTCAATAAATATTTGTTGACTGAGTAATTGAATAATTGAAAGGGCCTGCCTTTGCTAAGGCAGGGTTAATATATTTGTGTATACTCTGTAGCACTGCTTTGAAACTCTTCTCAGAAAAACCAATGAATTGCAGAGGAATCACTGGGGGTTCTTCTAAAACAAATGAGTTCATAGGGACATGATTCATTCCTGCCTGCTCCTAAGCTATCAGATCTTACCCAAGTGTTTGCATTCCAGGAAGAAGATCTACATAAAAGAGCTCTTCAGCTTCAGAAAGTTTGAAAAGCATGATCAGATTGAGAGTCTGGTGAGTACTAATACACCTTATTTTAAAAGATCAAATTCAATCCTAAATTGCTAGTAGGCTGAATTAAGTGCCAACCAGATAAGAGATCTATAAAACTCAGGGTAAGAGTAAGTTAAATTCAACACTTCCCTATTTGGATTCACACTATTTTTATTTGTTTGTGGTACTAACACCCCATACTCCTAGAAAACTAACTTTCTGTGTTCTTACCCACTCACTCTCCTCTGCATCACCTTTCCCCACAACTTGGGATCCTCCACTCGGGAGCACAAGCTAAATTATATAAACTAAAATGGACTCCATGCGTGCCCTGCAGAATGCAAGCTTTTACTTAGAGGAAAGAAATAAACAAATGTCACTAATCCACCAAGCATGTGGTCCTGAATCCAACAGAAGACATTTACATTTTCAGACCACTGTCTTTCATTCATCCACAAGTCTGTATTAGCTACTCTCCCCTCTGACTGTCAGCCTTCACTCCTCTCTTGTATGAAAGAATAATGAAAAAAAAAAAAAACAATGGAAAAATATCTGGAATTTTGCTTGAGAGCACAGGTAACATGGGGAGTAGTATACAGTTTTGAGAGGTTTTTTAATTCCCAGTTCTTTCTTCTTCTTCTCCCCTTCCCCTTGAAGTTTTATTTTGCTTGCTGGCTCTGCCCTGAGCTCTCACTTCCTAGCACTGATGTGCCGATTACAGCCCACATTCGCTGCAATAAAAGCAAATAAGGAAAAGGCTTTCCTACACCACCCTGACCTGGGAGAGAGAGACCATAATATATGTCTTAGCAACAACACAAAGCACACCCTCCTCTTTGCATACATGTTTAGCCAATTTCTTCTGGAGGTCTCATGTGTTTCAATTGCTCATTTATTCTTCAACCTTGGATAAAGAGACGAGAAGATGAAGCTGGAGGGGCGGGGGGACGGACAGACCTATAGATGACAGATCTGTAGACAATGTTGTTAGCATGCCAGATCTTATTACAGAACCGTGGGAGGTCATGTACGCCACATCCCGACTCCATGGGGACCACCACATTTAAAACAAGATGAAAAAAAAATGTGATGTGGGAAAAAAAAAAAAAAACCCTCATGGGCAGCCTTCAAAGGCAGAGACAGGTTGTGACTGGATTAACATTTATTGACTGTTTAAGCCTGCTTTTTTGCTTCAGGACAGAGATACACGAGTTTAATTGCAGAGGCTGTTCTGCCAACTGATCACCAGAGTGGCAACCAAAGCTTAACTAATCGGTCCTTCATTAGTGAAAAGTCTCTATTACAAAACAAATTAAGCATGCTCTGATCCTAACCTACAGGTCCAATAGCATTACGGCAAAGTTTAAGCTGTTAGAGCACTGAAAAACTTATTAAGGGTTAGCGCTGAGATAGCACTTTGCTATTGATTTTACAATACACAGGTATTATGATTTATGGAGTGCCGGTGTCACTCTAACAAGCTGAAGGACACACAATATCATCTCCAGCATCATTAAAATTCAGAAGCCTCTAGAACTAACTCATCAACCACTGTACATTGTCACCAACTATGGGGCTGGGCTCCAGTTTCAAAACGTCCTAAGCTTTTGGGACAGTTGTTTCTCTGCTTATTTGGCAATCAGAAATGTACAGCTGCCCATCAAATGCATTCCCTGCCTTCAGTTAATTGTCAGAACCTATCTCCATACTGAGTTGTCAGATGCGTTTTGTTATCTGATTTTGCCTCGTAATGTCTAGAAGTATTTTGTGCACGTCTACCGCACGACTGTTTAAGAAAGGACAACTGTTGCCAAGATAGTATTTGATTCAGTGTGGCTCTAAGCCATTTCAAAAAAAAAAATGATTGCCTTAATTTTTAAAAATATTCAGATAAAAATCCAGCAGCACTAGCTGTGGGTAGTCAATCAATAGATATTCAGTGAATGCACCAATTATTCTCAGGTAATAGTAAATAATAGGAGCTAATTGTTATTGAGCATTTATGATGTCTCAGAATTGTTGAGTCCTTTCTTTTTTTTTTTTTTGAGTCCTTTCATTTTGTTAACATATTTAATACTTGCGAATCCTTTGAGATAAAAACTGATTTATCTCTATCTTACTGATAAAAATATGGAGGCCCAGAGAAGTTAAGTCACTTTGCTCAGAGAAGTATAAGTACACACAGCTCCTGAGTGGAAGAGCTAAAATTCAGTGAGTCAGTCTGACATCCAAGCATTGTCCTGGTCCAACTCCTAACTTAATAATCATTTCTATTAACAAAATCAGCATTCTTTCCACTAACTTCAGTGTCTTTATTCTGTAATTTGAGGATGTTGCAAGTTAAATAAAATCAGATAAAGAGCTAAAATCTTAGATCACTAGTTTTATTAAAGTCCCTTCTGTAGAGTGTAACTGAGACAGACTTCTCCTTTCTCTAAGTTATATAATTACAATGAGTATAATATTCTTTTAGAGGACCTATTTTCTATGCCTTTAATCATTTTTAATCATTTTTGATACTTTAGATTTTCCTACTTTGCATAAGCTGAAAGATAACCTAATGCATAGTATCTCTTTCTTGTTTTATGCCATTCCCTAACCTCACCCCCATTCCAGACTAAACACTGTGTTGAATTTTATAAGAGCATCTGTGGTATTTACAATCAATGTTGACTTAAACAAACTGAATTGCAAACTTATAATGGTTTTATATCCATATTTCTCCATAACAGTGTTTACCAAAGAGTAGAAATTGGCAAGTTCTATGTCTATCTTAGACCTTGAACTAAAGAATTTGGGGTGGTATAGCAAAAGAATCTTCTTTCAAAGCCCCATCACCTTTTAGGAGACCCCAGTGCATGGCCTTCAGAATGTATCTAACTATACTATTGATTTAAGTTCAACTTTATAACCCCAGATCATTTCCTGTCTGGTGTATACAGCAAATCATTTTCTAAATTTCAGTTGAGGTTTCTTTTCTTTTCCTACACACATTACATATATATATATATTCCTCTTAAGGGTTGTCCCAAATATTCCTAGCCATTTTTCAGCTTGAAGGGTTATTAGATTGCAAATTCTGTTTGTCATTTTGTCTCACTATCTTGATGCCATTCTATCATTTAAGACCCCAAGAATCTCAGAGAATGGTAAGTGGTTCCTAAGGAAGACCATCTGCCTAGCCAATACTGAGTTAGAAAAATCTTCTCCTTTGTTATCTATCCACCCAAGTAGGTTTCCTCTGCTTCTGGATGTAACATGTCAACCCCAAGAAACCTCCATGGTTCTGATTATTTTCTGGTCATGCTGGTCCTTTCATTTAAAGTGCCTTTCCATGCACTTTCCATCTATAGACTCACATTTCATAATTAGTGGGAGGGCCCAAGTGTTATCTCTTCAGCGATCTCTCGGGTTAAAATTAGTCACTCCACCCTCATTCATTTCCCTATATTAGCAACTTAATTTCAACTGAATCAAAAGGCTCACTGAAATGAAGTTATATAAGAAATCAATTGTGCCCAAGTACAGTTTTGCTGCACTTACTCAGATGATGTCAGGGAGCTTAGAATCTTCCACCGTGTTTTTATCTCTAATATCTGTGTCTCATTTTCACATCTTACAGAATTGTTTTCTGAACTGGGACTCTTTGGTCATGCTATTCCTCAGTGGGCTTTTCTCTTTCTCACATGAGCAATGAGAGTATTTCTTAAGTGTCCTTAGTGGTATTTCCTTTAAAATATGCAGCTCTTCAAAACTCCTTTGTCTTGTGGAATATGCCTAACCATGTGTTCAGATTTATTCTGATCCACAAGATCCTTAAGAGCTGGTGGGGACCTGAGCCTACAACCTGATACAATTTCTCATTTTGTAGATAAGAAATTAATCTGAGAAAGACTGGAGAGAGACTATCTCCTAACTAACTCATTCAGCTAGTTAGGGTGATACAAATGGATTACAGTCAGTGTCTTGTTTCCAAACCCGATTGGAGCAAAGTGATCACACCTAAATGTGGGAAAACAAAATAGATCACAGTGGTGCTGGTCACATGGGGTTTTTCTGAATCAGCCTTCACACAGCTGTGTGCTTCATTCCAATGGGGTCATTTTTTCTAAGCTACCTGACTGGTTTCTGGAAATTGATATTCTATACTTACCTGGGTTCCTTTTCTCTCCATCACAACCTTGAACTCTAAGTTCATTTCACCTTCACCAAGGCTGCCTTTATCCTTTAGAGCTTCACCTGTTCTCCCTTCTCAGAAAGAACAAGTCAACACATCTCATAAAGTTTATTCCATTTCTGCACAACTTGTCATTCCATGAATAACCCCCAAGCCTTTACACATGGAATGCTTTTCTCTCCAACACTGACAATCCTAAACTTCATTCAATTCATCTCAAAGGCCAGCTCACCTTTTGAGCACACTCAGCTCCTTCCCTAAGAATTAACTGCTTAGTCTTCTTCCCTCTCACAACACCCTACTTTAATCTCAATGCTAGCTCTTTCCTTTTCTATTAAAATTGTTTCTTCTTTATCGTTTATGAGATTGCACTCCCTGAAGGGAGACATTTTCCATTAGGTACTCAGTAACTTCACAAAGCACAATCTGAGCAAACGTTTGTTGAATGAATAAATGATTGATGAGAAAGGCATTTTGACTCTCTTGCCTTCTCCACAAATGGAGCTAACCCCCAAACCCCAGGAAAGTCTTAATTTGTTAGTCAAGGGTTTTAAAAACTAATTTTTCACAGAATGGATGGCACAGAGGAATTCCATGATGCATAAAAAGAAAGTATGTTATGACATGCTTCATATATCATGAACCTGCATTGCTATTTCTGAATATGGCCTAAATGTTATATATTCAATTATGGTTAAATTGTAATTGTGATTCCTGGATTTCCTTACCCTGAGTATCTATTTTGAAAAGTGAGGAAAGACAAGTTTAAACACCTACAATCTCACTAAATACAAATAACTTTATAAGACATTGTTATGAACCAGTTTTAAGGTGGATATTAAGACAGTGTCGGCTCATTTCCAAAAGGTTCCAGTGAGTATAGAGAAATTGCTCAGTCTTTTGGGTGTTTAATCTGAACAAAGACCCATATTTAAATATTTGGAAACACCAATGTAGCTGCCTGAATATTCTTTCCTCTATTTGAGGAACAGTCAGATTATGTCTACACAGTTAGGTTAAAAATGTTCTTTAACCAAACCTAGACATGTCTGTGCTTCTCCTCATCACTTATAACTTGTGACGTCACCCTTTCACTCCTTGGATAAATCCAGTATGAGCCCCAGCCCATATAAATCTGTTCTGCCCCTTTGCTTCTGTCTTCATGTACAGCATACTGTAAATAATCATAATGGAGTGGTTGTAAATAGTTCTGTGGTACACTGGAGACCCCTATTGGTAAGACTTAGGCAGTGACTATGTAGCCTGACGCCGACATCCAGAAACCAGGTCGGCTTCTGCTCAACTCCTTTGGGTTCTAGCAGGGCCGAAAGCGACAACCCCGACAATTTTTGCATGCGGATTAATCAGTTTGTAAAAGCGAATGTGTGTTTTTCCTGTACTTTCTGTTTGTGTGACGACACCTCTAAATAAGAAGGCAGTACAGATGACAAGAAAAACAATATGTGACCTCCTACAATTTTAGGGCAATTCATTTTCAGTAGATAATAGACACCAGGGATAAATACACCATTGCCGTCGTAGAAGTACCTATTGATCAAATATGGCAAAGGAACCACAAAGTCCCAATCTCTCTGAGAGTTAAGTAGTAAATTATATACTTCATATGTTCAACTTTAAAAAACAACATTGTATTGCTTTTAAATATTTCCTGATAGAATTTAATAAATAACTAGGCTTTTGCAGGATGCTTAAAGGGTAACTTGGTTAATTTAAATTAAAAGGTACTAGGTTAGAGCCTCTGAATGCTTAAAGTGAAATTTTTATTTCAAATCATAATGGACAACTTTATTTATAATGAAAAAATGACTATCTCCCAAACATGAAATTTTAGATGAATTTTGCAGTGTGTATATTGTAATTAGTTTTACAGATTAAAAGAGGAAATAATTTTAACTATGATATAAAAGGTGTTGTTTGATGCTAAATGTACCATAAATCTTCTTTCATTCGGGAGGGGGAGGGAATTATCTGAGAATGCTGTTTTATAAACGTCACCTGGCATTTTTCCTCTGTTTTCTATCTACTTTTAAAACAATTTTTTTTAAGATTTTTATTTATTTATTCATGAGAAACAGAGAGAAAGGCAGAGACACAGGCAGGCTCCATGCAGGGAGCTCGAGCTCGGGCTGCCCTAAAACAATTTTTTAAAAAAAACCAGGGCAGCATGAATTTGATAACAATTCATTTTAAGTATTTGCTTTAAAAGTAGTCAAGGGATCCCTGGGTGGCTCAGTGGTTTAGTGCCTGCCTTTGGCCCAGGGCGCGATCCTGGAGTCCCGGGATCAAGTCCCACATCGGGCTCCCTGCATGGAGCCTGCTTTTCCCTCTGCCTGTGTCTCTGCCTCTCTCTCCCCCTCTGTCTATCATGAATAAATAAATAAAATCTTTAAAAAAAAAAAAAAAGTAGTCAAAAGTTCCATCCTGTCCACACTGTTCTGAAAAAGCAAAGCTTATCACTTGCCAGATAAAAAATGTCTTTGAGCTTAGATTTGGAACATATCCCTTAACTGGCATATTAACCTAATATATTGTATTGAGCAAAAATACTGATAATAGAACAAAATACTTCAAAAAATTTACAGACACTGTAAGTTCTTGACTACTTTGTTATTGGTTTTGTTATCATTTTCATACTTGTTTTCTTCTCCATTACTTTTCTTTGCAAACTAAATGGCTAATTCTCCCGCCGTCCTGCCTCCTCTTCTTTCCCTCCTCAAAACGCATGTGTGCGTGCATACACACACACACACACAGAGCCTCCTCTTCACAACACAATCCCTTCCTCACCTTTAGCTGATGCACCTAGCACAGGAGAGAGCCTAGGTGGGGTGCATAAAAAATCTGGTATCTGTGAGCTCGATGTAAAATACAAATTCCTGTTCACACCTTACAATCATTGATAATCATTTATTTCTTTGCCATGTGTAACGATCTGTCCCACATGAATGTGTAATTTATTTGTGGTGAGTTCCTAATCCTATTTGAAATGGAAGGAAATATTTTGACTCTGCTGCATGCAACTGCCATTAAACCGCCCAGTATAGTTTATTCACAAGCTCAGATATCACCCCTCAGACTGAAGCTTGGGAGGGGGCATGTCTGAGGAGAAACCTCTCTTTTTAGAAAACACATTTATCTCTCTCCCCCTAAAGTTCCCAAGTGAAGGTGGCTTCACAGAGCCAGTGCTGAAGAAAGCATCCCTGGCATTTGGTTCTGAGTGTGGGACTCTGTTGGGGTGGCAGGCTGAAATTTTTAAAAGGTCAGAGAGCTCCAGGGCCCAGTAATGTAGACATCAGAGAAGGGAAACCCCTGAGTTCTCATTCCAGCACTGTTGTCTCTGTCACCGTCTTCCCCGAATGGGTTAAAAAAAATAAGTGGTTTTCTTGAAATGCATGCACTACCTGAACTGCTGGAATTAATAACTAATCAATAGTTTTTATTAGAGAGTAGGTGAGGCTACATTCTGTGGCACCTTCATAGACTATTGGGGAATGCTCCACAAAGGACAGTTCTAGAATGCATGCCTGCAATTAGATAATGATCCCACAAAGAACTGACTTGAAGTAAAACATGTCTACCCACTCTCGGGGCTCTTGACAGCTGTTTTATCAAACTCTGAGAGATGAGGGATGAATGCCCTATAGAGGCAGTACTTCTGAAACTTTAATAATAAAAAAGAAATATTATTATAAAGAATACAACGTCTATATACTCAGAGAAGAGACCAGAGCACAAAAGTCAGAAAGTTCCAAGGATAAAGTGTTCCCAGCTCTGCCGTAAGCTAATTCTATAGCCTCTTCCCTTGTTTTCTTTTTCCCCATGTAGCAAAGGGCATTATGGTCCCTACTCTGCCTGTGTCAGACATGAGAATCAAGGGAGATGATATGTGTAAAAGGGCTTTGAAAAGCTGTAGGTCCTATCTCCATGGGAGGGGTCATTATCATCCTTATTACTGTCGAAAAATGCCAGTGCTGCTCATTGCTATTAGCAAAATCCAATTCCTTTTGTTTGAGTTTTGCCTATAGAAAGCAATAAAGTGGAATAAATATCCATTAGTCAGTAGTCGACATATACTGGAACAGCTGAAACACCAAATCCTTTTCCCCTAAAAGCGGAATGCTAAACTAATGTTATTTCAGGAGTTGTGGGGGTGGGAGGGAGAGACATTGCTGAGTCGAGATGGGGGTAGTTTGGGGAGATACAGCTGGCATGGGGCAGAAAACCCTCTTCCTCATCCCAAGAAAACATCTCCACTAAATTCCTCTCCATCTAATCACACCTAGGATAAAAGTCGGCTTGAATGGAGGCCTGTTATTGGTCAGCATTAGGATGATATTGATAGAAAATGTAACGCAATACATTTTCCTGGGCCACACATTTCTGAATAATAGCAATTTGCCAACTAGCTAACCACCTCAGCATAAACACTGGAACGCTCCTGCTGAGTTTCAGAAAGCCTGCTTGTCTGCAAGTGCACAATATACAAGGAAAATCACCAGAAAGCCCTGTGCCACCATTCAATGCAAACAGTCCTCAGGTCCTGCTGTGACTTGGCACACCCCGCTGGACAGCTGGAGGCCGGGGAAGAGGGACTGCTGCCAATAACATGTTACAAGGGATTTTCGAGCAATTTTCTGGAAACCAACAGTCCTGTGCTTCATTATTTCATGGGCAGATATCGCTACGAGCTACATATAGATCTATTATGGTGCAGTATACTGTCTATTTATACCTGATATGATATACAATAAAACACTCCAGCACTTTCCAATCCCATTTGTGAGCTCGAGCAAGGAAAAATAGGGAGACAATTTGCCACAGCCTTATGTTATGCCTAATATAATTTTGGAAATCAGCTATTGCCCCAAACAACATTTTATTACACGCATCAAAAAGATTTAACTTGCGAAGGGTCACATAAGTGTACTCAGAATATGCTTCGAAGCCAAGAGACACTACAGATAGATGGTTTATTGCACATCTCCCTTCCCCCATCCCCCCCCAAGATCGTTTGCAATGAAGTGCTACCAGAGATCATTAAAAAAAGATTGCTCATTTTATGTAGCTTGAATATATAAAATGATAGTTATCTCAATTCCAGTGGCAAGAATGTTTGGAAGACAATGCCAAGAGATAAACGAAAGTGAGTTAAATCAGGAAGACAGGCTCTGTGGCAATTAGTCTAATGTAATATCATTTTTAATGTAAAGAAGCTACATTTTCTAATTTTCACTAAAAGCCCTAGGTGCTGAATGGGTTATAATAAATGCATGCAATAAAAAACAGGTACACTCATCTTATAAAGCAGCCTATTAACCAGACTGCTAGTGCTGCAAAATCCAGTACACAGTAAACAATACTTTTTCTGTTAGAATAATGATGCATAGTTTACTCTTTTATACCATGCAGCACTTGGGGACCACATCCATTTACCAAAATAATACCAAATTAGTACTGTAAATATTGAAATCAGACCTTTCAGGCTAACCAGTGGCCTAATTTTCTCTTCAATCTGCTCTTAATCTCAATTCATCAATAACACTACCTTATTATCGGACTTTGACAGCAAGCTAAGGCTTTTGATAAATTATACATCTCAAGCCAGATTTAAAATTTGAAGCTCAAGTGCTAATTATCTGTACAGGCCTAGTTAATAACGAGATTTCTTGTTAAGTATCTGATCACAGCATGGGCATCATTTGTCAAGATCCTCAAGTCTACCTTAGAGACCCGCTCTTCGAATCCTCCCCTGCCTACCATATGTAAAATTGGGATCTTTGTTTCTATAATAACCTTTTATTAGGAAGCTGACATAATGATTAAGTTCGCTGTAGACACACACAATGAATTAGACAATTACCCTTGCTGCTTTAAACCACTCAGACTCCTAGCAAGACAAAATAATTAATATTGAATTTTAATTTGATGTGTTCCACATTTAAACCCCAATTTGCAAAGTACACCTGGAAAGCTGCCGCTGCTTCTTTGCAGTTTGTGCCGAGGAACTAAAGGCCCCCGCAGTTTGAATGTAAAAGCACAGAAGGCACGATGCACCACGATCACTTCTCAGTGGAGCACAGAATTTTCCAGCATTAATGGGAAAGGTAATTACCTAGGTCTAACTTTATAGCCTTTTCTCTAATGAAACTATAATCTCCGAGGCCTATACACTTTAAGCATTTGCATGATTTTAATGATTTCGGTGCCATAACTGTTGGTATACCCAGTCATTTTGAAATGAAATGTCTTAAACACAAAGACGTTAATTATATTTCCAGGCTATTCTTATTGGCACAAAGTAAGGCTGAGTCGAAGAGAAGCACCATTGTAAAAACAACCAAGGGCAGCAGTTCTCACATGGCCCCCAGAAAGATGAGCCCCCAGTGTAGAGATCCTTTTCTACCATCCTACCTGCCTCCCCAGACTTCACCTAGAATGGTAATAGGGCATAAAAGCTTAAGTCCTTTTGACTTTACTCCCATGCCTAATATTTCCAGAAAGGGTGTAGAATGAGTGTAATCTGATAACGCCATGAAATATTCTCACTCTCTAACCAAATCTCCTCTTAAAAAATGATTAACCTTCCTGACTGGGGGCATTTCAGTCTCATGGGTGGGGGCAGGGAATCCATGCCATTTTTTTCTTTCCAGAAAACGTTGGAGCTTGGGAGAGGAAAGGTGACTTGCTTGCTCTTCTATAGCGTCATACAGTGCCAAGGCCAACCTGCCAGCCTAAATTGAACTGTTTTAAGACTTATTAAGGAAACTTACACAATTATGGAAAGGAATAAAGATTCACAATCCATTTATTATGAATCCAGAAAGCCCTTATTCATCCAGATCGAGCAGCTTACGTGCTCCTGAGTGAGGTGGCCAAATCCAGAAACAATGGCTTTTCTTCTCTCCTTGGGTTTTCCATTTTCCTGCTTTCTTGTCCACAGATTCACTGCTTTCCAAGTCCCTCCCCAAGCTGAGTGGCAGCCAGAGGAGGATCCAATACTACTGGTTGTAGAGGGGCACCAAGAAGACATTTTTTTTAATTATAGCAGCTCTTTGGCTTGCCAAGTCTACCAGGCACAGGGAAAGATCGCTACCTTCTCTCACTTGGTGCCGCAATGTATCTAGGATCTTCATGCTTTGTTCTACCATCAGTATTGTATGGAAGGCACTTCTTTCTGGGCACATTCCTCCCATCAGTTCCCTGCAATACCAAGATGACCACAAAGTCGTGGGAAATAGCGTTCTTCGACTTAAGTTGAACTCTTTATTAAGTCAGGGACAAGAGCAGCTGCACCCATAGCTTATCAGATAGGTGACAAAGTCACTGACACACAAGTCTCTGAAATCCTGCATTTTCTCCCCAAACTGTGAATGAGGTCTATGCAAAGAGAATGAAATCATCATCACTTTCTGAGCTACATATTCTGGGGAAAGAGGCAAATGTCCAAGGCTCCCAAATCTGTCAATGAAATTAGCAACACTCCATGTCTTCTTAGAAGTTTCTTCTATTGATTATTCTCATTAAGCTATTAAGCCAAAGTATTTAATAATCCTTCCTCCCTAGATCATCTCTTCTTTTAAAACTGTGTGTCAATGAATCTAGCCTCTGAGAGTTACAAGCTATGCAACCTTAGGCAGGTTAGGTAACCTCCTTGAGCCTCAGTTTTATCAGGAGTAAAATTAGAATCACAAAGGCCTATTTCCCAGTGTTGTTATGGAAATCAAATGAGAATTATATATCATGCTCTTAGGACAGCTGTTGACATTAGTAAGTGCTTAATAAATATTGACCAATACTAATCGTCTTGTTAGTTGTTATTTTAGAAAATATTGCAGACTATTATTTAGTAGCTCTTAAATGATCATTTGCTTTTGGGGTCCTGGCCACCACAGAATTTAACGAGGATCACAAGAACCTCATTTCTAGGAATAGTAAATCAACAATCGAAAATATATGTCTTCGGGGCACGTGGGTGGTTCAATGGTTGAGCGTCAGCCTTGGCTCAGGGTGTGATCCACGGGTCCTGGGATGGAGTCCCACATCAAGCTCCTTGCAGGGAGCCTACTTCTCCCTCTGCCTGTGTCTCTGCCTCTCTCTGTGTGTGTCTCTCAAGAGTAAATAAATAAAATCTTTTTTAAAAAAAATTGTCTTCCTCAGGCAGGATTTGCAAACAAAGCCACAATCCAAGTAAATATAATTGATGATTATTAAAAGAAAAACTCTATGCTAAGAAAAAGGCTAAAAAGAATATACATTTTTTATTGTGGTAAAAGACACAAAACATACAATTTACCATCTTAACAATTTTTAAGTGTGCAGTGCAGTAGTATCAACTAAACACATTGTTTTACAACAGATCTTCAGAAATTTTTCATCTTACAAAACTGAAACTCTCTACTCATTGAACAACTCCTCGCATTCCCCTTCTCTCCAGCCCCTGGCAATCACTATTCTACTTTATAAGAGTCTAATTTAGATATCTCATATATGTGGAATTATGCAGTATTTGTCCTTCTTTAACTGGCTTATTTCACTTAGCATGATATCCTCAGAATTCACCCTTGTTGTAGCATATGACATAATTTCCTTCTTTGAAAGGCTGAATAATATTTCATTTTGTGCATATACCACATTTCTTGAAAATACTTATTTTTCAAGGTGATATTTCATTGTTATTTTGACGTGCATTTTCCTGATGCCTAGCAGCTGTTCATGTGCTTGTTGACCGTTTGGATATCCTTTTTGGAGAAATGTCTATTTAAGTCCTTTGTTCAATTTTAATTGGATTTTCTTCCATTCCAATGGTCACATTTTCAATCTGTTGATTGTTTCCTTTGCTACATAGAAGTTTTCAAATTTGATGTAGTTCCATTTGTCTATTTTTTATTTCATTGCCTGTGCTTTTGGGTCATATCCAAGAAATCATTGGTAAGACCAAGGTCATGGAGATTTTCCCCTATACCATCTTTAGGTCTTTAATCCATTTTGAATTAATTTTTACATATGGCATAAAGTAAGGGTCCAACTTTATTCTTTTGTATGTGGATATCCAGTTTCCCAGCACCATGTGAGGAAGAGACTATCCATTCCCCCCATCAGTAGCCCTGGTACACAATCATTTGAAGGTCATTTCACCATATGCGTGAGGGTTTATTTCTGAGCTCTCTGTTCTGTTCCATTAGTCTATATGTCTGGCTTTATGTCAGTACCATACTGTTTTGATTACTGAAGCTTTGTAATGTTTGGAAGTCAGAAAGTGTGAGGCCTTTGACTTTGTCTTTCTTCCTCAAGGTTGTTTTGGGGAAATTGACTGCATTTTCATGTTGTTAATGCTGTTATCTTGAGTCAGTGGGACTACAAGTCAACTACCTGAATTTCACAGGTTGTATTTGAGAAGCAAACATTACAAATGGATATGTTAGAGTAACTGGGGGAGAGGATGAAATATCATTTCATAACTGTACAATCTGGTTTCCAAGTCTCTATTTCTGCTAATTGTGGAAAACTTAACCCCACTAGTTTCAAATATAGTTGATGCAATGACTTTTCAGCTAAAAATGGTGTTACCAGCTGGTTGCAGGACAGTACCTAACATGATCTCCAGTCAGTCTCTCCTGCCCACCTGTCCTCTGGTCAACAGATAATGGCAGTGAGAAGTGATGGGTGGTAGAGAGAACTGAAAGATCTCTTACCCGATGCCTTCACTAGACAGCCACTGACCTCCACCCCAAGCTGGTCTCTGCAGGATAATACCTGGTATTTGCTCTGACTAGTGGCAATTGGCTGGTCCACTGGAACCTTCTTGCTTCCTGCCTAGCTTCTGTGGTACATATAATCCCAGAGCTGTAGGCAATTTTCCTTCCTAACTCCAGTAAAAAGTTCTTATGTATATTGCTAATGTCATCCTTTGGCTTTGCCAGGCAGCCTCAGGGACAGTCACATCAGCACAGCCTCCTAAGTACAAGACTCAATACAGTGGGCTCACAGTCCCAGACAAGGCAGAGAACTCTCCAAAAACTGGGAGGGGAAGACCAACTTTGTGGAGTTTTTTTTAATTTAATTTAATTTAATTTAATTTAATTTAATTTAACTTTAAATTCAGTATAGTTAACATACAGTGTTATATTAGTTTCAGGTGTACAATACAGTGATTCAGCACTTCCATACATCACCTAGTACTCATCACAAGTGTCCTCCTTAATCCTATCACCTGTTTCACTCATCCCACATCCATCTTACCCCTGGTAACCATCAGTGTGTTCTCTATGGTTAAGAGTCTCTTTCTTGGTTTCTCTCTCTCTCTCTCTCTCTCCTCATTTTTGTTGTTTTTGCCTCTTAAATTCTACATATGAGTGAAATCATGTGATATTTGTCTTTCTCTGACTTATTTCACTTAGCATTACACTCTTAGCTCCACCCACATCATTGCAAATGGCAAGAATTTGTTCTTTATTATGGTTCAGTAATATTCTGTTGTATATACATACCACTTCTTCTTTATCCATTCATCTACTGATGGACATTTGACCTGCTTCCATAATGATGCTACTATAAACATAAGGGTGCATGTATCCCTTTGAATTAGTGTTTTTGTAATTTTTGGATAAACACCTAGAGTGTAATTACTGGATTGTAGGGTAGTTCTATTTTTAATTTTCTGAGGAACCTCCGTACTGTCTTCCACAGTGACTGCCCAGTTTGCATTCCCATTAACAGTGTACAAGGGTTCCTTTTTCTCCACATCCTTACCCACTTGTTTCTTATGTTTCTGATTTTAGTCATTCTGGCAAATGTGAGATGATATCTCATCATGGTTTTGATTTGCATGATGTTGAGTATCTTATCTTGTGTTTGTTGGCCATCTGAATGTCTTTGGGAAAATGTTCATTTCTTCTGCCCGTTTTTTTTTTTTTTTTTTTTTTTTTTTTTTTTTAAATTTTTTTTTATTTATTTATGATAGTCACACAGGGAGAGAGAGAGAGAGGCAGAGACACAGGCAGAGGGAGAAGCAGGCTCCATGCACCGGGAGCCTGACGTGGGATTCGATCCCGGGTCTCCAGGATCACGCCCTGGGCCAAAGGCAGGCGCCAAACCGCTGCGCCACCCAGGGATCCCTTTCTGCCCGTTTTTAATTGGATTATTTGGATTTTTGGTGTTGAGTTGTATAAGTTCTTTATATATTTTGGAAATTAAGCTTTTATCAGATACATGATTTACAAATATCTTTTCCCATTCTATAGATTGTCTTTTAGTTTTGTTGATAGTTTCCTTTGCTGTGCAGAAGCTTTTTATTTTAATGTAGTTCTAGTAGTTTACTTTTCCTTTTATTTCCTCTTCCTCAGGAGACATACCTAGAAAAATGTTGCTGTGGCCAATGTCCAAGAAATTACTGCCTGTGCTCTTTACTAGGAATTTTACAGTTTCAGGTCTTACATTTAGGTCTTTAATCCATTTTGGATTCATTTTTGTATATGGTGTAAGAAAGTGGCTCAGTTTCATTCCTTCCCATGCTTATTTGAATCCTTTCTCTCTCTTTCTCTCTTTTTTTTTTAAGGAGTCTGACTAGATGCTTATCAGTTGTGTTGATCTTTTCAAAGAATAAGCTCCTGGTTTCATTGATTTGTTCTATTGTTTGTTTGTTTTTTAGTTTCTATATCATTATTTCTGTTCTAATATTTTTTTAAAGATTTTATTTATTTATTCAGGAGAGACACACACACACACACAGAGGCAGAGACATAGGCAGAGGGAAAAGCAGGCTCCATGCAGGGAGCCCGATGTGGGACTCGATCCCGGTATCCAGGACCATGCCCTGAGCCAAAGGCAGAGACGCTCAACTGCTGAGCCACCCAAGTGTCGCTCTGTTCTAATCTTTATTGTTTCCTTTCTTCTACTGGGCTTCGGTTGTGTTTGTTCTTCATTTCCTAGCTCCTTTAGGTGTAAGGTTAGGTTGTTCAAGATGATTTTTCTTCTTTTTTTTTAAAGACTTATTTATTTTAGAAAGAGAGAGCGCAGGGGGAGAAGCACAGAGAAAGGGAGAGTGAAATTTAAGCAGGAAGCTAGCACAAATCTCCATCTTATGACCCTGAGATCATGACCTGAGCTGAAACCAAGAGAAGGACATTTAACTAACTGTACCACCTAGGCACCCCAAGATTTTTCTTGCTTCTTGCAGTATTGCTATAAACTTCTCTTAAAACTGCTTTGCCTCATCCCAAAGGTTTTGGACCATTGTGTCTTCATTTGCATTTGTTTCCAAGTTCTTTTTTATCTCTTCTTTGATTTCTCAGTTAGCCCATTATTGTTTAGTAGCATGGGATTTAACCTCCATATATTTGTGGTCTTTCCAGGTTTCTTCTTATGGTTGATTTCTATTTCATAGTGTTGTAGTCAGATGCATGGTATGACTTCAGTCTTTTTTAATTTATTGAGGCTTGTTTTGTGGCCTAATATTTGGCCATTCTAGAGAATGTTTTATGTGTGCTTGAAAAGAATATGTATTCTGCTGTATTATGATGGAGTGTTCTGAATATATCTGTTAAATCCATGTGGTCCAATGTATCCCACAAAGCCACTATTTCTTTGTTGATTTTCTGTTCGTATGATCTGTTCATTGAAGTAATTGGGTATTAAAGTCCCCTACTATTATTGTATGACTATTGGTTAGTTCTTTTATGTTTGTTATTAACTGTTATATGTATTTGGGTGCTCCCATACTGGGTGCATATATATTTACAATTGTTATATCTTTTTGTTGGATTGTCCCCTTTATTATTATATAACCTCCTTCTCTGTCTCTTTTTACAGACTTTGTTTTAAAGACAGTTTTGTCTGATATAATAAGTATTGCTATCTTACTGGCTTTCTTTTGACATCTATTTGCATAAGTGTTTCTCCATCCCTTCACTTTTAATCTGCAAGTATCTTTTGGTCTGAAGTGAGCCTCTTATAGGTAGCATATAAATGGATGTTGTTTTCTTATCCATTGTCACCCTATGTCTTTTGACTGGAGCATTTAGTCCCTTTATATTCAAAGTAAGTATAGATAGGTATTTATCACCATTTTGTTACTTGTTTTGTGGTTGCTTTTGTAGTGTTTTTCTGACCCTTTCTTCTCTTTCTGTTTTTCATTGTTTTCTGCTTTTCTTTAGTAATATACTTGGATTTCTTACTCTTTATTTTTTGCATATCTACTACTGTGTTTTGATTTATGGTTACCATTAAGTTTATATATAACATCTTCTGCATATATATAACAATCTATATTAAACTGATGGTCACTTAATTTTGAATTCATTCTTTACTCCTCTCCCTTCCATGTTTCAGATATTTAGTATCATATTTTATATTCTTTCATTTTGCTCTTTTCTTGACTGGTTTTTACAGATACTGTTTTTGTTGTTTTGCTTTTGTGCTTCCTATTTTTCTTACTCTTACTTATGGTTTTTGTTTTTCCACTCACTGAGTCCCCTTTAATGTCCCTGGTAGGGCTGGTTTAGTGGTCACAAATTCTTTCAACTTTTGTGTGTCTGGGAAACTCTTTATCTCTCCCTCTATTCTGAATGATTGCCTTGCTGGATAGATTGCAGATTTTTCCCTTTCAGCACTTTGAATACATCATGCACTCCCATCTGGCCTGCAAAGTTTCCACTAAAAAATCAGCTGATGGCCTAATAGGGTTTCCTTTGTATGTAACTGTCTTCTTTTCACTTGCAACCTTTAAAATTCTTTTTTAAACTCTATTTTTTGATATTTTAATTACTGTGTCTTGGGGAATCCCTGGGTGACTCAGCAGTTTGGCATCTGCCTTTGGCCCAGGGCACAATCCTGGAGTCCTGGGATCAGGTCCCCGTGGGGCCGTCGGGCTCCCGGCATGAAGCCTGCTTATCCCTCTGCCAGTGTCTCTGCCTCTCTCTCTCTCTCTCTCTCTCTCTCTCTCTGTCTAAAATAAATAAATGAATACATACATACATACATAAATCTTTTTTTTTTTAAATCTTAATTACTGTGTCTTGGTATGGACCTCCTTGGGTTGAATTTGTTGGAGAATCTCTGTGACTCCTGAAACTGGATCTCTGTTTCCCTCCTCAGATTTGGGACATTTTCAGTTCTTATTTCTTCAAACACATTTTCTGCCCCTCTTCTCTTTCTTCTCCTTCTGGAATCCCTATATTGCAAATGTTATTATGCTTGTTGGAGTCACTGAGTTCTCTAAGTTACTCCTAATTATATAGTATTTGTCTCTCACCTGTTCAGCTTGATTGCTTTCCATTACTCTAGCCCCCAGGTCACTGATACATGCCTCTGCTTCCTGTAGCCTACTATTTATTCTATCTATTGTATTTTTAATTTCATTTACAAGTTCTCATCTCTGATATGTTATTTTTTATCTCTTTGTCAAGGGTCTCAGTGATGCCTTCTACACTTTTCTGAAATCCAGTAAGTATCTTTATGATCATTACTTTAAATTCTGTATCAGGTATATTACTGATTTCTCTTTAACTTAGATCTCCTGCTGTGATTTTTGTCTGTTCTTTCATTTGAGACATATTTCTCTGTCTCCTCATTTTGTCTACCTCTCTGTGTCCATTTATAAATTTCTTTATGTTAGGAAAGTCAGCTCCATCTACTGCTCTTAATAGTAGTGGCTTTATGAAGAAGAGGTCCTATAGTGCCCTGCAGTGCAGTGTCCCCTGTTCACCAGAAACTGACACTTCAAAGGAGTCTCCTATGTGTATTTTATATTCTGCTATTGTGTTTGAGTCACTTTTCCTTTCATTATAAATGTCTGTACTAACTCTTTGCTTGTTGTGGGCTATGCTTGCTCTCTGTGATATTACTGAGACCCAGGCAGGCTGACTCTGACAAGGGTTGACTGCAGAAGGGCTCACGAGAGCCAGGCAGTGGTGTTAGCAAAATTTGTGCTGAGCCACTAGTGCTAGACTGGATCCCCTGAAGTGCAGTGGCCACCAAGGCAATGCTTGCAGAGGCAGTGGCTAGGTTGGCTCTGCACAGCATTAACAAAATTTACACTGAGCCCAGGGCTGAGGCCAGCAGGCTTAGAGAAGGCGAGTCCTCTGGGGAACTCACGGGTGGGACACACTGCTAGCAAGTGTCTGGGCAGCGCAGCCTCCTGCAGGTGGCTCATTGTCTATGCTGGGGAGCAGGGGAGGAAAATGGCAACTGCCAGCTCCTTTGTCTACAGAGAAGTCCCCCAACACAGTCCAAAATCAGTATAAACAGATTTCCCTCCCGTTGTGCAAGCTGTCATTTCTATGTTGCCTCTCCTCAGATTGCTGCCTTTTTAAGGTCCTGGACCCAGCTATCACTAGCCTAGCCCTCCTGAGTCAGCTGACTTTTAAAGCTCCAGGCTAGGGGAGGCCAACCTTTGATGCCCTGCCATTTCTCTCTTGTCCCATTTGGCAACATACATGTCCATATGAGCTGATACTCCAAAACAAATCCCTCTGGAGAAGAGATCATAAGACTTACATCATGACTACTCCCTGCTGACTGTTGCAGATATTCCCAACTTCAAGGATGGGATAGATTGAGATGATGGAGGAGTTGGTAGCAGGGAGGAAAATTAGAATATAGGATTGAATATCTCTTGTTATTACTAGACAACAAATAAAGAATTCATTTATCATCCTGATAAAAGAAAAACAATGACTTTTAAGATTCTAGTGGAGGGATGCCTGAGTGGCTTGGTCAATGAAGTGTCCAACTCTTGATTTCAGTTCAGGTCCTGATCTCAGAGTCATGAGATAGAGCCATGGTGGGCTCTGCACTCAGTGTGGAGTCTTCTTGAGATTCTCACTCCTTCTCCCTTGGCTCTTCTCCCCCTCTAAAATAAATACATCTTTTTTTTAAAAAAAAAAAAAAGATTCCAGTGGATCTCTCTTCTTTTGAGGAAAATCTGAGAGGAAGTAGTAGGATGAGCTACACCCCACTCTTGCATCTGGTATGTGACCACAGCTGATCTTCATCATTTCTCTCCTTTATCACCCATTCTAAATTTGCTTCACTCTCAGCTACCATCTTTGCTGGTCTCTGTGGTTTTCCTGGTGATATGACCTAGAACCTCAACCCTGAAATATCTCAGCAATGGTCCCTATGCCCTTCTCAGGCCAAGGTTGCTGCACTTGTCCACTTACTATCAAATATGATCTAGTGAACACCAGGAAGCACTCAAATGGATCACCTGAGACCAACATATTATTCTCATTCCCATTGTGTAACTGCAGCCTGCCACCACCTAATTGTTAGGGGCAATGACCCCCCCTTCTTTTTCCTGGACATCAGAAAGCCAAAGGGCCCAGGTAGTAGCCACAGTTTGTAGTTCAATGAGACTCTTCCCTCTTTGGAGACCACAATCTCTAACCCTGCAGAACCCAGGTTTCTGGAGATGAGAAGCACAAATTCCCCAAGTAGATCATTGAAATGAAGATAAGTGGGGTCTGCTGCCATTCTATAGTTCCCAGTCCAATGTATTCTTCCTATTGAGGATGCAGCCACATATAAAGTTCTTTGATTCCCGGTGTATATTCTGTTTAATAGGATAACACTACCCTCTAGCTGGGTATGACCTCCAAGCTGGCACTTTAGCTGTGCCTTTAGCTATCCATTCCCAGGTTCTATCAGGTCACCAGAGTAGTGCAATATGTAAGAAGATCAGTGAATCTTATGGTCATAGATCCTCTCCTGTACCTCTTCACTGAAAAGTGGGTCCCCTGGTGTCGTATTATGTATGACCCCATACCAGTGAATCTTAATAAGCCCTCAAATAGTGGTACTAGAAGAGGTCCTAGAGTCAGGAAAAGCAAATCTATACCCAGAATATGTGTCTATTCCTGTCTGAATGAATCACTATCCTTTTAAGTATGGAAGGGATCCAATGTAGTCAGCTTTCCAGCAAATAGCTTATTGGTCTTCGAATGGCACCATAATGGAGACTCAGCCAAGGATCACAAAGTATGTCTTTCCAAGTATGTCTTTCCCAATTATACATTCAGGGACCAAGAAAATGACCACCAGATGGATTTGCAGACCCAATTGGCCCACTGTGAACTAGACCCAACCTACCTGCTGTGGCAAGAACTTCATTCATTTATTACCTGGCTTCAGTATGCTCATACTCTAACAGGAGGCCCATGGCGATGCTTAGGGATCCAGGTATTTATGTCAACTGAGATTTTGTGTCCAATCGTTCTTGAAATGTTTAGGTGCTCAGTGCTTAGTTACCCAAGTAAATGATAGTAGGCCCCTTTAAAAAAGGACTAGAAGGATCATTATTGTGTGCACCTTCTGTGGTGTTGCAGGATCATTCCACCAGGCAACTGAAGCTTTCCTTTAGCCAATATGTTCCAGACCCCAAAACTGGCTCAGGTCTAGAAAATGGGAAGGGATTATGACTTTTGTTATGAAAACTTCCCACAGCCTTCTGACCATCTTTACTGTATTGAGTACTATTCCCCCCAAAATTCATGCCCACTTGGAACCACAGAAAGTGAATAGGGTCATTATAGATGTAATCAAGTTAAGACGAGATCATACTATGCCAGTGTGGGGCCTTAATCCAATGACTGATGTCCTTATAAGAGGAGAGAAATTTGGACTCAGACATAGAGAATACCATGTGAAAGTGGATGCATATACAGAGAGGATGCCATGTGACAACAAAGGTAGATATTGAAATGATGCCTCAACAAACCAAGAAACACTAAAGATTCCTGGAAACCACCAGTAGCTAGACGAGAGAATGAAAGATGTTTTCTCTCAAAGTTTCCAGAAAGAATCAACCTTGACTACACCTTGATTTCAGACTTTTAGTCTCTAGAACTGAGAGAAAAGAAATTTCTGTTGTTTTAATGTGCCCAATTTGTGGTTTATTACAGCAGCTCTAAGAAACTAATACACCATCCATCCTTAATTTATTCTGATGGTACAAATTTCGTACCCTGTCACTACTCATCTATTTTGTTCCTAGAAATTCTGTGTTCTATTAACCATCCAGAACTCTATAGATTAGCAATCCTATTCCCCTCTATACTTGTGATCCTTTATAATAATTGTGTCCACCTGGCTCCCGAAGGTTAATTACTGCTACCTGGGCTCTCGTTTTCTGGTCTAAGATTTTGCTGTCAGGGTGCCTGGTTCTGTGGCGACATCTCCTACTATCAACCCTGGCCTCTAGGGAATAGCCATCACCAGACTTCTTGGTGATGGCTTACACCTCTCCCACCAATGAATTCTGTATGGTCTTCGTAAATAGTGCATCCTTTGAGGCTTAACATAATCATAGGGTGAGTTTTCTAACCTTTCACAGTATATCCATTCCAGCATGCTGACTTCTCTGAGCCCTTGAACTCCTTTTTTCATCCTTTTCATGGCAATTCTGATGCAGCATCTTACTTAGTGTAGGCCATTGGTACCTCCATGCTTCTCGGAGCCATCCTAGAAGCGAGTTTACACCATTTTCTGGGGTTCTTGCCAATGTGGCAAATCCTGTTTCTTGAAGAGGACTAACACTCCTTTTCCAACCTCAATTCTTGGATCAGGCATTGGCGGTAAAGCAGAGCTCCCTGCCTCTGGATCGCCACCAGAGTGTTGGGGCCATCTTAGCTCCTGAATCCTCTCTCTAACCCTTCTGATAATTCCCTGTGTTAAAATCCTTGTCTCCTGAGTTACCCGGAGTGCTTTCTTTCTGCTCTGATTTTTTTGTTGTTGTTTGGTTTGGGATTTTTCTTTTGTTTCTTTTTATTTTTTGATTAATACTTTTTTAAAATTTTTATTTATTTATGATAGTCACAGAGAGAGAAAGAGAGAGAGGCAGAGACACAGGCAGAGGGAGAAGCAGGCTCCATGCACCGGGAGCCCGAAGTGGGATTCGATCCCGGGCCTCCAGGATCACGCCCTGGGCCAAAGGCAGGCGCCAAACCGCTGGGCCATCCAGGGATCCCTGATTAATACATTTTTAACAAGGTTATATTAGAAAAGGAAGAGAAAGGAGAGCAGTTGGAAAAAAAACAATGTCCAGAAGGGGCAGAGAGTAAGGATGTATTCTCACAGTATTTAAATAGCATGGCAAGGGCCCTCAGGGGTGGTTAACCCCTTAGATGCTAGGCCACAGGGAGATCCATGTGTCTCCAGAGGATGTCAGGGATACTCAGGGAGCGTGGGAGGGGTGTTTACTAATGGGTATTAAATTCTTCCCTATTTAACTACTGGTAATAATGTACTAGAAAGTCCTGGAAAGAAAATCACCTGAGAACAAATATAGACTGAGAGGGAAAAAAACTCACCTGCGGGGACTTGCTAAAAATGAAAATTTCTAGACCCCCTCCCCAAGGATTCTGATCCAATAGGTTTGGTGTAGGACCCAGGAATCTTCCATAGGCACTTCAGGAGATTCTGACAGAACAGATCCACAGAACATATTCTGAGAAAGACTAGTCAGCAGAGGAACAGAAAGGGAACACTGTATATGGAGCAGAAGCAGGGTGCTGAGGCCAGAGTGGAGTCAGTGTGGTTCTGTGACTTTCTTTCCATGAGGAACCTGCCAACCAAGCACAGAAGCCAAGCGTATACACAGTCATGTATATCCAGGCTTGAGGACTTAGTGGAACAGTGCCAAGTAATGAGAGGCAAGTAATGAGAGGTTACGGAGAAAGAAAAGTTCAAGGTAGTCAATCGGCTGGAGCATCTAGACTAGATAAGAAGGAGGAAAAGCCAAAAGATCGAAAAATTGGGAGGAAATTGAGAATTTCAGCAACCAGGAGTCTCTATGAGGTCAGAGTGCAGACGCGGGAGAAGTAGGGTGAGACAGAGAAGGGAGTAGACTGTGGTCCACCTTGTAATGTGGAGCAGTTCTGGGTTATGACTGTCCTCAGCGTATGTTGTCCAGGAACTGGGTGGCTGAACTAGAACAGAGATAGAGGAATATGGAGATGACAATATGCAGGAAATGCAATGCTAGTGTGATGGGCTGAAGAGTGGCTCCCCAGATTTATCCACATCCCAATCCCTGAAACCTGTGAATGTCACCTTTTATGGCAAAAGGGGCCAAATGGGTCTTGGAGGTGTGATTAAGGATTCTGAGATGAAGAGATTATCCTAGATTATATGAGTGAGTCATAAAATACAGAAAAATACATATATATTTATAATTAACTTTGTGATATACTTCCATCTTTCCTGTATTTTTATCCACATATTCTGAAAAGTTATGCATTAATATTCTTAACGGCATACGTAAGAAAATTAAAATATATTTTGAAACTGTCACCCTATTATATTGAGGCACAATAACAACATAAATAACTCATATCACATATGTTAAATATATGTAGTTTTGTTTCTTGATTTTTTTTCTTCTGGCTGTTTGCTGAACCAGCCCCAATTTTGTGTGCCTTTTCATCTGGAACCACCAGATTTTAGTAGAGCAATGTGCACTGGTATCTTAAAGGTACAATGCAACATTTTGGAATGGATAAAACATGAAACCTTACCTACAGATGTATAGACAGGTAGTGGTACTGCTACAGATAATGCCCTACCACATAGTAATTCTAATAAATTTGAATTCCCATAAAAAATGTATGGTACAGTGTTAATTAATTGTACACAGCATTACCAAGAATAATGCTGACAGGGAGAACTTCCATTCTGGTGAGGCTTTAATGAAAATCAAACCCTCTCTTCAGAAATGTTCCCATCTAACTTTTTAAAAGATATTTCTAATCATGCTCCTTTTCCATTACCACCCCCTTCTATTTGTGTCAGACACTGCAGGGCACATTCATATCATGAGGCTAGTTCTAGCCCTGAAGTGAATATTTCACAAAGTTGGGTGTGTCACTCCAGTGGGCCGCAGAAGTATTCCTAGAAGTCATTCTTTCACCAGAATGGCTAAAAATAACTGTACACAGAAGTGACTGCAAACCACATAACTATCCCTCTAAACCCAAAATAAATGCACCTCCAATTCAACTTCCCCTTGCCAGAACCCAAAAATCCCTACAGCCATTTCAACACTATTCAATTCAAGAGAAGGTGCAATGGGAAGGAAGTCAGAGTGGAAACGGACTGTGTTATTTTATGTATTTATTTATTTATTTTTGCAAATTTTTCAAAACCACAACTATATAACCACATTGCTAAGTTTTACTTGGCTTCAAAGTAAATCTGCCTCTGGTTGCAGGACTCTTAACATACTCAAAGAAGCCACCTTCCTGCCAGTAAAAGGGCATTTGCAGAAACCTGCAGTCATTCAGAGTTGAGGTCTGATCTACTGTAACTGAAGTATTTCTGGTTAGTCACATCCCATCCCAGCAAACTTCACAGGACATTCAGCTTTTTTGGCTGTCCTGAAATCTGGCAGGGTTTAGTAGTATTGATATAAATGGGTCCTTAAATGGAACCTAGAAATGTTTGTGATTGTGAAAGCCTTGTTTGTGGTAATGTGATTGATTGTGTGTTGTCCTTCTAAGCTCATTTTGCATCTTTATTTGAAGTCAGTAAGCCATGAAAACAGGAAATGGATACTGACCAGAATGAATATCAGCTCTTTCGTTGCATCAGGTTCTTAAAATAGTCAACATTTGTCACTAGAAATGATATGCATTGTATGAGAATGCAGCATGTAAAGCCAGGTAGAGAGCAGACAGTTGGCTGGAGCAGATCATAAAGCCTTCAAAGATCATCAACTGTTGTCAATGTTGTTTCATCATCTATCAAATGAGAAAGCCAACGTGTCTCATGAAATGGCTGTCCACAGCTGGGAGATCAGAACCCAATACTGCTGCTTCATAAGCCTATAGGCACACTTTGGGGTGAGTTAAAAGAGCATCCACATTGTGTGAGATTAAAAGACATGTTTCCAGTTATAAACCCATTTCTTCTTCTTCTTCAAAGAAAACTAAAATGTTCTGGGTTCTAAATGTGAAAAAATGGCAGGATAGCTTGTTGTAGCAGCATACTACCTTCCTCACAGCAAGCTCACCAGCCTCAGTGCTTACCACTACTACCCGGGAGGCTAGGAAGTAACAATCACCTTACCCTCCCTTACTAATGATGGTTTGTCCAGACCCATGGACCAACCAGGGTTTGCATGAGGAGACTGCCCAGGGTGTGAACAACCCCTAAGACCTCATGCCTGGTCATAGTACTGCTCAGTTGCTTTCAGATAACCCCCATATAATAACACTCATATCCCCACTCTTCAAGTAGGAAACTCTGTCAGCCTAGGAGCTAATTATTTGGTACAATAATTAACCTCCCAAAGGCTAAAAGAATATGGACTTAAATCTGTGTTCAGGTTATAGAGCTACAATTATATGGAAAAGCTCAGTGTCCTTATCTTAACACTCTAAGAGCTATGCTGATACATCAAAAGACTTAATTAATCTTGATCTTTTTATTAGCTAAAGGGAAAGACAAAGACAAAATAGGGATATGGTAGAAAAAGAATAAAGTCCCAAATCAACATTACCCAAATTATCCATATCGCATGAGAACATTGGAAGGATTACTTCTATTAGGATGAGAGCCGTTTAAAGTGTTGTTATAAATTATTCAAATCTAAGAAGGTAGATCTGTATTGGGACTGTCAGGAAAGATGCATTAATATATGTTCTTGGTAATCAGAGGTAGCCTTATATGTAGGAGGAATGGTGGCCATATTTGACATGTAATTTCAGGAAAGAAAATCTGCATTCATTGGGCACTATATATATCTTATCTCACTCCTCCTAATACTTCACAAGGAAGCTGAAATTCTCATCATTTTACACACAAGAAAACTAAGGCCTAGAGAATTTAAGCAACTTGCCCAAGGTCACAAAGCTACTAAGTTACTGAGTCAGGATTCAAACCCAGGTCCATCTGTCTACACGATGGTACTTTCCTGGAGCTCCTAGCAGCCCCCATAAGACCAATTCAACCTAAAGAACCAGCTTCCATCTGCTGGGATCAATCCTTGAACTTCCTCATCATGAATAAAGCCTTTTCCCACAAATAGAGAACTAAGATTTTAAGTTTGAAAAGAAAACTCTTTCTATGTGTTAATTTACATAAAGGTACAAATGTGTAAGTTTACAAGTGTTTCTGTAAAGGAAGTTTGGGTAGGAATAAGGATCTTATAGTAAAGATTGTTCATGTCTACTCAGCACACTCCAAAAGACTTCCCACCTCAGTGATGATTTGGTCTAGGCTGAGTCAAACAAAATCCCATTCCCCTGTCATGGCAATTGGTCCATGGGCTGGAACAGTGTCAAACAGACTTTGAAGCGACACACTGAACGTCACACCCAGGTCCCTAATAACTGTGTGGGCCAAAGCCACCCATTCTTCCTCTTCCCATTTCTCACCCTACCACAAGCCACCCAGCATCCTGGAATACTCAGTCTACACTGTTGTGTGAGTAAGAACAAATTTTACTTTGTTAGACACATTGCATTTTGGGGTCTCTTTGTTATAGAAGTTTAGCCTGCACCCAATAATAACAATCATTGATAAATGTTAGTTTTATTCTTGCCCCATTCCTGGATTCTCCCATTTAGAACTCTTCAATGTTTCCAACGATTTTAATAGATCTTTTTTAAAGCATTAGAAATCTACAGATACAACAGATATGTAAAGATAGGCACTTTAAAAAAAGTTCTGGTATAGTTAACATGCAATGTTAGTTTCAGGTATACAATACAATAATTCAACGATTCTATATATTATTCAGTGCTCAGATAAGTATACTCTTGAGCCCTACCATCTATTTCACCCATCCTCCCATGTCCTCCGCTTAGGTAACCATCTGTTTATTCTCTATAGTTAAGAGTGTGTTTCTTGGGCAGCCCAGGGGGCTCAGCGGTTTAGCGCTGCCTTCAGCCCAGGGCCTGATCCTGGAGTCCAGGGATTGAGTCCCACATTGGGCTCCCTGCATGGAGCCTGCTTCTCCCTCTGCCTGTGTCTCTGCCTCTCTGCCTCTCTCTCTGTCTGTGTCTCTCATGAATAAATAAATAAAACCTTAAAAAAAAAAAGTGTGTTTCTTGGTTTGTCTCCTTGTTTTACCTTTGTTCATTTGTTTCATTTCTTAAATTCCACATATAAGTGAAATCATACAGTGTCTTTCTCTGACAGACTTATTTCGCTTAGTATTATACTCTCTAGGACCATCCATGTTGTTGCAAATTCCATTCTTTTTGTACTGAATAATATTCCATTATATATGTGTGTGTGTACATATATAATGGGCATATACATTTTATATGTGTATATATATCACATCTTTTTTTTAAGATTTTATTTATTCATGAGAGACACAGAGAGCCAGAGAGAGGCAAAGACACAGGCAGAGGGAGAAACAGGCTCCACCCAGGGAGCCCAACGTGGGACTCGATCCCAGGACTCCAGGACCGCTGAGCCACCCAGGCTGCCCTATACCACATCTTCTTTATTCATTCATCAATCGGTGGGCACTTGGGCTGCTTCCATAATCGGACTATTGTAAATAAAGCTCTAATAAACATGGGGTGCATATATCTTTTCAAATTAATAAGGGTTTTCTTTTTTTAGTTTTTTAGTAAATGCCCCTCCCTGCTACCAGTGTGATCTCAAAGTTACACACATCCCTTCTGCTCACTTCCATCTACCAGAATTTATTCACATGACCTGCTTTGTAGCTGGCTACAGAGGAGGCTAGGAAATAGAATCTTTATCCTGGGAAATCATGCACCCAGCTAAAAATTAGAGCTCCTATTGCTGTAGAAGAACTAATTGCTATTGGGGGTCAATTATCATTCTCTACCACACTGATTCCTTAATACATTAAATTTTACCTCCATTCTTGTGACTATCATAAAACAAAATACGGCTTAGCACGCTAGGATCATTTTTAGATGGGATCACAAAGGCTCACTGCACCAATGAGGATTTTACTTTTCTCACTTTCTCAACTCTGGATTCAAAATGTTCCTCTATTTTATCTTGAACTCCTCTTTCCTCTGGTAACATGATTTTTCCAATACATCTCTTATTTTATTCTCTTTTCTTTCTTTCCATGTTTTCTATGTATCTTATATTAGGGATCATGTTAGGTGGATTGAGTTCTCACCAGGAGACTAGGGCCCAGCCTTGCAATGACCTCCCTGCTACCTGAGGGAGCTCAGACTTGAATTCCAGGGTTGCGAATCCCTACCCAGAGTGCTCTCTTCTGGACTAAAAGCTTCAGCACAAGAGACTGGAGACAAGATAGTCCTCCATCTAGCCAACTGATCTGATCCATGTGATGGGGTCATGAATGATTTTGACCCAGGTTCAGAGTACAAATCCCCCAGCCCCTCAGTTGTACTCCATTGGTATCCAGGACAAAGCGTGTGGCATCAAGTCTAGGACATTGCTGCTCCCAAAATGGGTGGAGAGGAGGAGGAGTCACCCTCTGTCGCTCATTTTCTAATCTTCCCAAAGGCCTACAGGGAAGAGGACTGGGTGAGGGCCATGGATCTCGAGGGAGGAGAGGGAATCCATGGTTAACCAGCCAGTCATCCCATCTGCTAGCCTAATAGGTGATAACTGTAAATGACCAGGAAGAAAGATGTCATTGGAAACAAAATCATGGGCAGCCTGGGTGGCTCAGCAGTTTAGCGCCACCTTCAGCCCAGGGTGTGATCCTGGAGACCTGGATGGAGTCCTGCATCCGGCTTCCTGCATGGGGCCTGTTTCTCCCTCTGCCTGTGTCTCTGCCTCTCTCTCTCTCTGTGTCTCTCGTGAATAAATAAAATCTTTATAAAAAAAAAAAAAAAGGAAACAAAATCAAAGATGATTATTACCTACAGAGGCCATTTACATATGAGAGTTATGTAAAATGCAAACATTATACTCAGAAGATAAATTACAGCATTGATTAGTTGCTTAATAAAATGGCCATCTTTTTCATTTTCTTTACTAAAAACGTTGCCCAGTGTGTACTTTTCAAATGTTTGGATTTGCCAAAGGCTATTTGCACATGGCCTTTCAGAGGCACATTAACTTCACAAAGGCAAGGTATCTCCAACAAACCTAGAGCTGAAATGAATGGTGAAAATACAGGGCTGGAAATAAAGATAAGGACTACTCAATGTCAAGACATTACTATATTATTCTTTCTAGAATAAGAAGGGACATACTTTTTGAAAAGAAAAAAATGTCAGCTCATGTATTAAAGATCAGGACTGGAAGCAAATTTCAGATCCCAGTCTTTGCAAAGAGACTACCATAGCTTTTAAAATCAGATGAAGGATCCCTGGGTGGCGCAGTGGTTTGGTGCCTGCCTTTGGCCCAGGGTGCGTTTTTGGAGACCTGGGATCGAATCCCACGTTGGGCTCCCGGTGCATGGAGACTGCTTCTCCCTCTGCCTGTGTCTCTGCCTCTCTCTCTCTCTCTCTCTCTCTCTCTCTGTGACTATCATAAATAAATAAAAATTTTTAAAAAATCAGCTGAAAACATTCATTCTAATAAAAGATCAAAGTTCCTTATTATCAATTTCTGTTCCTTATAGGGATGACACTATGTCTTCTCCCTACCTAAAAGTTGGAGCATGTGTGGTTCATCTGTTATTTTTGTTTTCCCGGATCTCATTTTCTTACCCTTTAAATCCTTCAGACCCTTCATGCTTCTTCAATCAAATTTTCAAAGGTAATTCACTAATTCACCTTTAATTTGGCCCAATGATTTTTGACACAGACATAGCAAATCAGTATTCAGATGAAAGCAAATGTCCTGGCGGCCCCCGGGGGCTCAGCGGTTTAGTGCCACCTTCAGCCCAGTGCGTGATCCTGGAGACCTGGGATCAAGTCCCACGTCAGGCTCCCTGCATGGAGCCTGCTTCTCCCTCTGCCTGTGTCTCTGCCTCTCTGCCTCTCTCTCTCTCTGTGTCTCTCATGAGTAAATAAATTAATTAATTAAAAAAAAAAAAAAAGCAAATGTCCTTACTTGCATTCAGAAAGCCATACTTTGCTCCTTGGCCTCCAGACGCTCACACTAACAGTGGAAAAAGTGAATGTGCTGGGGAAAAAAGATACTCAACGAGAACATCCAGCATGATTTATAATAATCAAGATTGCACCAACTTCACTGTGGAAAATAACTTAATAAATATTAAAATAATTATTAGTAAGTCATGATATTGCCATATGGTAAACCATCATCATAACCCTTTAGATTAAGGTTCATGAAGAGTTTTAATAAGCTAAGAAAATGCTTATGTTTTAATATTAAGTGAAAAATGAGGACAAAATTGTGTTTGCAACATGGTCACAACTATGTCAAAGAAAAAATAAGGAAAAACATAGCAAAATTTTATTGTCTTTGGATGGTGAAGTTAGGGGCGACTTTTCTATTTTTCTGTTTTTCAACAATTGTTATTTTTAGAATAGTGACATCTAACAAGGCACTATTTTGAGTGTTTTATATGTTTAACTCACTTGATCTCTGAAAAACCCTATGAAATGGGTATATTATTATGCCCTCGTTTGTAAAAAGAGAGTTTGAGTACATTTCCCATTATCACACAGCTGTGAAGTAGTGGAATAGTGGAGTGAATAGTGTTTGATTTTGCTTGCAGGGCAATATTATTTCCCTATGGTAAGTATGTATTACTGTCTATTGAAAGCCTTAAAATAACTTAAAAAAAAAAAAAAAAAAAAAAAACAGGGATCCCTGGGTAGCTCAGTGGTTTAGCACCTGCCTTTGGCCCAGGGTGCGATCCTGGAGTCCTGGGATCAAGTCCCGCGTCGGGCTCCCAGCATGGAGCCTGCTTCTCCCTCCTCCTGTGTCTCTGCCAATCTCTCTCTCTCTCTCTCTCTCTCTCTCTCTGTCTACCATAAATAAATAAGTAAATAAATCTTAAAAAAAAAAAAAAAAACCGGCACACACAATTTGCTGTAGAAATTCAAAGGAAGAAGTCCTTCCAGCCTGGGAATTAGTGAAGTCTTAGAGAGGCTGAATGGGATATAAATATGCACTACTTGGGGCACCTGGGTGGTTCAGTTGATTAAGCATCCAACTCTTGATTTTGGCTCAGGTCATGATCTCAGGATCGTCAGGCTCTAAGCTCAGCATGGAAACTGCTTTAGATTCTCTCTCTCCCTCTCTCTCTGCGCCTCCACCGCTTGCATGCTCACTTTCTCTCTCTCCAAATATATTATATATTTAATATATTTATAAATATATTAAATATATATTTATATATAATATATTTGTTTAAATATATTATATATTGTATTTTTATATATACTTAAATATATTATATGTTTATATATTATATATATTATATATAATATATATACATAAATAAATAACTAGCAAGCACTACTTAAAGGAAGGTCCTGCTAAGGCAACCAAACTTGCCATCAGTGGCCTGCAAACAATGAAGACTCATTGTTTTTATGCCTACTGTTTACATTGTATTCAGTGTCTTGGATCACCTTCCATCTCCTGGAGAGTTTATTCTGCTCCTTCAGAGTCTGCTTTTTTTCCCAAAATCCAATGCCCTTTCAGAAAATGTCAGAACCAGAAGGTACCATTCAAGCAGATATCCCTTCTGCACTATTCTTAACAGGAAACACACCTCTTTCTATAAAGAGGCTATTTTGCTTTCAGAAAACTGTAATTAGTAGAAAATGTTTCTTTATAGTTGGACTTCAGTTTAACTCTCTGTAACTTTTCCCTATTGCTCTGGTTTGCCCCCAGAAAGTATTCAGAGCAATACTAAATGCACTGCAGTTCCAGGGTTGTCTGTTATAGGACTCATCCTGATTTTTTCTTGTCCAAGATAAAAATCTTCAGTTCATTCAGTAATTTGCTTCCCGTCTTGATCTGCAGTACATCAGCTGGCATGTGACTTGGGGCTCAGACCTTTCCCATCATTACCCATTCTTTTCAGAAATCACTGCAGTTGGTAAATGGTCCTGTTAAAACAATGGTCCTGTTAAAACAATGGTCCAGAACCAAACAAGACTCTCCAGTGACAGAATGGTGAAGTGATTACCAACTGTGACCTGGGCTCCATCTATTGATGTAAGCCAGTGTAGGAGCCTCTTCACACCTTGCTCCAAATGAGCTGTCATCAACCAAAATCCTGGATGTTTTTCATAGAAATCTGTGTGAAAATAGGTATTTCCAAGTCTGTATTAATACAATTGCTTTTTTCTAATCTAAATATAGAGATTAATATCCTGGTCCACAAACTAGAATGTGATCCTGGTATTTCAGTAAAAACAAACAAAAACCACCCAATAATGGAATTTTACAGTTTTACTGTTCAGAATGGAACCAACACTAAATCATTTGACTTGGATATTGAGGAAAAGATGAGGTTGCATCATACATTGCAGATACGGAGGCTGTGTGTTGGGTGGGTGAAGTATACTCTGGAGCTATATGTGAAGGTTCGAGCAAATCTGCCTTCCCCCAGTAGAATAGAGGAAAGACATACACTTCTATCAAGAGCCCACAAAAAAGCACCAGACTGTCTCACATTTGGTGAGGGACAACATCTGTCCTCACGTTATGTGCAAGTAAGTCATGGACACATGCTCATCCATGATGACAGTGCCACCAATTCAAGGCAAAAATAAGGAAAAGAAAAGAACAATGTAATAAGCTTTCAAAAGTTAGATGTGTTCAATTTAAAGGATTATTCTTCATTCTGAAATTTAGTCCTTCTGACGTGTCTGGAATTAGGTATTCTTTTTTTTGTGAAATAAATGGTTGAATTTTTTTTTAAATGTAGTTATTTAGCAAATGAAAAGGAAGGTAGAGCAGAGAAATAGAAATGGAAATCCTCCTGACATGGATGACTACCTTTTAAGATCAGCTCTGAACATCACCCTGTAACCATGCATAATAGTTTTGTAAAAGCCAGTAGCTTTCCTTATTGTTTAAGCCAATACAAGTTATATTGATGCTATAACCTGGAACCAGACACAGAGAATTCAATTGTTGGTTAAATTAAGGAATGATCTCAGCCAAGTTCTCCATGTGGCTTTTGAACACGGACACAGTTCCCTGGCATGTTTGGTTGGCAAAGCACTACACCAGTTACTTTCTTCTTGCTTCCTTTTCTATGTCATCTTCTGCCACTGGAGTTCTAGCAAAGTTTTCTTGATATGTAACAAACATCAGGTCTCCTGTCACTTGAATAGTTTGGCCAAGGTTGAAATTCTGTTCAACCTTCTGTTCTGTTTTACCTTACCTGTCATCAACAGGATTCTCTTCTAACTACAGGTTTGGAGGCCACGGCACTCTCACAGGATGTAGCAGACACTGGCTAAACATCGCTGTCATATTCTTCTCCTTCCTGGGTGCACAGGTAAGCCATATTCCCCTTAGTTGTGGATAGGCGTGTAGTCGAGGTCTCCTAGAATAGGGCTGAAGGCCTAAGGCCTTCAAGAAATAGGTGTGTGTCTTCCATCCTTTCGGTCTCCTTCCACTGGCTGGATGCAGAAGACAGTGAGGCCCCAGAGAATAACTGAGCCACAAGATGGAAGGAGGTTGGGTCCTTAAATCAGCTCATAGAAGAGAGCCACCTATCAACCTGAAACACGTGCCTTGGTTTGTTGTCTGTGTGAGAAAAAGGTTGTTATATCTGAACCATTATATGTTTGGTTCTAACTGTTAAGGTAGCCAACAACAGCCTAACTTACTATCTGTCTCTGCCCGTAGGCTTAGTTTAAGCTGTTCTCTTTGGGTTCTGTGTTTCCTTGGAGAAGCACCCTCTTTTATGGCCTGAGCTTCCAGTTTTTCTCAACTTCTCCTCAGTTGTGGGCTTTCAATGCAGCCACCTCAATTCAGTCTGCACACATGCCCAGAGGAAGTCCCCGACAAATCTGTCCTCTCTGTATTCTGTGGGGCCGAGCTAAACCTCAGAGATCATCTGGCATCTTCCCTGAGGCTCTCTCTTTGCTTATATCTGTTCTTTCTCGAAAGCAAGTGAAGTTAAAGATCAGAGAGGGCTAGAAATATGCCAGTTCATGGTCCTGAACTGAGCTTTCTGCATCAGAATTGCCTGGGAAGAATTTTGTGAAACAGAAGTTCATGGGCCTCACACGCAGAAATTTTGATTTGATGTTTCTGAAATGGATGACTAGGGCCTATATTTTTAATGTATCTTTGTGACCTGGATGCAGAACCACTGTGCTAGACAATCACATGTGAGGGCCAGCAGCAGCACTGACAAATATTAATAGCGAGACATCCCATCATGGTCAGTAAGAGCACAGTGAGGAAGAGCTTGGGATTTGAAGTCACACTTGAGTTTGAGTCCAGGCTCTACCACTAACAAGTTGTGAGACTGGTAAGCTTAGTTAATGTCTCCAAACAGCCCCGAATTGGGCCACAATAATAAAACTTAAATGAAATAATGACTATAAAGTCCCTAGCACAAAAAACAAAATAAATAGTTGAGTATACAGGGGAGTATTGTGTGAGAGAGAGCGAGAGAGAGAGAGAGAGATACAAGTCCATCATAGGGAGATGACATGTGACAGCTTCCATATCCAGGAAGAACAATATCTTGAAGAACACTGCTTGTTTAGTATCTTCTCCCTGTCATGGATCTCAAGATCATGAACTATGTTGGGGGCTGGTTTTGTGCTGCTGCCACTACTAGAAACAACCACCAGAGAGAGCTGTTTTGCCCCGTCTGAGATTTTGAATCTAACCAGAGTTTGGGTTTTTCCCTCTCTCCTTTAAAAAAAAAGTGGAGCCAGGCTCCTGGTCTGATCCTATAAAGCTTCCTTGTGCAGATGGGACAGAGTGTGGTCTCAGCATCCCCGCCCCCTTTCCCTGAGTAAAAAGCAGGTCCCACGAAGGGCAGTGGCCTCCTGCCCTCTGCTCTTCCCAGGGCTGGGCCCTGCAGCTTCCCGGCATCTGGAGAAAGCTCTTCACATCACCTGGAACCTCAGACACTTCTCCCTCTGGCCCATCCATTCCCATGCTCGGTGCCAGGCCTTGCGTGACGGCAGATGTAGAAGTCCTCTGCAGCTGAATAACCCCTGGGCACTCCACTTAACGTCAGAGCCTGCGTCTCCCAACCTGCACAGCTTCAGTTAGTTCACAGGCTTATCATGAGGAATAACGAGATAATCCGCATGAGAGTGCTTATAATTGGCAAGTGCCAAGCGAGTGTCCTTAATGTGGCATATCTAGCAGGAGGCCTCAAGCCTGACAACCTGACAGCCTCAGGTTGTCACATTTGTCCCAACAGTCTGGTGAGTCTTCTCCAATCCACAGCAAATTGGGGGACCTGGGGACGTGGATGGCTCAGTGGTTGAGCGTCTGCCTTTGGCTCAGATGGTAATCCCAGGGTCCTGGGATCGAATCCTGCATCCGGTTCCCATGGGAAGCCTGCTTCTCCCTCTGCCTGTGTCTCTTCCTCTCTGTATGTCTCTCATGAATAAATAAATAAAATCTAAAAACAAAAACAAAACAAACCCTGAGGGAGCTAAGTTCTGCTACAAGAAGACTCACACTTAGAAAAAGGAGACCAAGTTGGGAGAGTGATCCTAGAAGACCCTACTAGGAGTTTCCCAAAGAGGTTTGAGATTAAAGAGAAAATGTCACTTCGCTTCTGAGCCAGAGGAAAGAGCCATGAACCACAAGTCAGGAGCTTTTGGCATTACTATGCCTCAGTTTCCTTGCCTGGAGAATAGAGCTAATAACAACCTGCCCTTCACATGACTTCACAGGGGTTTCAGGAGGGTGATATCAAAGTATTACGATAAGAAAAATAATGTTTAGCAGTTGGTATATGTCAGACTCTGTTTTCAGTATTTTACCTTGAATCCTCAGAGCAACAATGTGAGGGTACTATTATCCCCATCCTACAGATAAGGAAACTAAGTATAAACATTAACCTCACAAGTGCTTATCAGTGACCATCTTGATGACTACACAGTATTTGTGTGACAGCGACATGCAGTTCTCATGCATCCATCAGACCCAGGTGCTCTCCCTCCAAAGACCAGGAAGCAGAATCTGAAAGCCCTGTGAGTGCTGGAAGCTGTGAGACTTCTCTTCAAACCCTCACTGTGCTGGGCCAAGGGTCCCCCCCCAAAGATGTCAGGGCATGATGATTTCAGAAGTGAAGCACTTATTTGTGACATTGGGAATTCTCAGAAATTATAATGAGGTTAAATCGGGTTTGATTCATTATATATCAGGCATTGTGCTGAGCATTGAACAGGCATTGTTGGCTGTTTTAACAGTCTTTTGAGGTTAGTGTTATTGATATCGCCCTTTTATGTTTAAGGTTTAAAAAGCCTAAGACTCCAGATCAGGATTAGCAAGCAGTAGACCACGTGCCAGGCACCTGCTTTCCTAATCAAAGTTTTATTAGAACACAGCCATGCCATTCACTTAAATATTGTTTGTGTCTGCTTTTACACTACAAAAGCAGAGTTGAGTAGTGCCAGCCTAATTTATCACTAAAGTATCACAAAATTATCATTTGGCCATTTAAGAAAGTTTACCCATCCCTACTTTAAAAACAGACTGCCTGCATTTCAATTCTGGCTCCGCCTCTTATCAGCTGTGCAACCTTGAACAAGTGATTTCACTTCTCTGGCCTCTGGCTTCTTCATCTATAAAGTGGGGATAAGAGTAGAGACTACATCATAGGGTTGCTGCAAGGCTTGTGTTAATACACTGGTTTGCAAAGTATGGCCTCACATGTAACAGCATGTTACCTGGGAACTAGAAATGCAAATTCTGCTTTGCTCCAGACCTACTAAATCAGAAACTCTGGGGGCCAGGGCCTGCAATCTGTGCTATAACAAGCTCCCAGGTGGTTCCAATGCTCGCTGAAGTCTGAGAACATTGACATTGTACTGAGAGCAGTTCCCACAGTAAGTGCAAAGGTTTACTATTATGATTTCCTTCAGATTGGTATTTAATCGATCTTCGTGTGTGTTGTGGATTTGTCTTGAAAATCAGCCTTGCATTCATAAGCTCTTAGTAGGAGGAATAACATTTGACTTTTTGTCTCCACCTAGTACCAAGCACACTTGAGGTGCTTACTCAACATTATTTGTTTGGTTGAACAATTTCTAAAAATGGAGTTGTTTTCTTGGAATCTAGGGAACAGAAGCAGCCTGGAGTCCATGGGTGGGCCTCCCAGCAAATCTTTGAGTCCCCTGATGTTGAGTGCAAATGTTTGCATGTCCAGGTCTGCATTTTTCTCTGTAGATGCCCCAATATTTTCAGCACATTCTCAAAGATTCCCCAGCATTTTCAGTAGCACTGCTCCAGAACATAAGCAGCCACAGGTTAAGGTAAAGGACTTTTAGTGCCATCGTACTGGAACGGGGAGCCCTAGAGTGATCTTTCCCCTTTCCGTGGAGCAGGGAGGAGCCCAAATGCAAAGATGGCCTCCTCTGTCCTTTCTCCAGTTCCCCTTCTCTGCCCCTGCCATCTGTGCCTTCCTCCTCCTTGATTCTCTTCCTCCCAGAATACTGCTTTTCTTCTAGCTGCTAACGAAAGTGGAGTAGACAACCCTGCATCACATCATGGAGATGGCTGTTTAATTTGAGATGAGTGTTACGTTACTCATTGCTCGGGGCCCCCTTTGATCCACCAGCATTTGCTTCTTTCATCCCCGTGTAGAGCATACATTAGTGCCCTGAATGCTTCCTGGTTCTGTTGTCTTTTAGATGCCATCAGAGATTATTTATTTGGGAAAGCAGATGGATATCTTGTTTAATGTCAAAATAATTACTATTTGGTTGGTCTGATAGTTTATTTACGCTTTCAATGTATTTATGTTTACATCGAAAGAGCATTGCTAAAATTATATTTTATCTGTTAAAGTAAACAGGATATGACAACCTTTTTAACTGAATTTTTCTATCTGAGGAGCTGGTTTATTAAAATGGTTAAAAGATAATGGAACCAATTGGGAATGGCCACTCGAGTTGAAATGCACAACTGCATGCTTTGTATTACTGCAAAAGCAGGAAAGAAGCTGTAAACAATGCTTTAAAGAAGGGGCAGTATGGTACAGTGGTTAAGAATAGGCTTTAGCTTCCAGTTTCAAATCCCAGGTAATAATCCCAAAGATAATGTGCCCACTGTTTCTGTTTTCAATGGACACCATAAGCAAATGCTTCCATCTACCTGGAAGCATTTCTCCAGCCACACACCTTGATCATTCATGCATTTAGCAACTTTTGTTGGTAAACTAGTTCTCGGTTTACCAAAGAAGCATAAGGCAAGAAAGCTCTCCTGGTGGGTTGCTCCCACTTAAGCACTTGGGAAGAGCCATACAGAAGGGTTTCTACCATTCAGCCTCTCATGGGAACTCTTCTGGTTGTATTGACTTTACTCTTGTGCATGATATTAGCTCTATATTTCTCACATGACTGCAGCTTTCTATCACAATAAACCTGTATTACTACCTGCTAATTCATTACCGTAGTCGATTCAGATCGCTTCTAGTTGCTTTTCAGTTGTTTTGCTAGCTGTTCAATAGAATACATGTGTTAATTTAACCTCAGATCTGCTTTCTCAGGTTAAAGTTATTCTCCCTGGTTTACTGTGGTTCATAGAGACTCATCTTTCTTCATTTCTTTTTTTTTTTTTTCTTTCTTCATTTCTTAAAGCGCTTCTCCATATCCTTGCAGGGATGAATTTAGAAATGGTTGCATTTGTATGGTAGGTTGCCAGGTTTGGGGTTTGCTCCAAGTCTCTGGAGTCTTTGGCTTTCCCTCCTGGCCATGGAGAGATGGGTAAGGCGATTAGAATCAGGTCTGGAAAAGAAGGCTTCCTAAGAAAGTAAGACAGAGTGGGGCCAGCTTCTTGATTTCCCCAAAGTTCTGTGGCAGGAGGCCAGGGATCCCACAAAACACATGCCCTGTCTTACAGAAATCCGATGGCACTTCCTGGCCGATGTGGCAAGGGATACCCATTCCTGCTGAGGTGTAAATTCTTTGCATGTATCTGGCGTTAAAGATCTGATGGAAATTATGTCTTATTATCATTGCAACACAAGAGATTTAAAAAATAACAATATTCAAAAGACTTAGATTAATCTGGGCACGATCCTAGGGTACAATTTGTCAATCACTAATGAAACATTGGTCTCATTAGGGAAGAATAGAAGCGTCACAGTGGAATATAATCCTGTATGATGGAAATAAATAGATTCTTAGACCTAGAAAGGACCTTAAGAGCCCATTGAGGTTCTTCTGATATCAAAAACCTTAGAGAACTCTATCAATTGACAAAAAGGTTTAAAAGTGTAGGATGTAGGGGTGCCTGGATGGCTTAGTGGGTTAAGTGTCTGCCTTTGGCATGATCCCAGGCCCTGGGACGGAGCCTGCTTCTCCCTCTCCATCTGCCTCACTTTCCCTTTGCCTCCTTCTCCCTCTTCCGGCTGCTCTCCCTGCTTGTGTATTCTCTGTCTCTCTCACAAATAAATGAAATATTTTTTAAAAGAAAAGTATAGGATGTGGCAAAATGGAAGGACACTGCTGATAGGTGTATAAGGCTGGTAAAAATCTAGAAAACCTCATGATCCATATATTCCACTTCTAATAGATATATCTTGGGGGGGAAATCTCACTAAATTCCCAAAGAGCCATGTAAAAAGATGCTCACTGCAAATTTGTTTTAACAGACAAATATTGGCTGTTAAGTAACAACCTAATTCACCAAGAGAGAGAGACAAATCCTCATACATGTATACAATATAATACTTTGCAGCAGTTAAATAAACTGAGCAGTGTGTATCAATGTGAATACATGTTGGAAACCATGCTGAATCCAAAAAGCAAGTTGCTGAAGAATGTATGTACAGTATGATGTCATTTGTGTGGAAGTTAAGCTCTATACAGATACATGCATCCCCAGAATGCATCCCTAGGAAAAGGATAAAGATGCAGAAGGGAAGAATAGACACCAACTTCACACAAATGCTATATCTGAAGAGGGCACCCAAATCAAAGGGGAAATAAGGGGATTTCAGCTGCATCTATAAAAACCTATGGCTTAAAAAAAATAGATCTGAAGCAAATACAGCAAACGCTACTGGAATAGGTGCATGAATATGTTGGGGTTTTTTCTTTTCTTTTTTTTAATTACTTGTGTGTTTGAATTTTTTTAATTCCTCAAACTGTTCGTGCAGATACCCTCTTTTATGGTTCTTCTAATGCAGCCAGCAATTCAGTTGGCCTTTTCTTTGCAATCCCTTGCCATATAAACTCCTTTATGCTATTAACATCTTTCATCCTTCAAAACTGGTGTAGCCTGGATTTAAGAAGAAATACTTTTTTTCTAATAAGTTCTTTCTACACTCACATCCACTTGTTTAGAGAACTGAAAGTTATTTCCAAGATAAATTAAATCATCAATGTCCAGACAGAATCACTCCTCTGCCAATAGATCTCATTCCTATCACGTATTTCCACCCTCCACATGGATGCCCTGACACCTCTCCATCTAATTTCATTAGCAAATTTACAAATGGGCTGTAGGGTCCTCCATCTAGATCATTAATAACTCTGTCAAGTGTTTCCATCTCTTGGTTCTACCTAAGCTTAAGGAGAGAACTTCCTCTCAGTACAGATGCTAAAGTTGCCAAAACAGTTGTGTAGGATTGTCCCTTTATTCACCCTCCTGTGTGCTTTCTCAAGGTTAAACTGAAAATGTAAAGAATGTATTTCACAACGAAAATGCAACTGGTTACACTGGTTTATTCCAACCATGACCTCACATCTTCTCTGTAGTCAACCCTAACTTCATGAAACTTATATTAGGTCTGGGGCAGCCCAGGTGGCTCAGAGGTTTAGTGCCACCTTCAGTCCAGGGCCTGATCCTGGATACCCGGGATCGAGTCCCACATTGGGCTCCCTGCATGCAGCCTGTGTCTCTGCCTGCGCCGCCCCCCTCTGCCTCTCATGAATAAATAAATAAAATCTTTATAAATCAGTCAATCAATCAAACATCAGGTCAAGGTTAGCTGGATTAGAAAAACCAACATTCAAATTTTCTATATAAAATCTTTAAGGAGGGGGATCCCTGGGTGGCTCAGTGGTTTAGTGCCTGTCTTCGGCTTAGGGTGTGATCCTGGAGTCCTGGGATCGGGTCCCACATCAGGCTTCCTGCATGGAGCCTGATTCTCCCTCTGCCTGTGTGTGTGTGTGTGTGTGTGTGTGTGTGTGTGTGTCTCTGTCTCTCATGAATAAATAAATAAAATCTTAAAAAAAAAAAACCTTTAAGGACACTAAATAAGAGAGAAAGTAAATAGATAAATGGGTACAACTCTGCTAAATTGACAGGAAGAAATTTAGTGCTTAAGATGTTTACAAGTACCCATCCTTGTCTATTTTCCAGTTTCTCCAAGAAGAATTAATGAGAATGTTGAAAATTGTAGCTGGGAAGAATCTGGAGTATAATGAATAATCTGAAAGTTAAAAGCATAGGTCAGTTAAAAGAGGATAAGGTCAAATTTTTTGAATTAAGAAAACAAACCTTATTTCTGTTATATGCCTCCATAATTTTATAAGCATGCTCTCATTCATGATAAATTATTATTATTGTGGAACAGATGGATGAATCTCAATCATTATACTATAATGGAAGATTAAACATTTTCTTAACTTCTATTCATCAAATTAAGTCTTTATACTCACAACAAAGGACAATGCATCAATGTTATCATTAGGGCTTTTTTAATATAACTTTAGCGTGAAGCATAATAAGACATGATTAATGTACTGACAGAAGTAAATACTAAACAACATACATTAGTCTAGATTAGAATCACTTTTTTAGTTCTTATTTTTGGCTTCTCAGTCCTCTGAATTTTGTCAAAGAAAAAGAACCATCAAAATCATTTGATCCTTTTTGCTAGGTGTTCCTTTTCAGTCACATTTTTACTTATGAAATGTTACCTACTCCCTAAAGCTGTGGGGAGCCTGGGGGGATGGCTCTGGGGAGAGAAAGGGAGACAATATCCACTCATCCCCCAGTAAGACAGGTTTCTCACTTGGTTGAGTTTTATGTCTCATTTAAGACAGGAAGATCTGGGAGGTATGGAGAGAAAAACTTCATGATCTATAGTCCTCTTGTCTACCACATCCAATATGCAAGACTGCCCAAACTACCCCAGATCCAAAAACATCTAGTCATTTCAACATCGTGGAAGGCAGTTTCACAATCTCCCACAAGAATGTATTTCAACATTTTTCATTTTATCAAGCACTCATTTGTCAAGATGGAGTTAAGGAACTGACAGCAGTAAAATACTACATAGAGTGTGGCCACGAGCACTGACCTTGGAATCCGAGGACCCAAGATCAAAACCCTAATCTTCCACTTTGTGGACCAGAGGGCCTCCCACATGCTGTTTAGTCCTTTTTTTCTTTTACTGATAACATTTATTGCCTTCTCTAACCAGATGCACATTAAACATCTTGCGTATAACACCTCAATTTAGTCATTAGGAAACTCTCTACTATATAGATCTTATTGCCCCCTCTTATACCTCATGTTATTATCCTTGTTAATTTATAAAGAATTGGAATGCAATAAAATGAGAAGGCTCCCAGAAAAAATTGCAAGACTAGTTAACAAGCTTCATAATAGTTCAATAAAATATCAATAATTAAATATTTGATAACACAATTAACAGCATCAACTGTCAATTAGTTTATTGTCTGCATACTGTTTATTCAGCATGGTGTTCCCCAGCTGGGATATGTGCTATAATTTTTAACATGAAAATAAACCTCCAAAAAAAAAGAAAAGAAAAGAAACCTCCATAGCAAATTGTCCCATCAACCCAAAAAATTTTGGAGGTAGTTTTTTTCAATCTATAAAGCATAACAAAGTGGGGTGCTAAGTTTGCAAGAGGAAAACTCCAAGGCTGCTGTACAAACAGCAAGACCAGAGAATGACCCTATGTTTACTTTACCTTCCAGAGAGAATCTTGTCCTGCAAAATAAGACATATCTCAGCCTTTCAAGAATTGATAAAATAAAGCTAGCGGCATGTTGTCATTTAATTACATGCAATACTGGAATCATTACTCTAACCCCTGACACTCAAGTAACCCTGATATACATTAATCTTTTTTTATAATAATTAGATAATGTCAGATTTGGGAGTACCCTGACTCATCTTTTTTTTTTTTTTTTTTCCTGACTCATCATTGAGTTGACATCATTGAGTTGCCTCCGTTTATGTGGTTTCTGAAGTCACAATTCTGTTCAGTGATAATTAATGTGGGAAATCATGAGTCAGGGTGCCCCCAAATCTGACATTATCTAATCATTATCAAAAAAAGATTAATGTAAATTGAACACCAATAAAAAATAAATTAAAAAAAAAAAGATTAATGTATGTCAGGGTTACTTGAGTGTCAGTGGTTAGATGACAGGGGTTGGATTCCAGATAAAGAATTTATGATATCTAATCTAAATCCTTATTTAAATCCCATTACCTTTTACCTTTATACTTAGAAAAAAAGACAAAAAAAATTTGCTCACAGATAAGATGCTATTGTGAAAAACACAACCAGATTCTGGAAAAAAGCAGTCATGGAAGGTGGGGATATCACATACAACACATAGGTTAGTGGGGAGGCCGGTGAGCAAACTTGTTGTCAAAGAAATATGAAAACTGTCAACTGAAAGAATCTGGTTACAAAACAATATGTATAATATGATCTCCTTCTGTTAAAAACACATGCGTGTGTGTGTGTGTGTGTGTATGTACATGTTGACCTGGAAGTACATCTGATCAAGGTGGAACCTAGGGGAATCTCTGGGTAGTGAAAACATGCTTTCATTTTCTTATTTTTATGTGTATCTTCTAATTTTCTTCAATGTACAAGCACTGATTTTATAATAATCACAGACGGTGGTAAAGTGATTATTTCCCTTCTCTCCATATTTCACAGTCTTAGTTCACCACTTGCCCTTCTGTCTTTCCACCACGATCTCAACCACAGGGTAAGACTAGCATTTTCCCTTCAGTTTGGCTGTTGAAAGGGATCCCTGCTGAAGACTGTGCTGGGGCTGTCATGGTTCTGACTCTTCTCTGGCCCCCCAGCACACGCACATGCTTCTAACTCAGACCTGAGATTAACTTTAAGTTTCCTTCTTTTAGCGCTATGGCCCAGACAAATGAATGAACTTCTCTCTGCCTCAGATTTCTTCAACTGTGAAACGTGGCTGATCAGACTTAAGGTGGATTGTGTGAATTAAGTCAGAAAATACATGTGAAAACATGGCAGATACTTACAAATGGTAGAACCCCCAGTATTACATGGTTTACGTAAATGCGTTTTTAGCAGACACTTCTCGGCTCTAGTATTTAAGTACTTTAATGTGGCAGTTGTGTGAGGAAATTATTGCCCGTGGCTGCTGACAGGTTGAACTGTGAGCCTCCAGGACTGTGGGAGCTGAAGCCGAAGTATGATTTTTTCACCTACAAAAACCACTGAAGCAGTTAGAGAAAAGGAAACTGCAGTTATCTGCTTTCTTATTGTCAGGAAACAGAAAATTGTTTCCTGATAATCTGACAAGAATGGAGGTAGGGAAGGAGATGAGAATAAAATGCCATTATCTCAGTTCACAAGTGGAGAGAGAAACGCAGAAGGGTCCCGGCATTACCGTCACATATTAGAGATGCTAGGAGAGAGGGTTGGAGAGCCCCTCCTAATCTGATGACAGGAATCTACTGCTGTCATAAGCTACCCTGGCCCTTTTCTGTCTGCCTCCAAAAGTGTCCACCGTATCTGTGATAGACTTGCCGAGAATTTGGCTTGCACAGAGAAAGTGAGAGAGAAGCCACTTTTCCAGCTACTGGCCCAAGTGAAAGCCTTGGGAAAGAGCTAAGTCTAAATGGAATTTTTAGTGAAATACGCTGGCATATGCAATGTAAATCACATCTTCAGCCTCTCCTATGAAAACCTTCAGGAAAATTTTCACAGATGCTTCAGGGAAAATGGATCCTTTATAATCAATTTAAGGAAATGCTGATTCCTGCCTTGTGTTGTCATGGGATCATTATGGGGACCTCCCTTGGGGCCAGCTAGCACATAGCTCATTCTGCTGTGAGTGAGTTTGAGGCCCTGCTTAGTGCCTTAGTCAAACTCGCCGTGGCAAATCCACACTGGTAGTGATGTGATGGCAATGCTTTCGTCACATGACTTTCATCATTGATTGAAACCAGCGGGTCACCTGTTCAGTGATGCTACATAGAAACTGTCAAGCTCCACCATCCATGCAGGCTGATGTGTACCCCCGCCCAGGCCACAACCTTTGAGCCTGAGACCTCCTGCTTCCATTCTTGCCCTTCTGCAACCGATCCATCATTACCTCCAGAACATACCATTCTTGAGGGACCCTGTGAGCATTTCATTAAACAATGCTGCCTAATCATTTGGAAATTAATTCTCCCATTGCCTTTTTAAAAATTTTACTTCAAGACCAAATATCACTTACTGTTCCAAACAGTGCTTCTTCGGTTTCAACAGACTTCATCTCTTTTCACGTAAATCCTAAGAGTTCACATCATTCTTCACAACTGAATTAAGTCCCATAAGTGTACTGAGCTAGCATGAGGATTGGGATTTGGTGCAACAAACAGAAACTATTCTAAGGTTTTCAAGGAGATTTAATATGGGGAATTGGGTTGTCTCAAAAAAAAGTTGTAAACATAGACTGAGTCACAAGCTCCTGACACCATCACCGTGCTGCAAAGGTGTTTCAGCTACTAGGGCTGCCATGCTACCAAGTCCTCACTCCCAGTAAATGAGCATCCCCATAAAGGAACATGGAGTCTAACCACTGCCTGCAGTTGGCACTGGCAAAGCTTGCATCCTCCACTATAGGGAAATAGCTGCCACCTAATGTCTGCCTTCCAAATTGCATGTAGGTCCACTTTGAAGGCTGAACATAATTCACATGCAGAATCCTAGCTGCAACGCAACCTAAGAAATATAGCTTTTGGCTTTCCAGCTTCTTCAAATAGAAGGATAGCTAGTGTAGAACATGGCTTTCAATAAGATATAATCCAACAAACTTCTCTGTTTTTCACTCAGTAAGAGATTTAATATAGGGAATTAGATTCTTTCAAACAGTAGAACTAAAGTATATTTCATTCCACCCAAATACGAAACATTAATAATTATCGAAGCTAGGTTATGGGTAGATGGGGAGTTATTCTATTCTCTACTCCTACATCTGTTTGGAGGTTATTTTTCTTCTTTGTAAGTATGTATGTACTGGTGATTTCCCATTTGCCCCCAATTCAGATCCACTCTCTTCCATTCTCCATGAAGTTCTCTGCTTCAGGAAGCTGGTCTTTCTGGACTACATCTCTTGAGTTCCCTTGCTAGTTGTCTTCTGGTTGGATTTAACCAACTCGAGTTTCCTGTAAGAGGTCACAGGGTATAAGAAGGAATAATTAGTTATCTTCTGGTTGGATTTACCCAACTAGTTGTCTTCTGGCTGGATTTAACCAATTCGAGTTTCCTGTAAGAGGTCAGAGGGAATAATTTCCTCTCCCTCCCTCCTCCACTTAGTTGACAGTGGCTGTGGCCTTTACTATAATAGCTCCTGCCCAGTGGTCCTTCTGTTGAGGCTCTGAAGTTTAGTGGGCTCTTGTAACACTGTGTCCTTCCTGTAATAATAGGGGACCATGGTTTCCTGCTGTTGCTGGTGTCTGGGGCCTCAGCATCCTCTGTTGCTTCCCTTATCCCTCTCCCCGTATCTGTAAGTCATCATTTCATTAAAAACCATTTGAACCATCTAACTGGAGCTCCATGTTCTGCTGAGCCGCTCCAGCTCCCCTTAAGATTCTCCTCTCGCTCTTAACTTTTCCCTCCCCTGCCAATACCCGCACTACCAAGCCTTTGTGCCTTCTGCCCAGGGTTTTCTTTTTTTCCTGATAGCTGTCTCAATTTTAACAGAAGGCATGTGGTATAATCCAGAAATATCAATATTATGATAAACCTTTCAGGCAAAAGTTGGGAACAAACATGGAGGAGATTGGTCTATAGAGCCTAGAACCTATAAAGAGGAATGTCTATTTGTCCAGAAGCCAGGTCCTAAATAAGTGATAGAATTTTATTTGATATTAGAAAAACAGAGAGCAAGCCCCTTAATGACAGAGATCTTTCTTGTTCTCAGTTCTTTCTCCAACACCTGCCACAGCATCTGACACCTGGTAAAAACTGCATGCATTTTAAACAAAGGAATCAATGAGTAACCATGGCAGGAGGCTGCTTAATCCTTTGTCTCTCAGGCTCCTCATCACCCCCACACTTGTGATTTTTGGGGGGCATCATTTTTTCATTGTCCACCAACATAAAACCCACATTTGGCCCTTGGAATTCTCATGGTGTTCTTGGATGAGTATCTTCCCCATCTGGGTCTTAGCGCCCTCATTGGCAGAAAGGCCAGGGTCAGAGACTGTCCACATTTACAACTAAAACAATATTAAAAATGCTTTTACCGCATGTTTTATTTGATGGGTGCTCTTGCTTTGTTTGATTTTATCTGGTTGATTGCTTTGGTAAACTGTGCGTTTGTTTTTTGGCATGAATATGGCATTTTAAGAAAGCATATGTTCCTCAGATAATGTCTTACTCGTGTTGACATTAACCACTTTATAGGAATTGCCTGAGGCACCCTGCCCATGCACAAGTTTATCTTTCAGAAAAGTTTACCCAAAATGTGCATAAGCATACACAAGGGAAAGACAGCCTAAATTAGAAGCCATTTTTTTAAGTGGGGGACAAAATGCCTCACTGACAAAATACCCTAACTAGCATCATGGACCAGAATAGCAATTCTCAAAAACTGAGAGGCAGAGTACATTTCATAGCCATAAACAACTGCCAAGACAGAGCAAAAATCTAAAACCTGAGCTTTTCAGGGTAAATTGCTGTTTCTGAAGAGATGAGTCAAATTTGGGAAACTATTAAAACCTAGATTAGAATATCAACTTTGTCAGAAGTAATGAAAATCCTCAAACATCTTTAACTAGCAGTAAGCAGTCCATCCTCAAATAGTAGAAATATTGACATGCAAACCAATGCTATTAAAGACTGGGTTAAGGGGTGCCTGGGTGGCTCAGTCAGTTACTCTTGGTTTCAGTTCGGGTCATGATCTCCGGGTTATGAGATTAAGCTTCACAGTGAATCTGTGTTCAGCAGGGAGTCTGCTTCTCTCTCTCTCCCTTTCTCTCCCTCTCTCTGCCCCTTCCCCTGCTTGTGCGCACTCTCTTTCTCTAAAATAAAATCTTTTTTAAAATGGGGTTAAAAAAGTCTTGGCTCAAAAAAATACAGGCATAGTAAAACTGAAAGACTAAACTCCAGATCCCCATAATTACTATCTTTCTAAATCAAAAATAATTTGTGACTCCAAGCTAGTCTAATGTATTGTGTTTGAATAGTTATGGCATCATCTAAACTTTTAAATAGTACTTCTTAAATTGGGCAACAAACATATTAACCTCAGCTAAGCAGAGTTCTTACCTTTCTAATTGAAAGATTTACCTCAAAGTTATTGCTGAATTGTGGCACAATTAACTTGAGAATAGAAATGTAAGTCAAAGGGAAAATACCATTCTTTAGTAAGAGTTATGAGAATTCCTTTTGAGGAGAGAGCCATCTTTGTTGGAAAAGTTTCTACTTTGGGCAGAAACAGTACTGCTTACCAACTCTACTATGGATTCCCTGTATTTCTTAGCCCCTTAAAGTTGGTGGAACCATGGGGGGCATCTTCCGGCCAGTGGGCTTTGAAAGTGATGTTATTGGTTGCTTTGAAGTAGAGGCATTTGGAGTGCTTGATGTATTGAAATGGTAGCGTCTCTGTCAGCCTGAGTCCCTGAGTGGCTCCGTGGAGTAGAGCTCCTTGATGACCCATATTGGACATCAACTAAAAATGGGAAAAATATTTTTGTTGTGGAAGCCTGTAAGAATTTAGAGTTAATATGTTATGTCACCTATCTTGACTAAAACAGATCAAAAGACCAAATCTCAAAAAACTTAAGTGTTCACGGAATTGATCTGCATGAAGAATTTCCTTGTTTAAGAAAGAAAAAGAAAGAGAGTAATACAGGCAGGAAATGAAGAAAGGATATGAGTTATACAATGAAATTTCAACCCTATAACTTCCAAATCTTAAGAAAATGCTACAAAAACTCACAAAATACTCGTTGTGATGGGCTATCAGTAAAGCAACTCATCTTTTCTCCAGGATGAAGCAACAGTAGAATAGAAGCAAGGTACTTAGTCTCAGAAGCAGGATCACATCTCTGGGCAGTCCTATGTAATTTTCATCGCATGAAATAGGAGGATTGAGGTGTTCTTATGTTAAACTCAAGGGTCAAGGAAGCTTAAGGTTTCTTATTATGTTTGGACTGTTGGACTACTTCCTACAGTCATAGAAAAAGTTTTTACTCTAAAAAAATACTTCAACTAGATTCAGTAAAATCCAGGCAGTCTAGTTATATGATCATAGAATCTCATAACCTTAAGGTTGGAATGAACATTAAAGGTCAGCTACCTGGCCCTTCCTATTCCTTTTTCTAAGATAATCCCACCAAGTGGTTTCTGATCTCTGCTTGGACATCTGCAGTGGCAAAGAATTCACTCTCTTCTAAAGCAGTCCATTCCACCTCTACATTGCTCTGACAGTCTCTAATTCTCCCTTACGTTTGTTGAGCTAACATCTCTCCTCCTCTCCTCCTATAACTTGTGTTCAGTGGCCCAAGCTCTACCTCTTGAGGCATGCAAAGTATGATGCCTCTTTCATAAAAATGGTCTTCAAATGCTTGAAGCCAACAGCAATCATGTCCTCCTCCCTCTGGAAGTGATTTTTGGAAAAGCATTACCCATATTCCCATCACCAAGCCTGGATGAGGTCTGTCCCTTTCCTTCTACTAATTACTCTGTCCTTCAGAAATGGGTTAGATGGCAGAAAGGAGAATAAAAAGGAATGCAGATCATGTTAATATCAACTAAAAACCTAATTAAGCAAGATTTCTTGTCTGCTCATTACCTCCTCATGAATCTCACCTCGAGAGACCCATTAAATGGGTGAGAACCAGAGTTGCCTTTTGAGTAAATCAAGTAAGAGCTCCCCTCATGGTATAATTTGAGACTATGCCAGAGCCTTCTGCCTCAAAATCCCAAACTCAACACAATGCACTCGGCCATTATTTCTTCTTTGGATAACGAGTTATCACCACAATAACAATTATGAAACATTTCTCTTCCTGCAGCCCATTCGCCAAGAAAAGACCACCCCTCCTCATTCACTAATGACACTCCAAAGAGTCAAAGTCAAAATTGATATGGCTGGTGCTGAAATGAAGAAACATTTCTCCTCCTTTCTGACCTCGTTTATAACATGAGTCCCCCGTATGGAGGGCTCCATATGTCCTACTGAGTTTTCAAAGGACTCTTTCAGATTTTTTCTGTAGTCCCTAATTTCTATCACTCTGACTAAACTGGATGATTCTGAGAAACAGACTTCTTGCTAAGCCTTCCCCTCCAATCACTAGGCAGGTCTTTATCCAGATTTGGGCTCCTCCTGCTCATGCAAATGAACCCTTAAAGATGAACTCACCAAGTGCTCTAGAGACACACACACAAGTCTGAATTCTAGTGTAAATGTAGCTTAGGTTCACGTTGAGAGTCAGGACTGCACATTTCTGGTTCTTAAAAGTTTTTAACTGGAAGAAGATGAAATGCATATATCATACTAAGGCAAAAGGATTCACAGTAGATTTTTTTTGCTGACAAAGCACTTGTTCTACATAGCCCAAGGGTAAATGCCGATACGCCTTTAAAATGGAATGAAGGTATTAGAAATAAATTTGAACATCCCTGACGTAAAGCTTTTATCTCATGTCCTGGCTCTTCCCAGCTGAGTGACCAGGGGTAAGTCATTGAATCTCTTTGAGGCTTCATTTTTCTCACCCTAAAGTGGATACAGTATCAATCCCATTCCCATCACCTTCAGCCCCCTCACTTAAGAATTACATGAGATATGGCAGCCCGGGTGGCTCAATGGTTTAGCGCCGCCTTCAGCCCAGGGCCTGATCCTGGAGACCCGGGATTGAGTCCCGCATTGGGCTCCCTGCATGGGGCCTGCTTCTCCCTCTGCCTGTGTCTCTGCCTCTTTCTCTCTCTCTCTCTTTTTCTGTCTCTCTCTGTCATGCATAAATAAATAAAATCTTTAAAAAAAAAGAATTAAAAAAATAAAAAATTAAAAAATTAAAAAAATAATTACATGAGATGATATTTGTAACCAGTACAGTGCCTAGCACGAAATAAGGAATCAATGAATGTTAGCTCTTCTCCCTACCACACACACACACACACACACACACACACACACACATTCACACTCAGATTCTTTCCTTTCCCTTATCTAAGAAATACAGAGGCATGTAGCCTAAGAGGCTGGGCTGACAATCAGATGCAGCAGAGAGGGTGGCCGACCTCACCCTGGAACAACAAGGGATGGAGCAGGTGTTCCCCTGCGGGCTGATGGAGAGTGTGAGCACCAGAAATAAATATAAGGACACCAGGCTCGAAAAGGAATGGCTGCAACCACAAACCATAGGTCAGTGATCACAAGTGCTTGGTAGGGAGGGAAGAAGAGAGGGTAGCTCATGGTTTTTTTATTCCACTCAGAAAGAAACACTAATAAACTTTTTTTCCCAAAAAAACTAAGTTTTATATCTGTGCAGGTAGTATATTTACTTGCCTTTTTATTTAAAGAAAGCTGGTATCTTTTATGAAATGTAAGCAAAATAATAAGAATATTCGATAGTGGGAGAAACATGTAGCATCTTAGCACAGCATCATACAAAACAGTGCAAACTTAAATAAGAAGCACTTTTTCTAAATGTATGTAGAAGCCAGCAAGTAATTATCCAGTAGGAATAGGAGAGGGACATAGTGTTGATGCCATACCTCCCTTACTTGCCATTTTCCCCAGTGCACTTCAAAAAAACCAAAAAGGCAGAAATTTTATTTAAATAAATAAAGCCAGAAGCTTCCCCCACCCACTCTGCTCCCGTCTCCTGCTAGGGAACAGCAAGGCATTAACTCAGAGGGGAGGCTGCCACCTACTGGGCCACCACTAACATCCCTCAACATTTTCTGTGGGCTTTTCAAGGTCTTGCCTGCTTAAAATCCTACCTTGGCCCCAAGCTGCTTTGTTAGTGACAGTGATAAAATCATGACCCAAGATACTACTATACAGAAACTTAAAAGCTACAGCATGAATTAATCATAGGACAACCTCTTGCAAACTTCACAGCGTCACTTTTGCTTTAAGCATCAGAGAGCCTGCATTTTCAAAGAGGGGGGGAAAAAGCCCTTTCTCTCTTAATTTCTGTTGTGTTTTCTAAGGACAAAGTGCTTTAATAGTTGGTAAGTGCTGCTAATTGCTCCCTGGACAGCCCTAATCTGGCCATTTCCTCTCTGCCTTTTACTCCATAAATCCTTCAGAAGACTAATCTATTGCTTTAGTATCCCTCAAAAGTACCCCCTTTGATTGGACTGGTTTACATGTTTACAAACAGTCTCTCTACACCCACCCTTTGAAAGAGCCTATTGTTAGAAAATCTTTTATTACTGGTGCTCTGACCAACTCTAGGCTTACCACATCCCCAAGATCAACCACCAGACTCTTCTCTTTTTTCTTCCCTTCCCCCACCCTCTGTGAGAACACACCACCTTGAACTTAAAACAAGCAGAAAATCTGAGGTTTCTGCCTCCACCAGTTCTGTGTCTGAGGACAAATCACTGTGCCTCAGATCCTTGATTCACAAAGCAGGACAAAGAACCCTATGCTAATAATAACAATGGCTACACTTAACAGGTACACAGCTCAGGGCTCTGTCCCAATGGAGCGCTTTCTCCTAGTCTTTGAACCCTGCCCACGGGGTAAGAATCATCACCCTAGAGAAGACCCCACTGACCAAGGTCAACCATGGAGCAAGGGAGACAGAATTCACACTCAGAACTTCCAGTTGGTGGGGACTATTCTAGCTCCTTCCTGCTACTGCTCTTGAGCAAGAGAGGGACTCAAATAATTAGAAAGAGCTCTTCTGTTTATGACTCCTCTTCCAGAAAGTTGCCGGTTATTCGAAAGGAACATTATCCTGGTCCTTTTTCATTTCCGGCTTTTTCCCCCTGCATGTTTGCAGATTGCTTAATTACTTCATTGGGCTTTGGAACTCATACATTACAGATACATGATCGTCCAAGTCATTACCTGCATATTTTCCCATTAAGAATAATTATAGCTCTTACCACCACTGCCCATGTACTTATGTCCTGCAGGCCTGGGCACACTGAAGTAATCATCTTTTGAAAATGATCTTGATGGGCGAGTGTTGTGTGCACAATCAGTAATAAGCAAGATGAGGTGGGAAGATTTCCATCTCCTCTGTTATTGAGTGGCTCAAAAATCACGTTCCCGTCATTTCATCACCATGCCATGCAGGACCCCGGCGTGGTTTGTACTCTCCGGAAAAGTGAGTTAGCACTAAATGTGGAGACAAGACCCAGGGGATGCTGGATTGTATCTGCCTTTCCACAGATTATCTTTCTGAGCACGTACACCTCACCCATTTCCTGGCTCCATTTCATTGTCTACAAAATGGGATTTATAAGATGCTTTAAAAACCTCCGATCATCAAATGTGAGATGGCACAGCCTTATGAATGTGGCAGCAGAGCTTTTTATACTGATGAAGAGCCCAAGTTGTGGAATAAGGGCTCTTCCCTTTTACCACTCTGTCCCCTTGGGCCTGTTACTTAACCTCTTAGAGCCTCAGTTTCCACATCTGTGGAGAGAACACGGTGGTAGCCCGCGCCCCTTCGAGGTTCAGTGGGATCCCACTTGTAAAACACTTTGCTCCATTCGAGGTGCAGGTGAAAGTCCAGTGAATGTCAGCTATTACTATTATCAGCAGGTCTAAGCTGAAAGAGCCTGGGGACTGTTCAGCGAAGCTCAGGCTACACATCTAAATTAAAAACAATAATTGCCTGCCAGATAATAGTCCAAAGACATGGTGAAGGGGTCACATGTTATTTTAATCCGCGGACCACGAGGGGGTTCGATTTCAAAGGTAGGAGAGAGGCAAGCTGGCAGATGTTTGAAAAAATATTAAATTATAACCAAGAAAAAGCTATTTAAATACCTGGTTAGTAAATAAACTACAGCTGGTTTCTTGAAGCGTTCATCCATCAGTCTTAAATTTTTTCTCAAAAATCTTTGTTTTCAATACAGCTACAAAGCATGCACTGTTAAGTTTTTTAGATTTTAAATAAGCACTGAAAAGCCTCCATTAAAATTGCCTATTACCACCTAGAAAAGGTTAATATTTTTATAAATCATTCTGCTAGCTCTCACCCACGGTCTCTCTCATGTTACACTCCCCACACCCAATAAATAATATGGTTCTGTATGCATCCTTCTCTACGTATTGCCCTTTTTACTTACCTATGTATTGTAGACAGCTGTTTATATCACTTAATATTCTTTTCATTTTCTTAATGGTTAGGCGACTTTCTATTCAGTTCATGTAATTTATTTAACCAAGCCTCCATTATTAGTTATTTTGGTTTGCCCCCAAATGATTGTCATGAACAACTATGTAACTAAGTCTTTGAATAAATATCTGGAAGTGGGATTGCTAGATCAATGAAAATACACTTTTTTAACAGTTGTTTTTCAAATTCTCATATTTTTAACTTGCTTTGTACACGTAGACACATCATCTTTTTTTTTTTTTTTTTTAAGTGTGAACACAGTCCTCCACCACAAATTATGCAGTTGAGTTTCACACAGTTGGGGAAACACAGAGGTCACCATCCCCTTTGTGTAACGAATAAGCCTCGCGCTGGGAAAACCACCGTCGTGACCGTGGGATCTCTCCTGCCAGGTAAGTATGACATATCCTCATCTTAACTAGAATTTGGTGTCCCCACTGGAAAAAAATGTATGTGTTTCTTCTGGGACAGACTGTCTTTGAGGCAGGTTCTGCTGGCACTCCTCGGCGGTGCTATAAGTAGCAAATGGCCAAGGGTTCTGAGCACAGCGACTACCTGGGTCCCGGTAGACTAAACATGTCACATTTATAACCTTCTTAGCTGTGCTTCCCATAAGCTGGGGACAGCATAAACTTGAGTGTCCCAGCCAATATGCCCAACTGAATATGATTATCTAAGCGTCTGGGTCTCTTGGTTATCCAGGACACATTTGGTGTCACTGAGGTGAGTGGGCTGATGTTTAAAACTGTCCAGAAACTTCAACCACTTTTTTTTTTTTAAGTGACTTGAAATACAAGCTTGTGTGTGCACAGAATATCTCTAGAAGGATACACAAGCAACTGGGGGCAAGGTTTGCCTCCAGCTAGGGAAAGTGAAAGGAACACAACCGGGTCAGAGGCTTACTTTGCACTGGGTTCTGGCACAGTTTTAATTTCTTACCACAAGCGTATAATCAAAAGGGAAATTTTTAAGCAAGAAAGACTAACCCCTAAAGAAACAAGTTTGCATGTACATGTTTTCTCTGTCAGCTACCAGATTGGTAAAACATAAGCAAAATAAGATACTTGAATGGTTTTACAAAAAGGGTATGTATGAATAGTTGAGTATTTAAGAATGCAAGGTCTGGAGCCGGCCTGCCTAGATCCATAACACAGTTCTGTCGCTTACCAGTTTGTGATCTCAGATAATTACTAAACCCCTCTGTACCTCAGTGTCCTCCTCCATAAAATGGGGCTAAATGTACTACCTACTTCACAGTTACTTGTATTTAATGAACAAATACATATAAGTTCTCAGAACAGTAACTGGCACACAGCTGGTGATCATTATATATTAGCTATCATTATTGCTTTGGTTGTTGCTATTATTCTTCACTTGATTTTTTGCATTGTTATAATTATGCTAGCAAAGAGCCCTCCCTACAATTTGTAGACTTCAAAAATTAAAAGAGCACTTTTACTGGGGTTCCGTTGTAAGCATTGGACCCTCGATTTCGGCTCAGGTCATGATCTCAGAGTGGTGAGATCAAGCCCCATGACGGGCTCTGCGCTGGGCATGGAGCCTGCTTGGGATTCTCTGTCTCCCTCTCTCTCTGCCCCTCCACCCCCAAAAAAGAAAAGCAATTTTACTGCAAGCGTCTAACTGATTTTATGTTATTTATAATTGTGCAAATAGTTGGGGGAGAAGGTGGCGGGGGAGAGGTGCAAAACTTCCTTTTAGTTAATAGTGATTCCAGATTTGAGAATTGCCACAACTCTTTGCAAGAATAAGTGACCCAAACCATCTGGGGACTTTGGTTTTTGTTTTCTTTGTGTGTCAACATGATTTTGTTTCTTTCTTCTGTAGAGCATGGGTGGGGTGCAGGGGAGGAAGAGATAGTGGTTAAACAGCAAAGACTAAAGGTACAGTACCCATTTAACGTGATTGCCCCTTAAACAACTGTGTATTTAAGAAGCACATATTTTAAAATTTTAATTCCGGGGACACCCGAGTGGCTCAGTGGTTGAGTGTCTGCCTTTGGCTTACTTAGGTCGTGATCCCAGGGTCCTGGGATCGAGTCCTGCATCAGGTTCCCCACAGGGAGCCTGCTTCTCCCTCTGCCTGTGTCTCTACCTCTCTCATGAGTAAATAAATAAAATCTTTAACTAACTAACTAACTCACTGACTAAATAAATAAATAAATAAATAAATAAATAAATAAATAAATTTTAATTCCAGTATCATTAACATACAATTATATTAGTTTTAGGTATAAGATATAGTAATTCAACAATTCTGTACATGACTCAGTGCTGATCATGATAAGTGTACTCTCAAGGAAGCACATGTTTTGAGATCAGTATTTGCCTCAGAAAACCATGCACAAGATAGGAAGGCATTAAAGATTCCTGGAAATATTCTAATCCCACCTACTGTGAATAATGTGCTCAGTCATTGGAAATGTATTGCTGGCAAAGCAGATGATATGGTGACGGGGACAAGTAGACTCTGCTGTCACACAAGCCTAGATACATTCTTTTGCCCAATATTTTACTGAACATGATAAGCAGAGTGCTGTTATTATGCCTGTTTTATGGGTGACCCCTGCTGCCTTATTTCAATGTGGCTCTTCCCATGCTGCCAGCGTCATCGGAGTGGGATCTCTCCTCCAGGATTTTAGGTTCAGGCCATCCCAAACTCAGGGGATGGCCTGAACATATTTAATTAATGAGAGTCCAGCGGATGCTATTATTAGGATTCTATTCTGAGGTCTTAGCAGATTTGGGGCTGTGCCTCACACACGATAAGCTTTTGCTAAATGAGTCCCCAAATTTATCAGGATATTACATAGTATTGCCCCCATAAACACAGGACTATCCCAAGTGCCCTGGATCCACCAAACCTTCAGGCATAAAAAGGCTGTGTTGTTTGGTCCACAGTTCCTCCTTTCACTGCTTTGACTGCCAAGGGTGATTTGAATAGGGCAAAGAGTTGGAATTGGGTCCAAACAATCAAGTCTAGTTAGAAAACATGTTCATTGCATGTTCATAAATGCATGTTCATAAATGCAGGTTGTGTTAAGCTTAGAATTATGATTCCCAGTACCGCCCATGATAATACCTTTAAAAACAAACCGCAAATTGGCTTGTTTAATTTTACTAAATTATTCAAAATCTAAGAAGTGTGAAAAAGTGAGCCCCATGATGGATGATCTGATAGTCTGAAAACAGAGACAAATGTTGAAACTAATATAACATTGTATGTTATTACACGTCAATAAAAATTAAAAGTAAAAACAGAGATAAATGTCTATCCTGCTCTCCGTCGATGATACAGACAACATCCAGCTTGCCTGGTCATTACGGTAGGAAGCAACGGGCAAAGATTTTTCTGTATACCACAGAGCTCAGCACTCCTCCTGTGGATTAGACATTTTCTTTGAACAGTGACAGAAGCGCACAACATACTTTTTAAGAAAGAACAGTTTAAGTATTAACATGCGTTTTGAATAAAAACTCAGTCAACTATATTTAAACCTCCTAAATTAGAATTTGTCAAGACACCAGATCCAGACATTTCAAAAGCAATATGATAATGAGACACAAAGACACTGATGGGTACAGATTAACTGATGGGATAATGTGCTTGTCTCCTCAGTGGCCACAAGCTATATGGCATTACCGTTGTTAAACTTTTGCCATATACAGGGAACAGCTAGGTTCCTGGGGCGAAATCTGTTGCAATGTGATATCAAGGCTGAGATGACCCTTTGAGGTTTGTAGGCATTTTAATCATAGAACATTTTTTTATAATTTTAACTGAGGTTATTGTATAAACATTTTTAATGCATCCTCATTATTAGGCTAAGGAAAGAAATCTATTTCTACCAACAGAGAGCAAATAAATCTTCACTATCTCTTTGGTCCACTAGTTTATGTTTTGAACATCACACCTTCCTAAAAAGCTGTTGGAGACATATGCTCTCATTATTATCCTGCAGTGATTTATCACTTAACTCTGAAACAGGCAATATATCCAACTTACCCACTAACTGGTGTCCTAGTCCAATTACCATTAATTAACTCAAAATATGTTACTTTTACACAAACAAAGCATTATTTTAAAAATCCTAGGCTTCAGACCACCAACGAATATTTACACATTTCTTGAGCTAATATTTATTGAAAAACCAACACTGTGTTAGTTGATGGTATTTTTTAAGCTTCCAAAAATATCTCAAACTTCTAATTTGAAAATTTATTCCCCAAAAAGATTGATGAGAAGAACTCGAGCATCAGAATGTTCAAATACAAGACTGCAGGTTTTTATATCAGCTATACCAATGACCCATGTGTGTAATTCAGAAGTCCTGTATCTCTCTGTGCCTCTGTTTCTTCACCTGCAACAGAGTAGTAGTAATTTTTCTTGACCTGATTCAGCTGTTAAGAGAAACAGCTAATAAAAATTGTTGCAAAGTACCATGAATATTGAAAAGTACATCATCATCATGATTAATAATAATGTATAAAGCTCAAATATTGAAATGACTCTCTGGCATCATTCCAAATCAAGAAATATACGCTCTGGCCTTGCATAGTAATGAAGAGAAACAGTGTGAGATGCTCTTACTGTACCAGTTCAAATGAACATAGTGATGAATATCTTTAATTACAGTGTATTCTGTAACAGTGTGTGTGTGCGTGCATGCGCACACGTAAGCGTGAGTGTGTGTGTGTGGTGTGTTTTGAAATAAATGTATTGCAATCCTCTCAATAATATATCTAGGGTCGAACAGCACCATTCCCAAACCAGGCAGACATTTATATATCTGTACCTAACCTTGGAATGGAGTGCTCATTTTGATAGAGAAGGTAAGCAGCTAGCAGTCCTCTGTTAAAAAAAGCTGGCTCTGATTTCACAGATCTCAAAATCTGTCATCCTCATGTTAGCTGACTATCTGGCAGCTAATGAGAAAAACAAATCGCTTTTACTTTCTACGAAAGACATTTGCATTTAGAACTTTTTTTTGACTCGTAAAAGGTTTATAAAGCATCCACTGAAACCATTCCACCTGCATTTTTCACCTAAAAGGGTCTTTATGAAATCTTACAGTAAATTTAATAACCCTCTTCAATAAACATGAGCTTTTATGAGTATGACATATCTAAATACGGGAATGGGAATAAAATCTGCATCAGTAATATTTTCAGTGGGGTAATATCCTACATATTAAGGGGGGGGGGTGAAGGCACGTACAGAGCAGAGTCCTGCATAAGAAAAAAAATAAATCTGCAAGTTTAAGAAAGCAAGTGGTCAATGAACACTTGAGTGACTCATTAAGTTAAATGTGAAATGTCCTGATGTGTACAATATGGAGCTTCGTGATACTCGAACATTAGCATCTTTCATTTTCTTCCATTTTCAGCAAATGCACATTATAGAAATAACTTCAGAAATGGCCTTCAGGAATCATTCATACTGGCTTTTTCGGGAAAGAGGCCTTCACATGAAGTGTTTCCACATCCCCATCGCCTCTGCGGGGAACTTATGCTTGGGTGAGCTGCTGACACAAGCTCCACTGCCACACTAGCATCTCATAGCTCCTTTCACCAGGTAAGCTACCAAATTAGGCATGAGACTGGGACCCTTGTTTCTCCTCTTGCTGGTATGGATCAGTAAGGAAGACAGGAAAATGCTAGTGACTTTTTTATAGCTGCTATATAACAAGAGAATGAAATGTCACAACCCTGGAAACTGCACCTTTCTTAGTCCTATCAAAGCTCATCTAGCTCCCGCTGATGCTGAGGCTTGCCCCTCACCTTCAACTTTGCCTTGTCAGCGAGTAGCAATTTAAAATTCAGCAATGCAGAGCGGTCCAAAAAGTCAAGACATCCTGATGAGGATTCGGTAGTTACTGGACATCCGCATGAGCTAAGGGCTTGGGCAAACCTTCAGAGAAGCCCAACCTTACCGTCTGGTTCCCACAGTCAGACCTGCTCTTCAGAAGTTGTATGTAATTGTTTCCTTGATAATTAATTCACACTTCTAACACCCCAAGGGATCGTGTTCTCAAGTACTATGACCATTTTTATACAAGTTTTTTTTTTCAAATATTTAAATCATGACTTTTTAAAACCAAGATTTGCCTATTTAAATTAAGGTTTGCTTTATAGTAGGATAGATAGACCGAGATCGATGAAACTCAAACAAAACCCCAGGTTCTCATTTGAGTCCTTATTTCTAGCTCCTCTTGCCCTCTCATATTTTTTTAACCAGAATTTCTAGCCAGAACCAAATGAAGGAAAGATGTCCAACAGCCCAAAAAGCTCTGCTTCCTCTGTTTTCTGAGTTCAAACTTCCTTTTTCAAATCATGAGATAATAAAGGCCAAAAAGCAGAAGGATTGTGAGCGGAAGAGCCAGAGGTCAAATAAGACCTCAGCAGGAAATAATTCAGTTATGCTTTCACCTCTGCACCACGCTCATCCTTAACTCTCACTGCCCTGGACTCCACATCTCAGGACATAAGAGCACTCAGGAACCAAAGAAGGACCTTCTCCTTCCATTTTTTCATCTTCTATCAAGAACTTCAGACTAGAACCATCAGAATTGCCTGGCCAGCCTGCCCCTCCTGCTCAAGTTCCTTGTCCACATATAAACCTCCTCCCCAGCTCTTCTTCGCCATATTGGTCACCTAAGGGGCTTGGAGGCAAGGGAACCTGAGTTTCATAGGATGCTCAGACAAAGCAGAGTTAGGCACTCTCAGAATGCCCAGGCCTTACCCTCGCCCACCCCTGCACAGATGTAAATAAATAAATAAATAAAGCCCTTGCTGCAGACATAACCAGTAGAAAGAAGGAAGATAAAAATTATCTTATAAAAAAGAGGACATTTTCCTTTTTTTTTTTTTTAAGATTTTGTTTGAGATAACACAAGCAGTAGGAGGGGCAGAAGGAGAGGGAGAAGTAGACTCCCACTGAGCTGGGAGCCCTATGTGGGGCTGGATCCCAGGACCCTGAGATCATGACCTGAGCTGAAGGCAGATGCTTAACCAATTGAGCCACCCAGGTGCCCCTCATCTCCTGCTTTTAAGAAAAAGAATGAAGAGCCCTCCCTGCCCCAGCAAAAATAGACTAACCACCTCTTAAAACCAATGAGAACCTGCCACAACTTAAAACTCTTGTCCTTCTCCAATGAACTTTTGTTCAAAGCAACCCTCCCCAGTTTCCTCCTCTCCTCTAACAGGAAGTCCCTCTCCTTTGTTCTTAGGGTTTGCCTATGGATCACCATAGTTTGCTTGCCCCAAATTGCCCTTCCTCTGTTATTCCTGAACAAATTCATTTTGCAAGTAAAATAACTATTTTACTTTTAAAGTTGACAAGAGCAGCAACAAAGTAACAATTGGTCCAAAGGCTGACAAAGAAAACAGAAATGAATGAAAAAGGACCTCCAGTTAATCAACAAAATTAATCAAGTTAATGGACCAAAATAGATCATTGTTCCTAAATAGCCAAAAAATAGCGAAGCAGTACTTAAGCTTGATTTTAAAACTTGTTTGTAGGGCTTTCAGACATGACTGCTGCCCACAGAGCACTGGAGGGTATCTGCTGGGATCCTTGCCAACCTGGACCACAAACCCAATCTCAGTGCCAGAGAGCTCCCAATGATCATAAAGACTTTTTCTAAGGCCTGCGTAGCTATGCCTACTAAATGTTCTATTCCCAAGAATCAATGAAGCCTACTGCTCCAAAAAACTGAATTTTAAAAATACCAAATAAAATGATTGGGCTGATGATACAGAGAAAAGAAAACATTTAAGGATGAGCACAGAACACTGAGCTTCATCCTATACAGGGGAGGGGAGAGGGAAAGATCGGTAAATATAGCATACAAATAATAGTTCTTGCAAATCATCTCCTAATTAATCCTCATCCAGACAAAATGTACTAGTTTAACCTTTTCATTCTGGGTTTCTCACAATATTTACAAACCACTGTCTCTCAACAGGAATGGGAAACACACCCATTCGGAAGCTTTTGGACCAAGTGTATTCCTAGACGTGCTCCTGCAAGATGGGGTAAGAGGGTGCCTGCCCCTCTTCCTGCTGAGAACAGTGGCATCTGATCATACCATCAGAAACCACAATCCTATCACTTAGGACTATGGTCTGCATCTTCATTGCCAGAGTTACATGCACTTCATGGCAAAGGGTCTCAGGTTTTGTTTTGTTTTCAAATAACAGTAATATAATTGATCCTTCTCAAACAATGGAGCTGACCTCAATTAAAAAAAAAAAAAAAAACAGGTCTCACTTAGATCCTCCCCAAGAGTGTAATTGGTGATTTATTAAAAAACCTCATCAAAAGGCAATTGAATCCACAAGGGGAGTCCACAACATGGAGATGCTGGGAATAAAGAACATTCCAGAAAGCACTCAGAACTTTCAAAGCAGTATTCCAAATACATCATTTCTCAAGATAAGTATATTGATAATCAACTTAAGGCTTTGAAAATCTCAATTTGGAAATGATGTGAGCAAGTGCAGCGCCTATGGCCTACCTAATACTATTACTGGAAACGCCTGTCCTGCTGAACTGGCCCCACTCACTGTGAACCAGAATTGCGGAAAATAAAGAAGTAGCCTGAGATTTTGCATCACATTTCCATGGTTCCAGATCCACTCCAGCCAGCATACAGGGAGCGGTGGTAGGGAGGAGAGAGGTTTAGGCAGCAGCCAGATTATCATCAAATGACCTGAAGAATTACAATGAATAACATTTACTAAATGCCTTCTGTGTGCCAGACACTTTTAAGTACATTATACTTTTAATCTGTTTAGCCTGCACGACAACCCATCAAGGTTTGTGCTGTTGCTATGCCAGTATTTAGATGAGGAAACTGAGGCACAGCAAGCTTCCATAATTCTCCTAAAGTCACACGGCTAGGGAAACTGTGGATTCCTCCAGAGCAGAGTTGATATTTCATTCACCACTATATCAAGTCATTACCTAATTGGTGTAGTTTGTAAAATGTGTGTTTGTTGAAAAAATCAGGCTGAATTGAACAGTTCAAAGAAGGTAGAGATCACCTGGGGCTACAGAAGGGAAAGGGGATGCTCGCCAACTATGCTATGAGCAAGAAGTGCGGTTTCCTACTCCTGGCCAGTATTTAGGGTTGCACATTTCTTAGATAGCCTTGAGTCTAGAGGTCAGCATGCTGGAGGTGCACATAAGCCTCCATCTCCTCTTGATAATGCCCTTTCTTGAATGGCGGGTAACAATTACAAGTATTAAGCAATGTGTCCCGCTGCTGTAGATTTATGTATATTTAATTCAACAAAACAAAAATTTAATTCGACAAATAGTTATTGAGCATTTGAGCAAGGTGCTGCACTAGAGGCCACAGGTGACAAGACACTTGTTCCTGCCCAGCCAGAGCTTAAAATAGAAAGAAAAATGAACAGCTCCAACACCCCAGATACTTGTCTGGGTGGGACCCTGCACTTGATCCACATGTGGCAGACTGGATTCCAACCACACTTCCCACACACCTTCCCCCGAAGAGGAAGAAAAGGCTCCATGTGGCAGACCTTGGCACTGGAGAAGCCATGCAGATTAACAGGGAGCTGGCAAGAAGCCTGGGGTAGGAATTACAAATTACCCCAATCACCAATGTGCCTGTTGCCAGAGCTGAAGACTTTTGGACTCAGATTTCTACGGTGCAAGAGGCACCGGGACTCATGTCAACTTTCCAGTCACGCAACAGTGAAAAAGAGAAAAAACACGTCCATGCTGAAAGCCTTTTACAACAGCACAAGGCTGCAGCCATGGTTTGGAGAATTAGACCCTGTTACAGCAAATTGCTGCTGGGGCAATACGCCACCCATTACTGGAGAAGCTCCCGCTACTGAAGGAACCCAAGAGGGCACTGAATTCTCACTTGAGGAAAGCTAATTTGAGAGGACAAAGAGAGGCAAGGTTATCAGCTGTCCTTGGGGAACAAATCAGAGCATCAAAGCTGGAATTGGAGAATGGTTCTGATTTGCAGAGGTCTCTGCCTCCTGTGGTCAGATTCTCAAAAAAAGCAGAGCCCTGAGAGAAAGAAGTAGGTTCACTCAGCTCTGGTTAAGGCTACCCCCTAGAACAAACCAGGGGCCAGACATAGGGGCAACACCCACCAGTGTGCCCTCAGGATAGGGTCAGGTCCCACGCAGGACAGATGAGAGTCCACAAGACCTAGCAGGTTACAGGTATCCTGTGCAAAACCAGAAGCACACAGGCCTTCCGAGGACTGTGACGTGAAAACCCTGATCTGTTTTGATGGAGAAGGAGGCATAGAAGTCTCAGTCCCTAATACCCCTGCCTAGAAGCTAGTGACACAGCCCTCGGCCCTCCATGAACCACTGAGAATGCCTTCTGATGAAGGGAAGGTCGTGCCTGCCCCTGGGGGTGGAAGAGGCTCAGCATGTGACTCCTGACAGTAGAAGAAAAGTGACAGCCTCTCCCAATACCTGAGATGACAAGCAGAGCCAAGAAGAAATACCCTCCAAAAGGGTCTCCAAGTTTTAAAAAGTCCTGCCCAGTCCCTTGGAATAAAGAAATACGAGTGAGCTGTGGATGTCACAAACAATTCTTGGCTTCTGTGGTACGATGGGGATAGATAATCTGGTCTTTATCCCCGGTTCCTGGCAGACAGTTTCTAAAACCTTTGGAATATCTGGGATGATAAGAGTTTCTTTTGTGTCCTGGAGAATGAGTTAATCACCAATAACCAATGATTTAATCAATCATACCTACCTAATGAAACCTCCGTAAAAACCCCTAAGCCACAGAGTAGAAAGAGTTCTGGGTTGGTGAGCACTTGGAGGTGCTGGGGGTGGGGGGATGCCCCTAGAGAGGGCATGGAAGCTCCTCACCCCTTCTACACACCTTGCCCTATGTATGTCTTCCATCTAGATGTTCCAGAGTTGTATCTTTTTCCATAAATCAGTAATAGTAGGTAAAGCACTTTTCCTGAGTTCTTATAGAACTGTTGGAGCAAAGTATCAAACCCAGAGAGGGGGTCGTGAGAATTCTTTGATGTACAGCCAGTCAATCAGAAGTTCAGGTGGCAGCCTGGGACCTGGGATCTGGGACTGGCTGAGGTGGGGCAGTCTAGGACTGAGCCCTTAACCCATGGGCTACCTCTAGGCAGTTAGCATCAGAATTGAATAAAATGGTAAAACACCTGATTGGTGTCCACAGAAGAACTGGAGAATTGCTTGGTGTGGAAAATATCCCATATTTTTGTTGTCAGAAGTGGCGTGAGTACAAACAGCTTAGCTCAGGATCTCCTCTTGCATATGGTTTAGAAAATTTGCATAATAAATTAGCAAGAATGGAAATCTTGTTCTCATAGGAGAATATAAAAAGATGGTGAAAATGTCGTCCTCTTAACAACTACTGAACAAGTCAGAGAAAGAGGCAAGAGGCACCTATGTTGCAAATTTCCTGACAAGATTGCTTGGAACAGAAGCTGTTGAGCCCCTCTTCCCCAAACCCTTGGGACTATTCTAAAAAGAGAGGACATAGGTGTTGCTCAAGAGAAGTAGAGGAAAGATGAGAGAAGGAAGCTCAGAAGCAGTGGGGCACTGGATGACAGGAAGTAAAAGCACCAAGAGCTTTGTGAGGTGTTGATTTGGGAAGCGATTAAACTGGCCAAGGCTTTGAAGCAGCCAATGCACTCAAATGCAAGAGCCAGAGACAGAAGGATGGAGCTAGAAAGGGATGTTTGTGGGGAAGGGTGTTCTGTAAAACACAGAAATCCTGGGAGGGCAAAGGGGAAGGTGGCTGAGCCATAGATGTGAAGCCCCCAGCGCCAGGGAAGCCTTAGACTTTCAGGGTGACCCATGCCTTTGTCTCACAGGGATGCTGCATGCACCCCCACCTCCCTCATTCCCTTTGCCCTTAGTACTTCCACTCCCTCACACTCTCCCTTCCCATTGTCCAGCTCACTGTCCCAGCCCAGTCAAAGCTAGTTCACAGCCTCTCATTCCCAAACATTCTCCTTTTTTTAAGAGAAGCCATTCACAGAGTCATCCAGATTTCCTGCTCTTGTTAGAGAATTTCTTCATAGGCATTCAGAGAGTACACGAATAAAGTCACTTTGCTCTATTCCAGCCAACTGACAATACCACACACCACACAAACAGCCTCGTCTACGATGCAACCTACCCACACAGGAGGATGTTCTGGTTTTGCAGTTAGTGTACATACTGAGCAGAGTAATTTAAAATAAAGAATTGGATGACTACATCTTATAATTTGTCATTGTTAAAGAATTAAAGTGGATAAGTGGACAGGACAAATGCATGCAAGATAATATTGACAGCATGTTGACGAATCAAACACCCAATCATCTTACCTGCCACGAGTGAGAATTTGGTTAAACATTTTGATGATGTACAGAATAGCTCATGGAGGGATTTGTTCCCAGGTAATTGGCAGGAACTGCAGCTCATTAAATTAGCTCTCATCTGACATGCCAAATGATACTCACAGTTGATCCGTTAGATCATCAGCAAGCAATTGTTTATCTCTCCTATAAGCCAGGATGACAAATAAGCAATTTTAGCCAAAAGGGTTAAGGCCAGTGCCAATCATTATTCACACAGCAATTTAACTGATTCTGTGGCAATCAATACCGTGCGTTAAAAATGCAATACAGCAGTTTTTTCCACATCGTGGGACTCTTTATGTGAAAATTCTACCAGAATATAAACAAACAAAATACTAAATAAAGACAGGTCTCAAATGTAGTATTTGTCATCTGATTTTAAGGGAGTGGAGGAATCACTGAACCTGGAGGCATTTACCTTGGACGGTCGCATATAACGGAGCAGGTACACGAAGAGAGCTCCCACCCAGATTATTGGGGTAACCAGTAGAGAATCATGAAAGGCTGCAGGAGAGAAATGGCAGAGGCTGGTTTAATGCCTACACCAATCTTATCAGCCTCATCAGAAAACCTGGGATAATGATGGATAAAGCAGCTCCCAATGGCTACTTTTTCCTCTCCGTTTCCATGCACTTGAAATCAAGGTGTCCACTGGAGATTAGCTGAGGGAGGGCTTCTGCACCACCACCATGTCTTCTTCAATTTGCTGAATGCCGTGGCTGCCTCTTGTCCCATAATAGATGCTATTTCCTTTTCTGACCAATCGTTTCCCATCTTGCCTAAGGTTCTGACATTATGGCAAGAGTCTAAGCTGTTGGGACAGCAACTCCCCTCATGGAACAAATAACCAAAATAGAAAGGGTAACAAGGAAAGCTACTACAAATGAGGAGTTTAAAACCTCAGAACCGCAGCTTAGAAACTCAGTCATCACCCTGCCACTTAGTGAGATAAGCACTAAGTGGGAATAAAAGCACTAAGATGGCTCAGTCCCAAGTCTCGATTTCCCTCTCACTGGAACATGCAGACTCGTACCTAGTTTGGGAATTATTTGGGTTTTTTGCTTCTTCTTCTTTTTCTTACCTTGACTGAGAGTTGTGATCACTTAGCTACTTGACTCCTCATTGCTATGGGACATTCAAGAAGCAGAAATTCAAGCCAACAACAGCCTCCTCAAATGTGGCCTGTACTGATAAAATATGCAGAGGAAAAGAGGATTAAAGCTGTTGACTAATATGAGGTTTTAGGGGTGCTTCACTATTCCCATCCCCCGTGGTTTTTTTCCTTGGCCTCCCAATCAAGATAATCAAAATTTGATCATAAATCTTAGTTAAGAGCCATCCTTATGTATCATATGTTCCAATAATCACTGTGCTAATCAAAAGCCCTGAGGAGAAAGTGGTACGATAGGTCTTTAAAGCAATATATGTAATTAATGTGGCCATAATATTTATAATCTACATTCATAATTAAAATAATAAATACTATACACAGAGCTCTTTCTCTGGGATCTTGTCAGACACTCAATGACAAAGGCCTGTACTGAGTCCGTGGTAATGGTGCCATAGGAAAAAGCATGGGGACTTGCCAGATTCTCATCACAGGGAGAAGTTAGAGAGAGGGAGAGAGGGATAAAGTCAAAATCACCCCCAAGTCTCTGACCTACATAACTGAGTGGATGAGGCATCAAGATGGTCTGAGACAGGTGAGGGAGAGAAGTTTAGAGCATATTGAGTTTAAGATGCCAGTAGGACTTTCAGGTGGAGAGATCTAATAATCAGTTAAATATTTGGGCCTAGAGTTCAAGAGAGTTGCATAAGCTGGAAGGGCAGACTGGGAAGCTGGCAATACGTGGTTAATGCTGGAGCCATTAGCAGTGCATAAGATCTGAAGGGGGAGGCACATAAAGATAGAACAGGGCAAAAAGCGAACCTCTGCAGGCACTACATTTAAGGAGTCAACCAGGGAAAGCAGTCATCTGAAGGAGGCTGAAATGGGACCAGAAACTGGTGTTGGGGAAACCCCCAGAATCATCTAGAGGTTTCATGACTTTATGGGAAAAAAAAAAGTCAGGCCCCCTACCATTAATAAATGCGTATCAATATGCAACATAATCAGACCTCAGCTACCCCATCCCCATCAATGGCCCCCTTTCTGTCCCTTCCTCTGCAAAAACCAAAGAAAGCATTTCAAAAATGGGTGATCATGGTCTTATGTTTCCATGAGTCAAATAAGAAAAAGAAAAAAATTCCACTGACTTTGAAAAAAAGGAAATTATTAGAAAACTCAAAAAATTCATTTCCAGGAAATAATGGAAATGAAACCCAACTGCAACAGGCTGAGAAGTTAGAAGGAGAAGAGGAGGAGAAAGCAAAGTAGAGGGAGAGGTTTTTGTTCTTTCTGTTTTTCAGATTAAAGATTGAAGCATGTAGCATGTATATGGCCTTTGGGGAAGGTACAGGTGGGGTGGTTTCTTTTAGAAATAAATGACGGGCAGCCCCAGTGGCGCAGCGGTTTAGCGCCACCTGCAGCCCAGGGCGTGATCCTGGAGACCTGGGATGAAGTCCCATGTCGGGCTCCCTGCAGGGAGCCTGCTTCTCCCTCTGCCTGTGTCTCTGCCTCTCTCTCTCTCTCTCTCTCTTTCTCTCTCGCTCTTATCTCTCATGAGTAAATAAAATAAAATCTTAAAAAAAAAGAAAAATAAATCAGAGATCAGAGAGAGAGAAATTGAGATTTTCAAAAAAACCATTAGAAGGGGAGCAAAAGCAATGGATTAACCCTGGAAGGGAGAAGGCTCCCTCTTCATGAGCACCTCCAGGCAAGTAAATATGATTGATAGAACCATACGGCAGCAGGAGAGGAGTTGTCCATGCTGTGAGGATTGGGAAAGAGAGAGTGGACCTGGGAGGATACAGATACTGCCTCGTGTTTAGAAGGGGCCTATTCATGTGGGGAGTCCTACATCTACAGCGACACCAAAGCAAGCAACTGCATAAGTACTGCAGGTTGGGACGCAGGAGCAGAGATGACATGTGGTCAGGCTGAACCACGTCGGGGATTCACAAAGCCTATTTTGTAAAAGGACATGGCCCCACGAACACTTATTAGCAAGAGAGAAGTGAACTAATAGGCAGGGCTGCTATCAGTCTTGCTACTGTTTCTTCTTTGCCTGAGACACATCCTTGGGAGCTAGAGCTTAAGCAAGTTCCCTTTCTCTGTAAGTTGCTGCCAATGATACTTGCCACCTCTTATGCAAACGTGGTTCTCTTCTCTCCACGTTCCCTCTCCACTTGCCATCAACTCTCCTCTGTGTTCCAATGGTGAGGAGGATTATATGGACCACCATGGCTTTTTAAAGTTTTTTTTTAATTTTTTTATTTATTTATGATAGTCACAGAGAGAGAGAGAGAGAGAGAGAGAGAGGCAGAGACATAGGCAGAGGGAGAAGCAGGCTCCATGCACCGGGAGCCCGACGTGGGATTCGATCCCGGGTCTCCAGGATCGCGCCCTGAGCCAAAGGCAGGCGCTAAACCGCTGCGCCACCCAGGGATCCCCACCATGGCTTTTTGATAGGCTACCAGGCTACAATGTACAACCAGAAAAAGTCTACCCCACTGTGTAGAAATCATTGACTAGAACACTTCCTGTGTCACACCACCAAGCATCCCTCCGGCTGCAGCCACCTGGGTTTTACTGTCGAACTGTTTCAATCCCACTCTGTGTGGGCCAGACTCACAAACAGGAGCAGACCATCGATTGAGCCCTTAACAAATGTCTAATGGGTTCTCAGCCTAGTGCTAACAGTGGGATTAGCAAGGGAGCCTACAGAGACTGATTATTTCCTCATAGGCTTGGCCATAATCCAGCCTTCACCTGACTCTCTCCTCACCCAGCAACCTTTGAATACAATTCAGTTTCTCAAGTATCTTAATAAGAAAAGATAATAATGAACACAAAATCAACCACTTAAAGGACAGCCCCCTTCAAGTGAAATAATAAATTGGCATTGTGGTTTATGCATAATTTTTTAAGCGTAGCATCACAGCCATTTATTAAAGCTATGACATGACACTGGATATCTCCTTTTTCTCTTCCTTTCTCCCACAGTTGGACGTTTGGGAGCCCTGCATCTTGGTCATAGACTGGAGATGAATACTTCTGAGCTCTGGCATGGGAGAGAGCTATCCCTGTCCAAAGGCTGTGTGCATGGAAATGGTCTGAGGAGGTAATAAGGGGAGGGCATGTATTCTTTTTTTTTTTTTTTTAATTTTTTTTTTAATTTTATTTATTTATGATAGTCACATAGAGAGAGAGAGAGAGAGGCAGAGACATAGGCAGAGGGAGAAGCAGGCTCCATGCACCGGGAGCCTGACGTGGGATTCGATCCGGGGTCTCCAGGATCGCGCCCTGGGCCAAAGGCAGGCGCCAAACCGCTGCGCCACCCAGGGATCCCTGTATTCTTTTTTTTAAAAAGGTTTTATTTGTTTATTCATGTGAGACAGAGAGAGGCAAAGACATAGGCAGAGGGAGAAGCAGCCTCCCTGTGAGGAGCCCAATGCGGGACTCGATCCCAGGACCCCAGGATCACTACCTGAGCTGAAGGCAGATGCTCAATCACAGAGCTACCCTGGCACCTGGAGAGGGCCTGCATTCTGAAAAGATAGCCCAGGAACACAGCAAATGAAAAATCCAAAGAGAATATCCAATGAATAGCTTATAGTTAGGCAGAGAGAAAAAATCAAATATGAAGGAAAAAAGGCAGAATATGGGTATTCTAGACAGGAGAAGAGGAAAAGAGATGAAACCCAAAACATAGCTCAGAGCCAATGAGAGGACAGCTTCTGGACCTTTCCTTTCAATAAGTTACCTGTAGTTTGGGTCATGGGATGCAAGGGTCATGTAAAGCAAGCAAGAATGCAGCCTAGTTATCACATGTTTTACTTATGTATATTATCTATAATTTTTACAACCCTAAAATGTAAAAAAAAAAAAAAAAGAATAAAACTCTTACCTATTTCCACTGTAGAAATGATAAAATTGAAGATAACCATTTAAGTAAGTGGCAGAGGCATGATTGATATTCACATCGTCTGTCTGCCTTCAATAATACTGTGCTCTTACCACAATGCCAAGCTAACTATGGCTTCCTTAAAGCGCATCAGTCATCAGTATATGAAAAATTCTCTATATACTGAAACCTGTCCGTGTATCTGTAAACCTGAAAAGTTTAGCACCATACCCCAGATGGCTGTGATTCCACGCAGACGCCCTCTGGGGACATCTCTGCCATCAAGCAAACTCCAGTGGCTTTTCTAGGTACATCACCATGTTTTCACTGACCACCACAAGTGCAGAAACCCTGGCTTAGGACAACATATAAATAAGTTCAAAGTCAGGAGATCTCATTTAAACCATTAACTTCAATTTGATCTGTAATATAGGCTGCTTCTCTAATTTTTACTTCTGATAAGGTGTGAATGAATCAGTATCAATACATCCCCAATAGAAAATAAATCAAGAGAAATGCCAAATAAGCAGTGGTAGATAACAATCGTCTTTCTGTAGAGTAAAATATTTTACAATTATTATGCATTATTATCACTGTTATTAATATGTATTACTGCCTAATTCATTAGGGTGGAAAAACTAATCAGAGCTCATTGGAAAGTATACTGGCAAAAACAAAAAAATCTTTGTCTTCCCTTGGTATTAACTAACGACTAATTTTGGTAAAGACCCTGGCTTTATTTTTTTTTTAAGATTTTATTATTTATTCATGAGAAACAGGGAGAGAGAGGCAGAGACACAGGCAGAGGGAGAAGCAAGCCCCACGCAGGGAGCTAGACATGGGACTCGATCCCGGGTCTGCAGGATCACGCCCTGGGCCGAAGGCAGCGCTAAACTGCTGAGCTACTGGGGCTGCCCAAGATCCTGGCTTTAAATGGGAAAGAAATTTGGTCTGTGAAAGTTATTCAATAAAAGATTATGAAGTTAAGGGATAATTCTGCAATTTGAAACCAACAGTCAATGTTATATATAATTATGAAACATTAGAGCATTTATTATTGACAGCCAGTAGAGAACCACTAGAAGTTCTTAAGAAATATGATAGAGAAATCAAAATTTATGCCTTAATCATTTGAATTTTTCAGTAGCATCAAGTACGAATAAAAATAGAGAGAGGACTATGGAGGCAAGGATGCCAATTATGAATTTAAGTGTTGAGATTTCTGGGTAAGAATATAGAGGTCTTTCCTACAAACACGCCTCAGCCCCACCTCATGAGCACTACCACTATGACCTCAAAATATAAAACAACAACAGATAAAATAAGAAGAGAAAAAGTCTTTAAAAGACATTGTTACCCTGAAAATCAGGCTAAATATCTCCATGGATGAGAAACAAGAGGCAAACTAAACTCATGGAGAGATATGAAGACAGAACATTTCCCAGGAGCAGAAGAGGACCAGGTCTGGGGTGGGGGCTGCCCCCCACCCCTCTGCCCTGGCCAGGAGCATAGTCTGAAGCCCTGAGTCTGCAGTGTTTCCTCAGAACAACACCGTAAGCTGCTCATATCATGTGAGATCTGGTTCTGGACTCATCTCCAGAAGACAGCTACAAAATAATTAAACAGGAAAGGATGAGCTCAGGAAGAAAACAAACACAAATAAAATCCAGATATTTCCACCCAAAATGCATTTGCAAATGAAAACTTCAAAGGCCATAAAGAAAATTCACCCCACCAAAAACAATCAACAAACTCAAAGCACAAAAGAACTTGCTTTTGTTTTGGGAATGGAAATAATGGAGCATCTAAAAAATAAAACAAACATTTAAGAGCCTCAGAAATGTTCTATTTTAAAACAAGAGGACGTGGGCAGCCCCAGTGGCTCAGCGGTTTAGCAACGCCTTTAGTCCAGGGCGTGATCCTGGAGACCCAGGATGGAGTCCCACATTGGGCTCCCTGCACGGAGCCTGCTTCTCCCTCTGCCTGTGTCTCTGCCTCTCTCTCTGTGTCTCTCATGAATAAATAAAATCTTAAAAAAAAATAAAATAAAGCAACAGGACATTATAAAATAAAAAAACGAGGCATCATTCAAGTACAAGGATATTTTTTAGAGATTTATTAGATATCCTGGAAATGAATATATCTGTTGCAATTTTATAAAACCCCTCAGCAGGTGGGTAAATTCAACTAGTCTAGTCAAAAACTAGATAAAACTAGTGCAACAGCAGTTGAGGCTAGAAGTTGACAAATGCCCAGGGTGAGGTGATGGTGACAGGAATGTAAAAAAGAAAAAAACATTCAGAAAACAGAAATAACTAGGCTACATTGCTGTGGGGTGGTAGCCATTAAGATTTAATTCTGTCTCACCACTGAAATAGCCAAAGATCAACTGTGATGATGACCATTTGAAATTCTATTTGTGGAGCTCTGTTAATGCTGCTGGAATGCAGAAGGGGGTAAATAGTTGAGGATGAAGTCCTCAGTTCTGTCCATCACCCACCATCTAAAATAAAGTGGGTTTACAATAAAATTCTTCACCATTCACATCTGTAACAATAAGAAACCTCTTTTTGAAGTTTTATTTAAGTAATCTCTACACCCAGTGTGGAGCTCAGACTCATGACCCTGAGATTAAGAGTCACCTGCTCTTTCAACTGAGCCAGCCAGCCACTCCAAGAAATCTTTAAGGATCAAGTAAGTTCATCAGAACTCTCCTGATTATCTGATTGTTTTCTGCTTCAGTCTGATTAAGTAAATCTACAAATAGTTTGTCGTAAGATATTTATTATCTATTTATACATGTATTATATCATATGTATTTATTACACAGATATTACTTATTTTCTTATAAAAGTTTTTAAAATATCCTCTATTATGTCAATAAATTGATTACAGAGTAATGAGGGTTGAGACAATAAAAATTCCTAAAAAAAAAAAAAAAAAACCTTAACAAAATTACACTTTATTTGAAAAGTGAAATTTTTCAGTAAGGATGTGATAGAAAATAAATTTGCAATATTATGTTAAGACAAAATTTTAAAATAAGGTTGAATTACCCTGAAAAAACAATGTAACACATGATCTTAAACATTTTGCCAGGTCTACCACTAACAGTGTTTTTGCTGACCACCAACTCAACCTGATGCACACCCGGGGCACTCAGACTTTAGTCTCTAATATTATTATTTACTACAAAGAATCAAAGCTCCTTTTGGGGTGATGATTCTACATTCTGAGGCAGGAGAAAATCAGGACAGGCTTGGACCATCCTGTTGCCGCTGGTCAGTAATTAGGGATGTTCTCAAGGGCATCAGAAACTGTGCTGAAAAGATAGAAGGGACAGTTTTCAAAGGCTCCCTGGCTGGTGCCCCCACTGAGTGTCAACCCAGAGGGCTCTCTGACTCTTACCAGGGAACTTTTTAGGGAGGGTTATCTGTACAGCCTGCCAAAGGACCCATGAAGGCATCCCATGGCACCCGGACAACAGAGCCAGCATTTGGATGGCTGACCAATCACAGAGGAAGAGCAAGACCAGTGGGAAGGACAGGATCAGCCTTGTTATGTGCATGCATGGGAACAGCAATTACAGTAAAGACTCTGAGCACTGGAGCTACAAGGAAATGGTTTTGGTCTCTTGTTCCTCCTTTGCCCCTACACCAGAGTAGTAAGAACATGCAACACACACACCCAAGCTGCTGGCATCCCAAAGCTAATCTGTACTGAAGGAAGATGAATGCTTAAGATGAAATAGGAGATTAAACTTTTTTAATTAAAGGGACTAAATTTTAATAACTAGAATGAGACTCTTTTAATAATTAAAAGTGATTGAGAAAGTTGAGAATCAGTGGGAGCTGTTATCAACACAGCTCACTGTGCAGAAAATAGAAAGATAAAGCCCAGTATAGTAGTGATCAGAGTACGGAGCATCATGATAGCAGTTTATATCTCAACAAATTGAAATTCTTGAATCATACCCCTTAAGATATGTAATTTGAACACAAACACTAAGAAAGTGCAATAAAAGAAATTCACCTCCAGACACAAAAAAAATCCTGGGACAACACATAAAATATAGCCCATTATTTAATAGCCCTTTATATTTAATAGTCATTTTTAGACAGTTTTTTGGGGTTTTTTTTTTTTTTTTTTTTTTTTTAGTCAAAGCAGCTAATTGTGTCCTGTACTATTTCAAATAGATTGTTTACTATGGAAACTGTAACCTATTTTAAAAACATATGCAAAGTATCTTCATCTACAGTTAAGATAATAAGCAGAAATTAAAGTGTATACCCACACACTTAGCTCATAGAATAAAAATACCAGCCACTTTCCTATGTACCTGTGTCAATACATTCCGTCCTCTCACCCCCAACCTCAAAATGGTTAGGGCCAATAACTTATCTTAAAATATTGCCTTAGACATGTCCAGTTCTACTCAGTGTTGTACTGGTCCATTTCACTTTCTGAACAATGTGCTGAAACTCCATCACATGTGCTCCTTTAATTACAGAACATGGGTAGTAGCGCCCTAGCTCTATTTTAACATTAATTGTAATACTATGATTTTTCATTTGTTGCTTCTTTCCACGGCATTTTGAGCCTTGATAAATCATAATTGACATAAATTAACCTCATATAATTAATGCAGACTTGCTTTTGAAAGTAAATGCATAATTAGAATTTTTATACTAAATACAGATACACATTGTAAGCTCTTTGGAAATGTATTTTAAAATGCATATTGGCAGCAGGGTGGATGTTTGAATTTTACAGATATAAACGCAACCTTTAACTATGAGAAATTACCACAAAGTTTATATATTTGATATATAATTAATAGACACATTTAAAATACTGTACTTGAAAAAAGCTTAATACCTTGAGGGAAAAGGCAGTAAAGGACTGAGCTGTGACTTGGTAGAAAAACTTGAAAAAGAAGAATGAAGGCTCCTGATTCAAGTGGTTCTCTCTACTCTGATAGATTGGCTAAGCCACAGAGCACCGGCCTTGGAGAGTCTGGTTTGATTTTTAAGTCTCTTGTTTATAACGTGGAAGCCTGAGCAAGACACATACCCACCTCAAGCCTTGGTTTCAGTGCTTTTATAAGGGTCAAAAAAATGCCAGCACCCAGAATCATAAGAAAGGATTATCGTCATAATCACTGTATATAATATAGTCCCCCCTTTATCTTAGCTACCAAAAGGTTTCTCAGGATAAAGAAAACTTAAGTCTGGAAAACTGTAGCCATTTATTAAACACTATACAGCAGGTATTGGGCCAAACTCTTTATGTGTATCATCTCATTTGTCCCTTTACCACACCAGTGTTAACCCCATTTTACAGTTCAGGAAATCAAGATCCAAAAAGGGGAGTAACTTGTTTACAGAGTCACCCAGCTGGTAACCAGTGGGTGGACATCTGGGTCAACTCCCTCTTCATGAACATCGGTACCGTTTTACCAGCCCCACTCATCATATGCAAACTCTTCATTCGTTATTAAGAACAAAATACTCAGTGCATTTAAACCTAGAAAGAATCCAGTCTATTCGAGGCATAGTCGGTCCCCTTGCTAAGCTACCACCCCCAGCAACGAGCAGGGTGGCCCAGACGGAGTCACCATCCCACTGGCTAGGCTCCGAGCCTCAGGGGTGGGAGTTCTCCTTGTTCACTGCAGAGTCCCCTGACAGATGGCAATGCTCGTTGGGTAAATATGTCATGTTACAGCCGAATTCCTGGAAAACATGCACCATTGAAGAAAAATTCCTCTCTGGCTAGTCTTCATATTACATATTACATATTACATATAGAAGAAGTGAAGTCCGGATGATGAGATGGAGCAGAGTGTACTAGGCCCCCCCTCCCCCACCCCCACCCCCACCCCCCGCTGGCCCGGGAGCCTCAGAATGGAGGCATCCAGCAGCCGCCTAGGCTCAGCAGCCCGCATCTCCCACATGAAGACACACCACAGGGAAGGGATCAATGAAGGGCCTCCTCCTCCGGGAGCCAAGGACATGGGCAAGAGAAGGAGCAATGAGAGAAGCCATTTGTCTTCCCCGTCCTAAGTGACCGGTGCTGCAATGGACTCTGTGCCCTGGGACACGCAAGGGAAAAAATGTTAATTGCAGAGCCCAGATGCCAAAGTGAAGAAGGAATCGAGTACTTCCAGCCGCCACATCTGGCTTTTTGGCCAGCTTTCCACTGTGCCGTGCCGATTCTCCCTGCACCTGCTGCTTAACTGTCTCACTAGTTACCGACGAACTAAATTTTACCCACTTTGACCACACACTGCTCAGAACTTGGATAAACGTGCCACCATTACATCGCTTTTCACGCCGCTGTAAGCCTTTCCATAGAAATCAATATCAAAACACTTTTAGCTGTAGGAGTTTAAAAAAAAAGAAAAAAAGAAATTCTCTATCCTGGACTACTAGCAGCTAAGTACCCTGATCACGTACACATTAATGATTTTGAAAATCGAGATAAAACTCTATCTTGTCCTAAAGTAAGCACTCTCTTCCTGTAAATGAGCACAGGGTTCAAATGGTTAATCCAGTGGCTGTACAGTTAGGTAGGCCCTTAGGAAATTTAATCTACAAGGAGGCTTCGTTAAAACACTCACCTTTAGCAGAGCTTTTTTGTGCACATCAGAAAAGTGAGATACATTTCATGGCTTTTCCCCTACACATTTTTATGCTGCACCTTTCAGCAAAAGCTTTTACAATGATATTAAACATTAACTCTGTATGGGTTAATCCCAAGACACAGCATCAGCCTTAAGGTTAATAGTCCTTTTAATTAAAGGATAAGTCAGTTATTGAACACAGAAGCTAATCACAAAAGGATTACCACTGAAAATGAACATAGTCTGTGCAATTAGTCTGATAATTAAGACTTAAGTACTGGACAGAGATCAAAGTGCTTGTAATATGCAATAAAGTTCCTAGAGTTGTAAGGATATTCAAAATGTTAGCTTGTGCTTTATTGCACCTTCCATTTATGGTGGACCCATGATAGCAGCAAACACATTTCCCCTGTGGATGTCAGCATGGGTAACTGCAACAGCTGTTACTACATAAGCCTGGTGTTTCTCACAATATGATTACTCTGTCAACGACGGCTGTAAAAGGTGGCATCTGCATTCATCAAACAGAGTTATCAATAAATGTAAAACCATACAACAATTAGAGATCTCAAAGGAAGAACAAATCCAACCAGAAAAAAAAAATGTCAACCACACTCTTTAATTATGAAGATTGTTAATCAATAAAATGCCTTCATAACTTTTAATTAAAATTTTATTTGAGCTGGATGTTTGGAGAATCTGATTCTTTGTTTTCATTACATTTAACAGTTGCTCTACAAAAATCCTCATGGCATCTGTGAGCGGCAGTCCCTTGGGGGGACACTTTGTATCTGTAATTGCATATTGTCACCTACAGAGGGTGTTAAGAATCCTTGTTAAAAATAAAGGAAATAGTTAGGAGACATCTCACAGTAGCCATTATTATGGAGCAAATTACTAGGTAGAGCAATCCAGAAGCTGTCAAGAAAGGTTAGCAAAAAGGGGTGTGAGGAAATCAACCATTCAGCAATTCATCATGAAATAAAACTAGGTCTAAAATAAAACCGGCAAAAAGGTATTGGTTTTATGAAGTAAAGACATTGCCTCTGTTTATAGCAATGAATAAAGATTATAAGAGGCTACTGATGAAGAATGAAAAGATGAAATGATAAGAGACAAGTTCTTTAATCACACTGATACTCAGGCAAGATATAAAGAGAACAAGTTAGAATTCCAAAGCTTTGTGCTGTTTACTTTATCTTTAATTTGCGTTCATATTAAGATTCTGTGTCATTTATGTATCACCGGCCCCAGAAGTTGCCTGGTCAATTCCCATACCTTCATGTCAGTCACTTCAAGCTGAATATAGGCCCCACTATGAATGTTTTTAAATGGTCTCTTTTTTTATTTATAAGAAAAGAAAATTGATCTTGAAGTTTTTTTCTCAGTTGAGTTTCCACTAGGATCTCATTGGCCCCTCAGTTCTGACTTCTATAAATAAATGAGGTTGACTACTGCTTATTCCATTGCTGAAATCATTAGCAATCTTTCCTTTCACACCTTGGAATGCTGATAGGATATAGAGTTCGGTGCTCAGAGGTTCACTCTGGGCTTTCCTTCCTTAATCTCAGCTTCGTTTCCTGGATTCCCGTATGAGTAAGAATGATTGTGAACCACAGCCAACCAATTCAACCCAGCGCCCTAGATGGCTGCCATCTCTAATTCAGAGATCAAAGCAGATAGAATGCACCTCTGTAGGGGCCAAGAGCAGCCTGCCCCAAAATGGGCCACTTTGGCCAGAAGATTATTTTGAGTTAAAAGCAATCAAAACTCAGCAGATTTAGGGAAAGCTCTTTACCTCCCCCACACCTGCCTAAATATACATTAGAAAAGACAGCCTGGCCCAAGAAGAGAGCTCTTCAAAGAGATTCCTTTATACCTATGAAGCTGATCATTACAACAGGGCAACCTTTGTTTTCCAAACATCTCCTCTCACCTTCCTGCTAATGGCCTTCCTCCCCTTTATATCTCCAGACCCCTACCTCTCTTCTGAGCTCAGGATGATGACCTATATACCTCATTTTGCTTGTCTTTGGAGATTCATGTCTGTATGGATTTCCCATACACAGGAGATTAAATTTTATTTTCTCCTGTCAATCTATCTCAGGTAAATTTAATTCTAGGTCCAGATAGAAGAATCTTGGACAGAGAAAATTTTCTTCCTCCCCAATATCTCCATGTCTTTCTTCTCTCAGAAAAAGTTTAAGTGTAATCATCAGAGCACTGCTTGAAAGATTAACCAGGGAAGGTTGGTTGTGACCAACAGGTCCCCAGCCCAACTTTGGTTCCAGCCATTGAAAAGAAAAAACTTATAACTGGGGCGCAGGGGGGCAAGAGCACCTGGCCCCAGAGATCCCAGCCAGACCAAAATCAGCCACGTACTGCTGACAAAATTGAAAGGCAGGGAGATGAGTGAGTGGTGAAAGGAATTTATTTTAGCAAGACCAGCACCAGGGAGACAGACTAACATCTAAAAGGCTATCTCCAAAGTTTAAAGAAACTTCTAGGTTTGTATAACGAAAATGGGAGGAGCACCTGGGTGGCTCAGTCAGTTAAGCATCTGCCTTCAGGTCAGGTCACTATCTCAGGGTCCTGGGATTGAGCCCCTGCTCTCTGCTCAGCGGGGATCCTGCTTCTCCCTCTCTCTCTGCCCCTTGCCCCAGCTTGTGTGCTCTCTCTCTCTTTCTCTCTCTCTCTCTCTCTCTCACTGTCTGTATCTAATAAATAAATCTTTAAAAAAAAAAATGTGAGACATAGATTTGTGAGTATGTGCAGGTGGCCAGCAAAGGTCAGCTCGGTCATTGTCTTGGGGTCAATCACATTGGGTCTTCCTAGTGACCTTATTGCTTGAGGGTAGTTTTGGTTCCCATTGGGAAGCTTTGGCTGCAGGGCCTTTTGCCTGAGTTAAGAGATAAGCTGGAAAGAAGAACCTAATGACTTAGAAAGTACAGACTGAGGTCATGAGGGAGGTAGTTGAAGTCCTCTCTCACTATGATTACACTCATCATGAAATCAGAGTCACATCTTAGAGAAAGAAGAGGAAAATAATAGTACTTCATACTTAAATAATGCTTACCAGATGTCAGACACTGTTCTGAGTCTTTATAGATATTAACTCACTTAATCCTCACAAAAACCCTAGGAAAGCAATTATTATTATCACACCAAGAGGTTAGGTCACTCGCCCATGTCACCTAGCACATAACTGATGGAGCTGGAACTATGAATCCAGCTGTCTGGCTTTAGAGTCTATGTCCTTAATCTCTGTCTATACTGCTTTTTTAAAAAACAGCACTTAAAATGGGTGACGGGCACTGGGTGTTATTCTGTATGTTAGTAAATTGAACACCAATAAAAAAAAAAATAAATAAAAAAAAAAAAGCACTTAAAAAATAAAAATCAATAAAAAACAATAAATAATTTAAATTTTGTTTAAATTACCAAAATGTTCAAAAAATAAATACAAAAGAAAACAGCTCTGACTGGTCATCTGCTTTCAAGCTTATGGCTAATGTTTTATTTCTGTGTGCACAATTCTGCAATGTGAATTTTACAGATGAGGAAATTAAGACTCAAAGAGGAGAACTAAACCTGCCCAAAGTCACACAGTAAGCAATAATGTCCGGATTCAAGTTCAGTTCAGTTAGACTCTAAAAATCCATATTACTTTCCATGTTGTTGGAGTAGGATAATCACTGGATTTTAATTCTTCAAACATTCAATGATGAACAGGAGAGAGGGCTAGGGTGCCTTGCTGGCAAGAGCATGAGACTCTTGATCCTGAACTAGTGAGTTCGATCCCCATGTTGAGTGTAGAGCTTACTTTTAAAAAAGAAAGAAAGGGAAAAAAGGAAAAAAGTTTTTTTAGATGAGTAAGCTTTAAAGACACCTGGGTGGCTCAGTCCGTAAAGCATCTGACTCTTGGTTTCTGCTCAGGTCATGATCTGAGTCGAGAGATGGAGCCCCACATCCAGCTCCACACTCAGCCCAGAGTCTGCTTCAAATTCTCACTCCCTCTCCCTCTACCCCTCCCACCCATGCTCTCTCTCTCTCTCTCTCTCTCTCTCTCTCTCTCTCAATAAACAAATAAATCTTTAGGGGAGGAAAAATAAAGATGTTCCCCAGGGCAGGAAGGATTGCCTTCAACCCTGACAGAAGGCCGTGTTTCCACCGTTCAGGGATGAATATTAGGGTGTAGCATTCATGGTGACATGTGCTCCTCCCTACCAGATTAGTAAAACAAAACAGGCAAGAAACAGGGATTTGCAAACAAGCAACCCAGGATGGGGAGGAGGCAGTGGGGGCAGGTGGGGAAGGCTGATGAAGTGAGAAAATCAGGGTCTGCTGCACATCCGTAAAACCACAATACCTGTTCCCTCTCTCTCAAAGCTTGGAGATAGTCCCTCCACACTCTCCCTAAACAACGGTCTCAGTAAGCATTTTCAACCTGACCGTGACTGCACTTCCCCATCTTTTTCTCCTGTAGCATTTTATTTTTTTCCTGTTTTTTACTCCTGTTATTCTCAGGCGTTAGATTTTCTTTTCCCCATCATGTAGTCCACACTCTGGGCTGGGCAGCGACTTTGTGTAAGTTCACGAAAATGTGAGTTTCAGGGTTCACAGTAGGACCCTTGTTTTCTTTCCCAATGCTTAGCATGGCCGAGTGTGTCCTAGGCAGCAGTCAGAAACATCAATGGAAATGATACGTGTTTATGAAAAATGCTTTGGGCATACTTTGAATTTTGTTCATACCTATAAACAAAGCAGGGAGATACCCGGCACAAGTAATTTTAACCACTTAATCTCACCCATTGCATATAAATAGTAGTCATATTTGAACACCAAAGAGATGTTTCAAACCTTAAATGATATGTAAAAAGCACTGCAGACCCCCGAGTGTTATTTAATTTCTACATTTTGAGATGATTGAAAATGAACATGATTGAAATATGAAAGTCGTATTTTTTAAAACTTTCATTTTGCAAAGGTTAATTGACAAGCAGTTTGAGCAGAGGGAATGAGCTGCAAGTAAGTTTCCAATTACCAGAACTGGGACATGGACTTGGGAGAATGTATGAAATATATAAATCTTGAAATGCTAACAGAACATCCATTTACTGGGCTGAGGAACGAGCAGCATAGATTTGAAGACATTATGGCTCACTTTATAAAGCTATAACTATCTATATAAAGATAAAATAAAATAAATATCTTGATTTTAATGTCAGAAAGAAATTCTTTAAAAATTTTCCATAGGAACCATCAATGACTAGTAAAACAAGACTCTTTTTTCTATTAATGAAAACATTTGGGTACAGTAGCATGCGTGTGAATCTCTATATATTCATATATAGACACAGATATGTAAATTCACTGCCAAATAGATTAGCAAAATGCTAGTAGTGTGGCAATCTGGGGGAGAGTCTATCTTGTTGCAATTTTTAAATTTCTCAATCCATCAGTTAAATGTCGATTCAGGGCACAGACTCATATTTCCTTGTCAAATAAATTATGTCTTACATCAAAGACCACACAGATTCCTACTTAACAAAACAGGAGAATGTCTGAATAGACCATAAATGTGAAATATGAAAGAGAGCAAAATGAGACAGCCAATAAAATAAAAGATTTGTTAGTCAGCTAAAAACTATCTACAAAATGGTACTACCGACAATCAGAACTGGTGATTAAAGAAATATTCTTTAAAACTGATGCTAATTTTTTTTCCATGAGAAATGAGTTCTTGTGATAATGCAAAATGGTAAAATTGCTATGCATAAAAAGTTTTTAATTAGATAGCAAAGACTGTGACGGTGCATGTATCTTTTCTGCGCGGAAATTGAAACACCATGTACACATAACAGGAGAAAAGACCAAGAAATGTGCCAGGTCTTTAAGAAATAAGCCAGGTACTAAATTATTATATAGTTGTAAACTCATGCGTCAATAATATTTATCAACTTGACATTATTCCCTTTCAAAGTAATTTATAGCAATTAATTCTTATTTATAGATATGCTTTCTACTCTGGTTTCCACCCTCACCCCCAAAAGATGGTGTTGAAAAACCTGTTCCCGGGATCCCTGGGTGGCGCAGCGGTTTGGCGCCTGCCTTTGGCCCAGGGCGCGATCCTGGAGACCCCGGATCGAATCCCACGTCGGGCTCCCGGTGCATGGAGCCTGCTTCTCCCTCTGCCTGTGTCTCTGCCTCTCTCTCTTTCTCTCTCTGTGACTATCATAAATAAATAAAAATTAAAAATTAAAAAAAAAAAAAAAAAGAAAAACCTGTTCCCATCTAGGAGCCACTACTAAAGATGTTATTTGGTGCAGTGATTTTGGTAAACTAAATTGTCAGCAGTTCTTAGGTTGGAACTACCTTGAAATTCGACAGACTGTAATGAATTCTAAGATAAATACATTATTTTTAACTTTTCTTTAAAAGGACTTCACTACGATACTGAATTTCTTAGATAAGCCTGACTTCCAAAGGATTTCAGAGGATTTGGCTTAACAGTAAAATGAGGTAATGCAAAGAAAGTGCTTGGCACAGTACCTAGCACGTGGGAAGCGCTCAAGGAAGTAGGAGCTCTATATAATTGAATGGACTCGATACATATTTCCAAGAAATTAGAGTCTTTTTTGTTCAGGGCTCCATCATGTATGGGTTCGCGTGCTAGAGAAAACCCATACATGGGTTTAATTTCTTAAAGTCCTGGAGGCTGGAAGTCAAAGATCTAGGTGTTAGCAAGATTCGTTTCTCCTGAGGCCTCCGTGTGCTTGGATCGTAGGTGTCCTCACATCATCTTTCCTCTTCGCACTGGCATCCCTGGTGTCTCTGTGTGGTCTTCTCTCTTGTAAGGACATTAGTCAGGTTGAATTGGGACTGATGCTAAGAGCCTCATTTTAACTTAATTGCCACTTTAAAGGCACTATCTCCAAATGCAGTCATATTCTGAGGCCCCTGAGGGTTAGGGGTTCAAGGTATGAATTTGTAGAGGATGCAGTTCAGTCCATAACAACACAATAAGATGAAGTATAAGCACCTCCCAACACTGGAGGAGCTGTTGGGATCCAAAGTGTCCAGAGGATGGGAAATCTAATAAGCAAGTATGGAGCAGAACGGCTGGGGAGGGTGGTGGCCCAGCACCTGCTCTGCACCTTCTTCTTGCCCTGGTACCATTTGCCTCCTCTCCTGCACCAGCGTCTGTGCAGCTTTGCATTTCTTCTACATCAACATCAAAGCATCTGAGCCCTGAGTCAGATGTTGGTTTCCTTAAATTAATACTTGATGAAAATGAGTAAAAGGCTTAGTCTTTGAGGAACCTCCTCCCCCTACCAGAGAGCCTAGTTCTGCCTAGAGAAGCTCTGGTTAATTGAATAGGGGCTAAGGGGGTGAGTAGGGAAGATCCCCCACCACGGTTTAAACCACCTGCTCAGGATTCTTTATTGTCCCCCACTTGCTTCCTTACCTTTTTTTTTGCAGGTGACTCTGTGCTCCCTGGATGAAGAAAAACCAAGTTATGGGGTGAAGAGGGGGTGGTTATTCCAAATAAGGACTGGGGGGCAGTGAGACAGCCAGTGGGGAAGTGAAAAGGAAAAGGGGAGGTCAGGGAGTGCCCTCTATTTAAAGGGACCTGAAGAAACTTGAAAAACAGAGACTGGTCTTAGCACAAGCAGTGTTCTTTTATCCTTATTGTTTCATCCCATGCAAATGATAACTGCAATTTATGAGACCCTATTAATGTGCTATTCAGGAAAGAGTCTTCTTTCCTTCACAGGATGTTAGCATGAAGAAACAGTGTCATGGCATAAAATCATTTCCATAGAATATGTAATTAGCTAGAGCGGAACCTTAAGGGAAGGGAGGAAAGAGACCTCTCTTCCCTGTTTCCCTTCTCTCCAAGTTACAGGGAGGAGGGGGCTTGAATCTGAGAGTGTCTGTAATTTAAGCCCTGGAATAATGCCTAGTACAGTGCTCTACACTGTGTTCAATAAATAGATGTTGTCAACTGACAACCCCATTGTAGAGGAACATTTGTTTCTTTAGCCAAATTCACTGTATCTGCAGAGTTCCATTGTTCTTTGGGGCTCTCTCTTCCTTAAAATGATGGATTGCCAAGTAATAAAAATGTTTTCACCTTTATCTCCTCTACTCTCACCCCCTTTACTTCTTTTATTGCCAGGCTCCGTGTCAGGTGATCCGTCCACCCATCTCTCATTGGCTTCCTGGTACCCAGCAGCTCAGAGCCATTCTGGTTTTAAAATTTTGGCAAATTTTTCATTATAATTGTTGAGGTTTGTCGATTAGGGGAAATGTGGATTGTGTTTTAATTGTTCAGAAATAATAGCATTCTGACTGGCATGAGCCAGGAAAGTCTCCCCTGAGCAAAGACGCCCTAGCTGTGAAAAATTAAGAGGCAAACTAAGCCATAAAACCAGGAAGCTGAGAGGGGTAGAGCAGCCTAACACCAAGGGGTTACCATCTTTTTTTCCTAAATCGAAAGAGGTTATTTAGTCTTTTAAAACACTTTAGAAAATTAATGGTTTGGGTAAATAATGTTTTTATCCAAAAAGAAAATGAGTGGTTTCCTCTTATCTCTCTATATACTATCAATTATCCTGGAGCTCTCTGTGACCCACATTTCTCTCCATCTACCAGTCAGAACCTAAATTCCATGCAACACCTGAGGAAAAGGCACTCACCCAAAGAATCACAAGTTGACATTTGTCTTCTCTGTATAATCACAGGTAGTGTGAATATGTTTCAAGCTAGAACCAGAGAGATACTGCACAGAAAGTTTTTTGAAGAACTTTGCAGCTCAGAATCTAATTTAATTAATGAAATGGGACCTATGTGATCATGGGATAAATATACCACATCTTCTTTATTCATTCACCTACAGCTGGACACCTAGATTGCTCTCTTATCTTGGTTATTGTAAATACTCGTAGGAGTGCCGGCCGCACTGGCTCCATCTTGCCCTTCCACCTTGTTCATTGCCCCAGCAGTGACCTCCCTCAGGGCTATGGGTTCCAGGCCCCACGGAGGTTAATGTGTGCCCTGATGGGGATGTAGAGGACTTCTTCTGATCATCCTTAAAGTGGTGCACAGAAGGTACCAGTTTAGATAACTAGTCAAGATGACCGGCACACAGAAGGGTCTACTTCAGATAAGTAGTAGAGATCCTCTGGCCCACACATGGCACCACCTTCGATAACTACCCTGTGACCTCACTACCATGCGCCTCACTTCATAAAACCTGAGGATTGAGGTCCAGACTGGGTGGAGAAAGGCTCAGAGAAGAGCTGCAGGAGAATGGTCCTCACATGCCTGGATTATCACCGGATGCTTCTTGTCGGTAAGTTACACAGAATAAAACTGTGTAAACAGTGTGGAGTGGCTTGCTCCATTCTTCACTCTAAAGTGCCTTCTTAGTCTGGAGACTTTACTGACCCTTCACCACCTTCTAATAATAATGGTGCAATTAACATAGGGGTACATATATCTTTTCAAATTAGTGTCTTTGTTTCCTTCAGGTAATTCCCAAAAGTAGATTACTGGATCATATGGTATTTCTATTTTTAAGTTTTTTTAAGTTTTTTTTGAAGAACCTCCACACTGTTTTCCAAAGTGGCCACAGCAATTTATATTCCCACCAACAGTGCACAAGTGTTCCCTTTTCTCCACATCCTTACCAAAACCTGTTACTTCTTGTCTTTTTTATTTTAGCCATTCTGACAGTTGTGAAGGACGATGTGTTGATTTGTATTTCCCTAATGATGAGTGACATTGAGCATCTTTTCATATATCTGTTAGCCATCTCTGTGTCTTGTTTGGGAAAATGTCTTTTCAGATCCTCTACCCATTTTTTTTTTAAGATTTTATTTATTTATTCATGAGAGACACAGAGAGAGGCAGAGACACAGGCAGAGGGAGCCTGACGTGGGACTCCATCTGGGGTCTCCAGGATCACGCCCCGGGCTGAAGGCAGCGGCGCTAAACCGCTGAGCCACCGGGGCTGCCCCCTCTACCCATTTTTAAATCAGATTTTCTTTGTGCGTGTGGTGTTTAGTTGTATGAGTTTTTATATATTTTGGATATTAACCCCTTTTCAGAAGTATTTGCAAATATCTTCTCCCATTTAGTAGGCTGCCTTTTTGTTTTATTGATGGTTTCCTTCGCCGTGCAAGTCTTTTTGGTTTGATGTAGAGCCATTATTTATTTTTGTTCTTGTTTCTCTTGCCTGGAAGATAAATTTCCAAAAATAATATTGCTAAGGTTGATGTTCAACATATTACTGTCTATGTTTTCTTTTAAGAGTTTTATAGTTTCACATCTCACATTTAGGTCTTTAATTCATTTTGAGTTTGTTTTTGTGGATGGTGTATGAAAGTGGTTGGATTTCGTTCCTTTGCACGTAGCAGTCTGGTTTTCCTAATTTATTGAAGAGACTATCTTTTCCCCATTGTATGTTCTTGCCTCCCTTGTCATGGATTAACTGATGGTATAAGTATGGGTTTGCTTCTGGGCTCTATATTTTGTTTCATCGATTTATGTGTCTATTTCTGTGCCAATACCATACTGTTTGATCACCATAGCTTTGTATGATAGTTTGAAATCTGGGATTATGATACCTCCAGCTTTGTTCTTAAGATTGCTTTGGCTGTTCATGATCTTTGATGGTCCCATAAAATTTTAGTATTATTCTAGTTCTGTGGGGATTGCATTGAATCTGTAGATTGCTTTGGGTAGTCTGGACATTTTAACAATATTAATTTTTCCAATCCATGAGCATAGTATATTTCTCCATTTTTTTCATATTGTCTTCGGTTACTTTCATCAATGTCTTACAGTTTTCAGAGTCCATGTCTTTCACCTCCTTAGTTAAATTTATTCCTGGGCATTTTATTCTTTTTGATACAATTGTACATAGAATTGTTTCTTTAATTATTTTGTTTGCTAGTTTGTTGTTTAGTGTATAGAAACACAACAGATTTCTGTATGTTAATCTTGTATCTTGAAACTGTACTGAATTAATTTATTCTAATATATTTTGGGTGATATCTTTAGGGTTTTCTATGTGTAATATCACGTCATCTGCAAATAGTGACTGTTATTTCTTTCTTACCAATTTGGATGCCTTTTCTGTTTGATTGTATTGCTATGGCTAGGACTTCCAGTACTATGTTGAATAAAAGTAGTGAGAGTGAGGTATCTTTGTCTTGTTCCTGATCTTAGAAAAAAGCTTTGAGCTTTTCTTTTTTCTATTGAATATGCTATAGCTATGGATTAATTATATTAACATTACTTTTTTAACAGTAATTCTACATTAAGTAAATGAAAATTTGGTTACCTTATTTGTAAAAGTATTGAAGCCTATTCTTGGAAACTCATTGGATGTAAAATGTCCTGAAATCAATATGTTATGAATATTTTGGCAGCAAAATTTAAGAATTCAATGTGCAAATTCTTACTTCCTACACCAGTGAGAAGGATTTATAATTTTATCTGACTAAAAAACAAGGTGATAAGTGATCCCTCTGGAGGATGAGGCAGCACATAAATAAAACAAAATAAATAGGTTATGAAGACTTCTAAAGAAATTTTAATTTAATAAAATAAGGTTTCAACTTTTTCCCTTTACAAATATTTAGTAAGAAATATGACTTGTGTGTCTTTTATTTCTAACAATTTATCTGCAAACTTTTTAGCATTACTTACAAAGAAAACCCACAAAAGAAGAAACTAAGTGGCTGACATTACATTGTCTTGGCAGTTATCTCTGATAAAGTGTTTAAGTGAGCTAAGCTACTATTTATTTTGAAAGCTTCAGTAAACACCTATCTTTGAAAAACTGAAAGCTTCAGGGAACACACATGTAACTTGAGGTGAGTTACATTTAAAAAGATGGAGAAGAGAGGAGGGCTTGAGTCAAGACCAGTCATCATAGAGTGTGAACTTCAGAACTGCAAGGGCTAGAGGAAATGCCTCTCCTTTTCCTGGGCTCCACCAACCCGGTGCTCACTGACACCTCTGTCCTAGCACACAGCTTGCTAAAGTCCAGCGACCTTTATTCTACTACTAGAGGAGCTCCTTGAGGAGCAGATATCTTATTTCTTCTGTTATACAGCTGTCTAACGTGTCTTTTCAAACACATTCAGTAAACTGTGGGTGAATAAATAACATGGCTCAATACTCTTGTTACAGACAACAAAAAAGAGATCAACAAAAAGACAATGACTTGTGTTAGAGTCACACAGTTGATTAGAATGGTGACTGGTATGGGGCTCCTGGGTGGCTCAGTCAGTTAAGCCTCTGCTTTCAGTTCAGGTCATGTTCCCAGGATCCTGGGATCAAGCCCCACATCTGGCTCTCTCCACAATGGGGAGCATGCTTCTTCCTCTCCATCTGCCACTCCCTCTCCTAGTTCTCTGTTACTTGCTCTCTTTGTCAAGTAAATAAATATTTTTTTAAATATTTTTTTTTAATGGGGACCAGATAAAAACACAGATCTTTCAAAATTCATGCTGTGGAAATCTTAACCAGGAAGTTGAATCAAAAGTAGGCCCAAAGTGCAGAAAATGGGTTGAATGTAGGTTGTGGCTCATGATAACTGATTGATTTATATAGTTTTTTTTTTTTGATTTATATAGTTTTTAATGAAGACATTGCCCTTAATATTATCAACATAATTATCTTACTCCATGGAGATAACTAACATGGAAGTCCAGTGATTTAGAACATGGTGGATTTGAATTCCAGGTGGGACACTAGCTGTGTGGTTTTACTAAATTCCTTGATCTGATCTTCAGATCCATGCTCTCTGTAATATGGATTGGAAAGTAGCTACCTCTTTGTTGTTCCAAGGAACAAACAGATAATACATATTTAAGAGCATAGAGCTCAGGGTGTATCACATGCTTATCAACACAGCAATAATTTGAAGTGCTTTGAAGGGATTCATTAAACCTTTGAATGAATGAATGAATGAATGAATGAACCCTTGAATGAATGAGAAAAAAATGAGAAAAACACTCAAAATTTATTTAAAACCTGTATACCTGGGGCACCTGGGTGGCTCAGTGGTTGAGCGTCTGCCTTTGGCTCAGATCCTGATTCTGGGGTCCTGGGATTAAGTCCCACATTGTGCTCCCCGTGGGCAACCTACTTCTCCCTCTGCCTCTCTCTGTGTGTCTCTCATGAATAAATAAATAAACAAAATCTTTTTTTTATTGGTGTTCAATTTGCCAACATATGGCATATCCCCCAGTGCTCATCCCGTCAAGTGCCCCCCTCAGTGCCCATCACCCACACCCCGTCCCCCCACCCACCTCCCTTTCCACTATCCCTTGTTCTTTTCCCAGTTAGGAGTCTCTCATGTTCTGTCCCCCTCACTGATATTTCCCACTCATTTTCTCTCCTTTTCCCCTTTAATCCCTTTCACTATTTTTTATATTCCCATATGAGTGAAACGTATAATGATGTCCCTCTCCGATTGACTTACTTCACTCAGCATAATACCCTCAAGGTCCATCCACATTGAAGCAAATGGTAGGTATTTGTCGTTTCTAATGGCTCATTAATATCCCATTGTATACATAGACCACATCTTGGCTATTGTGGACATTGCTGCTATAAACATTGGGGTGCAGGTGTTTCAGTTTTTCACTGCATCTGTATCTTTGGGGTAAATCCCCAGCAGTGCAATTACTGGGTCATAGGGTAGCTCTATTTTTAACTCTTTGAGGAACCTCCACAGTTTTCCAGAGTGGCTGCACCAGTTCACATTCCCACCAACAGTGCAAGAGGGTTCCCCTTTCTCCACATCCTCTCCAACATTGTTGTTTCCTGTCTTGTTAATTTTCCCCATTCTCACTGGTGTGAGGTGGTATCTCATTGTGGTTTTGATTTGTATTTCCCTGATGGCAAGTGATGCAGAGCATTTTCTCATGTGCTTGTTGGCCAAAATAAATAAAATCTTAAAAAAAAAAAAAAAAAAAAACATGTAGGGATCCCTGGGTGGCTCAGCGGTTTAGTGCCTGCCTTTGGCCCAGGGCACAATCCTGGAGTCCTGGGATCAAGTCCTACATAGGACTCCTAGCGTGCAGCCTGCTTCTCCCTCCTCCTGTGTCTCTGCTCCTCTCTCTCTCTCTCTCTCTCTCTCTGTCTATCATGAATAAATAAATAAATCTTTTTTAAAAAGTATACCTATTAATATAAATCTTAAAACATAGCTCATGCACATTTATATATTTAAATAACTTCCATAGGTACAGTATATTACAGAAAGGGAAACAGTTCTGGAAAAAAGTACAAAACATTAAGATGGTTGTTTTGGGGTAGAGTAATTTTTATCTGTATTTGCATATATTTTCTACAATAAGCATGAATTAATTGTATAAAATAAATTTATTTTAAAATGTGAATATTTGGTTTTATCTGGCTTCAAATCATATTTAAGTCCTAAGATTACTGTACTTTCACACATGAGCTACTGATAATGTCAAAGTTATTGGGATTTTCCTCCCAAATGCTGCTGAGGTTTTTGTTTTTCATTATTTTTATAGTGATTGATTCTACCTAATACCATGTGTCAGGTACTATTCCAAGTGCTTTATAAATATCAACTTAAGAAACAGCAATAATACCTTATTTGGGGAGAAAAGTAGCTCAGGGTAAAGGCAAGACAGACCTGGATTAAAATCTTTTTAAAGGACAGTCTAAATTCGGTCTTTTAAAACCAGATTAATGAAAAATGCAGGGCAAATACAAAATTCCTGCAAGCTATTCTATTCATATGTGCAGAGTAGCCACAAAAAAAGATCTAGTTAAGTATATTCTGTTAAGAGATTAATAATGATTTTCTAAATAATTTGGACATGGCTTTATAAGGCATTATTTCACAGGATCACCAAAAATTATGTAAACTACATAATAGGCACCTAACATACCCTATTTTTTTCTCTAAACTAAGCTACAAATTGCTGTTCTCTAAGTGAAATTCAAGTACATAATTACAAATGTAATAATAAAGTTGAAAAGTAGTTCTCATTATCTCCCCATCTTACTCTTCTCTGCAAGCACAAGGTCCCCATGAAGCCAGCAGGCAAGACTGGGTAGCTGTGAGGTCACAGAGGGGGCACAGCGGTGGGTAAGCCTCGAGCTGGTAGTCAACATGATATACCTCTAGAATCCGTATAATCACCCTGAATAACACAGGCACATCATGGTAATATATGATGAGCTATCATTCTCCCTTGCTGTTCCTTATGTAGCCGTGATGACCATAACTCAACAACAAATTTGTCATAGAACCTTCAAAGAAGGGGGGGGGGGGAAGAATCAACGAGCTTGCATACGTCTGTTCTGGGAACATATGATTTTGTTCTAATATAAATCCAGATATATTCACAACCGTATTTGCTTCATGTGTAGAAATGGCTACTCTTAAATATCAGTGTTCCAAAGGCACCAAATGTGCCACTGCTGTCACCTCAATGTCAAGCAACAGAAAGGAGGCCTTGCCAGAGGAAGGCTGAAAACCTCTTAGCAACAGGGAGAACCATCATGAGTCTCCCTGAGCTGGGCGCTGGGCGCTGCAGAAAAGCCAGTGGCCGCAGCCCCACCTGGGAGAGGTTAACTGCTTTCCAACCAGCTCCAATATTCATCTAACGCCAGAAGATGATTTCATGTTTGAAGTTTTAAACCCTAAGCATTTGATTGAGGAAACAACAGAGCCAGCCGCCTTTTTTCCTAATGCTCCCTGGGCGGGCGCTGGGAGGAGACCTATGCCGGCAGGGGCCGAGGGCTGCACTGGTAGCTGTTTTCACATGGAAAAGAAGGCAGCAGAGAATTATAAAACCACCTCATCCTGGCAGTAAAACAAAGGAGCTCTTCCAATGCCATATGAAAAAGCAGAAGGCCTGAGAGGATTTTTCTGAAATTTCTTTAGAAATCTCATGGACACCTGCTAGAAGATGTGTCAAAGTTCAAAGATCTCTGAGTCTGCAGAAGGGAGGGGCTCTGAAAGAAAACAACACTGATAAATAGAAAGAAAGCTGAATGGGTGTTTAGAATTCACCATACCTGATACCGACCCCTGTCATCCCATTACTGACGAGGGAACAGAGGTCCAGGGGCACCTGAGTGGCTCATTCGGTTAAGTGTCTGCCTTTGGCTCAGATAATAATTCTGGGGTCCTGGGATCAAGCCCCACATTGGGCTCGCTCAGCAGAGAGTCTGCTTTTCTTCCTCTGCCCCTCCCCCTGCTTGTGCTCTGTCTCTGTCTCTCAAATAAAATCGTTAAAAAAAAAAAAAGAAAGAAAGAAAGAAAAGGAAACAGAGGTCCAGAAGAAGGACAGTGAGCTTTGGGCTGAGCCAGGATTAGGGACCTACTGGGCTTCTGTTGTAGCTTCCAGGACTCAACCTACAGACTCCTCCCTCAGTGTTGTACAATGGGCTGCATTACAATAGGGAAGGAACTGGAAGCCACTGGAAGTTTGAGCAAAGAAATGACCTGGTCCTCTCTGTGTTTTAGAAGACTGATTGGGTAGTCCCTATGTAAACTGGATTAAAAAATCAGCATTAGTACAGTATCACCTTAGTCCAGGTAGATGGGAACAGGAACCGAGGGAATAAGGTGGAAGGGGCAAGGTGTACATGCTCTTTTAAACCTGCCTGTCTTCAGACCACAGGAAACCAGAACCAGTCATAGGCCCGGTCCCTGACATAGTGCCTCGTGCTTTATAGAAGGGACACTGTGGCTGCTGTGAAATGAACAGGTGAATCAAAGAGGTAGAAAAGACAGGAATCGCTGACTGACTGGATAAAAGGAAGGAAGAGAGTCAAAGATTACCTCTAAATTTGTGGGTTCCATAGCTAAGAGAATGTTATGGAAGTGGGAGGAGAAATTGGTAACAGGAGCATCAGGGAGAAAATGGAGTATTGGGGTCACCCAAGGTGGACCTGGACAGCGCTTCTTGAACTGCTGACCTAGAAGTGATTGGTGAAGCCCTAGGATAGATGAGAGTGCCCTGGAATGACAGAAGCAGACAAGGGCTGAAGCTGTCCGGGGGTCAATCTGCACCTACAGGGTGACCCAGCTGTGGTTTTTAAGACTCCTTGTTCTCCACACATGGTTGATAGAACAATGGTGTTGGCCACTGGCAAAAACAAGAGAATCTATCTTCAGACCTGAACTCAACATCCATGTGAGATCTTCAAACAAGAAGACCCAAATGTGTGCTTATGGTACAATCAAAAAAAAATTCAGCTTGAACTTTGAGCTTGTCCAGAAGTTTACAATCAAAAAAACCTTAAAAAGTTTCTATTTTAGAATTTGTAGGGGCTCCTGGGTGGCTCAGTTGGTTAAGTGTCTGCCTTCAGCTCAGGTTATAATCTCAGGGTCCTGGGAATTGAGCCCCACGTGGGGCTCCCCACTCAGCAGGGAGTCTGCTTCTCCCTCTCCCTCTGCCACCCCCCCCTCATGCTCTCTCTCTCTCAGATAAATAAGATCTTTAGAAAAAAATTGTATAAATTTTTAGTCTCATGGTGAAGAAATGTTTAAATTTTGGAATATATGCCAGATTCAGGGGACGAGGGAACATGATAATCTTCTCAATGATTGGACCGGGTGGCAGATGGGCCTTGACACCCCACTCCCCGCCACCCCACACACACATGCACCTCTAGGAATAGCTGTACGTATGCATTCTCTCTGGGAAGCCGTGGGGTGTAGTCACCTACACATGCACGCTGTGCCTGCTGTGGCCTCAATAGTCTCTTCAGGGGTACCCTACAGCTTTTCTGCAACTTCCATCCACCTGCCTAATGAAACAGAGGCCAGACTTTTGAAATGGGCCTTTTATAATCGTGGTTATTACTTTCTAAGGTAGTTAAATCCTAGAACCATAAATATCAAAATTCAAAGACTGTTATATTTGAACACAGCCTTAGAAATGAGCTAGTTAAATCCCCTTGAGGAAACAGAACCAAGTCTGATCTTCCCTCTAAGGACAGAAGGGCTAGGTTTTTAGCCACAGCTGACATTCTAGGATCTGAGGCTGAAAGTGAGGTTAAGTATGGACCTGGTCCTCCTGCTGGAGAATGTGCAGTCAAGAGGATGGCATGGGGCAAAGGAGCTTGAGAACCACACTCTCACTGTTGTCAGACATGAGAGCAAAGTTTCCAAATAGGAGCTGGGTCCTGGAGAAGGAGAGAGGGTAACTGGACAGTCAGTGAGGTACGGGGAGGTAAGGATAGTGCTTACAGACTCTTGTGGGTGAGGCCTTCTCCTCACATTAACCTGGGTCTGCCATGAGGACTGTCCTTTGAAGATAGATTTCCCCAACACCCTTATGGTCCTAGAGCTAATTCCCATCACTGGTGGAAATAAGAGTTTTAGCATAAAGAGGGAAGAATACAGTAAGATCACAAGTATTAGTTAAGCATATGGAACTATGTAATTATCATGAAGAATAGTATATTTATTTGCCAAAAAGAAAGTTGAATGTATCAACTTGTACAGGATATATAAAGGTACCTAGCTCTCTTTTTTTCTATTTGCTCACTGACCTCTCTATCCACCTATGTTTAAAAAAAAGTATTCATGTATTCATTAGTTCACTATTTACTCAACAAATATGTATTGTTTGCCTAATGTGTGATGGACACTAGGTATACATATATTTTCACAAAATTACCTGGAGTTTTTGAAGAATAATATCAATCTACTAGCATAAATTCAGCCCATGGGACTCCTGGGTGGCTCAGTGGTTGAGCCTCTGCCTTTGGCTCAGGTCGTGATCCTGGGTCCTGAGATCGAGTCCTGCATCGGGCTCCACACGGGGAGCCTGCTTCTCCCTCTGCCTGTGTCTCTGCTTCTCTTTCTGTGTATCTCTCATGAATAAATAAATAAAATCTTTTAAAAACTAAGTGAATAAATTTAGCACATTCCAGCATTTACCCTTTCTAAAAGCAGCTCTACTTTCATGGGAGAGGAGTCACTTCCCCTGAGCTGAGAGTATCTGTTCTTTGGGGGGGAAAGCCCAAAATAAAAAGCCTTCCATTGCTATATCACAGGCATTTCCTGGATAGTCTTCCTTCAAGTAAGCAACAATTTCTAATCTGCCCCTTAGGAATATTCAAAAATAGTCCCCCCCAGCTTATCCTTGCTGCCCACAGCAGTTGTTCGTAATATCTCTATTTTTGCTGTTCAGTTTGCTTGCATTTTGACATTATTCAGGGTTTACACTGTTAAATCTTCCCAGCCTTTATCCATACCAACTTCTTTCAACACTTAGCTAACCTGTGGATGGTGATGGGACATTAACTTATTCTCCACATGATCTCTACTACGGTGAACAGCCAGTATTTTCTGCAAAAGGCATTTTCTCCAAACTGAAAGGAGAAGAAAGCTAGCTCCAGCTTCCTGTGGGCCAAGTCCCCACGGAATTCTGGGAGGGAGAAAAAGGTTAATTGTGAACAGGTTCATGCATGTGTCACTTACAGCTCACCACTGGATCCCTTCAGTCTCACACCCTTTCAGCAGTAGCTTTAACACACTGAGACCAGACAGGAGTTTTTATTGCTCTCTTCAATAAGACACAGGGTGAGTTTAAAGAAGGCAATCTTTAAGATTTATCCCTGTGTTCTGGAATAAACGTTCAGTAATTCCTTTAATCCATGTTGCCATCTCCCCTGGTCTTTTGCTTCACTTTGGTCTTTTAACATCTCACCTTACTTTAATAGCAATTATCCGAATCCATATACTAATTCAATGTAACAAGAACGCTAGTAGCATGAACTTTGTATGGGCAAGGCAAGGTACTGGACCAGGCATTTATATTACACTTCATAATGATAATTGGATAGATTTTTTTTCATAAGGAATTAGAGTCTTATAACATCCCTTAACACTTGTTGAAGCACTAGGCATGAACTTGCAAATGTATGCTAGAAATAACATAAACTTAGTGAACAGGATCTGTAGAGGTAAAAGCCAGATTTTAAATAGAAGTATTTGGTCCCAAACTTCTTTATGTTTTTATCTATCCATCCATCTACCCATCTATCTCCACAGCAGTGTATATCTGTACATATATGCTTAAATATGCTTAGCTTTTTTCTGAGAATTGTCATTGATTTTTCTACTTCAAAAGGCACTACACATGGTCCATTTCCAGGACATTTTGGATTAGGGCAACAACATAACATTTCTTGAAATTTTACAAAATCTTTTATACCTATCCTCTTTTGAGATAAGTGTAAAAGAAATCTGAACATTTTGATACCTGAAAACAATGTGACTCTCTACCATCCTCAAAGTAAGTCGACAGAATCATTAGTCCTTATTTAAAAGCTTATCCAAAACCTAGGACCTCTACACATCATGTGATTCATTCTACATCTGAAGTAATAGCCATCTTTAAAATCATACACTTAGTATAATTTTGCAGCTTGAAGGCTTTTTAGCAATCCATTAGTTCATTATTTCTGAAAATTCCCTCCAAAAAAAAATTCATGTACTTCAACTTGTTAATAGGTGTTTAGGGAAATGGTTTCTGTATTCAAATAAAGTTTGAAATGTCCTCTCTGGAGGCTCACAGAGCATGTTAGCATATTAAAGGCCTGGCGGACTTTTGTTTAAAAAAAAAAAAAAAACCTACTGATGGAAGGGGGTGGGGCTTTCATATTTTATTCTCTATATATTTATTACCTTATATAAAAATATATGGCATGCTAACTGAAAAAGAAGTGAAGATCTAGATCTCAGAGGAAGTGGAGAAAGAGAAGAGAAATAGGGAAAGAGAGATCCCTGGGTGGCGCAGTGGTTTGGCGCCTTTGGCCCAGGGCGCGATCCTGGAGACCGGGGATCGAATCCCACGTCGGGCTCCCGGTGCATGGAGCCTGCTTCTCCCTCTGCCTGTGTCTCTGCCTCTCTCTCTCTCTCTGTGACTATCATAAATTAAAAAATTAAAAAAAGAAAGAAATAGGGAAAGATTTGATCCAGTCCCGGTAGAGGACTGGCATTTAAGGATTAAGAGATATGTCTGAAGAGCTCTGGTATAAAGTTTTATAATGCGAGGTGCTGTATATCCCTTGCTGGTGTCCTTAAGAATCACATTATTGGGGCACCTGGGTGGCTCAATGGTTGAGCACCTGCCTTTGTCTCAGGTCATGATCCCCGGGTCCTGGGATCCAGTCCCACATCGGGCTCCCTGCAGGGAGCCTGCTTCTCCCTCTGCCTATGTCTCTGCCTCTCTCTGTGTCTCTCATGAATAAATAAACAAAATCTTTAAAAAGAAGAAGAATCGCATTACTTGTCAGAGCAAGAGAATGAAGGAAGGAAAGGAAAGAGGGAGGGTGAGAAGAAGGAAGGGAAGGAGAAGAGGCAGGATAGAAGGATAGAGAAAGAGAGAAAGGAACTGTTTAACTTTGTAAAACCTTGTGTTTCCAAAACTGATCTGACTATAGAACTCTTTATGCAAAGAGTATCCATGAACGTTAGTGATGTGCCGGCAAATGTTTAACGACTTTTGGGAAAGGGAGGGGCCTGATTTGTAGCATTTACCTGTTTCCATGGTGTAAATTCTCACCATGGTCAATTTCAAGCTGCCAACATGGCATCCACCATTTCCCAAGCTTTGGGCCCCAGCATGGGACACTAGTGTTCCTTGGGACAGAGTTTGGAAATGCTGAGTTGGTGTACCTTCTTTCCTTCCCCATCCTCTCGCCTATAAATGTATGCCTTAAAGATGAGCAGGGTAAAGCCTAGAGAGGTTATATGACTGTCGAAATTACACAGCTAATCATTTTTATTGGTATCTAAACTCTAATTTCTATACTCAGTGATGATTCCATGCTAGCTACGTAAAATTTTAACTATGTAAACAGGAAGTGCAGTACCATAGAGCCCAGTGAGAAGGAAGATCCTTGCCTCAGAGATAGGACTTAAAAGTTTTCTGGGGCTCAGCTCCTCTGCTTGTTAGATCGTATAATTTGGATAATAGGTGTGTATTACCAATACTTCCTAATTGTAATAAAACATGCAGGCTCATTTCTTCATAAATATTTTGAAATCTTTAGTCAAAAGAGGCTGTATAACCATTTAAATGTTATTTTGAAGTATTCATGTTTCATTCAAGTCTTGAAATCTTGTAGATCTGCCCGTCAAACTAGAGATTACTCTCCAAGGTCGGAGGAAATACCCTACTTAGAGACCAAGGAAAAGTTACCTCTCATTTATCTGAGTATTTTTGTTGTTCAAACTTTTCCTCTCAAACCACAGTTCAGTTAATATATTTCTACTTGCCAAAGAAGGATTTGTTGAGGTAAATGCTTTTAAAATATAGAATTATTTTTGATATATATTTACACACATTTATAAATAAATTTGATATTGTTTGTGGAAGGTGATGCTAATTCCTTGGACTCAAAGATGAGAATACAAATTTGCTTGTATTGAGAGTCATTATCCTTTGTGGCAGAGACATCCCTGTGAGCCCTTCTGTGAAAGGATTTGTCATGTAAATCCCAGGGTCTTCTCTGACTGGCTTTCACCAATCTTAGACAAGTCTCTTAAAACCTTGATTTCCTTATTATAAAAAGAATGGCATGATAGTAATCTAAACTTTATGGGGTAGCTGGTCTCTCAACTACAGAGATTTTGGGAAGTGATCATTAAGTCTGTGAATTTCACTTTGACTTTTGGCTGTTTTACAACATTTTGACTCTTTCCCCAAAAGCTTAGTGAGAAAAAGAAGTAGAACTAAAATTTGTTTCCTTTATCTGTGGATTGAAATCATTCAGATTCTGCTTGTGTCTCATTAGAGATGGGTGCCAAGAGTTGATGACAGTGAATTGTTGATATCTTGTAAATATAATAATGGATTTGTGTTGCCACTATATTTACTTAATAAGCAGCATCAATAAAAGGACAATTTTATAAACAAAGGCTTTACAAAATCCAATAAGCCACAGATACAAGATAAAAAGAAGAAGTTTAATCAATAGCGGAAGGAATTAAAGGGTAAATGGAGCTGCCTGCTGATTGGGACACTTTCCTGGGTACCTCTGGCTGAGCTGCTTTTTACACCCCCAAACAATGGAAATAATTAACATTCTTCTAAAATCCCTTCCAAAATGATGAATTTCTGATTTTTCAAAGAGTCTAATGAAATTCTGCAAACTTTCAGAGTTTTTAACTTGAAACCTTCCTCTATCTTCAAGTTTTTCTGTGGTTGCAAAATGATTGATTCCTTGAACAATGCATACGAATCATTCAAGAAGACAATTTCCTGACAGTTACATACATTACCTATTCCTAATACCTAAGGAATATTCTGAACAAGGTAGGTAACTGCAAGTACCAATGAGTCCTCCTAGGATTGGTATTCTGTGATATTCATTGCTCCTTCCAAGTGAACTTAAGTTTGTCCAGCAGTTCGTGAGTGCAACTATTTTATGCGATTCTGGGGAAAATCCTGAAAATTATATGAAGATGAAGAAGAATTGTAATTAATATTTAAATAGAATTTTGCTATTTACCTAGTATTTTTCCCCATGTTGTCCCATTTAATCCTCACAGCCACCATAAGGTGTATTCCCATCTTATGGATAAAGGAGTTGAGGTTTCAAGAATTTGCCTTCTCCAGGTCAGTGGAAGCCTATGGGGGAAGTTTGGAACTCAAATACCAAATTCTGTGCACTTTCCACTATAGCACGTTAACTCTTAGAAATGAGCTCCACTTTTGCTTGTACTATTCATTACTAATGTCAGTCAGTCCCCAATCCTAGGGAACCAGCAAAGGTCAAGTAAATATGTTATCTCTGCATATTAACAATAGGGCTCTGAGGCACTTGGGTGGCTTAGTCACTAAGGCTAAGTGTCTGCTTTCAGCTCAGGTCAAGATCCCAGGGTCCTGGGATCAAGCCCTGCATCAGGCTCCCTGCTTTTCCCTCTCCCTCTGCTCCTCCCTACTATCTCCCCTCCCCACTTTCGTTCTCTCTCTCTCTCAAATAAATAAATAAAATCTTTTAAAAACCAACAAACAAACACAATAGGGCTCTGACCTCCAGAGTCAGTAGTAATGAGGCCATATAGCAGAGAGCACTTCCTCTCTAATCCGACGGTACAAGATTGGAATTCTGGCTCCGATGCTTAGCTGGGCAAGTTTCCCAATATCATAGAAGCTCAGTTTCCTCATCTGTACTATGGGGATAATGATAGCACCTATTTTATGGCATTGTTGTGAGGATTAAATGGGGTTAAATACAAAGAGCGCTTAGCACGTAGTAAGCACTGACTAAACACTAGTTTAAAAGAAATAGAGTTGTGTGGCTGTATGTTCCCCTTTGTTGACTAAAAGAATCCAGCAGACTTAAAATTTTGCCCATCCAGTGAAGGTAACAAATTGAAGACATATGAAAATGCCATTGTCAGTACCATCTCTAACATCAAAAACACTTCTGGTAAATAGTACTAGAGTATTAGAAAGTATAGAGTGGAAATTATATGGAAATAAAAATATGTATAAACTTCAATACATGAGATTTGCATTTAAACATAGAATCTCTAAGACTCCAGGCCAAAAATTCTATGACTACGGTAATTTGGTACTAGTTATTTGATATGAGTTTACTGAAGATAATTCCTCAGTTTAGTTACCTCAGTTTTTTTTTTTCTTTTAATGTCTTTTTTTTTTTTCTTTTAATGTCTTAACATATACCTAGTCTAGTCAAGGCACACACAGAATGTCCACATAAGGCCCATCACTTGGGGCTTAACTGCTCGCTCCTGTCTGCAGAAATGTAAAGGCCACCCCAGGCCACCAACTTAATTATATCCAGGATGCGCACCAGAGGTGAAAAGCCTCCTAGAACTGTTTTTCAATCATCATCTCTCCAACTGAGCCGGACCAGTGACACTAAAACCAGCAATTAAAAGCCTCGAGTTTAGAAATACATTCAGTTTCCCAAGTCCCCAAATGGCAAAGGTTAAGTGAATTATGTGGAGATAATTCGCCAAGGTCCCAAGGGAGGGTTCTGCTAACTTCAGATCGCTGGCCGTTTTGGTCTTATTTTTCCCTTCCAAACTGATCTGCTTCTTGCAGTGGTGCTGCCAATGTAAATATCAGAAAAATAAGAATAGTTGCAGATAGAGAAAATTTAAAAAACTTTCAATATGTTTTCTTGGGGGAAGCCATGTGATTAGCCCATTTAGCATGTTTGTAACATGGAAGGTTTTCTTCCTTTAGCTAATTTTCAAGAATAAATGTGAGTCAATTTACACTCACCTCATATTAAAAACATTTGAGATCTTTACTGTGTTGCTTTGCTACTTAAATTGGAGCATGTCGCCGGGGATCTTACTGTGGGAGACCATAATGGGACCCGCAACTCTCCTCCAGGCTGAATTAGAACCACCCATTACACCTCGAGTTGTGTGGTAACACCTCCACAGTGTTTCCAATTAACTTTGTAAGTTTTTAATCAGTGACCAATGCATCTTTGTAAATTCAATTTACCTTTTATTGCACCACTATAAAGCGTCTTGCAGCATTCCGGTACTTTGTGAACATTTTACTTGCTACTGACATAAGACAGCTATTGGACCTACAACAAAGGCTAAGCTTTATGAGTTACCTGAATTAGGATGGAGGTGAAGTAATTAAACCCCAAAGAGCAAGACGGGGGGAAACAGCTATGCCTCCACAATCCACACACACCAATACACAGGCAGGAACTCCCGAAGCAACTCAGAAGCTGAAACATTTGAGATTAAATCCCCAGGAACTCCCTTCTTTTATTGTGAATTTTAACTCCTAATATGTTGACAGAAGTACATAAGTGAAAGGCTCAGGCACATTTTATTATTAAATCTATACTGCTATTTGTTTTTTCTTTAATCAGATTCAAATGCATCCTGTTAAAGAGCCATGGGTGATTAGATCATAAATCTGAATGACCTTGAAGATGATGAAGGAAATGCTTCTCTGTAAAGCGATCATCATGCTGCCAGCTTCATCAGTTACACATTTTTACAGGTGCAGAGAAAATGTTCAATTTCAGATAGCTTGCAAGAATCACTCAGAATAAAATATTACTTTATAAGATCTCCAGATAATAAAGCAGATGAACTAATTGCACTACTGAAAAATACGCTATATAGTTTTTTGGTTTCTATTTTTGCTCCTAAAATAAGAAAATGGCAAAAAAAAAAAATTAGAGGAAGGATTAATATAATTCCTTGACCTCAAATATAGCTACTCTAGGATCCCAGCTTAGGTTTTGTTGTGTTTGAATATTACTAATGACACATTAACTCATTGCCCCTCACTGCAAATTATTAACTAATTGTGCATAATATGGTCATGAGACATATCTTTTGTTACATATTTAATCAAAAGTCTGCATTTTTATAAAGGCAGCAAATTTATGGATGACATTTATGGTTTTTTCCTTAAGTACTGAAGAATTCTTTTGTCTTATTTTTAGATTTATCATTCAACCATGAGACATTTGACATTCAAGACGTAGATCTGCATCTTGCTATTATCACATTGAAAATATTATAAATGTTGTAATTTGTCAGAAGTTTTTTAGACACTGACATTATCCAGTTCACTAATTGATTCATTTATTCATCAATTTATTTATTCATTAAATGCCTAATACCTACCTAAGATAAATAGTGCCTAAAAATGTGACCCTTCTCCTGCAGACCGAGGATTATAAATGCAAGAAAAATTTCAGACCTACATACACTTAATGTGTTGTTTATTTTGGATGTTTATTTAGACTTTATTTGCTTTTCAGGTATCTTTAAAAATCAGCCATGACCTAAAACTTCTCATTGAATCTGTACATTGTTACCATTTCTAAACCATGGGCTTGGCTTTCTTTGACCTTTTCTGAAGGGCATACTCTTTAAATACGGTTTTGATTCTTCTGTATCATAGATGATTTTGATAGCTTATGAATTCTTCATAATACATATACAAACCAGTCAAAATACAGCTTTGATTTCATTACCCTATTTTTTCCCATTCTTTATTATGTGCATTAAAGAAATAAGAAAATGCTTGACAGGTTACTATATAGCTACTTTAGAACGTAGGAATTAGATGTGAAAAGCACCCTTTTAAATTGCTGTATACCGATCATTAGTTTCTCACCATTTCTGCTGGGTGCTCAAAAATATATGACAAAAAATATATATATATATATATGACCAGATACAGAAGAGGAGTTTCAATAGATAGTATTGAGTTTATGTTCTTTATCCCACAGTATGATCTTCACCCAATCGAAGTAACATTCCAACAGCAGGGCTGCAACTGGAGGACAAATGGGCCCTGGCATGGCAGTCACATGATGGGGAGGCTTTCAAGGGGTTACTAAACTTTACCCCCCTTTGGCCTATCCCTAACAAAATCAGCCATGGGATGTTCAAAGGGGTGAAGAGAGAGATGTGGCTACCCAGCACTCAGGCCTTCATGATCATTTCCCAAGACCTTCATCTGACACCCCAGAGTGACATCAGAACTTGCCCCAAAGATGAGGCACATCAGAGGTTAGAATGAAAAGCTTTGGAGAAGTGCCTTGATATAGTGACTAAGCTATGAAAGGCTGCCACTAGTTAAGAGCTTGAAATATGCAGGCATGGAGTTTGTCACATCCACCCCCACATGGTGGATGGGGAAGCAGAGGCTTAGGAATTGATTAAGAGCTAACAAAACTTTGGAACTAGAATGCACACCCATCTTGGCTATGAATTTCAGGGCTATGGATGTTACTGCAGACAGTAAGAGTACCCATGCTCTTAACCACTGTGCCACCTCACCCATCAGATGCCAGAATGTCATGCTATCTCTGAAGCCTAAATCCTCATTCTTTAAAATTTTAAATCTATGAATTATACCTTGAGTAACAAAATTTACATCCCAGAAACCCACCCTGATGCAAAAGCTGAATTATTACTATATTCTAGTGCTATTTCCTTTTACTTAATGCTGCCAAGCTATGCCTGATGGAGACACTGTTGTACAGATACGTTGGAATTAAAGATCCCCTCTGAAATAGCAAGAGTCTGCCCTATTTTATTGCAAAATGTGGCTCTATTTTAGAAAAGTAGACTAATTGTCTTGCCTCCCACCCCCCCACCCAGCCATCACTGGATCGTTTCCATTTAAACCATCTTATAGCCAAAGCCACTTTACATCATTTAGGTTTAGCCCTTTAAATAAAAGGCTTCTAATATCTCTTACATATGAAGGATTTTAGAGTATTGTATATGATATGCAAACTGTTTGCATTAAAATCTAAAACAAGATTTGTATATATTCCATGTTATTTGGCCACATAAAACTCCGGCTCTTGAAGTAATTAGGGATCATTGGAAATTATCATTTTGGATCCTAGTCAGGGAGTATTTTAAAGATCAATGAACATCGGAGGCTTCCAAATTCCACATTCCGCATTCCACCCTCTCCACACCCAAAAGAAAGAAAGATTAAAAACAAATTCCTCTGGTATTGTCAGTTGTTCTCAGGCATTCTCCGCACACCCGCTCGCGGGATCGGCCGCAACAGCTCAATCAATAGGGAAGAGTAATGTAATCATTGCCGCCGCGTTTTCTGTAATTCCTCATTGTGGTAGCAACAGCATTTCAATAATATTCAGAGAGACTATTTATGGTGCTTAAGGTAAGAGGTTTGTGCCATGTGTAGAATATCAAAAAATTCAGTGCTAATATTTAACCCCTAATGAGAAACATTCTTAAGGAAAGAAACATTTCAGCACTTCTCTGTGCCGGACAATAGTCAGAGGACACTGAGCCACAGGGCATTTGAATGGGAAAAATAGTACGTGATGACCATTAATTAATCGAGGACCAATACAATATAGCATACCCCCACCATAAGAGATTACATGGCTGATAAATGAAAAATGAGGACACCCACTATATACTGATACAAAAACTTCTCCAAGGTATTTTGTCCCGCAAAGCACAACACTATCCTCCTGCATAGTGTATACAGGAGGCTATCTTTTATGTGTAAAAGGAGAAAAATTAAAGATATACATATGTATTTACTTCTTTATAAATAAGGAAACTGAAAGCTGTATCTAAAACTGATAACATTTTTCATCTGGGTGTGTGTGGGGGGTTGGGGGTACTGGGGTGGATGAAAGACAGGAATGAGTAGAAGATGCTTTTATATATTCATATATATGATTTTAAACATGTGAATAATTATTTGAGAAATTAAAAGTTATATAAGTGGTATATGTATTATCAGCAGGGAATGAGTTTAATAAATATGGTATATTCATAGAGTGGAATATTATGTGGCCATAAAACAGAATAAGGAAGCTTTCTATCTACTGATTTAGAAAGATCCCTAGATGCGTTATTGTGTTTAAAAGGAAATCCATATACAGAATAATGTCCTTAATATGCTACCATTTTTGTGGAAGGAGGATGAGTATTTGCTTGCATGTGATTAATTAGCTCTGAAGGAACACACAGGAAATAAATAGCGGTGATTGGTGTGTGAGGGGAAACAACTGTGTGGTGTGACTTGAGGTTGGGAGACTCTTCATCGAATAGCCTTTCTATGCTTTTCTCTTCACCACTTGAATATATTATCTTTTTATGATAATAAAATTCAGGCATTCATTTTTTAAATTGTAGTATTTAACTACAATTACTGCTTTTTCCTGAAGAAAGAAAAGAATTAATTAATAAATTGATCTTGGAATTAGAGAAAAGAAAACCAAGCTCTAATTCATCAAACTATCTCATTTGACAGACTACTAATCTAACCACTACCAAAGTACTAATATTTCTCCTCACTTTTCTCTATACTAATTTGACTGGAGTGTACTGTCTTTGATTCAAATGTACCTTAATAAAATTAACTGGATTCATTTTTTTTCTAGACATGTAAATAAATGTCAGGCTTGTCTCCCATCCACCCCACCTCCCATTCCAGGAAGGGAGGACTAAATGGATTGAGACTGTGTAATTTAAATTTTACCTGGCTCATTATCACTTTCAAATAATTTATGCATTTTAAGCAGCTGCTTTTCTTCTCCTTATGTGTCAATCATGCAAATTAGCAACCCCTCAATGAAACTAGCCTATAATAAATCAATTTTTAAACTAAGTATTTCACAGGATTATCTTTCCCTGTACAGATTTTAACAGCTGTAAAACACCAGCACTTCCAATTGGAAAGTCATGGAGAGATCATGAGCTTATAGTTAAACAAATCTGGGGTTTAATCTTGACTCTGACATTTATAAACTACATATCCTTGGACAAATCATTTAACCTCTTTAATCCTCAGTCTTCCTTATCTGTAAAATGGGAATGAGAATGCCTATTCGCAGGGCTGTCATTTAAAAGGCATATTAAATTGTTTAGTAGAATGCCTGATAGTAGAGTGGCCAATAGTCTTGGTTTGCCTGGGACTCTTTCCTTCAGTACTGCAAGTCCTACCCACTGGGAAACCCCTCAGTCCAGGGCAGATCTGGACAGCTAGTCACCCAACTGGTACAAAAGGAATATTCATTGCGAATTAAAATCTTGAGTGCACAGAGTAGGGAGGGCAATAGCACCCATAGTAGGTTGTTTTGTTTCTTGGGGAACTTCTGAGAGGAGGATACAAAAAGTCAGCTCTGAAACTTTTAGACAACAGAAGCACAAGATAGGCAAGGAAAGGTGAGTAGTGACTTGACTTGGGAGCCAGACGGCCTGAGTTTTATTTAGTTCTGGTTCTGGTTGAAGACCAACAGTGTGGCTTCAGTGCTACTGGGCTTTGGGTTCATCAGCTGTAAATGAGAACTTTAAACCAGCTCTTTCTTAGCTCTAAAAGTCTACTTTAGGAATAGTCAGAAATGGGATCCCTGGGTGGCGCAGCGGTTTGGCGCCTGCCTTTGGCCCAGGGTGCGATCCTGGAGACCCGGGATTGAATCCCACGTTGGGCTCCCGGTGCATGGAGCCTGCTTCTCCCTCTGCCTATGTCTCTGACTCTCTCTCTCTCTCTCTGTGTGACTATCATAAATGAATTTTTTAAAAAAAAATAAAAAAGAAAGGAATAGTCAGAAATGCTCACGTGCTAGGAAAATATCTGAACATCACCAAAAGGCAATGGAAAAGCTCAATGTTCCTTGTCTCGTCAGCCCCTCCCATGCTGTGAGCGTGTATCAAGCATTGTCTACTATGTTGAGAACTTTCTGCTGGATAGAAACAAGGTGAATGAGATCCAGCCCCAGACCTACACTCACATAGGACCAAGTGAGCATTATTTTTGCCTACTAGAATCTGAGGAATCTCTGGCAAGAAGTTGGTAACCAGGGTCTAAAGGTTAGGTAAAACATGAATGGGCTGTAGATGGCAAGATACTGAGGACAGAGGCAACAGTCTGAATGGAGGGGAGAATGCTAGTAGGCTGGAATCCTAGTGCAGACTGTGGAGATAGGTCATGAGGTTTGCTGAGAGCAGAGAATAAATACTCCAGAGAGCTCTAGTAAAAGAGGGTCTTTGCAATACCACCCACTGCCAAGTGAGAAAGAAAATGGAGGCCTTGGGTAATGAGGAGGAGAGAGATGAAAATCTAAAGTGGAACCAGAGCAAGGCCAAGGGAAGGTTTCTTTAGAAAAGAGGGGACATGGTTGCAATACTTGACAAATTTGCAGCAGAGAGAACATACATAGAAAAGTTCACTTTGGAAAGGAGCAGGGGGTTTTCTTCTTCCCTCATTTGGGCACGGGAATAAAAGAAAACTCCAGAGAAGCCAAGCGGTGGTAGAATGGGTTTCCTGGTCTCAATCAACAGAATAAAATACCAGTCAATGCCACCATGCTAACCCTTTTAGTTGATTTAACTATCACCTCAATATGGTGAATTATCTTCGTGGGTACGGAACAAGGACAGTGGTGTTCAATTAACAGGATAATGTTTTGGTTAACTGAAGGTTTATTGAATGTTTCAAATAGAAATTATGCCTTGTTCCAACTTCTGTTTTTTTGGATTTTATAAAAATCTATTGATCTATTCTCCTCTCCTGGCAATTAAAGCATAAAGGTGGGCAGCCTGGGTGGCTCAACAGTTTAGCGCCACCTTCCACCCAGGACGTGATCCTGGAGGCCCAGGATCAAGTCCCACGTCAGGCTTCCTGCATGGTGCCTGCTTCTCCCTCTGCCTGTGTCTCTGCCCCCCCCCCCTGTGTCTCCCATGAATAAATAAATAAAATCTTTATTTAAAAAAAAAAGCATAAAGGTGGACTTAAGGATAGGATTTATTGGATTTTAATTTAAAAATTGTTAATTATAAAAAATTCAAAGAGGAAAAATTCTCACATACCCCCCCCAATCCAAATATTACTAAGATTTTGGGGCCAGTATTTCCTCCTAGTTTTTTTCTAGGGATTTTTATTGTTATGATATTATGCAAATTGTTAACATATATCACAGTGGGTCTTTTTTCACTTAACCAAAAAACCAAGAATTTTCTCATATTACTGCAAACTCTTACAAGAATTTGCTTACACTCATCATTTTAATATCTGTATTCCATGATAAGACTATACCATAAATTATCCACCTACCCCTCTATTTGGACATTTGGGTTGTTTTTAATTTTTCACTATTATATGTAATGCAACAGCACACAACCATATAAAGAAAAGATATTTTCTAATTTATTTAGGATTGTTTTCTTTACCTTGATTTCCCAGGAATAAATTTTTTGACCTCTTTTTTTTAGTATAGTTTACATATCTTGGAAGTCACTCATTTAAAGGATACAGTTGTTTTTCATATATTCACAAATATGTGCAACCATTACCACAGCCAGTTTTAGAGCATTTTTATTGCCCCCAAAAGAAATCCTATACTGTTTAGCTATCACCTCCCTACTCCTCACCCAACACCCACCTCTCACCAGCCCTAGGCAACCACTACTCTATTCTCTATCTGTACAGATTTCCCTGTTCTGGACATTCCATATGAATGGAATCATGTACTATGTGGTCTTTTACAACTGTCTTCTTTTACTTAGCATAATGTTTCCTTTTATAGCTGAGTAATATTCCATTATATGGATATACCACATTTTGTTTATCCATTCCTTTAGTTAATGGGCAATTGAGTTGTTTCCACTTTGAGCTACTGTGAGTAATGCTGCTATAAGCATTTGTGTACACATTTCTGCGTGTACCTATGCTTTCATTCTTTAGTGTATATACCTAGGAATGGAATTGCTAGATCATAGGGCTACATCACAGAAATATAGGTCACAGAAATATAAATTCCTGCCCAAGAGAGTTAAGATACATGTAAGTCTCTTAATATGTATCTCCAAGTTGCTTTTCAAAAAGCTTTGAATTAAGTTTTAACTCTATGATTGAAGATCTTACTGTTATTCATGGTCGGTTCTCAGGAGTAATGATGTCCCAAAATAACAGCCTAGGACAGTGTTGTCCAATAAAAATATCATACAACTCATTAGGTAATTTAAAATCTTCTAGTAGACACATTTTTTTAAAAAGTAATAAACAGGGGAGTGTGGGTGGTGTAGTCCGTTAAGCATCTATCTGACTCTTGATTTCAGCTCAGGTCATGATCTCAGAGACATGAGATTGAACCTCACCTCGGGTTCTGTGCTGAGCACCAAGTCTGCTTGGGTTTCTCTCTGCCTCTCCTTCTGCCTCTCCCCTTGCACACTCACGTGCTCTCTCTCTTTCTCTCTCAAATAAGTCTTTAAAAAAGTAATAAGTGAAATTAATTTTAATAATATATTTTATTGAACTCAATATATCCAAAATATATCTTTTCAAACTATATATTTAAAAATTATTGCTAAGGTTTTTTTTCTTCTTTATTCACATTCAGTTTCTGAAATCTAACATGTGTTTTACACTTTACATCTCCATTTGTTTTTGTTTCTGGTTTGTTTTTGTTTTGTTTTGTTTTGAGATTTTATTTATTCATGAGAGACACAGAGAGGCAGAGACGCAGGCTCCCCACAAGGAGCCAGATGCAGGATTCAATCCTGGAACCAGGGATCATGCCCTGAGACAAAGGCAGATGCTCAGCCTCTGAGCCACCCAGGTGTCCCTCACATCTCCATTTGAACTAGGCACATTTCCAGTGCTCAGTAGCCAAGTGTGGCTTAGTGGCTACTGTATGGAATAGCACAGGTCTAGGAATTTGGCTATCTTCTTTGGAAGGTGGCAGGCGGTTACTTTTAAAAACATATCCTCATTTATGTCCCTTTGTTACCTTACTCTTTTTAATAAAAATGAAGCAGAAACAAAATTTAACTGACTAAAAAAGCCTCCTAGATAAGAGAATGGCTTACTAAATACTATTTTACTGCTTCATATTTCTACCTGTTGAGTAACAATGTATAATGGGTGAAAAAAAAGACAACTTTAAAAGATACACTCCTTTATTCCAGCTTACTTGAACAGATCCTGGGGCTAGTTTTGTTTCTAGAATCTACATTATGTTACTGAATGCTAAACACCAGTGCTAACATTCTCTTAAATTAATAAAAATTTCTTTTGTTTAGTCTTTAATGATGAAATGAACAGGAAAGAAGAAAAGCAAGAAATAGATTTGACTGTGCTATACTGATGAAAACCATGTTTTTCAATTTATTCTCACAATAAAAAGTATTTGATCTGAAATCCTATATAATCCCAGGATGCAACAATCCTTCTCTGTTGTATGGCAACTTCCTGCCATGCATAATTATTTTCCAAAAGCGTATCAGGTCAGAAATGAAGCAGAGAATGGGGGAAAGAGTCCATAGTGATCTTAGGCAGATTTTATTTTACTAGTAGGAATCAGTTGGATAGTTATTACCACCTGGCACTGCTAATGAGTCTAGTTGGGAAAACAAAGCAGCAAAGCATTCCACAGCAGACTGCACCGTGGTCCAGTTCTGGGGAGTCTTTTGGGGTCTGTTGAGCATCTGAAGATACATTTGAAGGTGTTTTGGCTGTTATAAAAATCAAATTCTTCATTCTTCAGTTTTAAAAGAAACCTTTTGCTTAGAAAGAATTACCAGTTGTGATTCATTGGTGCTTCTATAACCTAAATATCTTACTGTATTTATAAAATAACTTCTTATAGCTCAAATATATCTTATACATTAAAAACAATTTATTTATAATAGTCTTGGAGGAAGTAGACCATCTCTTTCAAGAAAGTATTTCCACTACTAATTCAAATGGCCTCTAAGGAGCCTAAATAAAGAGACCCTATATTGTAGTCATTCAGTGCAGGAAGTCTGATGTCAGAGTCCTAGATTCAAATATGAGCTCCATTTACTATCCAAGTTATTTTTCTGTGCATAAGAGCCCCCTCCTGAAAATAGGAATAATGACAGCTATATTAAGGTTGAAGTGACATAATGTATAAATGGTACTTAACAGAAAGGCCATCACTTCTCTTTATTGTGGGTTTTAGGGGGATTATTGATTTCATATACATCTTATGGATTCTAAGATATCACAGCAGAATAGAGAATAGCAAATAAAAAGTCAGGGAATATCAAAGAATCAAGCACCGATTATTATAGTATAAAATTGCTATGCTGTATTGAAGAAAGCATGGCTATTCCCCAGGCTGTGAGAACTAAGGAAAAGAGGACTGGAGCAATGGGCAGGGGAAATAGTGGGAAACATGAACTTATTTACCAAGAAGATGTTTTACTAACACACTCCATATGTTGTTAACTAATTCACTACATATTTACTGAGCACTAAGTGTATGCAAAGTACTATGCTTGGAATTGAGGTTACAAATATGAGATATGCCACCTGCCTTCCGTAATCTTTTTTTTTTTTATTTTATTTATTTATTCATGACAGACAGAGAGAGAGACACAGGCAGAGGGAGAAGCAGGCTAGGTGCAGGGGATCCCGGGTCTCCAGGATCACACCCCGGGCTGAAGGCAGCGCTAAACCTCTGGGCCACAGGGGCTGCCCTGCCTTCAGTAATCTTAAAGCCCAACAGAGTGTTGTCTTTATGACTGTATGTACCACCTTACCTTGTAGGTCGTCGCTGGCTTGTCAGCCCTGACCTCTTGGTTATGAGCAGCAATGCTTTCTTATTCACATCTGTACCTCTGCATTGTGCACAGTGGCTGGCTCATAATAACTACTCAATAAACATTTGCTGAAGTGACTTCCTTAGCAAGAAGGAATCAATCATTATTGGATTTCCAGCTGTAATAGATAAACTCTTTGAAGGCAGAGACCCATGCTTGTAAATGTCTTCATTCTAAGAAAGGTGGAATTTTGATAGTAGTTACACCACTATTAAAGCATTATCATGCAAAAAAATAAAATAAAATAAAGCATTATCATTATAATGAGAGTCACTCTGTAATATCATATTTCCAACAGGTTTCTTTAGTCACAAGTACAAAAAATACACAATTGCATTGCACTGTCATATCTAATCAAGGGAAATAAAGCAATGAAAATGTGCTCTGATATGTTTTTTTTTTTTTCTTGAAGTCTGGAAAACCTTTTATTTTTCAATGAGAGACCTTTTTGTTGAATCATAAATGCTGGGATTTCATCATTATTTTCTACTCAGATTACTTTATTCCTCTTTTTAAAATAAAATTTAGAGTAGCCCAGGTAGCTCAGCAGTTTAGCACCATCTTCAGACCAGGGAGTGATCCTGGAGACCCAGGATCGAATCCCACATCGGGCTCCCTGCATGGAGCCTGCTTCTCCCTCTGCCTGTGTCTCTGCCTCTCTCTCTCTCTCTGTGTCTCTATGAATAAATAAATAAAATCTTTAAAAAAAATGTAGACAATGAAACACACTTAAAGGAGGAAAGACAGATTGTATCATATGTGTGTGTTCCAATTCTCATGTGAAAATAATGTAGTCAATGAGAACAATTCATAATACTGTTGCTGTGTATTTGATAAAATTATATTTTGAGGAGTACATCCTTTCTGATGCCCTGTGAAGTAAATTGTGCATTAGGATATTATTAACTTTGTTAGATTGTGGAAGTTTACAGCAACGTTTTGATGGGGTAAGTGGAGGCAAATTATAGATATTCCTAGTCTATTGAAGCTCATTATGATTGGCAGTCTGGAATCGAATGCTAATCTACAGCCGAATCCAAGCATGATGACTTTCCATTAATCTGTGATGGGTTTTTATTTCTTTATTATGAGCTAAATGTGTAAATTCAAAAGAATTAACAAAGCCATCTTGGCACGATTTAATTCTCAGGCTCCCTCTGCTGGTAGTAAAAGACAACAGATTTACAGAGAACTTAAGAATGAGAGTAGTATCACTATTTCCGCAATTTTGCCTTTTACAGTAAAGCGAAATTTATTGTTAGACATTCATGTAATAAAACCAAGTTTTTTGGTTTATAGCTAGCCAGTTTTCTCACTAAAGATTAAGCGATATTTTGTGGTTAAATTAATTCATATTTTCATCACAGAAAATTGAACTATTTTGTATTTAAAATAAATATTTGCCAGAGTTATACAGATTAATTTATAACATCACTTATACAAATGATCACCAACAGCTTTCATAAGCAGAAACGGAACACTTAATAAAGACATACTGAAGATTTAGTAGCTACCCAAACTACTTTATCCTCTCCTATATAAATCCTGTACAACGTAAATACACACCCCACATACCATCCAATAAAACAATTACTTTTTAGGCCATAAGATCTCAACATAACACATAAAAATACATTGCAATTTGGAAAAAATATATTCGACTTGCAATTCTCTGAGTATTTGTGTATACAGTGCTGTTTAAACTTTGAAAAGCATTTTCACATTTATCATCACATTTTATCCCAAAGCCCGTGAGACAGAGCAGATACAATTATCCCTATTTTACAGACAAAGTAACTGAGATCAGAGAAGTTAAATGATTGGCCCCATTATGCACTAGTTAGCAGAAAAGAGGCTTCAGCTCTTCCAAAAGGGTCTGCAGGCCTCTCTTTTGAGAGCTATTTAATAAAAAGGCATTAAGAAAATTATCTAACTTGTCTAGTTTTTTATTAACCGTGTTGTCTTGAATTGCCTATCCATATTTATGCTTCACAATCCCCTATTCAGATCACCTCTTAATGAACCCAAATCTTCTGAAAGCTATAGACAATTTTCAACTAAGTGTCCTGGTAAAGAAATAGAAGAGAGAAAAAAGAACCAAGTGGGGACCAGTTTAGCATTATCCACTGGGTTGGTGCAAGAATTGGGGAGGGCTGTGTTCTCCTGACCAAGTTCTAAGATCATTTGGGAAGTGATAAGAGTTAGGTGATTGTATAGAAATGTAACCTGGGTTCTAATTGGGTCAACCTCAAGATAAAAACAAATGAATACTCCAGTTCCCAGGAGTCACCCAGGCCTATAAAGTAGAGTCTTTCAAAACCAAATCACGAACTTAGCTTTTTTTCCCCATGCATAAGTGAACAACCTTTTAGCAAAATTTAATGACAGAGTTGAGACCAAAGATTCTGGTCTAACTAACAATCCTCAGTGAAATAGGTTTGATGGTTTCAGTTGAGTGCATATCATGAAAGCACTCTGGCACAATTGATAGGATGTTCATGAGGAGGTAATATACAGATCCACAGATTAAATTACTTTTCACCCCAAGAGATATTTATAGGGGCGATCTATCAAGGTTACAGAGAACAGCAGTGACATGACAGTGGAATGCTCAACCTAAGCTTATATGCTAGAACATAAAGACACCTGCAATTTTATCCTTGTTAACTACTACAATTGACAACTTTTCATTTAAAAAAATATTTTGGTTCAGAAGTCAGTTCTAAAGATTTATACTTGTTCTTCAAGTTGAATAAAAATGCAAAAATATATCTTTTATTATAGAAAAGATACTACCTGCATCTTAAAAAAAATATATAAAATTACTGTTTTCATAGCAAGAAAAAGTCTATTTTATTATAGAATAGATGCTACTTCTATCTTCAAATAAGAAATAAAGACCAGAAATACAAAATTATTGTTTTTCATCACCATAAAATCCATTCAATTGCAAAAAAAATATTTTTCTGAATAGAAATTTCAGTAAGCATTTTGCCTCTAGAAAGCCTACCGTGAAATCAACTCAATTTCAACTACATTTCAATGTTAGGTAATACTGATGGATAGAATTGTCATCTTCTACCTCACAAATTCTACTTCACTAACTCTTAATTGGAATGAATCTGTTCCACCTGACCTTTAGATACACACATGTTCAAAATTGTGTTATTTTCTGGATCTTGTCAACAATCAAGAAAATAGACCTAACTGTGCTTTCAAAAAATATAATAACACTTTAACATTATCTCATATATCTGATTACTTCATTCTTCAGACACAACAACCAAGGAAGCAGAAGAAAACCAAAAAAAAAAAAAAATCTAAGAAATAAAAATAAATCAGACCTAAGTTCATTCACTTTATTCGCAAGAAAGTTCCTTGGCACCTCTTTTATAGTCTATTTCCTCTTATTTTTAACGTTCCAACAAGCTTGATTACCCAGGAAGAAAAGTATTGCTAGAGGTGGGCATATTGACATTAAGAACAGCGTTTTATATATACCAGATATAAGTCAAACTACCACTCATGTCCAGAGAAAGGATTGTAAAATTGTAAAACACACACCAATTCGTGTCTAGTCTGTCATAATAGCAGAGAGCAAGATTGAAATGTACACTTATAATTTCTAACGCACAATAAGCTAAAGACCCTATACTGCCTGCTAACCCTATTGCTTGGCTTCGGTGGGGCTATCACAGAGAGAGAGAGAGAGAGACCCCTGAGCAAGTTTACTCTAGGGAGGGGAGGCCAAATCTCTTCCTCCACACCTGAGTGCAAACACAGGTTCAGAGGCCCAGAGAAGGGCCTCGCCAGGAGGGAACAACCAGAGTTGGCAGCCCATGTAACCCGCATTCACTTATCCATGCAAGGCCACTTCTACAGGGCCTCCATTGCAGGTTCTTCTGTTCTGCTTGTACTTTGACACAGGAAAGCTGCGTCCCCACCCCTCCTGGGTAGCATCCAACAGGGGTGGAAGTGAAGGAAGATTTTCTCCTTTTGATATTGGAGCAGTCTGACAAGAGCTAGAAATAGAAACTCAGGTTTACATGTTTGATGACCAGTTGTCTTCCCAAAGTGATAAATCGTGGTTAAATCAGAAAGCCATATCAAATACCTTTTGCCAATCAACCTTTCAATACTGTGTTTAGTCCCATTTTTCTCTCTATAAATATAACCTTAATTTGATGAAGTCATAGTTGCTGTGTTTCTTTGGTTCTCTCTTTAAATGTTGAGCCCAACAAAAATCGGACTATTCTATAAAAGACAATATCATGAGAGAAGTTTCTAATTTAAGTGGATATCTTTGAGAATCTTCAAGCAAACATTTGGAAATGTTTGGCTAGACAATTTAGAGAATCTCCAAGTGATCATTCAAAACCAGGTCTCAACCTTCTTAATAAAGATCCTTTGCTGCAAATCCTTGAACTTTTAGTATCTGCTGATTAGAAAGCTACATAGTGATGACAAGCCACTGTGCCAGGTTAACAATTTAATTTTAAATTAACGTGCATTTAATCATAACATCTCATATATTTGAAAGTTAGCAATACAAATATATAGGAGACACAAATTCAAGACCCACTCACACACCTTTCACAGTAACTCCAAGGGCTCTACAAACTAAGACCCACAGATTGGAAACTACTTCTTTAGAATGACTAAACTCATGAAAATATTAAGTAGCTGAAAGAACATCTGACCATTTTGAATGTGGGCAGGTTTTAATTTGGCAAGAATCTGGGGAAAAGATCAAATTAACTGTCTTCCCCGCCTTTTTTAGATCAAGTGCATTTTGAATATAAATAGGATAAAGAAACAGAAAAACTGAATACTTGACTGTCATTGAAACCAAAGAGCCATTACATTTTAACACAGGAAGGGATGTCATTAAAAACCTATCCTTATGTGAGAAAAATATTTTGTTGGTTTTTTTTTCCCCCATTTTATCTTTTATCCTAGGGGGGGGAAAAAGGCAGAAACTTACAGAATGGGGCAGCCTGGGTGGCTCGGAGGCTTAGCACTGCCTTCGGCCCAGGGTGTGATTCTGGAGACCCAGGATGCTGGAGTCCCATGTCGGGCTCCCTGCATGGAGCCTGCTTCTCCCTCTGCCTGGTCTCTGCCTCTCTCTCACTCTCTCTCTCTCTCTCCCTCTCTCTCGGTCTCTAATAAATAAATAAAATCTTAAAAAAAAAGAAAGAAAGAAAGAAAGAAACTTACAGAATGATTAAGTAGGAGAGTCTTGTAGTGAATAAGCACTGAGTTTTCAGAGCCATGAATTTAACACCAGGTCTCAGCCCTAGCCAACTGTAGGATCTTGAGTTTCTTCACACCTATGTTTCATATGTAAAATAAGAATAGTACCTTCATTAGAGAAAATAATGATAAAGGTCGGACGAAGTACTATAAAGTACTTGGTGCATATTGATATCTCAAAAAATGGTGGCCATTATTATGCTTAGAGAATTTTGCCTGTGAATGGATGCACAAGTGAGCTGTACCTTTAGAAAGCTAATATATTTTTAGTATACGTAAAGGAAGAACAAATTGCAAACAGACCTGAAAGCCAAAGGCCCAAAATGCAAAGAGAGTGCAGATAGGTAGCTATCCTTACTCTACTTAAGTCAGCTCCAGGAGATGAGAGAAGGAATTTTTATCACTGTTTATTTTGTGCTTGGGCTCTTTGCTGAGGCCACGAGTACTAAATGGTGTCTACACTCTTGGTATTACAGGAACCACTTGCAGAAGAATTAAGCAATTCTCATACTTAAAAAAAAAAAAAAAGCCCATAGACCTAGGAGAATGTTTGAGACAAGCATGGATTATGACAGAGACATAGTTTTCAGACCTTCTTGCTTACGTGAAATTTATAGATCTCATTTGTGAGAGGAAGCCAGGTTTCCATGTTTAAATAGGCATATGTATCCCACTGCTAGATTTAGAGATTGTTTATTGTCAAAAAGACTCTCAGATGGGCTCATATGCTGATACTGCAGTTTTTCTTTAATAGAATATTAATTGCTTTCCACTACTACCTCAAAACAATTGAAAAAAATATGAATCACAAATATGTTGTGGCTTTAAGCTAAAAGAGTTTCCACTTCATTTCTTTTAAGATATTTTTTTTTAATTCATGAGAGACCAGAGAGAGGCAAAGACACAGGCAGAGGGAGAAGCAGGCTCCCTGCAGGGAGCCCACGGGGACTTGATCCCCATCTCTGTCTCCAGGATCACACCCGGAGCTGAAGGCGGAGCTAAACCACTGAGCTACCCAGACTGTCCTCCACTTCCCATTTTTTATAACTCTGAATATTATGCATTTTTTTTACCTTGACAATGAATAGGTATAAAAGTCTAGTTCTTCATATTTGGTGAGAAGAGAGGGAAGAGATCTCAACTTAGAATTTCCTTTTTTCTTGTAACTTATTAAAATACTTAGGAGCCAAACATTTAGCTTCACTCGAAATAAGGATTGTAACATCAAGAAAGTACCCTTGGCCCTTCAGGGATTTTCTTGAAGTCTGCAGAAAATCATCCTGATAGCACCTGAAGGATCAGGAGGGGATAGTTCAATTACAGTTGGGAAGTGCTGCAAGGAAGATCTGCACATAATTCTCACAGTGCTCATTACCTCTGGCTTTCTGCCTTAGCAACTGCCATGTACTACATCAAGCGTGTAAATGTTCTATGCAGAATGTTTTTTTGTCACAGCCTTTGGGCTCCTGGAGCACAGACAGGGCTAAGAGAAAGTTAGCATAAAATATTTGGGATCCAGTTCCCTAACTTTTCAAAATATTGAGGTTTTAATCATAAGATATATGATTAATAAAAATATCTAAATGTACTACATAATAGTTTGGTTAAATCATACAACAGTTCTATGAAGGATATAGATACTGTTACCACCTTCACCTGAGTCTGTGTGATGGGTTGCTTCCCCGTATAAGGTTTAAGAATTCATACAAAGTCACCCATTACATTAGGCCCACGTATCCTAGTTCCTCTCTGCTTTCCTGAGGGCATATTAGGCCTAGGCATTGTTCTAGTAAATTCTCAGTTTCCCATTCAGGCTCCTATCATTCTTAAATCCATTCATCCCTTCCATAAGCACTTATTGAGCTCCTACTGTATGCCAGGCACTAAGTATACATATGTATATACTCCCTACCATTGGGTAGGTTATAATCTGTGGGAGAGACAAAGATAAACAAATGAACACACAACTACAGATTGTGGTCCACACTGAAGGAAATAAGTAGCAAGGTGACAGTCAAACCTAGAGATCCTCTGTGGTGTAACATTCAAGCCACAGTCTGTAAGATGAGAAGCACCCAGAGCTTCCCAGGATGTAGGAACAGTAGGAATGTGCTCAAGGATTCCTGGGTATTCCCAGAAGGCACAGAAGATCAGTGTGGCTGAGGCAGAGCAAGTGAGGAGCAGTATGGGGGCAATCACAATGGAGAAGGGCTAGGGCCAGATCATGCAAGGTTTATTAATTCGGGTTTTCTGAATTGCAAGAAGCCTTTGAAAGGTCTTAAGCAAAGGAGTGGTGTGTGTTTAAAAGACCTCTCTTCATGGGGCACCTAGGTAGCTCAGTTGGTTAAGCATCTGCCTTTGGCTGAGGTCATGATCTCAGGGTCCTTGCTCAGTGGGGAATCTGCTTCTCCTTCTCCCTCTCCCTTTGCCCCCCCACCCACTTGTGCTCTATCTCTGTCTCTGTCTCTCTCAAATAAATCTTTTTTAAAAAGGCCTCTCTTTGATTGACTGTGTGCTAAATGGACTCAAGTTTGCCAATACTGGAAGTGGGAAGACAAGTAAGGAGGCATTTGCAATTGGCCATGCTTTTGAAGCAGCTCTCCTCATTTTGACTTCAAGAGATGCTGTAAATGCAAATGGAGGGCAAACTCTAAGGCAAGTAAGCACTGTGCTGCTAATCAAACTCTATGGAATATTAATAAGCATATCCATTTTTTTAATTTCCTTGAGCATCAGATTTTCTGGAGAAAATTGGTGACCTTGAAGAGTTGTACAAAATGAAAAATTAACAAATATGAAGCATAAACATCATGCCTAGCAGAGAGTAGGTGCTCACAAAATTGTATCATCATTTTCCTAAAAATGGTACCTTATGACCCATAAATTCTCTGTTTTAAAAAATCATCAATATTTGCATTGATAAACTTGTTAGGACATCAAAATTACCTTGTTTGGGTCCTTATCTTCTTTCTTGCTTTTTCTTTTTTTTTTTTAAGATTAATTTATTTATGATAGAGAGAGAGAGGCAGAGACACAGGCAGAGGGAGAAGCAGGCTCCATGCCAGGAGCCCGATGTGGGACACGATCCTGGGTCTCCAGGATCGCGCCCTGGGCCAAAGGCAGGCGCCAAACTGCTGAGCCACCCAGGGATCCCCTCTTGGTTTTTCTGTTTCATCTCGGAGTACAGGTTGATTTTGCAAGAAAATGAATAGTCTACTTAATATATGAAAACCAACCAAGTCCTTAAAAATTCCAAGTATGTTCAATGCCATCCTAATAGTAGTTTATTTCTGGTTAGCGTCTAAGACACATTGACATCTTTGTATCTATACAAATGGAGGAAAAGATATTTTAAATATGAATTTTTTTTTTTTTTTTGGCTGGGTACAGTATACTTTATTGATGGTACATGACAAGGTAGGGCTCCCCAAGCCCCTCCCCTTCCTCGGGGTCTAGGATGTAAATTGGAGGTCAGGAGATTCTCAGTGTGTTGGGGGATTAAGTTGGGGCAGAGACTCCCCAGCAGCTGAGGGCCTCTCTCTTCCTCTTGTTCTTGCTGGGGCTGGTGGTCCAGGAGGCTCTTACTCCTTGGAGGCCGTGTGGACCATGAGGTCCACCACCCGGTTGCTGTAGCCAAATTCATTGTCATATCAGGAAATGAGCTTGATGAAGTGGTCATTGAGGCAATGCCAGCCCCGGTGTCGAAGGTGGAAGAGTGGGTGTCACTGTTGAAGTCACAGGAGACAACCTGGTCCTCAGTGTAGCCCAGGATGCCCTTGAGGGGGCCCTCCAATGCCTGCTTCACTACCTTCTTGATGTCGTCATATTTGGCAGCTTTCTCCAGGCGGCAGGTCAGATCCACAACTGACACATTGGGGGTGGGTACACGGAAGGCCATGCCAGTGAGCTTCCCGTTCAGCTCAGGGATGACCTTGCCCACAGCCTTGGCGGTGCCAGTGGAAGCAAGGATGATGTTCTGGGCAGCCCCTTGGCCGTCACGCCACAGCTTCCCAGAGGGGCCGTCCACAGTCTTCTGGGTGGCAGTGATGGCATGGATGGTGGTCATGAGGCCCTCCACAATGCCGAAGTGGTCATGGATGACTTTGGCTAGAGGAGCCAAGCAGTTGGTGGTGCAGGAGGCATTGCTGACAATCTTGAGGGAGTTGTCATACTTCTCGTGGTTCACGCCCATCACAAACATGGGGGCATCAGCAGAAGGAGCAGAGATGATGACCCTCTTGGCCCCGCCCTTCAAGTGAGGCCCAGCCTTCTCCATGGTGGTGAAGACCCCAGTGGACTCCACAACATACTCAGCACCAGCATCACCGCATTTGATGTTGGCGGGATCTCGCTCCTGGAAGATGGAGATGGACTTCCCGTTGAGGACAAGTTTCCCATTCTCAGCCTTGACTGTGCCGTGGAATTTGCCGTGGGTAGAATCATACTGGAACATGTACACATGTCTCAACAAGTAGTTGAGATCAATGAAGGGGTCATTGATGGCGACAGTATCCACTGGTGGTGGCGCCTGGTGACCAGGCGCCCTGGTGACCAGGGCCCCCAATACGGCCTGGTGACCAGGCGCCCAATACGGCCAAATCCGTTCACTCCGACCTTCACCATCGTGTCTCGGGGACGCGGCTGGCACTGCACCAGAAGATGCGGCTGTCTGTCCAACGGGGAGGAGCAGAGAGCCTCAAATATGAATTTGTATCCTATTTAAAATTCTGCTTCCGGGATCCCTGGGTGGCGCAGCGGTTTGGCGCCTGCCTTTGGCCCAGGGCGCGATCCTGGAGACCCGGGATCGAATCCCACGTCAGGCTCCCGTTGCATGGAGCCTGCTTTTCCCTCTGCCTGTGTCTCTGCCTCTCTCTCTCTCTGTGACTATCATAAATACATAAAATTTTTTTTAAAAAATCTAAAATTCTGCTTCCAGGCAGCCCAGGTGGCTCAGCGGTTTAGCGCCGCCTTCAGCCCGGGACGTGATCCTGGAGACCTGGGATCGAGTCCCATCTCGGGCTCCCTGCATGGAGCCTGTTTCTCCCTCTGCCTGTGTCTCTGCCTGTCTCTCTCTCTCTCTCTGTGTCTCTCATGAATAAATAAATAAAATCTTTAAAAAAATAAATAAAATAAAATTCCGCTTCCAGTTTTAATTATTCACTAAATCTGAATTATATTTTATAAGTCAGTACTTGTCATTTAATAACAGTATATTTGAACTTTACATAATGAAATCATAAATTAAATATTAGGAGTCAAGTAATATTTCCACTCAATTATATTTATAATTAAGATATTGATGTGTCTACTTTCTTACACAATACACAAAAGTAAGTTCAAAATGGATTAAAGACCTAAATATGAGATCTGAAACCATAAAAATCCTAGAAGAGAATACAGGCTGTAATTTCTGTATGCCATAGCAACATCTTTCTAGATCTGTCTCCTGAGGCAAGGCAAGGAAAACAAAAGCAAAAATAAACTACATCAAAATAAAAACCTACTACACAACAAAGGAAATAGTCATACTGAATGGGGGAAGATATTTGCAAATGACATATCCGATACAGGGTTAGTATCCAAAATATATGAGGACTTGCATAACTCAACACAAAAAAAACAAATAATCCTATTGAAAAATGAGCAGAAGATATGAACAGACATTTCCGTAAAGAAGACATACAGGTGGCCAACAGACACATGAAAAGATGTTCAGTGTCACTCATCATCCAGGAAATGCAAATCAAAACCACAATGAGATATTACTTCACACCTGTCAGAATAGCTAAAACCAAGAACACAAGAAACAAGTGTTGGTGAAGATGTGGAGAAAAAGGAGCCCTTATGCACTGTTGCAAATTGGTGCAACCACTGTGGTTCCTCAAAAATTACGAACAGAATCACCATATGATCCAGTAATTCCACTACTGGGCATTTACCCAAAGAATACAAAAACACAATTTAAAAAGAGATATGCACCCCTACGTTTATTGCATCATATTTACAGTGGTCAAATTATGGAAGCAGCCCAAGTGTCCATCGATTGATGAATGGATAAAGGAGATATATACATATATCTCACTATGAAATGTATATGTGATGGAATATTTAGCCATAATAAAGAATGAAATCATGCCATTTGCAACAACATGAATGGGCTTAGAGAGTGGAATACTGAATGAATTAAGTCAGAGAAAGACAAATACTCTATGATTTCACTCATATGTGAAATTTAGGAAACAAAACAAGCGAACAAAGAAAAAAGATACAAATCAAAAAATGGACTCTTAACTGTAGAGAACAAGCTGCTGGTTACCAGAGGGGAAGTGTGTGTGGGGATCGGTAAAATAGGTAAAGGAGATTAAGAGTTAAGATTAAGAGCACTGAGTAATGTATAGAATTGCTGAATCATATATCTTACATCTGAGACTAATAGAACACTGTATGTTAACTATCCTGGAATTAAAATTTTAAAAATAAGTAAAACAAGCTTAGCACCAAAAAAAGATAGCTATGTGTCTGTATCGATAAATGATTATCCTTTGCAATAAAGAAATATGAACTGTATTCTGACTAACATTCTCCATGTTCTTTTTTTTTAATATTTTATTTATTTATTCATGAGAGACACACACACAGAAAGAGAGAGAGAGAGAGAGGTAAAGACACAGGCAGAGGGAGAAGCAGGCTCCATGTCGGGAGCCTGATGTGGGACTCGATCCCAGGACTCCAGGATCACGCCCTGGGCTGAAGGCAGACGCTAAACCACTGAGCCACCCAGGGATCCCCCATGTTCTTTCTTAATGCTTTAATCCATATTCAATTTTTAGCTATAAACAGGAATTTGGCCTGTTTTTAGGGTGGGGGGTGGAGGTGAAATTCTGGATTTGAGAATACTGAAAAGGTATCCGGAAAGCCTTCCAAAATGGATTATGACCCAATCATAAGAGTCAGAAGAACCTGCAGCCACACAGGACCCTAACCTGTCAACACTCAATCCTTAGATTATTCACTGTATCTTTTCCCCCTTCAAATGACCCACCTGCAAAAAGAAAGACCGATTCATAGTTGGGCAGATATTTTAATTCAGTGCCAATTTTAGAATGCTCTACAAAGTAATATGTTATTAGACTGGTATTAGACGAGTCAGATCAAGCAAAAATCTCAATATAGAAAAATCTGGATCAAAAAATTGTTGGTGAATAGTCAAGCAGATTCTTTTTGTTCCCCAGCACTAATATGCCTTTTCATTTATTTTTATTTTTTTCTAATATGCCTTTTTAGTGAAGAGTCATGTTTCTAATGTTGACTTGTGAATCAGTATGTCTCAGGTCAGCACAGAATTCCCTTTCATGTCAAATACAGGTGAAACGTGGAATCAACAAACACTGCAGAAAATAACTACAGCTTGGTTCGACCTTTCTTGGAAAACCCAAGTTCAGAAAATGGAGCAGAGATGCTAATGATGCAATTCCTCTGGCTGCAGCCCTGGAAGGGAACCGGGACTCTGTCTTTTTTCCTTTCTCCTTTCCTGTCAGAGAGAAGGAGTGGGGGCTTCCAAGCTCTAAAATACAAGCCACAACCACCACCAAGGGGTGAATGGTGAGAAGTGGTGGCACTCTGAACCACGAGAAGGAGCTGGGGTGTAGGAAATAGAGATGAGAGAAGGGATCAGGAGGCAAAAGAGGGAAAGAAAGGGAGGTTCCCACAGTAACTGAAAAAATGCTTCACCTAGCCTTGGGGAAGCTGGCAAGTGATGGCAAATGTCCCAGGTAGAGGCAAGAGCAGGATGAGGGCAAGAGTGGGATCAAAGTCACAGAAAGGGGAGCAGAAGAGAAAAAAAGTACTGAAGGCCAGTGAGGTGTGTCCCCCAGTCCATATGGCAGGAATTGATGCAACACAAACTAGGGTAAGAAAAACTGGTGGCTTTTCACATTTTTCATGTTGGTTTTAGATGTTCATTGCTCCATTTCTTTTTCTTTTTTTTTTTTCTTCAAGATTTTTATTTATTTATTCATGAGAGAGACACAGAGAGAGGCAGAGACACAGGCGGAGGGAGGAGTAGGCTCCCTGTAGGGAGCTCAATGCAGGACTCCATCCCAGGACCTGGGGATCACAACATGAGTCAAAGGCAGTCACTCAACCACCGAGCCACCCAGGTGCCCCTTGCTGCTCCATTTCTATGCTTCTTGGAGGTTGGAAAACATGGATTGATTCTCACTGCTAAATGTGATTTTCTAGACTAAGTTACCCTCATGAAGACAATATGGAAAAGCTTATATTTCTACCAGATTTAGGTAATTTGTTTACAAATTGAGGATGCAAGCTATATCTCAGAGTTCCAATAGTGCAGGTTGGGAATTACCTGATGCCCTTTTACTGTCTTACCCGACACCCTATATCCCCGCCCCTGGTACACACCTGGCATCCGTGGAGCTCTCGATAAATGGCTGCTGAGAAGATGGTGATACTTCTTGACATGAATACCTCTAGACTTCACAAGCAAAATAACCTTTCTAGGAGTAATTTTTACCAACATTCAGAGAACTAGAAACTTTGAAAGACTAAGCTGGCCATGTCTGTGACCACAGGACTACTAATCCGGATCATGAAAGAAAACAGATAACAGAAAACATTTTGTCAACAGAAAGGCTTTCCTTAAGTTTTTGATGGCCTTTATTTTTTAGAGCAGTTTTAAGTTCACAACAAAACTGTGCAGAGCTCTCATTTATTGCTGGTGGGAATACAAAATGGCACATCCACTTTGGAAACTAGTTTGGCAGATTCAAACAAAACTAAACATACTTTTACCATATGATCTAGCAATTGCACTCCGCAGTATGTCCACACAAATAGATGCACCCAGATGTTTCTAGCAGCCTTATTCACAAGTGTCGGAAATTGGAAGCAACCAAAATATCCTTCTGGAGGTGAGTTGGCCAAATAAACTGTGGAACATCCGGACAATGGAATATTATTTGGTGCTAACAAGAAATGACCTGTAAAGCCATGAAAAGACATGAAGAAAACTTAACTGTGCGTTGCTAAGTGAAAGAAGCCAATATGAAAAGGCTACTACCTATTGCATGACTCTAACTATACAACATTCGGGAAAAGGCAAATCTATGGAGATGGTCAGACGATCAATGATTGCCAGGAACTAGGAAGAAGGGGAAGATGGATAAGCTGAGCACAGAGGGTTTTTTTAGGGCAGGGAAACTACTCTGTATGATACCATAATGATGGATCCATGCCACACGTTTGTCCAAACCCGTAGAATGTACGACACCAAGAGTGAGCCCTAAGGCGAAGAGCGGACTTTGGGGCCTAGTGCTGTGTCAGTGTAGGCCCGTCCATTGCAACAGATGTGCTTCCAGGCAGGGGTGATGATAACGAGGGAGGCTGTGAATGCATGGGAACTGGGGGTATATGGGAAATCTGTACCTCCTGCCCAGTTTTGCTGAGGAAGGTTTATAAGTGGGCTACTCACAGTGTCTTGCCATTTGGTAATTGCTAACTTTGCTGAGTCCTTACTATGCGTCAGGCAGGTGTAGAGCCGGTCCTATTTAATCCTGAACATTGCCCTGTGAAGTAGATGCTCTTATCGTCAACCTCCCCATTTTGCAGAGGAGGAAATGAGGCTTAGAGAGACCGAGCACCTTGCCAAAGGCCACAACGTCACAATGGACGGAGCCTGCACTTGTCGTCATCATGCCATGCTCTATTGGGCCGCTGACGCCAACTGAAGTTAGTGCTTTGTCACAAGGACATTGTAACATGTGGGCATGACTAATAACTAGGACGGGATAGGAAGACTATGGGCTGAAATTTCCTCTGAAGCTATTTATAAATAAGCTGTAAAGATCATATAGACTGCCACCAAGTGAGAGATCCGGGGACTAGCTTTGCATGAGTCACTTAGCATCCTCTGCCTACGGATCAAGAAACATTTGCACAAACCATGTTAGAGATGGTCCTTCTGTCAAAGAAAAAGGAGTTAAAAGTCTTCTGGTGGCAAGCATTTAAATAGATGCTAATGATTTATGCTCTGACTTTTAAAAAAAAAGTGTCTTGCTACTTCATTATGCCTAAAATAAAGTAAAATATGACTTTTTCACTTTTTAGTGATTTATAGACTACCTCACACTGTGCCCTCACAGGGCACGTACAAAGGGAAGACTGAAATCATTAATAATGTAAACGACGCCCACATCTGGTTGATCCTCCCAGGTGAGTGAAGCGAAAGCCTGATTTAACAGATGGACACTGCACTGTTTCCTGATGGTAAAATCACCAGATGTTTAGAGATTCCAGAAGTACAAAGGCAGAAGGAAGTGCGTTAATGATGAGGTTTCTGGCACACCTTTGAATTTTCTTACTTTTAACACTGCATTTTCTTGCACATAGGGTATATGTGCACGAATTGTGCCATTACCTGAATTTTAATTAAAATAGAATTTTACTCTAGAATATTTTATTCTAAAAATAAGGAACAAAGGAAATGGTCTTATAAACCATTGCCAGACTATACCAAAGACTATTCAAAGTTTGAAAAAAATTAAGTTGTTTTACTTCTGATGGATTATTTTTTGCAAAAGCCCTGGAAGGGGCCAGGGCCAAATATACAGACCCTTGTGGCAACGATTTGCCCAGTCCTCCCTGGCTCTGCCTCCCTGGCTGTGCAGGGCTCGGAGCCTCTGGCCCCGGCTGCAGGGGAACCATAGCCAGTTTGCCTCAGCACTTTACTAGGCTGTATCCATTATTTTTTCTTAGATTTTATTTATTTATTTGTCAGAGAGAGAGAGAGAGCACAAGCAGGGGGAGCGGCAGGCAGAGAGAGAAGCAGGCTCCATACTGAGCAAGGAGCCCAAGTTGGAGCTCTATCCCAGGACCCTGGAATCATGACCTGAGCTGAAGACAGACACTTAGCTGACTGAGCCACCCAGAGGCCCCTGTATCCATGATTTTCCTGACCCTGGCAGGAAGTTGAGCCCACCCTCACTCGAGAAAGGGAAATTGTAGAGGCCATAATACTGAGGACCTGCCATGAGGATTTTGGTGCCAGCAGAGGCACAGGAGGAAGATTTTTTTTCATGGTGAGGAAGTGCATAAGAGCAAGGGCTATGCAGAGAGCAAGACTTGGGTTTGAGTTCTGACACCAACACGTGGACTTCTCTTCGGACCAGTCACTTAACCACTCTCTGTCTTGGTTCTCAGTTTTCTCCTCTGTATAATGGGATTAGAATGCATACCTCATAAAACTGTATCGACGATCAATGAGATAAAGGGTGGAAATGCGCTTTGCACACTACCCAGTAGAGCTGAGCCCTTAAATAAGAAGAAACCAGAGAGAGAAAAACCGCACAGTGAATTTCTCTGTACACTGCCTCAGGCAACACACCCTTCCTCCCTTTTGCCTCAAGATGTTTCCATTGCCATGCCCCGGACAAACTAGTTTCAACTCATTTGGTCCAAACCTGTGTTGATCACTCCCATAATCAAAGCTCTGGGCCCTCCGCTCAGTAAAGTGAATGTGGACAACAATGTCCCATTATCATCATCATCAAGCTTGCTAGTTATTCCCACCATAAAAAAGAAATGATAATTCTGTAACGATCACTTCAATAGCAATCATGCAATATATCAATGTACCAAATCAACACCTTAAGTTTATGTAATATGTCAACCATATTTCAAGAAAGAAAGGGAAGGAAGGAAGAGAAAGAAGGAAAGAAAAAGAAAAGAAAGTTTATTCATTCCTTCATTCAGGGCTGTGGACTGGTCCCAATTGGAGCTTCTTCAGAAGGGGGAACAGGCTGAGGGACCCACCCAGCAAGGCTCTCCGGTCATGATTCCTCTTTCAGATATTCAGAGGTTTGGCCTTCTGACTCCATCCTGATACAGAGACAAAGTACAAAACAACCCAAGTAGCCTTCTCTTCTCTAAGGATCTTTCACGTGTGCTCTGAGCGGGCGAGGCTGCCCTGGGGTTAAGCACTGGGCTATCAATTGATGGAAGGCAGAAGTACGCCCTGAAAGAGGCAGGCCAAGCCTCCCTTTTTCCTGTTCTCTCTCAAACTACCTGCTGGGTGACTGTTTAATTAGTGGGAAAACAGCGATTCCCAGAAATTATGGAGTCTTTCGTGTTCACAAGGATCTAGTTCCTTACGCGTTTTTCCCAGCAGTATATACAACCATTTCCTACTATTAAGTACTAGGCTAATCTGAATATTAACTATCTGCCAATTTCAACACACCTCTCCTATAAACATTTCCTTCCTGGGTAGAGAGGAAGCCCAAATGATGTGGTCCTATGTAGTTCTTTAACTTTCTTTTTTATGATTGGAGCAGAGCATCTGATTATTTCCAGGTGTTTCAGATTTTCTCATGGTCTCCTTGTTATTTCTCTCCTCTTTGAGCTCTTTTGGCAATGAATGTGACCATGAGGTCTAAAGCTATAAAGGATGTGTTCGCCACTTCCCTCTTATGTCTGTCTCTTTATTTAACCACAAGTTCACTGTCTTTATCCATGTTAATTCCCTGAGGTATTCACACAGCATTTGTGTTGACTGCCTTAATTTTGATCTTCTCTAATCATTCCCTGCCAGATGGTAGTTAAAGTTTAATGGTCCCTATAAAAATAGTTCCCTTTCTTCTTTCATCAGTCATGTGTGTTTACTTAGCTAACTGCTGGATGTTCAGAATGAACACAAAGTGACCACCAACAAAATGAATTCAACAAACACATTGGCTTAATACTTTTCATGGTAGCTAAAGATGTTGCCTGCCATTACCCACTCAGCCATTATCCTTACATTTTATTGTCTTTCCTTTTCTGTTTTTGTTAGTTTTCTTTCCTTTTTATCTCCCTTCTCAGGTTGTTTGATGGAAAGCCACAAGATTGTGAGGCCTGGCAGTCATCAGTATGCAACAATTAAAGTGTGTGGACATGTCCAGCTCCAATAGCATATAAGTGCTAGATAGATGACATCTGGCATATCTGGAGAGCTTTCCGTGCCACACCCGTAAGATGTGAGTGAGCATCATTCTTTATGATTCAGATAAAGATGCTGAGGGAACTCGCAGAAGGCCACACAAGAGGCTAGGATAGAAACTCGCATTCTTTTTTTTTTTTTTAAGAATTTTCTTTATTTCTTTTTTTTCTAAATTTTATTTATTTATTCATGAGACACACACACACAGAGAGAGAGAGAGAGAGAAGCAGAGACACAGGCAAAGGGAGAAGCAAGCTCCATGCAGGGAGCCCAATGTGGGACTCGATCCCTGGTCTTCAGGATCACACCCTGGGCTGAAGGCAGTGCTAAACTGCCGAGCCACCCAGGCTGCCCAAGTATTTCTAAGTAATCTCTACACCCAACATGGGGCTTGAACTCACAACCCCAAGACAAGAGTTGCACATTCCTCCAATTGATCCAGCTGGGTGTCCTGAACTTGGCATTCTTAAGGAACAAAACAAAACAAAACAAAACAAAAAAAACATATAGATGTAACAAACTCATCTCTAAACAAAATAATATGCCCTTTGTGGGTTTTATGCATCCTAAAACATTCCTGAGCTGGCTAGTTCAGGAAAAGCAAGTAAATGAGGATATTTGGTATGCCATTTTTCAGACAAGGTAACTGAAATCAGTCACATTACATGACTCTTGCCAGGCCACACACACATCTCTAGAAGGATCCTGTCACTTAGATTTACATTAGATTTATTAAAATATGTAGGAGCTATTTAAAAAATAAATAAAACTAACCAAACAAAAGATTAACAGCATTTTTAGAGCAAGCGTTCTGGGTGACTTTATATATACACTCCACTTAAAGCCTATAAAATTTAGGACTCCAGGGCAGGAGTCTGCAAACTACAGCCCGAAGGCCAAATTCAGTACACTGCCTGTTTTTGTAAATAACGTTTTATTGGAACATAGTCACAGCCATCCTTTTGCATATTGTTTATGACTGCTTTCACACTACAAGGCATTGTTGAGTGGTTTTAACAGAGACTATATGAACTGCAAAGCCTAAAATATTTACTATGTGGCCTTTTACTGAAAAAGTTTGCCAACCCCTGTTCTAGGTCTTTGAATTATGGCATTGCATGTCACTTTTACATAAATAATTTCTTGTTATGACTCAGAAATGTTATTTGGTGTTGTTGCTGAACGTATCTTCAAATGATCTGATTTTAAATAGCATTTCAAATGCAAAAGGATTCTAAAATCATCTACCAAAATGTATATTAATTGACCACCTTAAAGAGTTAAAAAGTGACAAATGTTCAACAACTTCTTGGTGATCTGAGAAGCAGTTAATCGCCGCTGTACATTCTACAGGTGGTAGTATTCTGGAATGTGAGCAAAAGATATGCCAACTTAAAAAAAAAAAGATATGCCAACTATTACTCAAGGAAAAAAAAGTCAGTGTTAGTATCTGTCCAGTTCCATAATTTGGGGCAAGAACCATAATCCATCTGGGCTTTTGTTTCTTCATCTATGAATCAATGCCATGTATTAAATAATCTCTGGCATCACTTTCAGCACTAATGTTCTGTTGCCCATATTCTACTCAAAACTGTAGTGTACTCCACAAAGTGTAAGTGACCCTCTTTTCCCACTCCCTGCCTCTCTGCCAAAGGGGAAAAAGAAAGTTTCTAGGCTCTCATAGGAGTATAGTTAGTCCCAATGGTTGTTTTTTATTTTAACTCCAGGATATTAACATATAATGTTATACTAGTTTCAGCTGTACAGCATCGTGATTCAACAGTGCTATACATTGCTTAGTGCTCATCATGATAAGTATCCTCCTTAATCCTCATCACCTATTTCACCCATCCCCCCCACCTCCCCTCTGGTAATCATCTGTTTGTTTTCTATAATTAAGAGTCTGTTCTTTGGTTTGTCTCCTCTTCCCTTTGTTCGTTTGTTTTGTTTCTTAAATTCCACATATGAGTGAAATCATATGGTATTTGTCTTTCATTGACTTTTTTCGCTTAGCATTATACTCTCTAGGTCCATCCGTGTTGTTGCAAAGGCAAGATTTCATTCTTTTTATGGCTGAGTAATATTCCATTGGCTATATGTATTTTAAACAATGTTGTGATAAACATAGGGGTGCATATATCTTTTTGAATTAGTGCTTTCTTATTCTTTGGATAAATACCCAGCAGTAAAACTACATGGTCATATGGTGATTCTATTCTTATGTTTTGAGGAACCTCCATAGTGTTTCCCAAAATTGCTGCACCAGTTTGCATTTGCATCAACAATGTGTGAGGTTTCCTTTTCTCCATATCTTTGCCAGCACTGTTTTCTTGTGTTTTTTATTTTAGCCATCTTGACAGGTGTAAGATGATATCTCGTGGTTTTGATGTGCATCACCCTGATGATTAGTGATGTTGAACATCATTTCATGTGTCTGTTGGCCATCTGGATGTCTTCTTTGGAGAAATGCCTGTTCATGTTTTCTGACCATTTTTAATTGGACTATTCTTTTGATAATGGGTTGTATAAGTTCCTTATATTTTTTAAATACTAACCTGTTTTGGGTGTGTCATTTGCAAATATCTTCCCATTTCATGTGATTGTTTCCTTTGCTGTGCAGGAGCTTTTTACTGTTTACTAATTTATCCTTGCTTTTGTTTCCCTTCCCTCAAGGGACATATCTAGAAAGATGTTACTATGGCTGATGTCAAAGAAATTACTGCCTATGCTCTCATCTAGGACTTTGATGGTTTCAGGTCTCACATTTAGGTCTTTAATCCATTTTGAATTTATTTTTGTGTATGGTTTAAGAAAATGGTTCCATTTCGTTATTTTGCAAGGTAGCTGTCCAGTTTTCCCAATACCATTTCTCGAAGAGAGTTTTTCCCATGTATATTCTTGTCTTTGTCAAATATTAATTGGCCATTTAATCGGGGTTTATTTCTGGGCTCTCTAGTCTTTCCATTGATTCATGTTATATTTCTGTGCCAGTTCTATATTATTTTGATTACTACAGTTTTGGAATATATCTTGCTATATGGATTATAATATCTCCAGTTCTGTTCTTCAAGATTACTTTGTTCTTCAAGATTACTCAGGGTTTTTTGTGGTTTCATACAAATCTTAGGATTTGTATCTTTTCTCTTGTTGATGTGATGTATCACATTGATTTGTCCTAGTCTGTGAAAAATGCTCTTGGTATTTTGATAGAGACTGCATTGAATCTGTAGATTTCTTTGGGTAGTATGGGCATTTTAACAGCATGTGTTCTTCCAACCTATGAGCATGGAATGTCTTCCCATTTGTGTCATCTGCAAGTGCTTTCATCGATGTTTTAGAGTACAGGTCTTTCATATCTTTAGTTAAGTTTATTCCTAGGTATTTTATTATTTTGGTGCAACTGTAAATGAGAATGTTTTCTTAATTTTTCTTCCTGCTGATTGATAACTAGTATATAGAAATGCAATTGATTTCTGTATACTGATTTTATGTACTGCAACCTTACTGAATTCATTCATCAGTTCTAGCTGTTTTTTTGACAGAGTCTTTTGGGTTTTCTACAAATAGTGAAAGTTTTATTTCTTCCTTACTAATTTGTGGCTACGACTCCCATATAATATTGAATTAAAGTGGTGAGTGATGTATTTGGACATCCTATCTTGTTCCTGATCTTAGGAGAAAAACTTTCAAGTGTTTCACCATTGAGTATGATATTAGCTGTGGGTTTTTCATATATAGCTTTATTATGTTGAGTATGTTACCTCTAAACCTACCTAGTTAAGGGTTTTTATCATGAATGGATCTTGTACTTTGCCAAATGCTTTTTCTACATTTATTGAAATGATCTAATGGTTTTTAAATTTTTTAAATTTATTCGACAGAGAGAGAAGGCACAAGCAGGTAGAGCAGCAGGCAGAGGGAGAAGGAGAAGCAGGCTCCCCACTGAGCAGAGAGCCTGATGTGAGGCTCGATCCCAAGACCCTGGGATCATGACTGGAACCAAAAGCAGATATTCAACCGACTGAGCCACCCAGGCACCCCTAACCCCTATGTAAGCCACCCAGGCACCACCAGGCACCCCTAACCTAATGGGTCTTGCCCATTTTCTCTTGTAGATGTGATGTAGCACATTGATTGATTTACAAATAGTGAACCATACTTGCATCCTTGGAATAAATCTCACTGTATTGTAAATAATGATATTTTTAATGTATTGTTGGATTTGGTTTGCTAATATTTTATTGAGGATTTTTCATGGATGTTCATCAGAGACATTAGCCTGTAGTTCTCTTTTTCTTTATGTACTGTCTTTATCTGGTTTTGGTACCAGGGTAACACTGGCCTTATAAGAATGGATTTGGAAGCTCTCCTTCATCTTCTATTTTTTAGAATAATTCAAGAAGAATAGGCATTAACTCTTCTTTAACTGTTTGGTACAATTCATCTGTGATACCATCTGGTCCTAGATTCTTGTTTCTTGGGAGTTTTTTGGTTACTGATTCAAGTTATTGCTGGTAATCTGTTCAAATTTTCTATTTCTTCCTGATTCAGTTTTAGGAGGTATTATATTATAATAATTATATTATGTACATTATATTTGGGAGAATTTATCCATTTCTTCTAAGTTGTCCAATTTGTTCATATAATTTTTCGTAATATTCTCTTACAATCCTTTGTATTTCTGGGTGTCAGTTATTATTTCTCCTCTTTCATTTCTGATTTTGTTTATAGGAGTTCTCTCTCTCTCTCTTTTATGAGTCATGGTAAAGGCTGATCAATTTCTTGATCTTTTTCAAGAACCAGCTTTGATTCTTTTCAAAGGACCAGCTTTTGGGTTCATTTATCTAATCTATTCTAATGGGTTTTTTAGTTTCTATTTCATTTATTTCTACTCTGATCTTATTATTTCCTTCCTTTTACTGATTTTGGGATGTGTTTGTTCTTTCTGGCTCCTTTGGGTAGGTTGTTTTATTTGAGATTTTTCTTGCCTCTTGAAGTGTGTCATTCAAAGCCACTATTTCTTTGTTAATTTTCTGTTTGGATGATCTGTTCATTGAAGTAATTGGATATTAAAGTCCCCTACTATTATTGTTTTTTTTGTTTTTTTTTTTTTTTTTTTTAAAGCATGTGGAAGCGTCGGACCTGAACTCACGTGTATCTGAGTTGAATACAGTGATTTTCAATGGCCTTCTTCAGAGTGTAGGTAAGCTTTTTTTTTTTTTTTTTTTTTTTTTATTTATGATAGTCACACACAGAGAGAGAGAGAGAGAGAGAGGCAGAGACAGGCAGAGGGAGAAGCAGGCTCCATGCACCGGGAGCCCAATGTGGGATTCGATCTCGGGTCTCCAGGATCGCGCCCTGGGCCAAAGGCAGGCGCTAAACCGCTGCGCCACCCAGGGATCCCTATTATTGTATTTCTGTTGATTTCTTCCTTTATGTTTGTTATTAACTGCTTTGTGTATTTGGGCGCTCCCATGTTGGGTGCATAAATATTTACACTTGTTACATCTTCTTGTTGGGTTGTCTCCTTTATGATTATATAGTGTCCTTTTTTGTCTCTTGTTAAAGTCTTTGTTATAAAGTCTATTTTGTCCAATATAAGTATTGCTACCCCAGCTTTCTTTTCACTTTCATATCCATTTGCATGATAAATACTTCTCCATCCCTTCACTTTCAATCTGCATGCATCTTTTTATTTTAAATGTTATTTATTTGAGAGAAAGCTCTAGAGAGAGCATAAGCTGGATGGGGAGCAGAGGAAGAGGGAGAAACAGACTCTCCACTGAACATGGAGCCTGTTGGGGGCTTGACCTCAGGACCCTGAGTCCATGATCTGAGCCAAAGTCAGATGTTTAACCAACTAAGTCACTCAGGCGCTCCTCGATCTATGTGTGTCTTTAAGTCCAAAATGAGTCTCTTGTAGGCAGCATATAAATGGGTCTTGCATTTTTATCCATTCTATGACCCTTTGTCTTTTGATTGGAGAGTTTAATCCATTTACATTCAGAGTAATTATTGATAGGTATGTACTTATTGCCATTGTGTTACTTACTTTATGGTTGTTTTATAGATCTTCTCCGTTCCTTTTTTCTTTTGCTCTCTTCTCTCACAAGGAATTGGCTTTCTTTAGTGATATATTTGGATTCCTTTTTCTTTATTTTCATATTTTTATTATTGGCTTTGGATTTGCGGTTACCATTCAGTTTGTATGTAACATCTTCTGCATATTGGGCAGTCTATATTAAGTTGATGGTCATTCAAGTTTGAACCTATTTTTTTAACCTATTTTTTACTCCTCTTTCTCCCACATTTTAGGTATATGGTGTCACACTATACATTCTTTTCTTTTGTGAATCTCTTGGCTGATTTTTAGTTACTGCAATTAAAAAAAAAAAAAAACCCTACCTACAAAAAGATTTGAATTTTAAATAACTTTAACCTGAATTTCAAGGGAAGGGGGATGAAGGAGAAATGATATTCTGAGATAAAAAAATGTCAAGTACTTTAATGCCAAATATTTCAGCTATGACTAGAAAGTGGAGGATGCCTTTTTGGACATGAGGAAGTATATCCAACACAGGGCAAATTCAGTAGCAACTTTCCAAGAAGATTTTGAAGGGGAAATTAAGAAATTTAACTGACAATTTAAAAGATTCTTTTTGTATTTATACAATTTAAAATATTCTTTTTATATTTATACCAATATTTATACCAATTTATACCAAGATTCTTTTAAAATTTATACCAATGCTGTTGTAGAGCAGCATGGAAAAATCAACATGAATTTTAAAAGTAAAATACAACACTTCAGAGAAATTTTGTTCTTGAGGAAAGAGCTTTAGATTTCATGGCCAGAAGCCTTCTCTCCCCTTGTCCCCTCACATAAAGGGTTGTTCCTGGTCACTGAGGAAGCTTAACAGAAAAGTTGGAGAGACCTTTACCTTCAGAAAGTGAATTCTCATCTTCCAACATGAAAATTATCACTTTTACCTTTGAGTCAGTGCAGCAGAATTTCTATTCAGACTTATTACCATGTATCATAACTTTTAACTAGTTTTGAGAAGTTTATTCCACTGATATGTGTACAAGCGAGCATTCAGAGTGGCTCAGATATATAAATTCCCAAGAGTATGTGTGTCTTGTCCTGATGTTTCAATACATTATTGTGGGTAGAGTTCAAGGCATCTTACATCAACCAAGTTATCTCAATGTTCCATTCTAAGCAAGGGAGGCAGTGGTAGGAGGTGAGGAATGGAATGGGAAATAAATAAAGAGGTTCTCCCCCTAACTCTTGGGTGACCTTAGTAAAATACAACATTGGGCCATGGTGTCTTTATTGTAAAGGAGAGGTTGGAACTACAGGCAGGCCCACATGTGCCACATGTGAAATTCTTAGTAAATTATAACTGTTGTGAAAATACTATTTGTTTTTCTTTAAGACTTTATTTGACAGAGAGCACAAGCAGGGGAACAGCTGGTAAAGGAAGAGGGAAAAGAGGGCTCCTTGCCCAGCAGGGATGCCCAGGACCCTGAGATCATGACCCGAGCTGAAGACAGTCGCTTAACCAACTGAGCCACCCAGGCGCCCCTGAAAATGCTATATTTATATTATCTTCTATCTTATAATAGGATATTATAGGATAATACTATCTTATAATAGGATATTATCATGATCCTATTTCTGGCTGTTGTAAAAACTTACCATACCTTCTAAATTTCCAAAATAGGAGTGACATTTGCTATTATACTTAATCTAATTCCATATTTTAGTAAAGGGAACATTAACACCATGACCAGTGCAGATATCAGAAAAATAATTTGGAACACAATAAATGAAAAAAGAGAGAGATGATTACATATCTAAAGGAACTGCTGTAAAGAGACCCAACAATAATAAGGCTTAAGAAACAAGGCACCTTAATTCTCTCTCAGGTAACAGTCACAGGTAGGCAGGAAGCCCCTTCCACATAGCCTGAGACTCTCTCAGTAGCTTCCAAAGCCACTTTGTTGCCATTCCAGCCACCAGGAGGGCAGATGCCTAGAACTCCAGGACCAGGAGTCGGTGAGAGGCAAGTTGCTCACATGGCCTCCATCTCCCTTCTGTTGGCATGAATTCCCCCACACACCCACACCTAGCTGCAAGGGATGGCTAGGAAATGGGAAGGCTCATCCTAGCCTCATCTCCATGATTACAGACGAAGAGGAGAATGGATTTGAAAGGACAGATAATCCTTATGGCCACTGGAATGAAAGAAGCCTGAAGAGGCAAGTTAGTCTGTAACTCAATGTATAAAATGTATGTACAGATATATACATTTTAATATTTTTAAAGATATGGATAAAAATTCTAATATAATAAAATAACGTAAAATGGTGCTCATCCCCACATTGACAAATCTTAGAATTTATAAGTGGAAGACTCTAATTCTCTTCCCTCCCTTACCAGAGGGAACACACTTGTGAATTTAGTGAGAAGTCTTCCCTTCTTGTTCTTTTTAAATTTTTCTACATTTTAAATCAATAAACAATATGAAGAATAATTCTGTATTACATAAAGTGGTACCACACTGTATCTATCATAATACAAATTATGGTCTTTAGACTTATCCATGTTAGGAATAAAAACTCAATTCCTTTTTTTGACAGCTTTATGGTATTTATATGTGAAGATATGGCTTATTTCTGATCTTTTGTTATTACAAATATTGCTGCAATGAACTTCTTTGTGTACGTGGGAGTCTTGCTAGAATCGTATTGTTTAATAAAGTAGCTACTAGCCACATGTGGTTACTTACATTTAATTAAAAGTAATCAAATAACATTAAATTTTTAACTTCTCAGCCACGGTAGCCACATTTCAAGTGGTCAGTAGCCACATGTGGCTAGTGGCCAGTGACTAGCATACTGGATGGCATAGCCATCATCACAGAAATTTCTAATGGACAATACTGCTCTAAAATATATATACAGTAGAGGAATTGCTGAGTTTGTAAGGTATCCTCTGTTTTATTTTTTTTAAGTTTTTATTTATTTATTCATGAGAGACACAGAGAAACAGAGGCAGAGACATAGGCAGAGGGAGAAGCAGGGTCCCTGCAAGGAGCCCAAAGCGGGACTCAATCCCAGATCCCGGGACTACACCCTGGGCCAAAGGCAGACGCTCAACCGCTGAGCCACTCAGGCGTCCCACATAGCCTCTGTTTTAATAGATTTTACCAAAGTGCTTTCTATATGAGTCAAGATTCTTAGTTATAAGCAACAGAAAGTCATTATAGATTATGTAAACAAGGTAAATATTTTTTAAAGGATGTTAGATAGCTTACAGAATTTCAGGAAAGGCTTGTGAACTAACTTGAAAATAAACTATCTAATATCACACCATGGACTTGACCTAATGAGGACAATGGTACTCTGCTTAAAGGAACAGGTACTGCCCCCTTTTATTTCCAAAGTGACACATGCCGGATGTTGGCCTGTTTCTTGATCTATAATCATTGCTGCCTCCAAAGATTGTGTACTTTCACTGCTGCCACCCTAATTACAGAGGTTCCACTTGGTCCCTCCTTTTTAACACCATCTTCAAAGTTTGGAGCTGATGCACCTGTTTGGCAGACCGGGTCAAACACATGCCTCCCATCTTCACAGTAGGCTAGGAAAGCAAGTGTCTTGCAATTTTTCACCTCTGGGAGATGTGCAAATTTCACACTTACAAGTACCCAATTGGTCTCCAGAGTGGATATAAATATTTTAAGCCCTGCCATAGCAAAGGTCAGTTTCCATTTCTCCATGTAGTTTCCAACATGTGGCATCATCCAGCATGTTAACATTTGCCAGTCTAATGACTCTGCCAAGCTATCTCAATGTGGTTTTAATTTGCATTCTCTTAATTAATAGTAAAGTTGAGAACTAAAAAGAAGATGAAGGAGGAAGATGAAAAGGAAAGGAGATGTACTTTAGGTATACAGTTTGCCTATAGCCCCATCCTTAAATAATTTGTTCCTAACTCACAACCAAGAATATTATCCAAAGGTTCCTAACCAAAACCAGTTGAACCTGAGCGATGATAGACTCCAGTTTGCAAGTCAACCTGAGGATGCCCAGCCTTAAATCAGTCTGCCCAACTGTCTCTTATGGAACCTCTTATAACACTTGTGTTCAAATGGAGACTGTTCCTGTTGGATATTACAAGATACAAAAAGGTTACACAACTGCATGATTTTGTCTAACTTTATGATGACATTTATGTGATTGCATCTTGGCCATGACCAAGGCCAGAGTCCCTCTGATAAATTAATTTCATTTTATACCCTCCCTTCATCATTCTCTTCAGAGGCTCATGTACTTCAGAATTTACTTGTATTAATTCACCCCAATAAAAAAATCTTTCTTTTTCTTCAGCTTCACATTTATCGTGCTTCTTAAAGTTAATTTTATCATCGGAGCTTCTGAAATTGCCGAAGCACAAGGATGAATGTCAGCGGTCAAGGGTTTTTAAATGAATTCTGACAAGACAGAAAAGGTCAAAGCAGATTTCAACATGTTCAAATGTGGTCCTGATTATAAAGATTTTTACAAAGAGTATTTAGGTTGTTCCTTAAAACGGCTGCAATATTCTGCTATACTTGCTGTATTAAATTTTGTCTGGAACATTCCTCTGTCTTGGGCCCCCAATTTCTGCATTGCTCACTTGGTTTAGATGTCATTGTTTGTAAGAAGTGTTTCCAGATCCCCCAAGAGATAGTCAGTTGCCCCTCCTAACACCCTGTCCATTCTCAGTGGTTGTCTCCCTTACTGCATTTATTACACTGTATTGTAATTGCCTGTAAATTTGTGCACCTCTATCCTCTGAAAGATCAGCTTCCGGGGGGGCAAAGACTGAACATAAGGTATTCCAGAGACTAGGACAGTGTCCACCTAAAAATATCTGCTATACTTTTATTAAATTAAGAGACATTCTTCAAAACCATTGCCTATACTCCATAAAAGTGTCGTGATCATGAAAGACTGAGACACTGTCCCAGGGTAGAGGAGATTAAGAAGGCCTGACTCTAATCCTATATTGGATCCTGAACCTGAAAAATAACCTTAATGGGACAATTGGCAAAATTTGAATAAGGTTGGTAGGTTAGGGGCTGCCAGAGGGCTCAGTCAGTTATGTCCCACTCTTGATTTCAGTTCAGGTCATGAACTCAGGGTCATGGGATCGGGCCCTAGGTCAAGCCGTGTGTCTGGTGTCTGGCTCCATGCTCAGCAGGGAGTCTGCCTTTCCCCTTCTCCCTCTCCCTCTGCCCTTCTCCCTACCCCGCCCCCATGTGTGCTCTCTCTCCCTCTCTCTCTAAAATAAATAAATAAGTCTTTTTTTTTTTAATGTTGGTAAGTTAATTAATAGTATCAACATTAATTTCTTGGTCTTGATCATTGTACTGTGGTTTTGTAAGATGTTAACATTTGGGAAGCTGGATGAAGAGCTCATGAGAATTCTTTGATTCGTGCAATCCTCTTTTGTAAGCTGAAATTATTTCAAAATGGAAAGTTAAAAAATTTTTTAAAGATTTTATTTATTTATTTGAGAGAGATAGAGCATGAGCAGGGGGGAGAGGGAGAAGCAGATTCCCCGCTGAACAGGGAGCCAGATGTGGGGCTCAATCCCAGGACCCTGAGATCATGACCTGAGGTGAAGGCAGACACTTAACCAACTGAGCCACCCAGGTGCCTCTAAACATTTTTTTAATAGGAAAAACATGAATCTGTTGACTCATGACTAAAAAGGGAGGAAGAGACTGGGAAGAGGAGGAGGGAAAAAAGGAATGAAAGCTAATGCCTCAAGTGCCATGTTGTTACCACATTCGTAGCAGTCTAATTAGGAGATGTTATTCATGACCACAAGCTACGTAATCCTTTCTTTACCGTTTACTCCTGAGCTTTGTTCCATATGCTTTCACATCATTCAATCGGATTTAGCAAGCGCTGAGCACCTGCTATGTGCCAGGCACAGTGAGAAGCACTTTGGATAGCTACAGTGTGGTAAGATGCCCACGTTTCTCATCCTCAGAGAGAAACACAATCTACAGGGGAAGCGGAAGCAGAAAAAACCCATGTGGCAATACAGTGAGGAACACACAACTGTTCCCACGAGGACCAAATCAAGAGGCAAGACCACGAGGGCATTAGGCTAAGTGAAATAAGTCAGACAACTAGTGTATGATCTCACTTACATGTGGAATCTAAAACAAACAAACTCATATTTGATTGGTGGTTGCCAGTTGCAGAGAGTAGGGAGGTGGGCAAAATGGGTGAAGGTAGTCAAGAGGTACAAACCTCCAGTTATAAAATAAAGAACTCCTGGGGGTGTCATTTACAGTGTGGTTACTATAGTTGATAATACTGGATTACATATTTGAAAGTTACTAAGGTGAGTGTCCAGGTGGCACAGTCAGTTGAGCGTCGACTCTTAATTTCAGCTCAGGTCATGATCTCAGGGTCTTGGGATCGAGCGCCTAGTCGGGCTGAGTGTCTGGCTCCATGCTCAACAGGGAGTCTGAGATTCTCCTCTCCCTCTCCCTCTCCCCCTTCCCCTACTCATGCTCACACGTGCTCTCTCTTTCTAAAATAAATCTTAAAAAAAAAAAAACTTACTAAGAGAGTAGATCTTTTTCATTCTTTAAGCTTTTACTTAAATTCCAGTTAACATACAGTGTAATTTTATTTTCGGGTGCACAACATAGTGACTCAACACTTCCGTAGAACACCTGGTGCTCATCACAGGTGTCCTCCTTCATCCCTGTCACCTACTTAACCCATCCCCCACGCACCTCCCTTCTGGTAACTATCAGTTTGTTCTCTATAGTTAAAAGTCTGTTTCTTGGAGAGTCTCTCTCTTTTTCTCTTCCCTTTCCTCTCTGCTCATTTGTTCTATTTCTTAAATTCCACATATAAGTGAAATCATATGGTATTTGTCTTTCTCTGATTGACTTATTTCACTTAGCAGGATATTAAGAGAGTAGATCTTAAAATTTCTCATCATAAGAAAGAAAATATGTAACCATAGGTGGTGATGGATGTTAGCTAGACTTTGTGGTGGTCATTTCACAACATATACAAATACCGAATCATTATGTTGTACACCTGAAGCTAATATAATGTTATATGTCAATTATATATCAATTAAAAAACAAGAAGAGGCAATAGAGAAAAGTGCTTACTTTCCTGGGAGGACAGACACTTCACAGAAGAGGTGATGCACCAGCTGGGTTTTGAAAAATAAATAGGATTTACCAGTAGATAAAACTGGAAAGAACATTCCAGGCAGAGCATGTATAAGATCTCAGACATGGGAAACAGCAAAGTGAGTTCAGCACAGCTAAAATGAAAAGTGCCCATAGAACAGATTCCTTTTTAGTAGCTTTATTAGGATATAATTCACATATCATAAAATTTACCAATTTAAAGGGTACACTTGAGTGAGTTTTAGTATAGTCACAAAGTTGTACAACCATCATCACTATCTAATTTTAGAACATTTCATCAGCCTCCAGTGAAGCACCATCGCCTTTAGCAGTTACTCCCCATTCCCCACCCCCAGCCCTAAGCAACCGTTAATCTACTTTCTGCCTCCATAGGATTTGCCTATTCTGGACATTTCATATTAAAGGAATCATATGATATATGGTCTTTTGCGATTCTTCCATTTTGCCTAATGCTTTCAGGGTTCATCCATTTTGTGGCATGGCTCAGTAGTTCATTCCTTTTCATTGCCAAATAACATTCCAGTATATGGATGCGTCACATTTTGTTAATCCAATCCACAGTTGATGGACGTTTGGATTATTCCCATTTTTTGGCTATTAAGAGTGTGGCTATAAACATTCCTGTACAAGTTTTTATGTGGACACACATTTCCATTTTTCTTGGGTACATACTTAGAAGTAGAATCGCTGGGTTATACAGTAACTCTATATGGTTACTTTTTGAAGAACTGCAAACTGTCTTCTACAGTGGTTGCCCCATTTTACATTTCCACTGGCAGTATATGAGGGTTCTGATTTCTTCACAATTCCACAACACTTGTTATTGTCTATCTTTTTTATTATAGTCATCCTAGTGGGAGTGAAGTGGTGTATTAGCTTTCTAGGGCTGCTGCGACAAATTATCACAAACTGAGTGATGTAAAATAACACATATTTATTCTTTCACAGTGTTGGGGGCTAGAAGTCTGAAATCAAAACATCAGCAAGGTCATGCTCTCCTAAGAGCTTTAATGGAAAGCCATTCCATACCTTTCTCTTGATTTCTTGTGTTGCCGGCAATGCTTAGCATTACTTGGCTTATAGATGCATCACTTTCATCTCTGACTCTATCATCACATGAAATTCCCTACTGTGTCTCTGGGTCTCTTCTGCAATCTTACTGGGACCGACCCTAATCCAGTATGACCTCATTCTGACTTGACTACATCTGCAGACTCTATTTCCAAATAAAGTCATATTCCCAGATACTACAGTTAGGATTTCAACACATCTTTTTGGGGGACACAATTCAACCCACAACAAGTAGTATCTCATTGTGATTTTGATTCACATTGCCCTAACGGCTAATGATATTTGGCATCTTTTCATGTGCTTATTAGCCATTTGTATACCTTCTTTGGAGAAATGTCTATTCAAATCCTTTGCTGGGACACCTGAGTGGCTCAGCAGTTTAGCGCCTTCCTTTGGCCCAGGGCATGATCCTGGAGTCCCAGGATCGAGTCCCATGTCGGGCTCCCTGCAAGAAGCCTGCTTCTCCCTCTGCCTATGACTCTGCCTCTCTGTCTGTCTCTCTCGCTCTCTCTCCCTGTGTCCCTCATGAATAAATAAATAAAATCTTAAAAAAAAATCCTTTGCCAATTTTTAATTGAACTATTTGTCTTTTTATTCTTGACTTGTGAAAGTTCTTTATATATTCAGGACCCTTATCAGATATATGATTTGCAAATGTGTTCTTACTTTGTGGGCTATCTTTTCACTTTTTGATAGTGTCCTTTGAAACACAAAAGTTTTTTACTTTGATGAAGTCAAATTTATCTTTTTTTCTTCTATTGTGTAATAGCTAAGAAACTGTTGACTAATTCAAAGTCATGAAGATTTATGACTATGTTTTCTTCTAAGAGCTTTGTAATGTTATTGCTTAAATTTAGGTTTTGTATCTAATTAGAGCTAAATTGTGTATATGGCATGGGACACGCATCCAAATTCATTCTTTTGTATGTGGATATCCAGTTGTCCCAGCACTACTTGTTGAAAATAATATTCTTCCCCATTGAATTGTCTGGGCACGCCTGCCGAAACATGAATTGATCATAAATGTAAAAATTTGTTTCTGGATTCTCAATTCTATTCCATTAATCTATATGTCTGTCCTTATATTGGCAATACACTGGCATGATTGCTATAGCTTTGAAATCAGGAAATGTGAATTGTCCAACTTTATTCCTATTTTTTAAAATTATTTTGGTTATTCTGAGTCTCGTTCATTTTCATATATATCTTAGGATCAGATTGTCATTTACGACAAAAAGTTAGCTGGAATTTTTATATGGATTGTGTTGAATCTGGAGATTAATTTGGGGAGTATTGTCATCTTAACGATACTAAGTCTTCCAATCCACATGCATGAATGTTTTCCTACCTATTGAAATATTCTTCAATTCCTTTCAACGTTTTATGGTTTTCAATGTGCAAATTTGACATTTGTTTTGTTAAATTTATTTTGAGTATTTTATTTTTTGATGCTATTAAAAATGAAAATGTTTTCTTAATTTCATTTTCAGATTGTTCATTGCTAGTATATGAAATAAAATTGATTTGTATACTAATCTCATGTCTTGCAACTTGCTGAATTCATAGGTTAGTTCTATTAGCTTTTTAGTGAATCCCATGGGATTTTCTATATATAAGATCATATCACCTGCATATTAAGATATTTTTACCTCTTCCTTTTCAGACTGGATGTCTTTTATTCCTTAATCGTGCTTAATTGCCTTAGAGCTTCTAGTACCATGTTAAGTAGAAGTGGAGAGAATAGATATTTTTGCCTTGTTTCTGCTCTTGGGGGAAGAGCATTCTGTCTTTCATCAAGTATAACATAATTGTGCATTCTTCATAGATCCCTTTAACAGGTTGAGGTAGTCTTCTTCTACTCTTAGTTTGTTGAGTGTTTTTGTCATGAAAGGTTGGCAAATTTTGTCAGATGCTTTTTTATGACTTTTGAGGTAGTCTTGTGGTTTTTGTCCTTTATTCAACTAAAGTAGTATATTATATTCATTGATTTTTTAAAGGTTAAGCCAACCTTGCATTCCTAGGGTAAGTACCATTTGATCATGGAATATAATTCCTTTTATATTTTGTTGCATTGAGTTTGGTAGTTTTGTTGAGGAATTTTACATGCATTAGGGATATTGAGCAGTAATTTTCTTCTCTTACAATGTCTTTTTCTGGTTTGGGGATAACACTGGCTTCACAAAATGAGTTGGAATGTGTTCCCTCTACTTCTGTTTTTTGGAGGAGTTTACAGGATTGATATTAATTTTTCTCTTAAACTTGATGGAGTTTATCCGTGAAGCCATCTGATCCTTGGCTTTTCTTTATGGGAAGTTTTTTTGATTACTGATTCAGTCTCTTTACTTGTTGTATGTCTATTCAAGGTTTTATATTTCCTCTTGAGTCTGTTTTAATAGTCTGTGTCTTTCCGAAAATTCATCCATTTCATCTACATTATATAATGTATATATATAATGTAGATTATATATTTGTTGGCATGTAATTGTTTATGGCATTTCCTTATAATCTTCTTGATTTTTTTTTAAAGAATTATTTATTTATTTATTCATGAGAAACACAGAGAGAGAGAGAGAGAGGCAGAGACACAGGCAGAGGGAGAAGCAGGCTCCATGCAAGGAGCCTGATGTGGGACTCGATCCCAAGTTTCCAGGATCACACCCTGGGCTGCAGGCGGCGCTAAACCGCTGCGCCACTGGGGCTGCCCTCTTCTTGATTTTTTTAATATCAGTAGTTACATTCCTTCTTTCATCCTGATGTTAGGAAGCTGAGTCTTCTCTCTTTTTTACTTGGTTAGTTTAGGTAAAAAGTTGTCAATTTTGCTGATCATTTCAAAAGACCAACTTTTCAGTTCACTGATTTTTCTCTATTATTTTTCTATTCTTTAGTTCATTTATTTTTGCCCTCATCCTTATTATTTATTTCCTTCTCCTAGCTTAGGTTTAGTTTCTTCTTCCTTTTCAAAATGTCTTAAAGTGAAAAGTTAGGTTACTTATTGAGCTCTTTCTTTTTAGTATAGTCAGTGAAGTAGTGAGGCACTCACGTAGAGTACAAAATTTAAGAGCACTTTAAAAGGCTCAGTGATCTTTTTTGAACTTTCTTAGTAGCCTCTATACTGTTTTCCAGAATGGCTGCACCAGTTTGCATTCTTACCAACAGAGCAAGAGGGTTCTAATTTCTCAACATCCTCACCAACGCTCATTGTTTCTTGTGTTGTTGATTTTAGACATTCAGACAGGTGTGAGGTGATATCTCATTGTGGTTTTGATTTGTATTTCAAATCATGAATGATAATCAGTGATGCTAAGCATGTTTTCATGTGTCTGTTGGCCATCTGTGTCTTCTTTGGAGAAATGTCTATTTGTATCTTCTAACCATTTTTTAACTGGATTATTTGTTTTTTGGGTATTGAGTTGTCTAAGTTCTTTATATATTTTGGATACTAACCCTTTATCAGATATGCCATTTGCAAACATCTCCCATTTGGTAGTTTGCCTTTTGGTTTTGTTGATTATTTCCTTCACGGTGCAGAAGCTTTTTATTTTGGTGAAGTCCCAATAGTTTACTTTTGCTTTTGTTTCCCTTGCTTCAGGAGACATATCTAGAAAGATGTTGCTGCAGCTGATGTCAAAGAAATTAATGCCTGTGTCCTCCTCTAGTGTTTTTATGGTTTCCTGTCTCACATTTAGGTCTTTAATCCATTTTGAATTTATTTTTGTGTATGGTGTAAGAAAGTGGTCCGGTTTCATTCTTTTTGCCTATTGCTGCCCGGTTTTCTCAGCACCATTTGTTGAACAAATGGTCTTTTTCCCACTGGATATTCTTTTTCCCATTAGATAATCTTTTGTCAAATATTAATTGACCATATGGTTGTGGGTTCATTTCTGAGGTTTCTATTCTGTTCTACTGATCTCTGTGTTTAGTTTGTGCCAGTATCATACTGTTTTGATCACCATAGCTTTGTAATGTAACAAAGTCTGAAATTGTGATGCCTATAGCTTTGCTTTTCTTTTTCAAGATTTTTTTTGGCTACTCAGGGTCTTTTGTTGTTCCATACAAATTTTAGGATTGTTTGTTCTAGTTCTGTGAAAAATCCTATTGGCATTTTTATAGAGATTGCATTAAATGTGTAGATTGCTTTGGGTAGTATAGATGTTTTAACCATATCTGTGCTTCCAATCCATGAGCCTGCCACGTCTTTCCATTTCTTGGCATCATCTTAAATTTCTTTCACCAGTATTTTGTTGTTGTTTATTTGTTTTTTAGGTAGGCTCCCCACCCACCATTGGGCCCAAGGTGGGGCTTGAACTCATGACCCTGAGGTCAAGACCTGAGCTGAGATCAATAGTCTAATGCTTAACTGACTGAGCCACCCAGGCGCTCCTCATGAGCATTTTACAGTTTTCAGAGTATAGGTTTTTCACTCCTTTAGTTAGTTTTATTCCTAGATATCTTATTGTTTTTGGTGCAATTGTATATGGGACTGATTCCTTAATTTCTCTTTCTGCTGCTTCATTATTATTGTATAGAAATGCAACAGATTTCTGTATGTTGATTTCATATCCTGGGACTTCACTGAATTCATTTATCAGTTCTAGAAGTTTTTTGATGGGGTCTTTTGGGTTTTCTATATAGAGATTCATGGTATATACATACGATAGAGTATTACTTAGCCATAAAAAGGAATGAAATCTTGCCGTTTGCAATGACATAGATGAAGCTAGAGAGTATCATGCTAAGTGAAATAAGTCAGTGAGAGAAAGGCCTATAGAAAACCATAAATCATACCATATGATTTCACTCATATGTGGAATTTAAATGTTTTTTTTTTAATTTTTATTTATTTATGATAGTCACAGAGAGAGGGAGGCAGAGACATAGGCAGAGTGAGAAGCAGGCTCCATGCACCGGCAGCCCGACGTGGGATTCGATCCCGGCTCTCCAGGATCGCGCCCTGAACCAAAGGCAGGCGCTAAACCGTTGCGCCACCCAGGGATCCCTCATATGTGGAATTTAAGAAACAAAGCAAATGAGCAAAGGGGAAAAGAGAGAGAGGAATGCAAGAAACAGATTCTTAACTATAGATTTTCTGTATACACAGTGGATTTATGGGATCCCTGGGTGGCGCAGCAGTTTGGCGCCTGCCTTTGGCCCAGGGTGCGATCCTGGAGACCCAGGATGGAATCCCACGTCGGGCTCCCGGAGCATGGAGCCTGCTTCTCCCTTTGCCTCTCTCTCTCTCTCTCTTTCTCTCTCTCTGTGTGTGTGACTATCATAAATAAACAAAAATTTATTAAAAAAAATTTTTTTAAACAAAGTGGATTTATTCAAATAATTAGAAATTGTTCTAAGAGAACGTTTCTTTAAGGTTGTAGCAGAATAGTAATTTAGTCTGTGAACTGCATACTATTCTGAGAAGTGTATTAAAAGTATACCTAGGGGATCCCTGGGTGGCTCAGTGGCTTAGCACCTGCTTTCAGCCCAGGGCGTAATCCTGGAGACACGGGATCGAGTCCCACATCGGGCTCCCTGCATGGAACCTGCTTCTCCCTCTGCCTGTGTCTCTGCCTCTTTCTCTCTCTGTGTCTCTCATGAATAAATAAATAAAATCTTAAAAAAAAAAAAGTATACCTAGTGTGCTGAATACCTACTCATAAGACTCAAGTGCGGGTGATTCACAAGTTTTGAATAGATTGTCTTCCCAAGTTCCTTGTCTATTTCTGAGCTGTGTGCTCCACTCTTGGATCATATTTTCACAAAGGAATGATGATGCACATGCTAAACAAGTCCATAGACTCATTCCCCAAATTCTATTTGAATATGGCCACAAATCCAACCTTGAAAATAAAAAGGAGGGCAGCCCAGGTGGCTCAGTGGTTTAGCACCACTTTCGGCCCAAGGTGTGATCCTGGAGACCGGGGATCGAATCCCACGTCGGGCTCCCTGCCTGGAGCCTGCTTCTCCCTCTGCCTGTGTCTAAGCCTTTCTTTTTCTGTGTCTCTCATGAATAAATAAATAAAATCTTAAAAAAAAAAAAAGAAAAAAGAGGGATCCCTGGGTGGCGCAGCGGTTTAGCGCCTGCCTTTGGCCCAGGGCGCGATCCTGGAGACCCGGGATCGGTCCCACGTCGGGCTCCCAGTGCATGGAGCCTGCTTCTCCCTCTGCCTCTCTCTCTCTGTGACTATCATAATAAATAAAAATTAAAAAAAAACTTGATTAAAAAAAAGAAAAAAGAAAAGAAAAAGGAATGAAAAATTTCTTGAAAAATACTTATTACTAATAAAGTAAATAACACTTAATTTTTTAAAGAGTTTTTTTTTCTTTAACTTCAAAACTTGCCATCAAGAGAAAGTACTTGTTTATATACAGAAGTTGGAGAAATGGTCAATGTGGAAATCGTGAGGGATACTTCTAGACACTTTCAAAGACTTTAGAGGCTAATGAGGAATGTTAGTTGATTCTCTCTCATTTCTTTTTTTTTTTTAAGATTTTATTTATTTATTCACGAGAGACACACACAAAGAGGCAGAGACACAGGCAGAGGGAGAAGCAGGCTCCATGCAGGGAGCCCGACGTGGGACTCCTTCCCAGGTCTCCAGGATCAGGCCCTGGGCTGAAGCCGGCGCTAAACCGCTGAGCCACCCGGGCTGCCCTCTCTCTCATTTCTGAATTCACTTTTACTTGTGACTTTCCTCATCCAACCAAGGGGGGATAACTGATAAAAAAGGTTTTCCATAGTCACAATTCATTATTCAGCTTTGCTTTGGATCTTACAGCCAGAGGTTCTTTTCCCTGGAATTTGGGGTACATAATGCTTCAGACCACTGACTCCCCTTTCAAGTCCACTTAACCCAATATAAAATCAAACCATAGTAAAGAGAGAGGGCTGCCTCTTCTCATTTTTCCTTGCACATTCATTCTACAGCCATAGGTTCCCATGTCCAAACCCAGCATTGTCACTATGCCTTCTTAAAAGAAAATAACATTTTTGCAGTTCTTATAAATCAAAGAGTTTCTGTCTCATGAATCAATGGATTTCTTTCTCAGTGTTTTACTTTTTATTTATTTTAAAAAGCTCAAGCAATTTTTAACCTAAACACCAATGTTTTAACTCAAAGTGCTCAAAGATCTCATAGCCCAGGTTTGATGATGGCCCAAATAAAATAATATATACACTTACATTTATAATCAATGAAGTTGATTTATAATGTAATTGGAATTCTGTAGCAGAAACTTCCCCAGTACTGATCTAATTTTTTAATAGGACTCTTCTATATTTTAAAAATCAAATCAGATACTTCAGAAAACTTATGATGGGGATGCCAAGCTCAGAAATAGAGTGAAAACCTAAGGAAAAAAAAACTTTTTTAAATCATAAAAAAGAAATAAAATTTTAAATGTAAATAAATATAAAGAAAGCAAAAAAAGACCATAACATCTACAAACAAATAAATGCAGTTGATCCAAATCTTAGTTTTAAAGCACTGCACATGCAGTCCTTAGGAATGGCTTCCAGCTCACCGAAGAGAGAGTCCTTCACTACATGCCAAATTACAGCACTAAGGCAGATTGAGGGAGAAATATAATCAACCATTTGTTGATTATTTATTTTTTTAATCATGTCTTCAACCATCTACAGATGTAAAGAAGCATGTGGCCTCAGGCTGGAGCTGTTTGCAAACAGCAGGATTGCCTGGCCCAAGAAATGGCGCTTGCTGTGTGATGAAAGCTGCCCCTCTACAACCGTGTTTGGTTAGCACCTATGCCCTGCTGAAGTTGGCATAGCACATTCTTCATGGGCACGCTGCCAGCCTAACAGATGGGCATGAATGTAATCCTGCCAAAGAACCAGTGTGTGCAGTGAGCTCACAACTGTGGTTAGATTCCTTTCCAAGGATGTTGCATCTACTTAAGCTGCCCAGCAAAAAATTTATGACTTGCATATCTTCAAATGGCACTAATGAATATGTAAATTAATTTTTCAAATTAGTACTTCTCAAAGTGTGGTTCCCTGGACCAGCAGCTTTGGCACCATTCAGCAGACTACTGGAAATTCAAGTTCTTAGGCCCCACCTGAGACTTGTTGAATCAGAAATTCTGGGGGTGGAGCCCAGCAATCTGGGATTTAACAAGACTCCCAGGGGATTCAAATGCACAACTCAAGTTTGAGAACCACCGCTCTCAACCACATTCTCAAATGTTTGAGTTACTTGAGAAGTTTTTTTTTTTAACTTATTTTTATTTATTTATGATAGAAATAGAGAGAGAGAGGCAGAGACACAGGCAGAGGAGAGGGAGAAGCAGGCTCCATGCCAGGAGCCCGACACGGGACCAGATCCCGGGACTCCAGGATCGCCCCTGGGCCAAAGGCAGCCGCCAAACCGCTGAGCCACCCAGGGATCCCCCGAGAATTTTTTTTAAATACCGATGCCTATGTCTTAGGCCCAGAGATTCTAATATAGTTGGCATAGGGGGAAGCCTGGGCCTCAAGAGTTTTTAAATTTCCCCAGGTGATTCTAATGTGCAGCAAAGTTTGAGAAGAGTTGTTCTAACTACTCAGAATACCTCACAGAAGCGTTGAGGAGTCCTTCAGACCTTGGCAAATGCAGGTAAGTCTTCATTGAAAGAGCATTTATACAGATCTTAGCCTAAATAATTCTTTGATTGGTCCCTTCACTTTATTTTAAGCCCTTAGATGTTTATGTAATCTGTGGATTTAAGCAAAGCCCTATGTGTTCTGTGAGTCACTTTCAAGATGACTCTTCCTCACAGCACCATATTGAAGTTGCTCCAGATTTCAGATTTCAGTGTGCTCTTTCAATTTTATCTTGACGTCTTCTAATGTAATATCCCCAAACTCACTACTGGTACCTCACACCTCTGTGTCTTTCAAATGCTGAAACTTCATTTCTCAGCTAGGAGGAAGCCTCATATCCAAAAATGTAGGCTTCAGTCTAAATTGAGATTTAATTAAAAAATAAATAAATAAATAAGCCCCTGTAAGTTTAAAACTTACCCATTACATTTGCAATAGTACAAGTATTTGACTAAGAAGGCAAGAGTAGAAAAACTTGAAATATCCACCATTTTTCTGTGCTTTTACTCCCTATTTCACATGAAGGCACACACAGACATGATCATAATTGCACATCCCAGCAGAGGAATGGAAGAGGCTGCTGGCCACCTAGCAAGAGAGGGCAAGAGGGCAAGAGATTAGGATCTCACACACACTAAATTCACTGTTAGGATGCTCTGAATTGATGACAGTTCAAGTTCATGAATAAAATCTTAGGATTTTATCTTATGAGACAAATATTTGGTTTCCCTTCAACTTTTCAGCAACTAATCTATTGCAAAATGATGACGATAACCCTTTACACTACTATTGACTTTGTTAAGGTCCCACTTAACACTGAAAATAAAAAAGGGAAGTGATAGGTTGAATGCACCCAGCTTATTTTTTCTTTGTATATTTTTTTATTGGGTTCAATTTGCCAACATATAGCATAACACCCAGTGCTCATCCCATCAAGTGCTCCCCTCAGTGCCCGTCACCAGTCACCCCATCCACCTGCCCACCTCCCTTTCCACTACCCCTTGTTCGTTTCCCAGAGTTAGGAGTCTCTCATGTTTTGTGTCCCTCTCTAATTTTTCCCACTTATTTTCTCTCCTTTCCCCTATAATCCCTTTCACTATTTTTTATATTCCCTGAATGAGTGAAACCATATAATGATTGTCCTTCTCCGACTGACTTACTTCACTCAGCGTAATACCCTCCAGTTCCATCCACGTTGAAGCAAATGAGTGCACCCAGCTTCTTGTGGTGGCATCTTGGTTCTGCACCCCCTACCAGCTGTGGGACCTGGGCAAGTAACTCAGTCATGTTGTACTTCAATTTCCCTACCCATTAAATGGAGAAATGATAGTTCCTATCTCATAGGGTGGTTGAGGTTCCTACCTCATTGGGTAACTAATATATAAAAGCCCAGAATAAACCAAGATTAAGTGGTCACTATTCTCATTAACAGTAGTTACATGTAATGACAATGTTGTGTGGACCTATTACTAGCCCTCAGCCTCATTTTCCTTGCCTTAGTCTCACCTGGCTCCAACAGATGGACCTACTGAGGTGTGATTATTCAACCATTCTAGCAGATGAACACAACAGGGCACAACAAAATCCAGGCATATAAGGCATGCTTTGCCCTCAGAGAACAAGGTTCTAGGCCGGGTTCAGCACAAAGCCCCTGGGTCCTGGGGTGGTATTCTGACTTAATGGTTTTTAAATGGGCTGTCTCTACACATGGCCAACAAACACATGAGAAAATGCTCCACATCATTTGCCATCAGGGAAATGCTCAAAAACCACAATGAGATACCACCTCACACCAGTGAGAAGGGGGAAAAATTAATAAGACAGGAAACAACAAATGTTGGAGAGGATGTGGAGCAAGGGGAAACCTCTTGCACTGTTGGTGGGAATGTGAACTGGTGCAGCCACTCTGGAAAACTGTGTGGAGGTTCCTCAAAGAGTTAAAAACAGAGCTACCCTACGACCCAGCAATTGCACTGCTGGGGATTTACCCCAAAGATACGGATGCAGTGAAAAACCAAAACACTCTGCACCCCGATGTTTATAGCAGCAATGTCCACAATAGCCAAACTGTGGAAGGAGCCTTGGTGTCCATCGACAGATGAATGGATAAAGAAGATGTGGTCTATGTATACAATGGGATATTACTGAGCCATTAGAAACATTTCTGGTTATACGCAGCTACTAGCGTTTAGCCAGTGTTGCTACATGACCTCAAATGAATGGAAACCGAAATGGCAATAGCAGCCACATTGAGAACAAAGAGCAGAACCATGTAGGCCCCAGTATTGACTAGGCATAAAGCAGGTCACCAGAAGAGAGGCATAAGAACAAGAACTAAGAGTGAGCACTAAAAATAAAACTGAGGCCCATGGTAAGGTTGTTTATAAAGGGACACCCTTCAGATAAACATCTGTGAAGGGAAGGGGACTATCTTAGTCTATTTGTTATAACAAAACATCACCAATTGAGTGGCTTATAAACAAAAGAAATTTATTTCTCACAATCCTGGAATCTCGAAGTCCAAGATCAAGACACCAGCTTGGTAACCTTTTCTGGAAAGGAAACTCTTTCTGGTTCATAGCCAGCACCTGTTACTATGTCCTCAATATGGTAGAAGGGGCCAGAGAGCTCCGTGGGATCTCTTTTATAAGACCACTATTTCCGTTCATGATGCCTTTATCCTAATGACCTAGTCACCTCCCAAATACCCCTTACCAATACCATCACCTTTTGGGGTTAGGATTTCTTTTCTTTTCTTTTCTTTTCTTTTCTTTTCTTTTTTAGATTTTATTTATTTATTCATGAGAGACACAGAGAGAGGCAGAGACATAGGCAGACTCCCCATGAGGAGCCTGATGTGGGACTCAATCCCATGACCCCAGGATCACGACCCGAGCCAAAGGCAGACACTCAACCACTGAGCCACCCAGGTATCTCTGGGGTTGTGATTTCAACATACGAATTTGGGGGAAACACAGACATTCAGATCATACCAGAGGCAGAAGTAGATTGGACAGAAATCAAGCTGCCTCAGCTGACTCTACGGAAGTGCTGAAGCTAGAATGGTCCTGCAAAGTTGTCCTCAAGTTGAGCTGAGATGTCAGTGTCTTTATATCCCCCGTTAATCAATCACTGGACATGGGCTGCCCTGGAAAGGGTATAATCTTGGGCAAGACCATTCTCCTTGTTAGGTAACTGCTAAACAGGCTAACAACTGAAGGCTGTCTGCTGACCACACTCCTAATAGCTGGCTAATACGTTCCATTAAAAGAGAATCTGAATGGTGTGTAACAGGGATAGACAAAGTATGTAGAATAATGTGGAATCCTAGTGGTACGTGCAACAACGCTCTCTTCCAGGTCAGCTTTCAGCGTGAGTTCCCTGACCAAACATATTAGTCCCACTTTCAGAGTTTGGTTGATGGCCACTGACACAGGAAAGTTGCATTTTCTCAGGACAATGCCCAGTTAGCCTTACTTGGCATGGTCTGAAAGAGGGGATTGGTCAATAAAGCCATGGAATTTTTCCAGACTCTGCAGCAAGATACTGGTTGTCACATTCTCTGTTCTTGGGTGCTCAAGCCCAGGGTTAGGCGGTTAAAATGTTCAACCTTCTGGCTTAGTTTCATTCCACTGGTCTGTTAAAGAGAACCTAACATGGCTATGTTTAGGTGCTGCCTCTCTCTTTCTCTCATCAATCTTGCTTAAAAGGGACAAACAGTAGCCTCTACATAAATCTCTGTCATAGAAATTGAGTTGGTAGGAATGGGTTTTTGACACCAGTTCTGGTTTATTCAGTCGTCCAGACCTGCCTTGAATGCATTTGTTTGGCTGGGACTCTATCAATTCACCTAGTCTTGGTTGATCTATTTTTGCAGGGACCGTGTCCCTGATCCCTGCATGCTCACTAGGATCCTGTTTTCACCTGAACCAAAATGATGTCACCCATTGAGTTTCACCAGCATAGCTACTGCTCAGGAAGTCTTGCTGCAGGATCCCAGCTCACCTTATCTAATGCCTTAGTTTGAGTTTTGTGATTTGGACTTCCGGTCCAGCTTCCTTGGAAATTGATGAGGTCAGTCCCCCAAACCCTTAAAAGCTTAAGTTTATTCCCATCTCCTCATAGGCCCACTGTTAAGGGTCCAGGATGACCACTGGCAAGGTATACATTCCATGACACTTTGAAGCCTCTTAGAAGGATGTTTCCAAAGTATAACTTTGAGGAGTCATATTGCTACAATAATTCTATTTTAGCCATATACAGATGACAGACCTTAACCCACAATCTCCTTGGCTTCCTCTCTTCCCAGATCTTAGTCTTTACTCCCACAGATATGGTCATTTTACTTCAAACTTCAAGGAAGTATTCCTCTAAACATAGCAACCCCTTTGCTAGAACATGGCAAAAGATGGTAGCCCAACATCTCAGACTCCCTTGGGAGCCTCCCACTCAGGTTTGGTTTCCTGTCTGGTTTGTGTTCCTTCTGCAGTTGACTACACACAATAAATAGTTTACACTTTCCAGGCTATTTGGGGTAACTCCGGCTCCCAATACTCTGGGCAGTGGTTTTGTCATTTTCAGGTTTGCTGCATAAATAATATCCTAACCATTTAATACTAATAGTATTTATTCAAAAAAGACGCTGCCCACATTCACAGAGACAGAAGGTAGAATGGCGGCGGCCAACGGTTGCAAAGAAGGGATTTTTTTAACAGATACCGGGGCACCTGGCTGGTTCAGTCAGTAGAGCATGTAACTCTTGATCCCGGGGTTGTGAGTTCAAGCCCCATGTTGGCCATAGAGCTTACTTTAAAAAAATGGGTATCGAATTTGGGAAGATAGTGGTACTAGTGGCACAACAATGCAAATGGCCCTGATGCCCCTTACTCTACACTTAAAAATGGTTAAAGCAATAAATTTTGTTATGTATATTTTATCACAATTTTTTAAAGACTCAAAGCAGCAATATTATTCTTTCATCTTACTCCTATTCTAGTCAGTTGGTTTGGTAGCAAGGGAACAAATATTCACTCAAGTTTCCACAAGTAACGGCTGTTTCTTGTAAGAGGCTGGAGCCAGGACCACATGGCAATCAGTGAACAGAGACCTGACTGGAAGAGAAACCCAAGGACCCTCAGGGGCAAGAGCTATGACTCTTCTCTCAAGTGCTCCACCACAAACATGCCCCAGCCTCTCCCTTCCCTGCTTCCTCCCATGTCTTGCTACTTCTTGCACTAAAAACTGAATCCCTCTACTCTGTCTTTTCTCCTTCTTCTAGCTTCTGCTTAATTATTGTCTCACTTTCGTCAGAGTGTGGCTTCCTTATAACCCAGATTTTATCGGGGCTTCTATCCAACATTATATCCCCTCTATACATCCTTTCTTATCAGTTCTTTCTGATTCCCACCTCATATTTTGTTTCCCAAATTAGGTTCCCATGAGTATGTCTGTGATTAGTCTGGTTGTCCCTCATCAAATAGAGGTTTTTGAGCCAGGCCACCCCACATGATGTCCCCAGCCTGCATTGCGGCTCTCTTCTAATACACATGAGAAACAGACTTATATGGTGCAAAAACACAGCCACCTTCAATTGCCTCTTTGGCAGAGGTGATAGGCAGAAAAGAAACTGTGATAGCCATGCCCAGTACAACCTCATTTCTATACCTTCTTTCCTTCTGCTCTAGAATAATAACCACTTTCCAGGCAGAGTCACAGTAACTGCATCTGGGTCAGTGACATCTTTGGCGTATATTTCAGGTGCATCTCTACTATGTGATGCAGCTAAAGACCACATGACTGACCTAGAGGTTATATCAGCACCAATACCTGCAGAAACCTCCCCTCCTCTAGGAATCACCAGTTGTACCCATATCAGAGAGCATGGCTCAGGTGAGTACTAAAATCTATTTAAAACACTTATTTTGGGATGCCTGGGTGGTGGCTCAGTGGTTGAGCTCTGCCTTTGGCTCACGTCATGATCCCAGGGTCCTGAAGTTGAGTCCCACATCAGGCTCCCCACAGGGAGCCTGCTTCTCCTTCTGCCTATGTCTCTACCTCTCTCTGTGTGTCAATCAGGAATAAATAAATAAAATCTTTTTGAAAAATAAAACACTTAGCTTTATTGTATGACACATTTTTACCCCTGCTAGTTAATGATTATGTTCCTGATTTGGGCATAACAATAATCCAAAAACTTCTTTGGACAAATCTATCATTTTTAGTCAGCAAATTATTTTTGGTTCTTGGTTATTAAATCTTACTAACATATCTAGCACATTTGGCCTATAGCGAGTGCACTCATTATTAATGTTTTAAATAGCACATAATAGTTTATTGTGTGGGCAACATGCTAAGTGAGATATTCTGCAAAGTTGGAGATACAGAAGGCTATTTCTTGAGACATCAGATCTGGCTGGCTGGGTCCTGGAAAGCAGACTAAATTCATCAGCTGGCTCCACTCCAGCTCTGCAGGGCTTGAAGCTTCTGGGCAGGAAAACAGGCAGAAAAGCTGCATTGTGGGTGCCCCCAAGTGGGTACATTTTGATGTGCATGCTGAAGATTTTCTGGTCAGCTCTTCTCATATTAGGTCATGTCTGTGAAGTATTTTTAAGGATGATAAAAGCTATTAAAGTATATATGTTTTTCAGCATACGTGTCTTATTATGTATTATCAGCTGAAGCAATACTTAATGAATCAGATTATCACAAATCATTTATTTTCAAGCAAATATAAGAAAAATTTCAAGTTATGCTGCCTTTTAAAAGTGTGGGATAGAAAAAGGATGGACTTTAGTGTCAGACAAAACTTCACTTTGAACTCTTCGTCCCTAATAAATTGTCCCAGGCAATCCACTTACCCTCATTATTAAACTGGGAGTTAAGAGTATTTGAAAGGGGTTGCCTGGGTGGCTCAGCAGTTGAGCATCTGCCTTTGGCTCAGGGTAGGATCCCAGGGTCCAGGATCGAGTCCCACATGGGGCTCCTTGTGGGGACCCTGCTTCGACCTCTTCCTGTGCCTCTGCCTCTCTCTCTGTATCTCTCATGAATAAATAAATAAAATCTTTTTTTTAAAAAAAGAGTATTTGAAAGAAACTTACCTGATGGAGCTATTTTAGATAAGACAATGCATTTAATGTGATACGGAGAGTGTCTAGCACATTGTAAGTGCTTAATAAAGTATCATTTATCATTTTTTTCCTGTAAACAATATTATTTGATTTATATATGCAAAGTAAAATATTTTTATTGAGATTATTTGAAATTCTAGGAGTTCCCGAAAAGTTTTTCAATGAAACTCATCTCTTGCTTAAATTAGCAATTTATGACTTATGACTGAGAACTAAACAATGTGTATGATTATAGTAGTGAAAAAGAGTGAGGTTAACCTGTAGTCCTTAAAATTGCCAATGTCATGAGAGACAAAGAAGGAATAAGAAATATTCTAGATTATAACAGGTTATGAGACACAACTAAGTACAATATGTAATTCTGGACTGGATCCTGTATTAGAGGGACAAAATTCTATAAAGGACCTTACTGGGACAACAGATGAAAGTAGAATGTGGACTGCAGATTGAATAAAAATATTTTATCAGAGTTAAATTTCCTGAATTTGATAGGTAAACTGTGATGACAGAATCTATCTTCATGGTTGTATAGTTGACATATAACATTATATTAGTCTCAGGTGTATAGCATAATGATGCAATATTTGTATATAGAGCATCTCATCTTCTTATTCTTAAGAAATATACATAGAAATATTAAGGGGGGGTGGGAGTGAATGGGTGACGGGCACGGGGTGTTATTCTGTATGTTAGTAAATTGAACACCAATAAAAAAAAATAAAAAAAATAAAAAAAATAAAAAAATAAAAAAGAAATATTAAGGGGCATGATGCATGCAACCTACTCTCAAATAGTTCAGAAAAATGTGTACTATGTGTGCATGCACGTATAGATAATAGATGTCTATGACTATAGACAACTCTATACATATGCTCTGTGTGTGCATATCTACAGACAGAATAAGAATATGAAAAAGTATAGAAAATGGTAAAAATTGATGAATCAGGACAGAAGAATAATAGTTTTCTGCTCTCTTTTTGCAATATTTAAAGTTTAACAATCTAGGTTTAAATATTTTATACAAAAATTTGAGAAGACACTGAAGTAGTCCCCTCAAAAAATATCTGGTAGGAGCAGCTGAGTGGTCCAGTCGGTGAAGTGTCCGACTCTTGATTTTGGCTCAGGGTCATGATCTCAGGGTCATGAGATTGAGCCCCAGTCAGCCTCTGCACTTAGCATGGAGTCTGCTTAAGATTGTCTCTCTCCCCCTCCTTCTGCCCCTCCCCTCTACTCTTTCTCTCTCCCTCTCCCTCTCCCTCTCTTGAAAAAAAAAAAAAAAACAAAAATCTGGTAACTAGTATTTGAGACAAACCCACGAAATTAGTGCAAATTATTTGGCAAATTATGCTACATGTTAAAGGAACGTCTACTCTCTAAAGATCACTGGACTATATTAACTAATTCTTTTTTAAATTGAGAATTAAGGCATACATGTTTTTCATGAGGAAGAAAAATTATGAGCTGTAAGAGCTCAAAGGGACCTCAGAAATCACCTGATCCAGGCTTCTTTCAAAAACAGAAAATCATTCAGAGTTCCCTAAAGATACAGCACCTACTTTTAATCTACAGGATAAATCACTTGATATTCATTTCCTGATGATTTAAATGATATATAACTCATTATTCTGAAATCTATAAAGAAAAAGAATCAACTATTTATTCCGTCTTGTCTGTCCTAACTGTAATATAAGGAAATAAAAATAGATGATATGGGAAAGCTCTTCTTTATAGAATAATTTGAGCTAATAAATGAATAAGAAATGATAGAAAAAGAATATTGTCATACTTCAATCCTAAGGAATAATGGATCTCAGAAGTAATCATAAATGACTGCTAAAATCATCAAGTAAAAAGCTGATGGGAAACTTTATAAACTTTATTGAGGCTGACTTCAATGATCAATTTTTTTTAAAGATTTTATTTATTTGAGGGATCCCTGGGTGGCGCAGCAGTTTGGCGCCTGCCTTTGGCCCAGGGCGCGATCCTGGAGACCCGGGATCGAATCCAACGTCGGGCTCCCGGTGCGTGGAGCCTGCTTCTCCCTCTGCCTATGTCTCTGCCTCTCTGTCTCTCTCTCTGTGTGACTATCATTAAAAAAAAAAAAAAAAAAAAGATTTTATTTATTTGAGAGAGAAAGAGTGAGTGAGAGAGAGAGATCACAAGCAGGGAGGAAGGGCAGAGAGAGAATCAGACTCCTCACTGAGCAGGGAGCCCAACGCAGGACTAGATCTCAGGACCCTGGGACCATGACCTGAACCAAAGGCAAACACCCAACCAACTGAGCCACTCAGGCACCCACATTGATCAATTTTTTTAATATCAGAAAAAAGACAGCCAGACATTATGTATCTCCTAAATGATGCACATAAGAAGTACTCAACACCACCTGTAAAAGGTATTTTAAGAAGAAAAAAAGCTGACCAAGCCTTTAGATCCATCTATCAATTTATAGAAAGTATAGAGTTCAGATGAACACGTTAAATGACACCATGAGGATAAAATTAGCAAAATCCAGAATGTGGAAAATTCTATATGCTAAACAACCAAGTTTCTTCAACTAATAAATCTGAAAGAAGAGTGAAGGAGAATCTACAGGTTAAAACAGACTTAAAAGACATTGTATAACTAATTACAATGCATAGAACTTGTACAGATTCTTCACTTTAACCAACCGTTAATATTATGAAACAATCAGGAATATCTGAACACTGAATGCATAATTTGGTGATATTGAGAAGTTATTGTTAGATACTTAAGGTATAATAATGGTATTGTGCTTATGTTTTTCAGGAAAGAGTCCTTATAGAAACTCACACTTGAACATTCATAATTTAAATGTTATAACTTCTGGGGGCACCTGGGTGGCTCAGTCAGTTAAGTGTCTGCATTCAGCTCAGGTCATGATCCCAGTGTCTGGGGATCCAGCCTCACACAGGGCTTCTGCTCAGTGGGGAGCTTGCTTCTCCCTCCCCTACTCCCCCTCCTTGTGCACTCTGTCAAATAAATGAATAAAATCTTTTAAAATGTTTTAAATGAATCTTTAAAAATAAATAATGTTATGACTTCTAAAATTTGTTTCAAAATCATATGGAGTAGACATGGAAAGAAGTGGTTGAGAGGAAGAATAAAAGATATGAGACCATGTGCTAACTGTTGAAGTTGGGTGATGGGTGGGAATCAATATACAATTCTCTTATGAATGTATTTGAAATTTCCATTATAAAGCTTTAAGGATTATTTTTTTTTAAGATTTTATTTATTTATTCATGAGAGACACGGGGAGGGGGGAGCGGGTGGGCAGAGACACAGGCAGAGGGAGGAGCAGGCTCCATGCAGGGAGCTCGACATGGGACTCGATCCCAGGTCTCCAAGATCACGCCCTGGGCGGAAGGCAGGCACTAAACCGCTGAACCACCCAGAGATCCCCTTAAGGATTATTTTTAAAAGATTGAAGTAGCTATGTGTTTACTGAAATTGAAATACTACTAATACATACATTTTTTGAAAAATCAAAGTACAACTTGTTTGTTTTTTATTATGGAAAAATATATATGTAATTTACCATTTTAATCATTTTTAAAAGATTTTATTTGAGAGACACCCCCCATTTTAAACATTTTTAAGTGTATAATTTTTAAGCAACAGTAAGTACATTCACATGTTCTACAACCATCATCACTATCCATTTCCAGAACTTTTCAACATCTGAAACAGAAACGCTGTACCCATTAAACAATAATTCCCCATTTTCCCTCCCCTCAGCTCCTGCTAGCCTCTATCCTATTTTCTGTCTCTATAAATTTGCCTATTCTAAATACAACATATGGGTGCCTGGGTGGCACAGTCAGCTAAGCACCTGCCTTTGTCGTGGGTCATGATCCCAGGGTCCCAGGGATGGAGCCCACTGTTGGGCTCTGCTCAGTGGGGAGCCTGCTTCTACCCCACCCTCTGTGATTTCTCACTCTTGCTCTCTTTCAAATAAATAGATAAAATCTTTATTTTTAAAAAAGATTTTATTTATTTATTCATAGAGACGGAGAGAGAGAGAGGCAGAGGCACAGGCAGAGGGAGAAGCAGGCTCCATGAAGGGAGCCTGACGCGGGACGATCCAGGGTCTCCAGGATCACGCCCTGGGCCGCAGGTGGCGCTAAACCGCTGCACCACCTGGGCTGCCCTAGATAAAATCTTTAAAAAATAAATAAGAATAGCACATAAATAGAATTGTACAATATTTATCCTTTGGCATTATTTCACTTAGCATGTTTCCAAGATTCATCCATGTTTTAGCACATACCAGAATTTCATTCCATCTTAAGGCTGAATAATATCCCATTGTGTGTGTATACTGCATTTTGCTTATCCATTCATTTATTGGTGGACATTTGTGTTGTTTCCTCCTTTTGGCTATTGTGAATAATGCTGCTGTGAACACTAGTGCAGAAGTTGTCTGCTTGAGTACCTGCTTTCAATTCTTTTGAGCGTATACCTAGAAGTGGAATTGCTGATCATATAATTATCTGTTTAACTTTTTGAGGATCCATCACACTGTCTTCATCAACAGCTGCACCAGGTCGCATTCCTACCAGCAATGCACAAGGAGTCTGGTTTTTCTACATTTTTGCCAACAGTTGTTATTTTCCTTTTTTAAAATAATAGCCATTCTAATAGATGTGAAGTTGTATGTCATTTGATTTGCATTTCCCTTGTGACTGGTGATGTTGCACAACTTTTCACGTGCTTATTGACCATTTGTATATCTTGTTTGGAGAAACACCTATTCCTTTGTCCATTTTTTAATTGGGTTGTTTGGGATTTTTCATCGTGTAGTTGTAGGAGTTCTTTACATATTCTAGATATTAATCCCTTAACAAATATGTGATTTGTAAATATTTTCTTCTGTTTTGTGGGGTATCTTTTCACTCTCTTGACAGTGTCCTTTGATGCACAAAATTTTTAATTTTGATGAAGTCCAATTTACCTATTTTTTTCTCTTGTTGCCTGTGCTTTTGGTGCCATATGCACGAAATCATTGCCAAATCCAGTATCATAAAAATTTTCCCTTATATTTTCTCCTAAAAGTTTTATAGTTTTAGATCTTACATTTAGGTCTTTAATCCATTCTGAGTTAATGTTTGTACATGGTATAAGGTTAAGAGTCCAACTATTTCACATTTAGTTACCAAATTTGCCCAATACTATTTGTTAAAAAAAAAAGACAAATTTTTGTTAAAATTTTAAACTATATTCATACACTTTCATGTAAAAACATAGTGAAAGATCTGGCTATATATATATATATATATATATATATATATATATATATCCTTTTTTTTTTTTTTTTTTAAAGTAGGTTCCACACCCAATGTGGAGCTCAAACTCATGACCTGGAGGTCAAGAATCACATGTTTTACCGAATGAACCAACCAGGCACTCCTACACTATATTGTTAGTACTAATTACTTCTGGGAAGGAAAATAATTTGGGGAGGATAATATATAAGAGCTACAGTTTTTGCTCTATATAATTTTATATTTTTAAGATTATTTTGTTAAGTCTGTGTTCACATATTACTCACATAATTTTTAAAAGGTAGCTCTAGTGGGGTATTTTTCCTGTTTTTAAGAGAAAGTTGATTGGCTGTTGAAGCATGGGACAAGTAGGCCAACGGTTGATATTTGGCAAGCTAGAGGGCCAAATTAAATAAAAAAGGCTGAGGCTGAATTGCAGCGTGGGAAGAAATTAGCAGATCTCAAGGGTAATGCTGTTTGTCCAGATAATCTGGCAGTAGCAATAGCAAACAGAGACAGTTAAGAAGACTTGATCCTAGTTCTTAACCTTCCACCTACCCACAATCTTTCACCCTGATTTGTTTTGTTTTTAAGCTTCAGCTGTATTTGGATAGCATATATTTTGCTATTATATGTAAGGGGTAACTAAAGACTTAAGAGATCTCTGTGAACTTTGCCAGACCAAAGCAGCCAAAAATACAAAGAACGTTTTATGTGATGGTTTTTGGAGGATGGGAAGTGGCCTGTTTTGGCTAGACCAGAGAGCTTTAATAGCAGACTGGCAAGAGGGCAGGGGGAAAAATGCTTTTATTTTTTATTTTTATTTTTTGAATGCTTTTAATTTTACATTAATTAGTATGTATCTTATTCTAGAGTTTTCTTTTTTTAAGATTTATTTATTTATTTATTCATTAAAGATCCAGTATTTTTTTTTTTTTTTTTAAGATCCAGTATTAAAGATTTTCCCTTATGTTTTCTCCTGAAAGTTTTATGTTTTAGATCTTACATTTAGGTCTTTACTCCATTCTGAGTTAATGTTTGTACATGGTATAAGGTTAAGAGTCCAACTATTTCACATGTAGTTATCAAATTTGCCCAATACTACTTGAGACAGACAGACAGAGAGAGGCAGAGACACAGACATGGGCAGAGGGAGAAGCAGGCTCCATGCAGGGAGCCTGGGTTTCCAGGATCATGCCTCGGGCTGAAGGTGGCGCTAAACTGCTGAGCCACCTGGGCTGCCCTATTCTAGAGTTTTCACCAAAGAAATCTCTTTGGAAAATAGTCTCACAATTGTGTATAATAAATTAATAAAATGCTTGTTGAATGTATGACACATGAGTCTGAAGAAGCAATGAAGACAAGTAGACTAGGTAAGAGTAGACTCACTAGTAAGACAGTGACCTAAATAGGATTTCAGTGGGGGAAGAAAAGAAAGGAATACATGGGACCTGCTGCCCAGTAAGTGCCTGAACAAGACCCCTGAATAGTCAAGAAATGTGAATATAGAAACCTATGACTTTTACACTCTAGTGAGCTATCAATGAAACTAATTCATCACTGGACTGACACTGTCTCACATTTCTTGGCGCTCCCTCTGTTCCCATTCTGGCTAACACCCTATCGTTGATGACTCTCTTCTAGCTGCCCTCTTCCTACAGGGTTTTATACCCTAAGAGCAACATGGAGGCCAACCTAGAGAGATATTCCTAGCTCTTCTCCTAGAAGTCAGTGTGGTTCTGAAAGTATTCCATTGCTTTATGCTCAACAGCATTTCAGCAATATTATACATCAGCTTCTGGTATCTACCTATCCAGAGATACCAATCTTCCCTTCTGATACACTTCTGTCCATTCACCTGGCTCTTTTCCTATCCTCCCATATTTTAGGTGCCCTGAATGGACCTGGTCCTATGACCTAGCCAGCCAACTAGTCTAGTATACCTTCTATGCTCTTGGAGATCATGCCATCATTTGTCAGAGCACACCCCTGCTGCTGCTTATCTCCCTGGCCTTGTACTAAACTGAGATCTATTATGAATGACCCATCCCATACAATGCCAGGCAGTTCAGCTGCCTGAATCCCAAAATTACGTCCTCACCCCATCTTTGATTTGTCCCTCCAGGTTGATAACCTGTGACTGGAATCAGACAAGAATTTGACTATATTAGTTTCCTGTGGTTGCTACCACTGGGCCAACTACCACAAACACAAATTCTTTTCTCTTTTGGAGGGACAGAATGCTGAAATGGGTCTTACTGGGCTGCACAGAGTCATGATAATCCAAAATTCAAAAGAAAATGAAGTATTACTTAGCATGGTACACTTGTACCATACGAAAACCTTGCAATTCCCAAAATTGATGTAAGACCCTATATGTATCACACAGCACTAAGATTAGGAATATGGCCCTTTAAGACTAGGGCTAGAATAGCAGAAAAGTTTGACAAGCAAGAGTCTTCTCATACATCTTGTTAGTGTTGCAAAACTTCTTATCTCTTAACACTAAGCTGAATATCTGGGTCCACTGAATACAGATGGATTTAATTTCTTAAAGGAGAATAGGACATATAATTGTAATTGATTATCTTAAAAAGTAGCTGAAATTGACATAATGCCTTATAATCACAAAAAACTCTAGCCAAGATATAGATGAGGTATACGCACGTGCACACATATATAGTGCTTTAAAACAAAGATAGTCTGGGGCACCTGGAGACTCGGTCAGTTAAGTGCCCGACTGGTGATTTCACTGAGGTCATGAGCTCATGGGTTGGAAGATGGACCTCCAGGTTCTATGGGAAGTCTGCTTGAGATTCTCTCCCTCTACTCCTCCACCCACTCACTTGTGCATGCACATACACTCTAAAATAAATAAACTTTTTTAAAAAACTAAAACAGGAAAAAAAAAAACTAAAACAGGGATAGCCTTCCATAGACAGATTAAAGTCATGTATAATTTAAAAAGCATTGTGTCAGGCTATCTCCAAGCCCATCACCAAGAACTAAAAGTCAACATTTAATAATGCTTCCTTGGGACACCTGGCTGATTCAGTCAGTAGAGCATGTGACTCCTGATCTCAGGGTTGTAAATTCAAGTCCCATGTTGCGTATGGAGATTACTAAAAAATAAAATATTTAAAACATAATAATAATAATGCTTCCCTTTGGGTTAATTAATGCAAATACCACAGACTGGATGATGTAATGTATTTTATCAATGATTGTGAATTTTTTTTAAAGATTTTATTTATTTATTCATGAGAGACACAGAGGCAGAGACATAGGCAGAGAGAGAAGCAGGCTGCCCAGGGAGATTCAATCCCAGGACACTGGGATCACAACCTCAGCCTAAGGCAGATGCTCAACCACTGAGCCATGAAAGGTGCCCAATAATTGTGAATTATTAAAACTTTCCTAACTTACGGGTTTTAAAATGTTAAAGAAATTCCCACTTATGGTAACTTCTCAAATAAATACAGTGGTATGTGAAGAAAAAGTTAACAGTTTCTCCCTTCCTTCCCCAACCTCGTTGCTCAAAATTTACTGAGTCTCTATTAATGGGCCAAGGGTGTTCTAGACTCTGTGGTCTATAGGAATGAACAAAATAAGGTCCTTGCAGCCATGGACTTAGAGACTGATGAGAAAGTCAAACAAATAATGGTAGTAGCATTAAGTGTTATAAAGAAATATAAAGATATGTAAGGAATTCAGAAAGGCCTCTCTTAATGGGAGACTTGAGCAAAGACTTGAACAAAGTAGACTCCTAAACCAATTGAATATACAGCGGGAGGTGGTCCATGCTAAAGGAACCAACGTGCAGCTCTCTGAGGTGGAATATGGTTGGCGTGTTGGAGGAATAGCAAAGAGACCAGCACACATAAAGTGGAGTGATCAAGGAGCTATCTTTTTATCCAACTATAGAAACTCTTTGTATTTACCCTATGTACTTATGATATCAGCTAGACACAGTTAAATTTATCTATTTCATTTACTTTCAATTATTTAGGGATTTTTAAAACTTTACGTTCATAAATGGTTTGCATAGTTCCAAAGTCAAATCTACAAAGCAAAGTATATTCCAAGAAGTCTGGCTTCTATTATTATTTCCTCCACCCTATTTCTTCTCCCATGACTAACCATCTATGAACCTTTTAGTTTTTAAATATAGGAAATACGTTTGTAATTCCACTTCTTAGATGCATTAACTTTTTAGATGCATTGACATCCACCACCACCCCTGCCCTACCTACCTTCTGAGGTAAATGCTAGTATAGTGTAAAAATATGGAATATTTGAGTTTATGTATTGTCCTTGAATAGGGACCGTGTTAATCTTCTCTATCATTATAATGCTGGTATATGTGCTGCTGAAGCAAGCACTAAAAGATTAATATTTTCCGTGGATAACGGTTCAGAAGCTGGACACTGGCTGGAGAGAGATGGCTTCAGTAGGTGCTGCCATGGAAAAACTTGCATAGTCTCTTGTCACTATGAAGATACCAGGTGCTTGCAGAAAGAGCAAGTTTCTCTGAATGGACCAAAGGCAATGAAAAAATAAGTGGAAGGGAACTGCAGATAGACATTGCCTACTTCACAACTTGCTTCAGTTTATGTTCCATTCCTGCCAATATTAAGTTGTATCAGAGAATGGATCAGTAAAGGGCTTTAATGTTTTGGTTTTTCAATTAATTTATTAAGCACATGAGATTATAAACACAGAGTCCTTCAAAAGCACATAAAAATGTTTGAACAAACTCATGTCACAAATCAAAAAATATTCTTCAGTTTCTCTTAGATTGAATTTTGCAATACTAGAAAGAAAAGGCATTCTAGAGGTCATCCTAATTTGTCCAAAGAGACTAATATCTTCGTCAAAAGAGAAAAAAAATTATTTCATATTACTTTGTATATACTAAGCCCTTATATATTGAGCAAAAATTTATTAAGTGACTACCATGTTTAACACTCTCTTAGGTGCTATGGGAGACATAAATATGAATTAGACCTAATCCTTGCCCTTGAGAATCTTACCATCTGTGCCAGTTATTAACTTATGACTTCTCAGCTACAAATGCATCCTTCTTTGCTTTACTTCCTTATCTAGAGCTGGACCCTGCAGGCATTGCTGCTTTGATAACTGGCAAAATGTTAGGCTTTCCCAAGAGAGGGCAATGGAAAGATCCTGTAGGGGCAGAGCTGGAGGAAATGACTTTTCTTTCTTCTGGTCGGAGCCCATGGGTTGGTTTGCAAGAGAGGTCTGGTTATGTTCACTTCAGCAGTCTTCCTGGTTCACTTGTGACTGGTGTCTCCAGCAAGTTCCTTCACCACAAGTGGACTCTATGTGCCTGTGACAGCCATATCCTCTCCTCTAAATTTCTAAATTCTTCCTTTTTGTTCACTCTTCCTCAGCCAAGGGTAGTAGCTATTCTGACAGTTGTTAGAATCTACTCTATCCTTCTTAGTAGATACCTTTTATTGGTTAACAATCTTTACATTAAGTTTTCTTTGTTCAAATTACTAAAATGGTTCTGTCTGCTGGCTGGTCCCTATCAGACATACCATGGAATAAGGAAAAAAGACAGATCCAAGTTAATGAAAATTCTGTCATGACTATTTCTGCTGTAATCACAGATCAAAGACCAAAAAGCACCAGAGATGTAGATCCATAGCATTATATCTCAGTTTGTGTTGTGTTCAGCTGCATGTAATAGAAGACTGACTTCAGTGGCTTAAACAGAGGCTTTTTCTTGTATAACATGGAATCCATAAATAGTTAATAGCTCTACTCAAAAAAAAAAAAGTTTAAGAACTCAATCTCTTTTGGTTTCCAACTTCTCCATCCTTAATGTTTGGTCTGTACTCATGGGTGCAAGATTGTTGCTTTACCACCAGATACCAGATCCATCTTCCAAGCAGGAAAAAAAAAAGGAAAAGGAAAAAAAAAAAAGAAATGAGCCAGTTAGATCTATATGCTTTGCATGCATTCTTAGAGTCAATACCAAGTAACTTTAACTCACATATCACTGATCATTCTTAACTGTAAGGAAACTTGGGAAGTTCAGTATTTTTTAACCCTGAATGGGGTTCTGTAACTAAGAAAAAAAGGGAGAACATATGTTGGATAGGCAACTAGCTGTATCTGCTACAAATTAAGTGAAAAATGGGTAACTTACTTTATTATTAAAGTACAGTTGACCTACAATTTTATATTAGTTTCAGGTGTACAACATAGTGATTTGCAAGTCTATACATTCCTCAGGGCTCACCACAGTAAGTGTCACCACCACAATGTCACCACACATTATTATGATATTATTGACTTTATTCCCTATGCTGTGCCTGATGGACAAGAGGTAACAAAGAGACTTGATCTCATAGCCACATACTTATTCATTTTCTTCTATGTAAACACTCTTTGTATATTAATTGTCAACTGTGACATAAAATTGTTTTTTTCTCAATTACTAGCATGTTTTACCAGAAAAAAAATGGAATAATATTTATTATATTAGTATATTGTTTTCATGTAATTCTTTAATATAAATTTCAGCCTGGACCTGAGTCAGGACCTCTGAAAGGTCATAAAGATATCTTTACTTTTAATTCCTGACTACATCTTTGGAAGCATTTAGTTAATAATCTATTCCATTATACTAGATGGCATGAAAACAACTAAATAATTAGCAAAGTAAAAAAATGAAGATTAAGGACAAATTTCTGCATCAGAAAGTGATTAGTCTAGGCAGACTTGGGAGTGTTAGGTTTTATATAAGGGATACCAAGAAACAGTTTTCTTTCTTTTGTTTTTTATTAAAAAATTTTCTTTATTTGAGAGAGCGATAATGTGAGCATGAGCAGGGAGGGACAGAAGGAGAAGAAGAAGCAGACTCCTTGCTGGGCAGGGAGCCTGATGCACGGCTCGATCCCAGGACCCTGGGATCATGACGTGAGACAAAGGCGGATGTTTAACGAACTGAGCCACCGAGGTGCCCCCCAAGAAATGTTTTCTACATGAATCACCCCATCTTTTTCATCCATGCTCAAGTCTGTCTCAGTGAGGCTCTTTCTAAACAGGCCAATCTCTTTTCTTAAGCTATTTCCCTTATCAAACACCACACAATTTTGTCCTAAAACAGTTACTAATTTGTATTTTTTTCTAATTTTTTATATACCATAGTTAAATTTTTCATATACCCCAATTATAATGTAAACTCACATTTTCTTGTATACTCACTATGTTCAAAGAGGAGACACAGTATTTATTTGGAGCTCATCTCGATTGAATGATCCTACAGAATTAGCACAGGTTTAGAGGTTTATTTTCATAAAAAAGACAAATTGATAGCAAATTAAGGCCAATAATATGAAACAAAATTTTTATTTTTTTAAAGATTTTATTTATTTGAGTGAAGGAGAGCATAAGCAGGGGGAGGGGCAGAGGCAGAGAAGAGGGAGAAATCCCCCCGACTTTGCAGAGAGACCAACGTTGGGCTCGATCCCAGGACCCTGAGATCATGACCTGATCTGAAGGCAGACGCCTAACCGACTGAGCCACCCAGGCGCCCCTATATGAAACTAATTTTTTAATAATAAAAGCAAAATAGTTTTATAACAAAGCCCAGAATATTTTTAATTCACATTTCTGATTTTGATTTCCACAAATAATACATTTTTAAAAATCCCACGGATGTGAAAATGCTGGTGAAAACTTTACAGGCTGTTAAAATGAAAACTTTCAAAAGCAGACAAGTCAAGCATCTTTCCATGTTTCCCAGTTAGAGCTGCCTTATGATTGTTTTAACAATAACAACCCTACTCCACCCCAAATTTCAAGGGAAGAGGAGTCAGTGCACAAGACATGTGCTTCTATCTGTTTTGCTCTGAGTTATGCCTGGAATTCTGAACTGAAACTGCCTACGTTATGATGATGCTGCCTCCTGATTATTTTTAAAAAATGTTTACTTTAAAAAGTAAAAAAGGGGCACCTGGCTGACTCAGTTGGTGGAGCATGAAGCTCTTGATCTCAGTCATGGATTCGAGACCCATGTTCGAAGTAGAGATTACTCAAAAAAAAACAAAAACAAAAACATGCTGCCTCCACATAGGTCTCAAAGGAAGAGTGGATATTTTGAGGAGAATATCTTCTGTCTCAGTTATCTTGCTGTGTAACAAACCATCCTAAAACTTAGTAGCGTCAAACAATAACCTTTCATTGCTCTTGATTCTGTGGGTCAAGAATTTAGGCAAGGCTCACTTCTATTCCATGTAGTATTGGCCGGGAAGACTTGATTAAAGCTAGAGAACCCAACATGGCCTCATTCATGTATCCAGGGCACCTTAGTTCTCTTTTATGAGACTTTTTTTTTTTTTTTCTGTCCAGAAGGTTTCTTAGCACTCATGTTGTCTAACTCATGTTTCCTGATATGATGATTGGCTTCCAAGGAGAAAATGAAAGCAAGGAGACCTCTTTCTAGTCCATAAGTCACACAGTGTCACTTCTCTGGGTTAAAGCAAGTCATAAGATTAGCCCAGATTTAAGAAGGGAAATAGACTCCATTGCTTGATGAGTGGCAAAGTCACATCGCAATGTTGCATTTACATTGGGATAGGATTTTCCATACTTTTCTTTACCACCCCATTCCTTCCTTCTCCATGCCATCTTCACTCAGGTTTATCAGATACTACCAAACTATGATGTCATCACTGAAGATGATCATGTCCCAGGTGCCTGGGTGATTCAGTCAATTGAGCATCTGACTCTTGATTTTGGCTCAGGTTGTGTTCTAAAGGCCATGATATCCATCCCTCAATGGGCTCCAAGCTCAGTGTGGAGTCTGCTTGTCCCCCTCCTCCCACTTGCACTCCTGCTGGCACATGTGCATGTGCACACCCACTCTCTCTTTCAAATAAATGAATAAGTAAAATCTTATTTTAAAAAAGATGATTGTCTCTACTACTTAAGAAAAAAATGTAGACAGAACTGAATACTTCAAAAGAAGTCCCTGGAACATCTTTATGGTCTCACTTTACTCCTCTCAGAAGATGCCATTTTTCTTCAAACTTCTTCAGCACAAATATCTAGCCTCTATCAACATGGGTTGGTGTCACTCAAGATCCACTTTGTTACACACACACACACACACACACACACACGAGCCATTCTCACAGGTAGCACCATCTGTTCTTTGAACATCTAATATTCTTTGTAAATATTTAAACTCTGATAGAATTGTCTCCTCTTCTAGGCCAGTTCACCTGCTTATTGACATACTAACAGTGAAAGCCTGGACTTAGACTGCACCTCTCCCTGTCATAGGTACCTAGCCCATGTGCACCCTGGAAGTGATCCTCTTAGGGATCCCAGCTTCTCTCCTGCCTCCTCTTCCTATTCAACAGTTACTGCTACTGATTCATGGCTGAAGAGAGAAGAACTTTCCTTAAACCATCTCTGTACACAAATCCAATTAGTATACTTTTTCACTTATAAAGATCTATTATTGAAGTATATGATGTGTGGTGGTTAATTTTGGGTCAACTTGACTGGCCATGGGGTACCTAAATTTAATATTATCTCTGAGTGTTTCTGGATGAGACTAGCTTTTGAATCCGTGGACTCGGTAAAGTAGACTTTACCACCCAGTGGTGGGTGGGCATCATCCAATCCATTGAGGGTCTGAATAGAACAAAAGGCAGAGGAAAGGCAGCCCAGGCGGTTCAGCAGTTTAGCACCACCTTCAGCCCAGGGCCTGATCCTGGAGTCCTGGGATCGAGTCCCATGTCAGGCTCCCTACACAGAGCCTGCTTCTCTCTCTGCCTGTGTCTCTGTCTCTCTCTCTCTCATGAATAAATAAAATCTTTTTAAAAAATTAAAAGACAGAAGAAGAAAGAATTTGTCCCTTTTTCCCCATCTCAGTGTTGAGTTAGAACATCTCATCTCATCTCTGGGTTGATGAGACTGGGAATTATACTGTTTGTCTCCCTAGTTCTCAGGCCTTCTGACTTTGACTGAATTATATCACTGGCTTTCCTGGGTCTCCAGCTTGGAAACAGCAGATCCTGGGGCTTCTTGGCTTCCATAGCCACATGTTCTAATTCTTCATAATAAATACACAGATAAATCAATAATTAGGCGATCTCCTACTGGTTCTGGTTCTCTGGAGAATGCTGATGAACGCAGGACATTATTTAGTCTACTTTAGACATCACAGGACATTACATACTTCAGGTAAGAACTGAGTACTTGAGAAAATAATCTCTCTTCGAACTGCACATGTGAATTCAATTCAATTGAATTCAATTCAATTATGTCTATTTTATGGGCTAAAGCTTGAGCCTAAAATGATTAGCTTTCACATGATTTTGAACCATTTGCATTTGAAGTTGGATCAGGGACAAATTCTTATTCATTCTTCATGTTTCAGTTCTGAGGGGTTCTCCCCAAGGTTGCCACTAGATAATACCACACCTTTGTGTTAACTAGAAAAAGTGTGAACTAGAAAAAGTGGGTAGGACGTTGTCCCTTGCCGAGGCTCTAGGCCAAGTGGGTGGGATTTCAGTCCCCTGCTAGCCCTTCAACTGGGCATACTGGGTGTTTAAACATCCATGTTGACTGATATCACTTCCAGTGGAACTACTAAGAACTACTAAGTAAAATGCACAGAATTTGCAGGTCTATCAGAAGTTCGGTAAAAGCCTTTTTTATTTTTATTTCTTCTGAGACATTTCTGTATTCATCAAGCAAAATGACTTGTCCAAAGTTACTAAAAAACCGGGATCCCTGGGTGGCGCAGCGGTTTGGCGCCTGCCTTTGACCCAGGGCGCGATCCTGGAGACCCGGGATCGAATCCCACGTCGGGCTCCCGGTGCATGGAGCCTGCTTCTCCCTCTGCCTGTGTCTCTGCCCCTCTCTCTCTCTCTCTCTGTGACTATCATAAATAAATAAAAATTTAAAAAAAAAAAAAAAAAAAAAAAAAACAAAGTTACTAAAAAACCAGGTGTCAAAGTCGGGTAGGTCTTGAAAATACTCAGACTTTCTTTAGTCCCGCCAAAGATACTCTTCCAAGCATAGAGCTGGAGGAAAAATTACCTCCCTCACTTTACCAAGAGGCAACTTTGTGCCCAAAGTCACAAAACTCGGAATCCCTGGGGGGCTCAGCGGTTGAGCACCTGCCTTAGGCCCAGGTGGCCCCGGGTCCGGGGATCGAGTCCCGCATGGGGCTCCCTGCAGGGAGCCTGCTTCTCTTTCTTCCCATGTCTCTGCCTCTGTGTGTGTGTGTGTGTGTTCCTCATGAATAAATAAATAGAATCTTTAAAAAAAAAAAAAAAAGTCACAAAACTCTCTGATCAATTCATGTGCTCATTCCTTTGTCCCAGCAGTTCTCGGTCAGGTCCGAGGTCGCTCAAAGGAGAAGCCATACCTCTGGGATACTTTTCCAGATCCCTTTAGAGAAAGGTGCTCGCTTTGCCAGGGACCCTGACTTCTCTTTTTTTTTTTTTTTTTTTTCTTTTTAAAAAATTTATTTATGAGAGACACACACACACACAGAGAGAGAGAGAGACAGACACAGGCAGAGGGAGAAGCAGGCTCCGTGCAGGGAGCCCGACGTGGGACTCGATCCCGGGTCCCCAGGATCACATCCCGGGCCAGGGCGGGCTCCAATCCGCTGGGCCATCGGGGCTGCCCCCCTTCTGTTTTTGTTTTTTTCCTGGGCCCTGACTCCTAGTCAAGCAGAGCCTCAACTCCCTCCCCAGGCTCGCAGGGACAATGACCAGGAGAGGGGCCCTCTAGGGCAGCTCAGGTCACGGGGGAAACCAGCTGCTCTTGAGTCCTCTCTGCCGGGGCCGGGTTTCCGTTTCCTCTTTTTTTTTTTTTTTTAAGATTTTATTTATTTATTAGAGACGCAGAGAGAGAGAGAGAGGCCGAGACCCAGGCAGAGGGAGGAGCCCGACGCGGGACTCGAACCCGGGTCCCCAGGATCAGGCGGCGCTACCCGCGGAGCCCCGGGGCTGCCGGGATTCCGCCGCCGCCAGCCCGCGCTGCTCGGCGCCCGCCGCTGTCCGCCGGAGCCGGTTGCCAATAAAGTTGTTACAAAGTGACCTTGAGCGCGGGGCCCCCGCCCGCCGCCCGCCTCCTCCATCCGGGTGCCGCGCCGCGGATAAGAGCCAGCCCGCGCCTGCGCGCCCGCGCCGCTCCTTCGACCTCTGCCGCCGCCGCCGCCGCCGCCGCCGCCGCCGCCGCCGGGAAGGTAAGCGGAGGGCGCGAGGGCCGGGCCGGGCCGGGCGGAGCCGCGTCCGGGCGGGACCCCCTCCTTCGGCGGCCCCGGCGTGCCCGGGAGGGCGCCGCGCGCTAAGCCCCTTGCCTCCGCCGCAGGGAAGCGGGACAGGAGCCCACGTCGCCGTCAGCCGGGCCCGCCAGCCGCGCCGCGCCGAGGACCGCACCATGTTGGCCTGCGCCAAGCTCGCCTGCGCCCCCGCTCTGGTGCGTACCCGGCCGGGCCGTCCGCGAGGCTGCGCCCCCCGCCCCCGCCCGCCCTCCTGGTAACCCGGGCGGCCCCCTCCCCGGGTGCGGCGGGGCCGCCGAGGCCTGCGGTCGGGGGCCGCCCGCTGGAGGTCAAGCCCTGGCGGCCCCGGTGCCCGCGCCCCTCCCCGCTGCCCGCTGCCCGCGCCGCGCGGTCGGGGGTCCCCGGAGGCGGGCGCCCGAGGCCTAGGCGGCCCCGCACGTCCCCGCGCCCCGTCTGGAGGTCACACTCGCTGCTGCAGAGGGAGGGACTGCGCCTGGCCCCGCGGGGCGGAGGGAGGTGCTGGACGAGCCCGGCGTCCCAGTCTCCCTGCCTCTGCCTTTATTTCCCGAAGCCTTCAGGGAGGCTTTCGGGGAAGCGAGGGGGTGGGGGCATTTGTCTGACCCACTCAGGTCTCGGTTCCGAAGGGATTCTCCGTGACCTTAGTGGAGTGGACACTCAAGGGCAGCGACGCTGGGCTGCAGTGTCCTCCGCTCAGACGCGTCAGCGACGTGCTCGCCCCGATAGGGAGTCGCTTCGGCTGCTGCTTAGGTGCTATGATGAATGGACCTGTAGGAACGTCTCGGGAGCTGTGGGGCTCCTGTGACCGCTGGGCTGTTGTAAATGACCAGCTTAGAGCAACACTCTTGATAGACTTGTTGCTCCCCTTAAACCTACCAGAGACGGTGCGGGGGTGCTCGTTGCGGTTTTTCTGATCAGAGTGGTGGCATTACGGTAATTGAAATTTTAAAAATGCTTCCTTTTTAACCAGTTGCTTAGAAGTTTTGTTCGGGTTATTACAGATAGATGAAGTAGCACCCTTTAAACTTTAATTTAGCAACTTTAAAATAAAAGTCTTTCGTGCACTGAAAATAACCAAACAGCAAGATAGGAGAACATACAGAAGTCAGGAGCTTTCTGATCAAAATTTTTTTTTTTTTTTTTTTTTTTTTTGCTGGTGGCTTCTTTAGGCCTCATGGTACAATAAAGGGTTATTGAAATCTTATCTACTCTTACTATTTGGAATGTTTTTTTTTTTTTTTTTTTTTTCTTTAATAGATCCGAGCTGGATCCAGAGTTGCATACAGACCAATTTCTGCATCAGTGTTATATCGACCAGAGGCTAGGCCTGGAGAGGTAATAGCAGTAATAATAGAAATTAAGTAACCCCACCAAGTAAGTCTTATGGTTTTAATTAAAAGGGAGGAAACCTCACTAGTGAATGGTTTGAAGGCAGTCTTTTTCCACCCTTATATCCAAAAAATAGTACAGAGGATAAGCCAATGAAAGAAACTTGGCTGAGTTGGCTAAGCAATACAGTCAGTATATAAATATATATGTACATGTATATACATATATATATGTATGTATTTATAGTCTTGAGTTACCTATATTTAAGATTATACTAGCTGCAGTTATTGAAAAGCCTACCCTATTAAAAAGCATATTCAAATACACTGTTTTCAACAACCTTATGAGACATAAATTTTGTTAGACCTATTCTACGCTGCAATTATTCTAAGCTCTTGATTTTCCCATTGTGCCACAGCCTCCCATTCAAAATCACAAAATAGAGAAGCAGTTAACATTTGACAGTATAGTAATTAAAATAGCTGATTGTGATTACTGATTTAACCTTTGCCTTATTTCCTTTTCTCTAGCGCTCTACGGTATTTAATGGGGCCCAGAATGGTGTGTCTCAGCGAATCCAAAGGGAGTTTCAGACCAGTGCAATCAGCAGAGACATTGATACTGCTGCCAAATTTATTGGTGCAGGTGCTGCAACAGTGGGAGTGGCTGGTTCTGGTGCTGGTATTGGAACAGTCTTTGGCAGCCTTATCATTGGTTATGCCAGGTACTTTCTATCACCAAATAAACTACTTTAAGAGCATGCTTAACATAGTTGGAAACTTAGAAAACTAGTGAAATAATAATAACTACTTTGTATTAAGTGCCCACTCTGTTTCTTGCCTTGTATTTTGAGGGTTTTGAATGCATGATCTCACTTAACCCTCAAAGTACCCCTTGGAGATATACTCCAGCTTATTTATGAAGAATGAGCAACACAGAAATTATACTGATTGCACAAGTAGCTAGTAAGTGTCAAATAAATTTTAATTCTAACTTGAGAGTCTACACTTTAAATTATTAAGCTATATTAGGACTGTAGTTAACCACAGTCTTTAAAAGTATCAATTTCCATTTTATTTAAGACCTTATTTCTAAACTGTCAGATCTTAAGTAGTATAGAACATACTTTCACAGGAATAGCAAGTACCTCTGAACCCTTCAAAATGGATGAGGACTAACCATTTATATTGACATCCAGAAATCACTTCCTTACCTTTTCCCCCTATGATTAGGATTGAGGAGAAAGGAATATCAAACAGGCAGAAGCAAAAGAGATCGAGGCAAATACTTTTCCAGGACTTGCCAGTTTACAAAGATCTCATACTAGTAATTTGATTTTTTTTTAACATTTACCAAACAATGGAATTCAAATAATATTTCAAAGTAACAATTATATGTGTTGTGTCTCTTTTAGAAACCCTTCGCTGAAGCAGCAGCTGTTTTCATATGCTATCCTGGGATTTGCCTTGTCTGAAGCTATGGGTCTCTTTTGTTTGATGGTTGCTTTCTTGATCTTGTTTGCCATGTAACAGAAATTACTGCTTGAAATGTTGTCATTCATATTAATTACGGATGTAATTCTGTGTATCTTACTGTGACTCCGTAAACTGTACTATTGGTGTCATGGAAATGTACATTATTTCCAAGGTCATTTCATTAAAGATGAAAACTTTAGTTTTTGCTGTTATTTGTACCTACCTAAAGTTAGATCATCACAAAGAAGAATATGCATTCAGGCAGATGCTGTACAAATCAGAGGAAACCACAGCATATGCCCTGTTATGAAAAAGCATATGCCCTGTTATGAAAAAGCCAGTTTGTATGAGATTTCTTTTATACAGTATTCTGCACATTGTAATTTGTAGGGCTTTTGGTTACTTCTATAAAGAAGAAAAATATGTGAGTGTTTTCAGCTTCTGTGAGATACGATTAATTAAACTTAGATAGTTAAGATGGTTTTGTGTTTTTAAGGCCTAATAGGAATTTCGATACCTGGGAGCAGAATTGCCTTCCAAGACTAACTTGGCTGGTCCTACACAGCTAAATCTAAAAATAAATCCTGTCCGCTTTTTAGGAATTGAAGCCTTGTTAGACTATGTTTCGGGGTGGTTTTTGCTATTCAGTCTCAACATTAAGTAATTAAGTGTCTATAACAAAGTATTGAGTTTCTAGGAAGAAAATCTCATTAGCAGCTAGTTAACTATTAAGTGGCAAAGTCAGGATCCAGATTCAGACCTTCCTTAATTCTAAAGCCCTTACTTTTTTATTTTCTATGTTTATGTAAAGCATGAAAAAGGAAAAGCTCATTTGGGAGAAATTTTATTTTGGAAAAGCACAAAATTGAAGCATAATCTTAGTGTTGTAGGCTTGAAAAGAGGAAAGGTATGGTGGGTATGGAGTAGATGAGGATAAAACAAGTGCAGAGCCACAGTAAGAACCCAGCTCCAGGTAGTACCATAAATTTGTATTAAGTTTTGTTAACCTAGTTTTATGACTCCTCAGCAATGTTAACACAAACTGATAGAGAATGGTGATGGTTATCAAGACTGGTTACTGACAAAAAGAAATGACAGGTCAAAGGAGCTCTAAGCAGACAGCAAGCAAGCACATTTTTCAACAGCTAACCTATGAGCTTCAAACTCAGGAATGAGTAAAACCACAATAGGAGGAGTGGTAAGTTGGAATAAAAGAGAGAGTTCAAGGGTATTGTGGGAAGCACCAGAAAGAGAGATTCCCACCTAAACAACAATTGTACTGTCCAAATCTATTTTAAGTATATTGGGACTCTATCGAAGGCTTGTAACTTCCAGAAGAAGGCTTGAACTGTAAATTGGGGTTAATGTAATTTCAGGTCTTCATAGAATAGCAGCTGCCACCCCTCAGCCCTAGGCCCAGGGCAGGCTGCTATGCACATCTTCCTGGAGCAGCTTCATACAGCTTTCTGGAGCCAGGGTAAGCAAAAAGAACCATGTCCTCCAAATGCTGGTTATCAATGCTTTGATCACTGATTGCTACTTCTGATTACAGGAGTGTAGATAAAGAAGAGAGTGGCCATTGTTGCTGTACCTCCCCTCATTGTTGCAACCGCCTTCCCCTATAGCTGAAGTGACTTCAGGGAAAGGCATCCATTTCCCCCTTTTATCTTTTTCCCCTTTTGGGGAACTGGATGCTAAAGACTAGGACATTTAAAAGTAACTGCATATATACTGGGAAAATTTGAAAGTGACCACTCATACCTAAGAAAAGACTCAGAAAAGACCTGAAAGGGATCCCTGGGTGGCGCAGCGGTTTGGCGCCTGTCTTTGGCCCAGGGCGCCATCCTGGAGACCCGGGATCGAGTCCCACGTCGGGCTCCTGGTGCATGGAGCCTGCTTCTCCCTCTGCCTATGTCTCTGCCTCTCTCTCTCTCTCTGACTATCATAAATAAAAATAAAAAAAAAAAATAAAAAAAAGACCTGAAAAAATATTAAGTTTAAATATCAACTAATCCTTGATACAGAGACAGTGTACAACCAAAAAATAATAAAATAAAAAATAAACCCTAGGGAAGGTGGGTAATCTGATTGCCAGAGATACCATATTATTCGGACGTCTAGTTTGCAACAAAAAAAATCACAAGATGTTCAAAAAACAGGAAAGTATGGCCCATTCAAAGAGAAAAGAAACAATCTTGCTAAAAAAGGCCTGATAGCAGATCTCCTACACAAAGACTATTAAACAATCATCTTAAAGATGATCAAAGAACTAAAGAGAGAGTTTAAAATATGATGTACCAACTTACTTATTTCAAAACATCCTACAGAGCTGCAGTAATCAAAACAGTGTTAGTGGCATAAAGATAGAATAAACCAATGAAATAGGGGATCCCCAGGTGGCTCAGTGGTTTAGCACCTGCCTCTGGCCCAGGCCTGATCCTGGACCTGGGATCGAGTCCCACGTCTGGCTCCCTGCATGGAGCCTGCTGCTTTCTCCCTTTGCCTGTGTCTCTGCCTCTCCCTCTCTCTCTCTCTGTCTCTCTTGAATAAATAAAATTTTTTTAAAGATTTATTTATTTATTTATGATAGACACACAGAGGCAGAGACACAGGAGGAGGGAGAAGCAGGCTCCATGCCAGGACCCCAACGCAGGACTCAATCCCTGGACTCCAGGATCACGCTCTGGGCCAAAGGCAGGCGCTAAACCGCTGAGCCACCCAGGGATCCCCTGAATAAATTAATTTTTTAAAAAAGTAAACCAATGAAATAGAATAGAAATAAATACTTGCATGTATAGTCCAATAATTTTTTTTTTGAGATTCTATTTATTTACTCATGCTAGTGAGAGAGGCAGGCTCCATGGATGTGGAAGCTGGATGTGGGACTCCATCCTGGGACTCCGGGATCACACCCTGAGCCAAAGGCAGGCACACTCCACCACTGAGCCACCCAGGCATCCCTGGTCCAATAATTTTTGACAGGAGGGTCCAGAAATGATAGCCTTTTCAACAAATGGTGCCTGGAAAACTGGTTATTCACATGCAAAAGAATGAAGTTGGACCCTTAGCTAATAACAAAAATTAACAAAAATGGATCAAAGACTTAAATGTAAGACCTAAAATTACAAATCTTTTAGAAGAAAACAGGGCAAAACCTTCAGGACGCTGAATTTGGCAATGATTCCTTGGATACAACACCAAAGATACAGGGGAAAAAATTTTAGATAAATTGAATATGAAAGTTACAATATTGTGCAATAAAAGACACGGTCAACAGAGTAAAAAGCCCACAAAATGGAAGAAAATATTTGCAAATCCTGTATGTGATAAGGGATTAATATCCACAATATATGGAGAAGTCCTAAAACTCAACAATGAAAACAATTTAAAAATGGTCAAAGGACTTAGACATTTCTCTGAAGATATGCAAATGGTTGACAAGTACATGAAAAGATGCTCACTATTACTAATCATTAGGGAAATGTAAATCAAAGCTACAATGAGATACAACTTCACACCCTGCAGTATGGCAACTATAAAAGCAAAAGTGTTGGCGAGGATATAGGGGAATTGGAACCCTTGTGCACTGTTTAATTTTTTTTTTTTTAATTTTTATTTATTTATGATAGTCACAGAGAGAGAGAGAGAGAGAGGCAGAGACATAGGCAGAGGGAGAAGCAGGCTCCATGCACCGGGAGCCTGATGTGGGATTCGATCCCGGGTCTCCAGGATCGCGCCCTGGGCCAAAGGCAGGCGCCAAACCGCTGCGCCACCCAGGGATCCCCCTTGTGCACTGTTGGTAGGAATGTAAAATGGTACAGCTGCTGTGGAAAACAGTATGGTGGTTCCTCAAAAAGTTAAAGATAGAATTGCCATATGATCTAACAATTCCACTTAAAGGAGTATATACCCCAAAAACCGAAAGCAAGGTTTTAAAGAGTTATTTGTACACTCATGTTCTCAGCAGCATTAATATAGCTAAACTATGGAAGCAAACCAAGTATCCATTGATGATGGATGAATGGTATAAGCAAAATGTGGTATATACATGCAGTAGAATATTCTTTATTCTTAAAAAGGAAAGAAATTCTGATACTACAATGTGGATGAACCCTGAGGACATTATGCTAAGTGAGACAAACCTTTCACGAAATGACAAAATAGTGTATGATTCCACTTAGGTAGAGTAGTCAAAATCATAGAGATTAGAATTGTGGTTGCGAGGGGCTGGATGGAAAGAAGGGGGGGGCTTCTAGTTTAACAAGAAAAGTTTGTTTCATGAAATGAAAAGATATAAACATGGATGGTAATGATGGTTGCATAACATTATGAATGTATTTTTTTTAAGTAATCTCTATACCTAACATGGGGCTCAAACTCAGAACTCCATGATCAAGTCACATGCTTTTCCAAATGAGCCAGCCAGGTGCTCCTCATGAATGTATTTAATATCACTGAAAATATATATTTAAAATGGTTAAGATGGTAAATTTTGTTACATGTATTTTGTGAAAATAAAATAGAGGGCAGCCCCGGTGGCGCAGCAGTTTAGCGCTGCCTGCAGCCCGGGGTGTGATCCTGGGGACCTGGGATCGAGTCCCATGTCGGGCTGCCTGCATGGAGCCTGCTTCTCCCTCTGCCTGTGTCTGCCTCTCTCTCTCTCTCAATAAATAAAAAATAAATAAATAAATAAGTAAGTAAATAAATAAATAGAATGGTCAAGGGCCCAGGAAGTACAATAAAGTTGAAGATCCATTTCAATAAGAGCCAATAAATAGTCAAGAAATAAAAAGAACTTCAAAGTTCAAGCTCTTGGAGGTAAGGTAGGTCTAAGGAACGATAAAAATTTCCTGAGCAGCTCAAGTTGGTTGGAAATGAATGTCACTAAAGTTAAGTTTAAAGAACGATTATAGATAAATGGGAAATATCATTTGAGAACCAAAAAATATATATTCATGTTTCTGCTGTAAGTTTTAAATTCTATTTAGTAATTTTAGCCAACGTGGTTTGGTTTGGATGTTAAATGTTTGGGAAAAGAAAATATCAGGGCAGCCCTGGTGGCGCAGCGGTTTAGCGCCGCCTGCAGCCTAGGGCGTGATCCTGGAGACTTGGGATCGAGTCCCACGTTGGGCTCCCTGCATGGAGCCCGCTTCTCTCTCTGCTTCTCTCTCTCTCTGAATGAATAAATAAATAAATCTAATTAAAAAAAATATCAATACTATCCTCTGCAAAGCCTTTTAAATATGTGATTTCTATATCTGAAATTATGAGTTGAAGTCTCTACATGCTGAGCATATATTAATTTAGTACTTTTATGGTATTACTCTATTGATAATAGGGACTTAAAACCTAAATACAAAGTCCATCAATTACTTGCCCAAGTCTTTATTTCTTAAGATTTTATTTGAGAGAGAGAGCAGGAGCAGTTGGGAGAGGAAGAAGCAGGCTCCCTGCTGAGCAGAGAGCCCGATGTAGGGCTCCATCCCAGGACCCCGGGATCATGACCTGAGCCAAAGACAGCTGCTTAACCAACTGACCCACCCAGGTGCCCCTGCCCAATTCTTTACATTATTAGGGCCAATAATTTTTTTTCAGAGCTATTACCATCCTCCTCTGCCTCAACAAACATGGCAGTTGGACTCTGTCTCTGCCAATAGCAACATTATGCCTTAGCTTGCTCTGGTGTACAGAGAGTTAATAAGTAGTAGTCAAAACTTGTGATAGTATAGGATTTATAAGCAGTATCATTTTTACAGATTTTTTAAAAAGTAGATAGCATGGGGATCCCTGGGTGGCGCAGCGGTTTGGCGCCTGCCTTTGGCTCAGGGCGTGATCCTGGAGACCCGGGATCGAATCCCACATCGGGCTCCTGGTGCATGGAGCCTGCTTCTCCCTCTGCCTGTGTCTCTGCCTCTCTCTCTTTCTCTGTGACTATCATAAATAAATAAAAATTAAAAAAAAAAAAAGTAGATAGCATGAGTTTGTTTATATTCTTCTTTTCCCTCCACCCACCCATATCCTACTCTCTTCTCACACCACACATACACAGAAGCTCACCTGTACATTCTTTTATAGGCTTTCTGGCATTGTGTATATCACAATATACTACAGCATTGCTACTCAAAGTGAGGTCCGAGGATCATCAGTGTTGGCATCACTTGGGAGCTTGTCAGAGATATAGGTTCTAGAGCTTCACACACAATTTTCTGAATCAGAATCTGAATTTTAGCAAGGATTGCATGTGATTTGTATATACGTTAAGTTTTGAGGGCAATGTACTAGAATACAATTCCCCATATGCCTTCACTCAGGCTCCTTATCTTTTAAAAAGCTATCAACTCATTAATTGGGCAGCTCTCTGCCCCACCCCTTTTGGAATGTATTGCTAACCCAGTGATTCTGAAAGTGTGGTCTGAAAACTTCTGAGGGCCCTTAGAACCTTTCATGGGGTTCACAAGGTCTTCGCTCTTCCACTTACGTAGCTGCATGAGGCTAGACTGTCATCAGAACTTCAGCCCAAACAACATATTGCAACAGATCAAGTACAGAAATAGATACAGCTACTATTTTTTGAAGTTTTTTTTTTTATTTATTTATGATACAGAGAAGAGAGAGGCAGAGATACAGGCAGAGGGAGAGGGAGAACCAGGCTCCACGCACCGGCAGCCCGACGTGGGATTCGATCCCGGGTCTCCAGGATCTGGCCCTGGGCCAAAGGCAGGCGCTAAACCGCTGCGCCACCCAGGGATCCCAGATACAGCTACTATTAAGTGTGACACTGTTATTTACAAAAGTGAAAACAATGCCATTATTCTATTTTTTTGGTAATACTTTTGTTTTGGAAAATATAGTTACTCTCCAAAAAAATGCTATTTATGTTAACATGGAGTGCACGGGCCCAAAATAAAAAATTAGAACCACTGTCTAATCTGTCAATGAGAAAACAGACTCCAATATAGCATTTCACTTTCAACTTTATAGAAACCTCAGTTTTGTAAATTGAGGGTAACCCTCTATTCCTAGGTCACATCCTTTCAGCTATCAATCTATTTATAATCTCTAAAATCTCACATTCCTAGTAAGAATCTGCACTTCTTTTTCCTGAATGAAGCAAGTAATCTATCTCCTCTCAGATGTTTAGTAACTTAGAGCTGCTTTTTCAAGGGAGCTTAACTACTGAAGAGAAGAATTGACCTAAGATCAATTGGGACTCACAAATCCGAGGGCTTTTGATTGTTCTGTTCGCACGAGCTAACATCCTACAACTGATGTTGGCAGAGACTCCTAAGAGGACTAACCGTTGTTGGCAGTGGCTGCTTTTTAAAAAAGTATTTAGTCAGCATTTCCCAGCCTTGGAGATTCCAGGATCTGCTCCTCTTACAGGAGAGTCCCAGGGTTTGCCTTCTCAAATAGTTTACACGGTTTGGCTGCATCTCTGAGATGAACAGCTCAATATTATTCTCTCAAGACTTTTACCTAAAGTCCAGCTCAAAGTATTTATCTACCTCTCTAGAGATATCTAAAACATCTTTAGCTCTCAAGATCCCTAAAGTTGTACAAAAGGAGTAAGCTTATAATAATGTATGTTATCACATTTCTGCTTTGGGTCTCCATAGCACTACTGTTTAAATTATCTTACTGTTTATAAATGTGTTGTGACACCCCTCCTCTCTCACAAAAGTCTCCTTAGGACTGTGTCTTGTTTATAGTTGTAGCTGCAGGGCCAGAACAGTGCCTGGCATGTGCATGCTTAATAAATATTGATATTTTATGAGTAGTGAACTATATAGAAACGGAGCATTAGGTTAACAGTTAACCTAAGAGGCTGTCTCCAAGGTGAGAATGTAACTGGAAAGAGCAAGGTATTAGTTTAGGGCCTAGGAGGGTCCATATGACAAGGCCTTTCTTAGTTTCTGGCATAAGGAATTCATGGCTTTGGTATTATGTGGGCCACAGGTTGACAGACTAGTTATGGGGAGTCATCAAGGGTAGACACTGGAATGCCAGACAAAATTTTTTGCCCTAGGAGTGGTCCTGTCTACCTGTATTGGTAATTTAATTGTGTGTGGAAAGCTAAGTATGATGATGATAAACCCTTTTTCTAGTGAGTGGGGTAAGAAGTAGAAGGAGGCATTGATATGAAGGATGGAAAGTAGACCCTTAAATTCCATTCTCTCTCTTTGGACTGGTCTCACTGAAGCTGAAATGAGCTAATGTACAATTTGAAGATAAATAGAACTCTCTAATTTTTTCCCCATAATGCCATACATAGTTAATTACAAACTCTTTTGAGACCCAAAGACGGGGTGGGAAGTGGACAAGGACCTTCCTTGTACTTGGAATGTTCTGAATGGAAATTTTCATAGTGAGACCAGATGCTGAAAGGTTAACTACAACATAGGCCATTTCAGGGATGTGCAGGAAAACACCAGGTTGTCAGAGGGAAGGAAAGATCTGCCAGGAGGCAGAAGCTACCAAAAAAATCAACTAAAATGTCTAGCGCCATGCTGTCCTCATCTCATCACTCTGTACTGGGCTGCATCTTGAGGATTACCTGTGAAAATGTAGAGGCTTTCTCTAAGTCCAATCCAAACATAAGGAATGCCCTGGAGCATGCTGTTTTGTTTAGCTACAAACTGAAACTATGTCTTACAAATTAAATCTTTCTTTTCACCCTATTTTTCATATATACATATTTGTATATTTATATACTACATATAAGCGTATATACACTGGAGCATGGTTTTAGTTGAATTCTGAAGAAACGTTGCAGATTAATGGATTAACAACCACATAATAGCTTCTGAACAAGGTGGAGATTCCACATTCTGTGGCATTTGGAAGGTTTTGAGAACATTCAGAGGCCTCCATTGTTTCTTGCAGTATGTAATAATGGACATTTCTGTGGTAGAAATAGTTTTCTTCAAATAGCCTCTTGTATCTAAGGGATACCAATTTTATTCAGAAGTCATGCTGGGTTCTTAAAGGAGATTTACCAGATCCTCACTAATTTTCTTAGGAGTCAAGTTGGCTAGACGCATGTGTGGAATGATGAGACAGGCAAAGAAGGGATCCAGAACAAATTTCCTGCACTTGCAGAAGAGAAGATTGTAGAAAATTTTAGGGTTGTAGAGAATCTTAGGGCTATTAGAGGATATTGAGGAATGAGGAAAAAAAATTGAAAAGCAAAGCATTTTATGAAGATATGGATAGTGAGACAAGTTCATGAGATCAGAACCAAAAATAAGAACTACATTCATTTTGTCTAAGCAGAATGTTATCTCCATTTGTGGAAAAGTTATAGTAAAGGAACTGTTGTGGAACTATGAATATGTAAAATAAGACACTTTCTAACCACCAGGTTGCCAACAAGCACATGGAACAGATTTACATCCTTTCCACCTGTTTCTTTCCTGTGATCTCCTTCATTTTTTCTCATTTGTTTACTTTTTAAAAAAGAAAAGTAGCTAAAACTGCTTTCTTGCAACAGAGTACTATTTATATTTCTAAATAATAATTCTCTCTTCTATGAGGACTCCTGAAAGATTTTCTTTAAAGTAACATGTTCCTCAGGGTGCCTGGGTGGCTCATCAGTTCAGCATCTGCCTTCAGCTCAGATCATGATCTCAGGGGCCTAGAACTAAGCCCCACATTGGGCTCTCTGCTCAGCAGCAAGTCTGCTTCTCCATCTCCCTCTGATTTCTCTCACTCTCTCTCAAATAAATAAACAAAATCTTTAAAAACATAACATGTTCCTGTAGTCCAATATGTAGATACTTAGCTACTTGACAACAGACTGGAAAAGTAGGGATGTGGAGAAATTTAAAACTAAACCTATTGTCAATTGAAAATAATTCATTCACAACTGGAGAAAAGAATTTCAAATTTTTGATATAAGTGAATGGAAAATAATTGTTTTAAGAAAATCTAATTGAGGGATCCCTGGGTGGCGCAGTGGTTTGGCGCTTGCCTTTGGCCCGGGGCACGATCCTGGAGACCCAGGATCGAATCCCGCGTCGGGCTCCCTGCATGGAGCCTGCTTCTCCCTCTACCTGTGTCTCTGCCTCTCTGTCTCTCTCTGTGTAACTATCATGAATAAATAAATAAAATCTTTTTTTTTTTTTTTTTTTTTTTAATAAATAAAATCTTTAAAAAAAAAAAAAAGAAAATCTAATTGATGTAAACTTTTTTTTAAAAGATTATATTTGTTTATTCATGAGAGAACAGAGAGAGAGAGAGAGAGAGAGAGAGGCAGAGACACAGGCAGAGGGAGAAGCAGGCTTCATGCAGGGAGCCGGAGGTGGGACTTGATCCCAGGTCTCCAGGATCAGGCCCTGGGCTGAAGGCGCCGCTAAACCACTGAGCCACCCGGGCTGCCCACAAATTTCTTTGGAAACGCCATAACATTTTTAAAAATATTTTATTTTAATTCAATTTGCCAACATATAGTATAACACCCAGTGTTCATCTCATCACCTGCCCTCTAGTGCTGGTCACCCAGTTACCCCATCCCCCCACTTTCTCCCCTTCTGCAACCCTTTGTTTCCCAGAGTTAGTAATCTCATGGTTTGTCTTCCTAATTTTTCCCCACTCAGTTTTCCTCCTTTCCCTTATGTTCCTTTTCACTATTTCTTATATTCCACGTATTAGTGAAACCATATGATGGTCTTTCTCCGATTGACTTAGCATAATACCCTCCAGTTCCATCTGCATCGGAGCAAATGGTAGGTATTCATCCTTTCTGATGGTTAATATTCCATTGTATATATAAACCACATCTTCTTTTTTAAAGATTTTATTTATTTATTCATGAGAGACACAGAGAGAGAGAGAGAGAGAGAGACAGGCAGAGGGAGAAGCAGGCCCCATGCACGGAGCCGGATGTGGGCCTCGATCCTGGATCTCCGGGATCACAGCCCAGCTGAAGGCAGCGCTAAACCGCTGAGCCACTAGGGCTGCCCTAGACCACATCTTCTTTATCCATCCATCAATGGACACCGAGGATCCTTCCACAGTTTGGCTACTGTGGACATTGCTCCTGTGAACATTGGGGTGCAAGTGTCCTATCCTTTCATTACATCTGTATCTTTGGGCTAAATACCCAATAGTGCGATTGCTGGGTCATAGGGTAGCTCTATTTTTAACCTTCTTGAGAACCTCCACACTGTTTTCTGAAGTGGCTGCACCAACCTGCATTCTCGAAATGCCAAAACATTGAAAGTTCTTTTTCTCAGAGAATTAGGCATTTTGAGAGATGGAGTGAAGAAGTACCATTTTAGTGAATACATACTTGACCTAACAACTTGTGATTTGTCAATTTCACATCCTGCCCATTATCATATTTAGTGTCAGTAATCTGACCTGCTGAGGTTTAACTGATATAATTTGTGCTATGTGACTCAAACACTACCACAATTCTAATACTAGATAGGACTAGTACTTTTATTTTATTTTATTTTATTTTATTTTATTTTATTTTATTTTATTTTATTTATTTTAAATTAGGATCTATGATCCAGACTTTTTTTTTTTTAAGGTTTTATTTATTTATTCATGATAGAGAGAGAGAGAGAGAGAGGCAGAGACACAGGCAGAGGGAGAAGCAGGCTCCATGCCAGGAGCCCGACGTGGGACTCGATCCCGGGGACTCCAGGATTGCGCCCTGGGCCAAGGGCAGGCACCAAACCGCTGAGCCACCCAGGGATCCCCAGTACTTTCATTTTAATTTGGGACGTGAATAGTGTTAATATTCTGGCTTCTTTTTGGTCTCTTGAATAATGAAATTAGTTTTTTTTTTAAGATTTTATTTATTAAATTTAAAAAATTTTTAAAGATTTATTTATTTATTCATGAGAGAGAGAGAGAGAGGTAGAGACACAGGCTGAGAGAGAGAAGCAGGCTCCATGCAGGGAGCCTATGTGGGACTTGATTCTAGGTCTCTAGGATCATACCCTGGGCCGACGGCAGGCGCCAAACCACAGAGCCACCCGGGCTGCCCAGTGAAATTAGTTTTAAAAGACGAGTGAGTTGGCTCACATACGTGTACACAGGCCAGAAACCTGCTAAAATGTTCAGTGCCATGAGAATTTCACTTTTATGCCAGATACCATTATTAAACTGCAAATTAACTTTTCAAATACGATACCCCACAAACTTCCAATAATTTCAGTTTCACTTTGACTTGGATGTTTGAGAGTGCATTTTACATTAATACACAAACTTTACTCATAACTTGTCATAGACTAGAAGTCATATAATACATGAAAAACCAAGGCACTGAGAAAATCTAACTTTAAAGAAATCATTATAACAAATGTTTGTGGGAGCCCTTGATCATACTTTCCATTGTGTCCATTTATTGAACAATCAATATCCCCACACTTGACGTCGAAATATTTAAGTTATATAAAGAATCATAGAGCAACATTAAAAAATATTTTCAGTACTATTCTTTGTGTTTTCATGAGTGTATCTGTGTCGACTGCAGAACAGAAAATATGGTATCTTTTGTCCCTCAAGTTAAATTAATCAAATGGTCTCCCTTCTCTAACTCTTTTTTAAACAGCTACTTTCAAAGCTTGACAGACATTTCTTTGTCATCGTAGCAACCTAGTGAGCACTGGCTAGTATTATGAGAAGAGAGCCATTTCTAGTCCATATTCTAATTTGGTGTTCTTCGGTCCCCAGTAAAGGTTACTAAGGAGTTGATGTTTTAAAAGTTTGAAATTATCTGCATTAAAGGTGATACGTTTAAAATCTGTAACTACTAAGTAAAGGGAAATTGATAGAATACACCTTCCTAAGGAAGATTTTCTCTTGCAAGCAACTCCTTGAGCTGTTTCAACTTACAGTTATATAGTGGGGGGCGCTGCATTTCATATCCTTCCGGGTGCCAGGCGTTCAGGAGCCGGAACAACCAATATCAGCGATAGCTTCGTAAAATTTGAACAAATGCCATCCAAAGGCTTTTTCATTTCTTTGTAAAACTGACTTTTTTTTTTTTTTTTTTGCAAAACTGACACTTTTTTTTTTTCTTTTCTTTTTGCAAAACTGACTTCTCTTGGGACTCCCGGGTGGCTCAGCGGTTGAGCCTTCAGCCCAGGGCGTGATCCTGGAGACCCAGGATCGAGTCCCGCATCGGGCTCCCTGCATGGAGCCTGCTTCTCCCTCTGCCTGAGTCTCTGCCTCTCTCTCCATCTCTTATACATAAATAAATAAAATCTTAAAAAAAAAAAAAAGCTGACTTCTCTTTCCCGCTTCAGGCGTGTGGAGGCCTTGAGGGGGAGGGGCATTTTGCTGCAAACTCCGCCTCTCCCAAATCTCAGCTCCACGGAACCTCCCCGTCTCACATTTCAGGGCAGCAGAAAAGTGGGTCCAGGCGCGCGCCCGCCTAACGTTTTGCCCTCCTTCCTACCCAGGGCCCGGAAGGGACGGCAGCAGAAATACCGGGCTCCCGTGACGGAGCTCGGAGGCCTCCTCGCGCCTCCCCTCCCGCCACTCGCAGCCTCTTCCGCAGGTCCCCTCGTCCTCGGCGCGCACCGTCAAGCCCTTGGGCCACCCCGACATCCACCTGTTCCCGCATCCACAGCCCCGCCAGTCTCCAGCCCCAGCCAATCACAGCCTTCCGCAGGTGACGGAGGCTCCTCCCCTCCGGCTCCTTCGGCCCCGCCCCCTTCCGGAACCGCTTCCCGCCCTCTGGGCTCCTTGACCAATCGTCTGCGACTGAGTGGCCTTTGGTTCCCGCCCCCTCCAGCCCCTCCCTCCTCAGGTCCCGCCCCCTGCCGCTGAAGGCTGACGGCATCACCTGACCCGGAGGCGCTCGGTCGAAAGGAAGGCAAGAAGGGGCGTGTGCGCGGAGGGGAGGGGCGCGAGAAGAAAGGGGGGATGCCGGGAGCGGGGCGGGGAGAAAGGGGTGTCAGTCGGATCTCGCGAGAGAGGACGGAAGCCTGTGGGAGCCCGTGGCCTTTAAAGTGCGGTTCAGCCCTTTCCTCCAGGGGTAGTTTGTAAACACGGCTGAGCTCGGGCCTCCCGGGCGGCCGCGAGAAGCATGAACTAGCGACCTGGGAAGGTGAGTAGCGCGGGCGGAAGGCCGCAGGGCTGCGGCTGGAGGGAGAGGGAGAGAGAAGGCGCTAACATGGCGACGTCGCTCCGCGTAGTCCCCACCCCCCGCTTCCCATCGCCTCGGGCGCTCCTGCCTCGGTGCCCGGCCCTCGGGGCGACCCAGGCCGTCCCGCCAGCTGCGCGGCAGGCGCGGCGTCGGCGGCGGGGAGCCCGGCCGGCCCGGCGGGCCCGTTATAGGGAACTGGCGTTCGTCGTTCCGGCCCCTCCCCGCTCGCGCGCTTTCCTAACGAGGAGGAAAAAGGAATAACGGCGCCTCTTAGACCCCTCCCCCCCGGTTCGCCTTCCCCTTCCCCGGTTAGGTCGGAGGTGTCCGGGCGCCCCCACGCCGCACCCCCGGGGGCGCAGGGAGACCCCCGCCTTCAGCCCTTGGATCTGCAGGGAGAGGGCCGGCTCGGGTCTCCCCGCCCAGGACTCGGGGGTGCGGGGACTGTGTGGGTGATGCTGGCGGGGAGGGGGGTCGGGGTCCCCGCCTGCGGCCGCGCCGACGGCCTGGGCAGCCCGGGAGCTGGAAGTCCCCGCCGGTTCTGTCCTTTCTGCCCCCTCACACTCCCGCCACCCCCCGCTTTTTCCCTGTGGGGCGGGGCTGAGGTGTGGGTGCAGATTGATTCTGGTATTTTCCCCCATTTTCTTTCTTTTCTTTTTTTTTTTTTTTTAACCTCCCCGCACGGACTGCAGAGCCTCTGTAGGGTAAATAACCTGTGCCTTTTTTTTTTTTTTTTTTTAATGCCCTAGGGACCAGGGCCGAGGGAGTGACTGTGTGTGTCTGTATTTTTTGTGTTAGCTCGTTGAACCGACGCTAGAGGAAGGAGAAGGCGGAGGAGCTGGGGATCATTTGTGTCCTTAGATAGTCTGAAATTGCTTTCGCTTGGGGGGCGGGGGCGGGGGGGGGGGAGTTGAAAACTGGTTGAGGCCAAGCGCAAAACTACCGTCAATATGGTAGAGTAAAGGGATTACACCTGATGGACGACCTTCGCCCTGTTGACTGATAGTTAAATCATAATGTGAAAGTCCTCATTTCTTGGGGGTTTTAAATTATGGAGACGGTAACCGTGCGTTGACTTTAATGTACACACTTGATGTCCAGACAAACCTGTACCTCTCTGAGTGCACTTTGTGTCCTGTGTGAAGAAACCACTGGCACTGTCAGTAAGTAATAGCCTTTCTAGGCGTCGTTTTTAAATAGCCGTGTAACCTTGGTCCGTTGTACCAGAACTTGAAGGTAATAAGCTTGTTCAAAAGTCAGCCCTACAGGTTAAGTGACCTGAAAGGCAAACACAGTAGCAATTCCATCTTGTGATTACATTTGTTACACTGATTTGAGGAATCCGCTGTAAACACTTCGCAGAACTGCAAGAGTATCTTTGTAAAGGATGTTTAAAAAAAAAAAAAAAAGAGATGCCCTCTTACAGATAAAGAATTAGTTAAGGATGTTCTTGAATCTTTAAGGTCATCAGTAATTGAGTAACAATTAAAAATCTTGGTCTTTTTTTTTTTAAGATTTTATTTATTAAAAAAAGAAAGATTTATTAATGAGAGAGAGAGGGAGGCAGAGACAGAGGCAGAGGGAGAAGCAGGCTCCATGCAGGGAGCCCCATTTGGGACTCCATCCCAGGACCCCGGGGTCACGCACCTGAGCCGGAAGGCAGATGCTCAACCGCTGGGCCACCCGGGCATCCCAAAAATCTTGGTCTTTGTAATTTATAAGAATCTTACAAATTTATGGTTGTTTGTATGCTGCTTTCCGAAGACCTGTTTTATCTTGCTTCGAGAGGATTACGGCCATTAGATTTTTAATTATTTGAAATATATTGTGGTAATTTAGAACATAGATGTTTGTTTGTATTTGTCAATAAGGAAGGAGCTTTCAGGAACTGTGTGTGTGTGTTTTTAAGGTACATGTGTCTTCTGTAGATCTCATTGCATTTCTTGGAAATTCTTTTTAACCTTATAAGAATGTATATTTCATCCTTGGGGCACTATATCATAATGTATTAAATATGTAATCCAGAAATTCCTGTATTTTCTTTACTTGGAGTATTTGTTTCATATTTTTAAACAGTACAAATTAAGATTATTATGTCAGCTCTTTAACATAATTTGGAGGGATGCTTTTTCTTGGTATTCAGGATTTAAAAGCTATCTGAATATCATTTTTAAAAATGTTATGCTAGGGGCATCTGGGTGGCTCAGTTGGTTAGGTGTCTGCCTTCGCTTGGAGTCATGATCCCAAGGTTCTGGGATGACCCCCCGCCCCACTCCTTGCTCAGCAGGGAGCCTGCTTCTTCCTCTCCCTCTTGTTAGTGCTTGCTCTCTCCTCGCTCTCAAATAAAATCTTTAAAAAAAAATGCTACACATCAAATGTCTACTACCTATAACTAGCATTAAGTCTCAAGAAATAATTACATTTTTTCCTACCTAAATTGTTGTATTTTGAAAAAGTTGGGTTTTAATGATTTAGATGTTCTCTGCTGATAAATTGTTAGATTATATTAGATCAAATGTGTCGATCTTATCTGTGTCATTTTGAGCAAATAATACAATCCCCCCCCCCTTTTTTTTGGTATATTTTTTTATTGGAATTCGATTTGCCAACATATAGTATAACACCCCGTGCTGGACAGCCCAGGTGGCTCAACGGTTTAGCGCCGCCTTTAGCCCAGGGTGTGATCCTGGAGATCTGGGATCGAGCCCCATGTCGGGCTCCCTGCATGGAGCCTGCTTCTGTCTCTGCCTCTCTCTCTCTCTCTCTCTCTCTGTCTCTCATGAATAAAAAAAATAAAATCTTAAAAAAAAAAAAAACAGGGATCCCTGGGTGGCGCAGCGGTTTGGCACCTGCCTTTGGCCCAGGGCGCGATCCTGGAGACCCGGGATCGAATCCCACATCAGGCTCCCGGTGCATGGAGCCTGCTTCTCCCTCTGCCTATGTCTCTGCCTCTCTCTCTCTCTCTCTCTGTGACTATCATAAATAAATAAAAATTAAAAAAAAAACAAACAACTTGTCAACATACAGAATAACACCCAGTGCTCATCCCGTCAAGTGCCCCCCTCAGTGCCCGTCACCCAGTGATCCCATCCCCTCCACCACCTCTCCTTCCCCTATTCCTTGTTCATTCCCAGAGTTAGGAGTCTCTCGTGTTCTGTCACCCTCTCTGATATTTCCCACTTGTTTTCTCTCCTTTCCCCTTTAATCCTTTTCCCCATTTTTTAATATTCCCCCAATGAATGAAACCATATAATGTTTATCCTCTGATAATCTCTCTTTTTAAAAACTCATTGAATAACAGTAATTGGATAGTTAAATGATCCTTAGAAATTAATACATTTAGTACTTGTTATGCTATTCACTGTCATTAAAATGTACTATTTTAGTTTAACTTGGTTTTTCACTTAGTATTTCACACCTATTCCTTGAGACTAAGGACTTACTTAAAATGCTGCATGTTTTCTTAATGTAATTCTTAATGAGGGGTATAGTGATAGTATTCACTTATTTTCATCCAAGGGAAAACCCACAAAACATTTTATTTCTTTTGCTCTGTTTCTTGAGCTCAAGGTTAAAAAGTTAGAGTAAAACATAATTTCAGAAAATTTAAGGAAGTTTGTGGATTTTTAAGGCTAACAATAACTGGAATTACTTTACATATATTACTATAAATGTGTCCTGTATTATATAATTATAGCTATGTATGTATTATATATACTTTCATTTATTCTTTTTAACAATCTTGAAACATTCATTTACATTTTTAAGTATGTTTAAGTGATGCTTTTTTTTTTCTTGGCATTTTGGCAGTGGTAGTAGAGTGATTAAAAACATGTTTTTTTTTTTAAGATTTTATTTATTTATTCATGAGAGACACAGAGAGAGAGAGATAGAGGCAGAGACAGGCAGAGGGAGAAGCAGGCTCCATGCAGGGATCCGGATGTGGGACTCGTTCCTGGGTTTCCAGGATCAGGCCCTGGATTGAAGGGGGGCACTAAACTGCTGAGCCACCTGGGCTGCCCAAAACATTTTTTTGTTTTCTATTTACATCCCCCAGGAAGGGATGTAAATAGAATGTTTTTGGGCTGAGGCTTATTCACCCATGGCTGCGTTCTGTATCTTAACAAAGATAGTGATTCTCCTTTTTTTCTCTCTTAATACCCAAGGAATAGAAACAGTCCCAACAGTAGTAGTAGCTTATTACCACAGTGATTCTCAAGATTAGTAGGGGAAAACAGGGTGGGAATGTTTAAAATTGGCAAAAAGCCCATTGGCACAATACCAAGTGTATTTTGGTTATTTGACTAATAGTGGATCTCGTTATCTTGATAATACTACCTTAATTTACAAATTCCGTAAATGTTCTTTAGTTTGCTTACCTGAACCTAAACCTTACCTTTGTCATTCCAACTTCATAGCTTTGTTCTTCTAGTTTTGTAGGTTTTTTCTAATTCTTGTGTGTGGGCTAGTGTGTTTCTATTTATTGAACACTTAAAATAGTGTTACTAGAAATCAACTACAAGTTTGCCCTACTGACAAATAACTTTTCATTATTTTTGTTGCCTTCTAATTTTTGCATATAAATTATAGCTTCAAAATAAATTATGGCTTCGACAGAATTATATCATTAGAGACAGTTATGTTTTATTTTTATAGCTTTTGCATTTCCCCATATTGTCTAACTTTTGTAATATATAGTGGTTACATGATAGTTTACCAGTTGACCATTAAAATTTCCTCAATTTAAAGCCCAATGGGAAAATAATTTTCATTTTCTATTTTTATATTGAATTGAGCATCTCTGTGCTTAAATCTTTTTATTTATTTTTAATTGTTTCTGTAGGATACTAATCTCAGTTGAGATTACTAGGTCAGAGGATATAAATATTTCTCTATTGCCAAATTTTTACCTCCCCAAAATGTTGAGCAAGTCCACACTGTCAAGAGAATCTGAGCGCACCAACTTTGGAGTTGTGCTGATTAATAAAGTAGGATTGCTTAATTAGAAATTATTAATGGAAATAAATTGGATTATTTAGCAGTTTTACTTAGTAGACCATATCAATTATTCAGTAGACCAGTCTATAGTTATTTGCTTACGAGTGATCCATGTGCTGGGACAGATATATATATATATATATTTACTGTCATTTCACTATTTCTCATAAAGATTACTGAAACTTCTGACGGTCTGGTAACAGCAATCCTTAAATTTGATGTAGTTTTACATGGCTTTCATGTTGAGTGTTTCATGCTAGTTTGCTTTAATATAAGAGCTACTCTCTGACCTATAGATTGATGAGTTATTAAAACTCATGATGACATTTATTTCCATATAGGTAATCTTTGAAATGAATGGGTATTTTATAGTCAAATTGACTGCATTGTTGTTTCCTTAGTGTAGTCTTCTGGTACATAATATGTATATAATGTTTTAGGAGCTAGACTGTCATGGTTTATATAGTGCTAGTTTTAGGTATATAGTTTAGTGATTCAGCACTTCCATACATAACCCTGTTCTCATTATAAATGACAAGTGCCTGCCTTAATCCCTATCACCTATTTAAATCCATTCTCCTCCAACCCCCCCACCCCCCGCCCTTTCTGGTAACCATCAGTTCTCTATAATTAAGAGTCTGTTTCTTGGTTTGTCTCTCTCACATTTTTGTTTGCTTATTTCTTTTGTTTCTTAAATTCCACATGTGAATAAAATCATATGGTATTTGTCTTTCTCTGACTTATTTCACTTAGCATAATATTCTCTGGTGCCATCTATATTATTGCAAATGGCAGGGTTTCCTTCTTTTTTTATGGCTGGGTAATATTCCGAGGGGTGTTTGTGTCTGTGTGTCTGTCTGTATCACATCATCTTCATTCATTTATTGATGGACACTTGGGCTGCTTCCATTGTAAATAATGCTGCTATAAACTTAACAGGTGCATGTATCTCTTTGAATTAGTGTCTTTGTATTCTTGGGGTAAATACCCATTAGTGCAATTGCTGGATCCTAACGTAGTTCTACTTTTAGCTTTTTGAGGAACCTCCATACTGGTTTCCACAGTGGCTGCACCAGTTTGCAGTCCCACGAAGAGTGCACAGGTGTTCTCTTTTCACCACATCCTCACCAACACTTATTATTTCTTGTGTTCTTGATTTTAGTCATTCTGACAGGTGTGAGGTGATACCTCATTGTAGTTTTGATTTTCATTTGCCTGATAAGTGACGATGAGCATCTTTTCATGTGTCTTTTGGCCATCCGTATGTCTTCTTCTAATGTTCTTTTGAATTCTTTACGATTATTCAACTAATGTAACTGTACCATCAGTTCTCAGTCACAGTTTTGAGAATCACTGTGTCTTTTATCATTTGTAAGGAAGGTTTTAAGATTATTGACATATGCTGGATTGAGGGTTACTCCTTTTTTTTTTTTTTTTTTTAAAGATTTTATTTATTTATTCATGAGAGACAGAGAGAGGCAGAAACATAGAGGAAGAAACAGGCTCCTTGCAGGGAACCAGATGTGGGACTCGATCCCTGGACCTGGGATTATGCCCTGAGCTGAAGGCAGACGCTCAACCATTGAGCTACCCAGGCCTCCCAAGGGGAGAATATTCCTATAGTAATATTCTTTCACTTAATTTTGATATACTTTGAGAGGAGGAGAGAGAGGAGTTTACTAATGTTGTAGTGGGAATTATACATAACCTATATCGTATCTAATTTGTCCTCTTTATAATGAGAAATTGGTATCAATATACTCTTAATAGCAGTGATAGCTAGGACTTACTGTAATTCTTGGTGAGCTATGAATTTCTATTTTCTTTTTACTTTTACAAAAGATAAGTTTTTAATAAGGAGTAAGTAGGGACGCATGGGTGGCTCAGTGGTTGAGTGTCTGCCTTTGGCTCAGGGTATGATCCCAGTCTGGGGATGGAGTCCCACATTGGGCTCTCTGTGAGGAGCCTGCTTCTCCCTCTGCCTGTGTCTCTGCCTCTCTCTCTGGGTCTCTCGTGAATAAATAAATAAAATCTTTTTTTTTTTTTTTTTTTAAAAGCAATAGTACATTTTTTACATCTACCTTTAGAAAAATAATGCTACGGGCATTATTAGATAACCAAATCTAAAATGATATTATTAGTAAAAACTTGTATTATGTTTTATGTTCATAATATGTATTGTTTATGTTCATAACCATAAATCTGCAAGGTCTTGTACAGTTCTTTTTAAAGATTTATTTATTTTAGAGAGGGAGAGAGCGCACAGGTGAGTAGAGGGAGGCAGAGGGGGAAAGAATCCTCAAGTAGACTCCCTGCTGAGTGTGGAGCCTGCCATAGTGTTCTATCCTACCCTTGAGATCATGACCTGAGCCAAAACCAAGTCAGACACCTAACCAACCTACAGAGCCACCCAGGTGCCCCTATGTCTATTTCTAACGTTCTGTTGTAATTTTAAGACAATAACTTGCTTATCTTACATCACCCAGGGATTAGAGGTCTGGGAATAATTAAGACTCACTTAAAAAATGAAGTTTAACTTAAAACTGATATTTTTACTAAGGAATATTTTCGTATATGGGGCTGATCTCAATATTCACATATTCACATTTTCATGAATACAGTATTGGGAAGCCTGAGGTGTTCTTTATGTCTGCCATCAACTTTGAGGAATTTTGTCAAAACACTTCTATACTCTTGGGAATTGGTGATAAGTGTGAAGAACATGTCATGTCTGCTGTGAGTGGGGCAAAATTAAAAGCTGTTTTCCTCATTAAAGCTGGGCTTCTGTTTTTCTCACTTTTGAGGCATTTGATTTCCTTACATAGATGAACTAGACAGTATGGGATAACATCAAATTCATGGGTTAAAGATTAAAAACCTTTTATTTAAAAGTTAAACATGTAGTTCTCAGTTTGGGGCTTTAAAGAAGGTAGTAAGATTAGGATTGATTAGTATTAGGAAAATATATACTTAATGTCAAAGTAAAATACAGTAAAACTTGTAATAAAATTAATAGATACCATGTAAGTGCCATATACTGTGCTATGTATTTTATATATAGTATTATCCTTTATTCTTTTTGACGACAGTGAAAGTGATGTGTTATTTCTTGTGAACTAGGACCATAGTGAAATCACCCCATTTAAATTTTTCCTAATACAGAAATTAAGGGGTGCCTGGGTAGCCCAGTCAGTCAAGCATCAGCTGTCAGCTCAGGTCATGTCATGATCCCAGGGTTCTGGGATCAAGCCCCACATCTGGCTCCCAGCTCAGCAGTGAGTCTGCTTCTTCTCCCTCTCCCTCCTCCCTAGCCCCTGGCTTGTGCTCTCACCCTCTCAAATAATCTAAAAAAAACCCCAAAGTTAAGATACCTTAACTTTGAAAGGGAGTATAGTCCTACTAGCTCATAGTTACAGATTTTCAAGCTCTTAGGTTTAAATTTTGTTATTATGACCATCATGATGTTCCCAAGACTTCAGGATTGCGCTAGGATCACTTTTTGCATTTTGTGGCTCTAGACCAAGATATGAGAAGGAAATTACAGCACAGAGTTCTGTGTCTATAAGGTATTGCGGCCCTGAAACCTTATGACACAAGCCTGACCTCCTGGGTATCTTAACATTTTTGCTCATTCTATTTCCTATTCCTGCATCTCAATTTGCCCCACATACTTTGCATCTTAAAGCAACACAAATTCATCTCACAGTTTTTGTAGGTCATAAGTCCAGGTAGGCTCAGCTGGGGCTTCTGCTTAGGGTCTTACAGAGCCAAAATTTAATGTTGCCTGAGCTGTATTCCGTGTTAAAATGAGTGGGGGATAGATAATCCACTTCCAGGTTTATTCAAATTTTTGGCTGAATTCAGATCCCTTGTGGACTGACAACCAGGGCTGGTATTTGCTCATGGAAGCTGAAAGGCTTTCAGTCCTGCCCACTCCAGTAATGTCAGGTCTCTCTCATGCTTCTAATTTCTGTGAATTATATGCTGCTGAATCTGACTCCAGACAAAGTTTTCTCTTCTAAGATTTTATTTTTGTTTATTCATGAGAGAGGCAGAGACACAGGCAGAGGGAGAAGCAGGCTCCCTGTGGGGAGCCTGATGGGAGACTCAATCCCAGGACCCTGGGATCATGAACCAAGCAGAAGGAAGATGCTCAACTGCTGAGCCACCAAGGCGCCGGAAAGTTTTCTGTTCTTAAAGTCTCCTATAATTAGATTAGGCCCACTCGATAACCCAGGATAATCTTCTGTTTTAGGATCTGTAATCTTTTTCTACTTCTTCAACATACTTTTATTTGAATCCAGTGGATTTTGATGTTTTAAGGTATTGATCAACTTACACTTCTCTGCAATAAATATAAATTGAACTTTTCTAAGTTTCTTACTGATTTCATGGAACTCTATTGGGACAGAGCATTTTTGGGCAATATTTTGAGAATGGAAGAAGCAATCATTACATGAAGAGTTTTATTGTTCCTGTCATCACACTAAACAATATATATGAATTCAGAACATTCCTAAACACAGGGCAAAATGCCATTCTTAAAAACAAAGCTTTGCTTTAACAGGAATACTTATAAGACAGGCAAAGACACAAGCCTGAGGTTTAGTGGTGCCTGGATTAAGGGGTTTTAAGAAACTTTTAAAATAATCCCCTTGTTTTGTTCTATGGCGGTTTTACAACCTGGGGCAATGCATGGTAATGATATTTGGTTATGGGTGAGAAGTATGGGTTTCTTTTGAACTGTGGAAGAATGAGGATTTAGGGAAAGTAGGCAGATCATTTTTAGGAAAGCAAACATAGGGAAATTAAAGATATGGAAATTTTCTTAAACTTATCCTGCTTAGGTGTCCCTTGGAATGCATTAGTGTACTTTAAGTAATACATACACCTGTTTGAACACTGCTTTGAGAAGACTGTCCTCTTCCTGCCTAGCTCCTATCCTCCCACAAGGCCAGGTTAACTATATCCACATACAGACATACCTTAGAGATATGGCAGGTTTGGTTCCAGATGACCACAGTAAAGCAAATCAGATGAATCTTTTGGTTTCCTAGGACATATAAAATTTATGTTTCACTATGTTATAGCCTGTTAATTTTGTGCTAGTATTATATCTAAAAAAATAAAGACTGTAACTTAAAAATACTTTATCGCTTAAAGAAAAGTACTAACCATCATCTGAGTTTTCAGCCATTTGTAATCTTTTTGTTGGTGTAGGGTTTTGCCCTTGATGGGTGTTCACTGATCAGGTGGTGGTTGCTGAAGATTGGGGTGGCTATGGCAGTTTCTTTAAATATGACATCAATGAAGTCATGGAACTTTCAAAGTTGAAGTCAGTCCTCTCAGACCCAGTCACTGCTTTATCAACTACTTTTATTAATATTCTAAATTCTTTGCTATCATTTCAACAAGGAGTGGATTCCGTCTTAAGAAATCACTTACTTTGCTCATTCATAAGGCATCTCCTCGTCCATTAAGGTTTATCGTGAGATTGTAGTAATTCAGTCACATCTTTAGACTCCACTTCTAGTTCTCTTGCTGTTTCCACTGCATCTGTAGTTACTTCCTCCACTGAAGTCTTAAACCCCTCAAAATATTCATAAGAGTTGGCATCAGCATCTTCTAAACTCCGGTTAATGATATTTTGAATCACAAATACTCTTAATGGCATCTAGAATGATGCATCTTTTTAGAAGGTTTTCAGTTTACTTTGTCTAGATCCATCAAAGGAATCACTATCTTTAGTAACTACAGTTCTACAAAATCTATTAAGGCTTGAAAGAACTACTCCTTGATCCATGGGTGGGAATAGGTGTGTTTAGCAGACACGAAAATGTTAATCTTATACATCTCCATCAGAGCTTGTGGGTGTCTAGTGCATTGTCAATGAGCAGCAACATTTGAAAGGAATCTTTTCCTGAGCAGCAGTTATCAAGAGTGAGCTTAAAAAATTCAGTAAACCCTGTTGTAAAAAGATATGCTGTCATCCAGATTTTGTTCTTCCATTTACAGAGCACAGAGTAGACTGAGCCTAATTACTAAGATTTTCAGAATGATCTAGGAGCATTGGCTTCAACTTAAAGTTACCAGCTGTGTTAGCCCCAAGCAAGAGAGCCTGAAGCTTTGAAACCAGGCGTGAACTTTTCTCTAGTTATGAAAGTCCTAAATGGCATCTTCTTCTGAACTATGGCTGTTTCATCTACATTGAAAATCTATTGTTTAGTGTAGCCACTTTCATTAATAATGATCTTAGCTAGATATTCTAGGTAACTTGCTGCAGTTTCTATATTAGCAATTGCTGCTTCATCTTGTACTTTAAAAAAAAAAAATTAAGTAATCTCTACACCCAGTGTGGGGCTCAAACTCATGACCCCAAATCAGGAGTTGCATGCTCTACTGACAGAGCTATGCAGGTACCCCCTCACCTTATACTTTTATAATTATGAAGGTGGTTTCTTTCCTTAAACCTCATGAACCAATTCTGATAGCCTCCAACTTTTCCTCTGTAGCGTCCTCACCTCTCTCAGCCTTCTAAGAAAGAGAGTTAGGGCTTTAGTCTGGATTAGGTTTTAGCTTAAGGGAATGTTGTAGCAGGTTTGATCTTCTATTCAGACTACTAAAACGTTCAATTATAAAGCTGTTTCATTTATCATTTGTGTGTTCACTAGAATAGCACTTTTGATTTCCATCAAGTTGTTTACTTTTGCATTCACGGCTTGCATTCACTACCTGTATGGTGCAGCTTTTGGCCTGTCTTAGCTTTCAACATGCCTTCCTCATTAAGCTTAATAATTTCTAGCTTTTGGTTTAATGTGAGAGATATGCCCATCTTCCTTTCCCTTAAACATTTAGAGGCCAGTGTAGGATTATTAATTGGCCTAATTTCAATGTTTTTGTGTCTTAGGGCACCGGGAGACCTAAAGAGAGGGAGAGATAGGGGAGGAGCTGGTAGGTGGAACATTAGTACATACCCAAAGTTTCTCAGTTAAACTTTTATGTGGGTGTAGTCTGTGGTGCCCTAAAACAATTACAGTAGTAACATCAGTGATCACAAATCACCATAACAAATAAAATAAGAATGAAAAAGTTTGAAATTTGCAAGAATTACCAAAATGTGACACAAAGACATGAAGCGAACAAATGCTGTTGGAAAGATGGCACTAAGAGTTAGTTGTTCAATACAGTGAAGGTAAAATTAAAAAAAAAAAAAAAAAAAGAGGGGGGATCCCTGGGTGGCGCAGTGGTTTAGCGCCTGCCTTTGGCCCAGGGCGCGATCCTGGAGACCCGGGATCAAATCCCACGTCAGGCTCCCGGTGCATGGAGCCTGCTTCTCCCTCTGCCTGTGTCTCTGCCCTCCCCCCCCCCCCCCGTGACTATCATAAATAAATAAAAATTAAAAAAAAATACAGTGAAGTTGCCAAAAACCTTCAATTTATAAAAAGTGCACTATCTGTGAAGAATAATAAAGTGAAGCTCAGTAAGATAAGGTACACATGAGATGCCTGGATGGCTCAGCAACTGAGCTCTGCTTTTGGCTCAGGGCGTGATCCTGGAGTTCAGGGATCAAGTCCCACATTGGGCTCCCTGAGAGTAGCCTGCTTCTCTTTCTGCCTATGTCTCTACCTCTCTCTGTCTGTGTCTCTCATGAATAAGTAAATCTTAAAAAACAAGGTACGCCTGCATAAGAAGTACATATACAGTAGCTAGGGTAGGGTAGCAGTGGTAAAAAAAGAGTAGTTCTTTACATCTTTGTGTTTCAAGTTATCAAAAAAACAAACAAAAAACCCAAAGATCATTGTTTAATGTCTTTCAAAGTCTGGATGGTAATCTGACATTGCATGCATAAAACATAAGCTGTATAGGCCAGGTACAGCTTGCTAGCTTAATCTTGTTGCCTTTCACTTGAAGTGAGGACCAGAAGTCCATCTTGCTGTTTTTCTAGGGTGTTAGTTCCTGGTCTTTTGTGAGCAACTGCTAAAATAAGAATACAACACTCCGTAGGAAAATCTGAGGCCCTACTTAAAAATAAACATTTCCCTGAAAGAAACAATTTGCAGAAACTTATCTCTACCTTTACACAGAGACATTTGTCCTTTGAATTGCTGCTCCATGTATAGTCCCTATTTTACACACATATAGCTAACTGTCCTGTTCAGTTCCCTTTCCCTTTAAAGAACAGTCTGTATAAAACAGAATTTTGATGCCAGCTTTGAAATGAGAGCCTTTCCAGCTTCTAGTATTCTCATCAAAGTTTTAAACATGAAGACTGTTTTCAAGTCAACCTTATTCAAGGTAAAGTGCAATTCTTTCAACAGTCTGCAATAGGGACATCTTCCAAGTTCATACACAGACTAATAATGAGAAATCAGTTCTTAAATAATGGTAGAGGAAAGTCTACTTTCCCTTTAACATCTTGTTCCAAGGATTACTGCCTTTTCCTAATGGGAAAACTTGGTTTTCTGCCAGATTCTTACCCATACTCAGTTTGGACACTCTGTTACTTAATATAATGGCCCCATGTTCTAGTTTCTGAGTTTTGTGGACTGCATATGTGAGTTTATCCTCCCAAACTACAACTTATTTGTTTCTTTGCTTTTGCATTGGTGTTCTGGTCTTCAGGTTTCCCCTTTTTCCCGTTACCTACAGATTGGCCTTTTATATTTAGAGAAGTTCTTTATGGACACTGGTCTGGCTCCTTGGTCACTGGCAGGACTTCTACTTTTGAAAGCATTCTTCAGGGGGATCCGTGGGTGGCTCAGTGGTTTAGCGCCATGCCTTTGGCCCAGGGCGTGATCCTGGAGTCCTGGGATCAAGCCCCGAGTTGGTGCATGGAGCCTGCACCTCTCTCTGCCTGGGTCTCTGCCTCTCTCTCCGTGTCTCATGAATAAATAAAATCTTAAAAAAAAAAAAAAAAAAAAGAAAGCATCCTTCACTGGATGGTAAGGCATTTCTACAGGGTACCCAATCATCTTACATTTTAAAATGAGAGAGTATGATGACAAATGTTGACCAATACTCATTTTCTTCTTTTTCTTTATTATAGGTGCTCCAATTTTTAACTGAGCATATGGTGAAATAAAGAAGTTATTTCTCGGCTAGGTATAGCTGTTGTGACTTAAGTTCTGGTGTATGGAATGTAAATAGAAGTTTCCTGTGAGTTGTTGAAAAGTTTCCTTAAAAGGAAGCTATTGCTCATCTCCTCATTCTCCTTCCTGCTGTCTGATCAGCAGATGTTATGGTTAGACCTTAAGCAGTTATTTTAAACATGAAGGAGACACATGTTGAGGATGGCAAAACAAAATAGAAGGAGCTTGGGTTACTAATGATCATGATTTGGGACTGCCTGTGCTTGTATGTGAGAGAAAGAAACTTTTGAATCTTTTAAATTAAACCATTGTTAATTTTGAGTTTTCTGTCCCTCATAGCTGAACCCAATCCAACTGATAAAAGCATAAAAAAAAAAATCAAGCTGTTTCCAAATGAAAAGCATATTGAATTGGGCCCCCTGGATGGTATGTATGGTGCAGTACTGACACATGAAAAACTCTTTCATCTCCTCTTAAGAATTTTGATGCACTGCTGTGTCACCTTTTATCTGTGGCTACTTCTCCCTTCTATTAAAAAGCTTCATTTTTCTCCTTTCACCGAGATTCCGTTGCTGTACTTCCATCCTTAAAACTATTAGACCTCTAGGTGTCATTTTGCTAGGAGTTACAGGAGACCACAGGATAAACCTCTTCCTGGAGCGTTACAACTTTTGGAGGGAACCTTGATTTCTGTATCGTAAAATAAGGAAATGGAAGGCAAACTAAGGAAATGGAAGACACACACATTTTTTTAAAAGATTTTATTTATTTATGAGAGATACAGAGAAAGAGGCAGAGACATAGGCAGAGGGAGAGAGAAGTAGGCTCCCTGCAGAGAGCCTGATGCGGAACTCAATCCCAGGACCCCAGGATAAGGACCTGAGCCAAAGGCAGACACTCAACCACTGAGCCACACAGGCATCCCTAATTTTTAACTATAAAGTAAACATTTAAAAATTTTTGTATCGAAGTTAAACTGTACAAGCCTATTTCTTTAAATCTCACAGAGTAAGTTCACTCTCTTTTCTGCCTCTCCTTTGCCCTAGAGATACTTGGATGGAGACTTGAGAAGGACTGCTTACTTGATTAGAGCTGAGGGATTCCTGGCAACAGTGAATAAAGCTCATGGCCCACCAGTTAGAAAGGTAAGAGATTTTAAACTTTTAATGCAAAGTAGTTTGATTTTTGCAGTTGTTTCTCAAATATTGCTGAATTCAACAGATGCTTCTAGGTAGTATCCTCAGGATGCTAGTGCCCTACCTTTCTGATAGTGTTTTGTTAAAAAAATAAAAATAAAAGGAAAAAAATTGTTTTTAAATTGGAGGTTCACCAATTTGGAAATGTCCTTTTGGAGCTAAAATGCATATCCACATATTATAAAAGCATGCTGAAGACTTAACATTAAATTGTTTAATTTTTAAATCAGAGCCTCCTAAACTTAACTGACTAGAGAATTCTCTATAGTGAAGGGTCCCCATATGAAAGTCCCAATTCTAGGATTTTATGAAGAATAGTAACAAGAGTTACTCCTTGAAGTATTTTCTTTTCCTTCCTTTTTTTTTAAGTAAGCTCTACACCCAGTTGGGATTTGAACTCATGACCTGAAGGTCAGGAGTCACATGCTCTACCGACTGAGCCAGCCAAGTGCCCCAAAGTATTCTCTATATTCCAAAAATATTTTGAAAAAAAAATATTGCCCATTTTAAGGCTGTATGCACTAAAATGTCAAAATTTATTGAATTTTGGATTGGATTAATTCATAAACTTAGTTCCCAGATTACTCACACTGATCAGAAATATTAATAGGAAGTTATATAGTTCTCAAATATACCTTTATGGAACATCTTCTGTGTGTCAGCCACAGTGTGGTGATGTTAGAGTTACAAAATACAGTGGTTTCTGGTCGCAAGCCATTTATAGTTTGAGGATATAGCTTCTAAAAATAGAAGGAAAATATTGATGTAATAAATGTGATCTGGCATAGAAAATTTTTTTAAAAACATGGTTGTCAGATATAGTAAGATATACAAGCAGATTAGTGCATGCTATTACACCTGAATCTGAAGGTTCAGATAAAAAAAAAAAAACAAAAACAAACTGTAAATATATACTTCTATTCTTGACAAAATTTAGAAAATAAATTTTAAAATTTATTTCCTAAACAAATTTGAAATTTATTTGAAATTAGAAAAATACAACATATTTGAAAAAGTAAAAATATATTCTTTTAAATTAAAAAATTTTTTTTTCTTAAATTCTTTTTTTATTTTATTTTATTTTATTTTATTTTATTTTATTTTTATTTATTTACTTATGATAGTCACAGAGAGAGAGAGGCAAAGACACAGGCAGAGGGAGAAGCAGGCTCCATGCACCGGGAGCCTGATATGGGATTCGATCCCGGGTCTCCAGGATCGCGCCCTGGGCCAAAGGCAGGCGCCAAACCGCTGCGCCACCCAGGGATCCCTTTTTTTTTTTTTTTTTTAAGATTTTATTTATTTATTCATGAGAGGGACAGAGAGAGAGGCATAGACATAGGTAGAGGTTGAAGCAGGCTCCATGCAGGGACTCGTTCTTGGGACTCTCGTTCTCGCCTTGAGTCAAAGGCAGGCAGGCAGGCAGGCAGGCGCTCAACTGCTGAGCCACCCAGGCTTCCCTCTTAATTTAAATTCAATTAACATATAATGTATTGTTAGTTTCAGAAATAGAGTTCAGTGATTCTTCAGTCATATATAATACCCAGTGCTCATTACTTCAAGTGCCTTCCTTAATGCCCAGCACCTGATTACCCCATCTCCTGATTCTCCTCCCCTCCAGCAATCCTCAGATTGTTTCCTGTGATTAAGAGTCTCTTACTGTTTGTCTTCTGATTTTATCTTTATATTTTCTCTTCCCCATGATCCTCTCTTTTGTTTTTTAAATTCCACAGAGTGAGATGATATAATTGTTTTTCTCTTATTTCCCTCTAGTTTTATCCATGTCCTTGCAAATGGCAAGATTTCATTTTTGTGATGGCTGAGTAGTATTCCGTTGTGTGTATGTATGTGTATAAATATAAATTATATATATATATATATATCGCATCTTTATCCATTTATCTGTTGATGGACAGCTGGGCTCTTTCCATAGTTTGGCTATTGTGGACGTTGCTGCTATAAACATTGGGGTGCAGGTGTTCCTTTGGATCACAACATTTAGATCTTTGGGGTAAATACTTAGTGCAATTGCTAGGTCATAGGGTAGTTCTGTTTTCAACTGAAAAAGTAAAAATTTGTAAGCAGGAAATTCTTTGAGGAGGAAAGGATGGCAAACTTCTTGCACACTGATATTTATATGTTGAATAATTTTTGAGCTACTTGACCAACTTAAATGTTCAAATCCTGATTTGGTTAGAAATATTTTCCATAAAACGTAAATTCCAGGGGCACCTGGGTGGCTCAAGTCAGCTAAATGTCCAACTTTTGATTTCAGCTCAGGTCATGATCTCAGGGTTGTGGGATTGAGCCCCATGTCTGGCTGTGTGTGCTCAGTAAGGAGTTTACTACTCTCCTCTTCCTTTGCCACTACCCCCACTTGTTTGCGTGCCCCCCCCCCCCCCCAAGAGTCTATCCTACCCTGTTGCATGTACTCAATAAGTATTTATTGACTAAACTACTAAGTAAATGAACAATCTGAATTTCAGGGTAGAGAGTGGATAGAGGTGAGCAGTGTTTACTAAGAGAGATGTATAAATGGGAAGTGAGAGCATTCTAGGCTGAGATAGATAGAGCTGATAAAAAGCCTGCATGAAACTAGACCCAAGGGATTAAGGAGTAGTATAAGACCAGAGTAGAAGTCAGGGGTCAGTTCCTGCATTGGTCTGGAGTCAATGTTATGGATTTGAGGCCTTATCCTAAACATTTTTTCCATAACTGGTCCTTTCCTCTCATTTTGATGGATACTGCTGATACGCAAATTATCATTCTCTTTTCTGAATTTAGCAGTAGTTTGTACTGGCTTTCTTATGTATAGTGTTGTCCTCTAGTCCATTCTCCACACTTCTATTAGATCTTGCAAAAATTCCTCTTTATCTAGTTAACATAAAATCTTCCCATTTTTTACAGCAGGATTAAGTGGACTTATTTTTTTAAAGGGCTAGATAGTGAATATTTTAGACTTTATAGGGGCCACATATGGTTCCTGTTGCTTATTCTCCTCCCACTCCCGCCCATATAAAAATGTGAAAAACTTGCTTAGCTCAACATTTTGACACAGGCTTATATTTATAACCTCAGAGTAGCAGTGGGATGGGGGTGGTGAGGGTGGAATCCAAACTCCTTGTCAGGATAATAAAGGCTGTTCAAGATTTGCTTCTCTTTCTGGACTTCTCTCTCTTCCTTTTAACCTTATATCCTATGCTTCAGCTGTCAGAAATTCTTAGAGATCCCTCAATATACTCTGCTTCTTTGTGATTCTACATGTTTACTGTCTTCTCTGCTGAAAACATCATCCCTGACTGGCTGAGGCCTCTACCTTTGAAGCTACACTCAGGCATTACTTCTTTCAGTAGTAGCCCTACCAGACCCTCTCTTCACATTTGACTATGTACTTGTTTTAGTTAGGAATTGGAAAATTAATCAGATAAATTCATGTTTAAAAAAAAACTCATACTCAAAATACAGAAGACTTGCATAATTCAGTCACAGAAAGCATAGGCATCACAGAAACTACTTTCCTTCTTGGCTGCATAGTTTCTCATGTCTATTTTTCTGTGCCTACTCCCTTTCTGGTTTTCATTAATTTCTTGTCAGTATGAACAGGATAGTAAATGTCCACCAGTCCGGAGTATGATTTGGAATCTCTGCTTCTTACCTCTGTTTAGCTGATTTTTTTTCTTTTTCAAATTTCTTGAAGAGATCATCTGATTGGCTTAACTTGGTGAGATGTCTCCCCTGGTTCACCTGAGGCAGGTATGTCAGGGTCATGGATATTATAGGATTGCCCTTCCCTGGTAATCAGGCTTTCTAAGAGGGAAATACGGGTGCTGAGGAGAGATGACTAGCTCCAATATACTCCTTTTTTTTTTTTTTCAATATACTCCTTAATCTTAATCCCCTATGCTCCCATTGTGCCTGTGTATATCTTTACTTATTTTTTTTTTTTAAGATTTTATTTATTCATGAGAGACACAGAGAGGCAGAGACATAGGCAGAGGGAGAAGCAGGCCCTATGCCGGGAGCCTGATGTGGGACTTGATTCTGGGTCCCCAGGATCATGACCTGAGCTGAAGGCAGATACTTAACCACTGAGCCACCCAGGTGGTGTCCCATATCTTTATTATTATTTGTATATCACTGAATTATACTTATTTGTCCTTACTAATCTGATTTTTGAGGGCAAGGATATCTTTTATTAATATGGCATAAGGTACAAAATAGGCAGTCAGGTGTTTTCCAAATACATCTTATAAAATAGTTGTATTAGAAATGTTTGAGAATGTTATACGTTGTATGTAACATTTAGTGTTATCGATATTTTAGAAATCTGCTTTGAAACTTGAGCACATGCTTTAAAGGTAAGAAATTATGACATTTATACTTATATAGCTAACTACAGGATCAGTAAAATTAACATTTTAGAATCCAGAGATTTTTGGGGTGCCTCACTGGCTCAGTCAGAAGAGCATGCGACTTTTGATCTCCGGAGTTGTGAGTTTGAGCCCACATGAGGCATATAGATTACCAGTTAAATACAAAAACTTAAAAAATTTCTTTTTAATTAAAGAATCTAGAAAATTTTCAAATTCATCACCAGAAATTGACTTGCTTCTTCCCCCCCCTTTTTTTTTTAAGATTTTATTTTTCAGTAATCTCTATACCCAACGTGGGGCTTGAACTCACAACCCCGAGAGAGTTATATGCTCCACCCACCAAGCCAGCCAGGCACCCCACTCCCTCCCATTTTTAAAGCTTCATTTACCCATCCTATTTTCTGTGAAGTGAACTGGTTTCTTTCTTACTTTTTTTTTTTTTAAGATTTTATTTATTCATGAGAGACAGAGAGAGAGGCAGAGACACAGGCAGAGGGGGAAGCAGGCTCCTTGCAGGGAATCCAACGCGGGACTTGATACAGGGTCTCCAGGATCGCACCCTGGGCTGAAGGCGGCACCAAACTGCTGAGCCACCCAGGCTGCCCCATTCGGGTTTTTGATAGAGATTGAAGAAAAGCAACTATTTTTACTAGCTGAATCATGCCATTTTAAATTCTGATATTATGAACTAAAGAATCATCTTGATTAACATATTTTATATTAAAAAAAACCAATAGGATAAATAATTGTCTGATATTATCTCTTAAGTTTTTATTCAGGTATGGTCATTCTTCTATCATGATTCTGTTTGCTCTTAACCTTGCAGCAGAAGTGATTTTTCTACTCTGACATCTCATAACATGGAAGTTATAAACCAGAAACAAGCAGAGAATCATTAGAGAATCCATGCTTTGTAGTGTTTTCCTCATAACTACTCTTAAACACTAAATGACACTAATTATATAATGGTTATATAGTCCATTATTATAGTGCAAATTACTATAATATAAACTCCTTTTGTAAGTTTTTCCGTTTTTAATTTTATAGTTCAGAATCTTTTAAGAGTGAGTTGCCAGCGTGATGTCCCATTACCCCAAATACTTTATTTTCTGCAATTAAGACCTTTTCCTACAAAACCACAATACAGCCCTGAAAATCAAGAAATTAACATTCATATATTGCTACCATCTAATCTGCAAATCACATTTAAGTTTGCCAGTTGTTCCAATATGTCCTTTTATAGCAAGAGTTCAGTCTAGAATTCACATTACAGTTAGTTGTCATGTCTCATTCATCTTTTTAAATCTGAAATAGTTCTTCAGTCTTCCCTTGAGTTTGATGACGAGCACTTTAGAAGATTAAAGGCCAGTTATTTTGAAGAGTTTACCTCAATTTGGGGTTGTGTAATATTTTTTGTAATTAGATTTAGGTTTATGTATCTTGACAGGACTCTCACAGAAGTGATGCTGTGTCCTTCTTGTTGCATCCTATTGGGAGTACATGATATTGGTTTTCCTTCTAGTTTTGTTAACTTGCGTCATTTGAGTAAGGTGATATTTGCCAGACTCTTATAATTAAAATACATTTTATCAGGAGATACTTTGAGAGGATATAGATATCTTACTGAATGTTGAATTCTTTTATATCAATGTGGATTAATGAAATCCTATTTTATTCGCAATATGATTCACTACTATATTTCTTTTTTCTTTTCTTTTTTTTTTTTTTTTTTTACTATCATTATTTCCTTTGATTCTCAAATTGTTTCAGATCCGGCCACTTTATGGCCAGGTTCTTAGCTAGGTCCTTCTTTATTTTCTTGCACAAGATACTCAAGGCCCATCCTGTACTTGCCCTTCCCTATCCCTGGAATCAGACAATTCTTGAAGGAGCCCAGGTACCTTTTGGTAGAGAATGGTATTTAGACATTAAGATCTGGGTGCCTAGTGGGTATATTACTTTGCAGGTATTTGTGTACTAGCCCCCCTTCAGTAGACACAGTTAGGGTAATATATGAACATATATGCAGATATATACATGCACATACTGTCTTCTCTGTATTCATGTCTCTATTTCTGTACCTTTATATCTCTGTTGAAAGTTATGAGTTCACACCAGTATCTCCAAATTTCATCTAATTACTAAGGGTCATTCTGTATAATTAACTTCACTTGTGGTATGAATTTACCTTTACCCAATACATCCTTGATATATCTACTTAATCTCTCAGTCCCTGTGTGTGTATTTAATGACTCACCTGTTGCCACCAGGCCCACTCCTCCCCAACTACATGTTCTCCAGCCTGGGTCCTGTTTTCCTGTGCTGGACTAGTACCATCTCTGTTCCTCACCTCATGTAGTTGCCGTATTAGACTTCCCTCCAGCCACTCTCCATTCCCATGGACAGTTTTCTCACCATGCCACTCTGCACTGGTTTGCTCCCCAATACCCTGTCTAAGCTGCTTTTCAGGAAGACATATATATATATATATATATATATATATATTTTTTTTTTAAGATTTCATTTAGTCATGAGAGAGGCAGAGACCTAGGCAGAGGGAGAAGCAGGCTCCCCACGAGGAGCCTGATGCGGGGCTGGATCCCAGGACCCCAGGATCATGACCTGAGCCAAAGGCAGATGCTTAACCACTGAGCCACCCAGGCGGCACCCCCTTATATATATATATATATATATTTTTTTTTTTTAAGATTTTATTTATTTATTCATGAGAGGCAGGCAGAGGGAGAAGCAGGCTCCATGCAGGGAGCCTGATGTGGGACTCGATCCCAGGTCTCCAGGATCACACCCTGGGCTGGAGGCAGCGCTAAACCTCTGAGCCACCCAGGCTGCCCCCTTATATATGTTTTTTATGGAGGCTTGGCTTTTGTATTAATTTAAGCTATAAGAAATGGTTTGCTAGTTAATTTCTCCCATTTTCTTCTTGTCATTGTTCCTAGAAGTCTTGTTCTTTACTATTTTCTTATTAGCATCTCATGTGTGATTTTATTTGATAATAGGTCTGTTGAATAATTCTTAAAGTCCTGAAGGGTCTTTCTATACTACTTTTTAAAAGGTGGTTTATATAAAATTTCTGTATGGTTGGTAGGCATAGAATAACAAGGCTTAACAGTTGATATACATAGTGTATGCCAAAGTATACCAGCTGGCAGACACAGTATGACATTAAAAATGTTCTTGTCCCATTTTTTACCTTGAGTAAGTCACCCTTTGGCACCTCTTATGTAGGTTAGGTAGTTAGGACTACATCAAGAATACAATAAGGTACATGATCAGAAATCCATGTGATAAGAAAGCCTATTTATATTTAAGAGAGAATTTTAGATTAAAATTTTATTTTTATAGAATGGGCAGAGGAAGCATTTCAGAACTACAAATGACCATTATACATACGAAAAAGTTTAATAACCTTATTAGGGTGACAAGATTTGCAACTTTAAAATTAGGGTCTTTTTTCAGTAATCTGACAAAAAATGTTAATATTAATTGTTAGTATAGGTGTTGAGAAATGAGATCTTTCTGTACAATATTGGTAAAGTAGAAGTCAATACTACATATTGAAGGGCAGTTAACAATGTAAATCAAAAGTCTTAAAAATATGCCTTCACTTTCCCATAGTAATTTTTTTGTTGTTGGTTTTCTTTTTTTTTTAATTAAGCAGAAATTTGCTTAATTTGCTTGGATGAATTTCCAAGTTCATCAAAAGTTATTGCAAACACAGAATATCCTTTTAAAAGTGTCCCAAATTAAACCAAAGACACATCATCAAAGGAAAAGTACTTGTGACATTAAGAATTCATTTAGGTTGGGGCACCTGGGTGGTGCGGTGGGTTAAACGTTGGACTCGTGATCAGCTCAGGTCATAATCAGGGTTGTGGGATCCATGCTCAGTGTGGAGTCAGCTTGAGATTCTCCCTCCCGTCCCTGGCCCCTCCCACTGTGTGGATGCTCGCCGGAGTGCGCTCGCACACACACTCTCTCTCAAATAAAAAAAATATTTAAAAAATTTTAAATTGTATTTTTACATTATTTTTAATCATTTACAGTGTTCTCAAGATCACATTTAAACATTTTTTTAAAGATAGGAAATAGGGATGCCTGGGTGGCTCAGCGGTTGAGCCTTTGGCTCAGGGCATGATCCTGGGGTCCAAGGATCAAGTCCCACGTCAGGCTCCCTGCATGGAACCTGCTTTTCCCTCTGCCTGTCTCTGCCTTTCTCTCTCTCTCTTTGTCTCTCACGAATAAATAAAATCTTTAAAAAAAAATAAAGATAGGAAATCATGTAGTATATTTATTTTTTAAAGGATGACCACAACTGTAAAATAGAGGAACTTAAGACAAAGAACAGGTCTGTTTCAACAGGCATTCTAAACCCGATATGACATGAATCTTCCCAAAAAAGTTTGCTGAGGAACAGCTCCCATGTTAGTGTTAAAAATAAAACAGTCTTCTCATTTAGAAAAATCAAGATGAAGGAATGCCTGGGTGGCTCAGCGGTTGAGCGACTGCCTTCCCGGGGTCATGTTCCACATCCAGCTCCTTGCAAGGAGCCTGCTTCTCCCTCTGCTTATGTTTTTGCTTTTCTCTCTGGGTCTCTAATGAATTGGATAAATAAAATCTTTAAAAAAAATTTTAAAGGGATCCCTGGGTGGCGCAGCAGTTTGGCGCCTGCCTTTGGCCCAGGGCGCGATCCTGGAGACCCGGGATCGAATCCCACGTCGGGCTCCCGGTGCATGGAGCCTGCTTCTCCCTCTGCCTGTGTCTCTGCCTCTCTCTCTCTCTCTGTATGACTATCATAAATAAATAAAAAATATATTAAAAAAAATTTTTAAAAATCAAGACATCATTTGATTAATAAAACCTATTCTTCCCCCAGTTGTAAAAATGCTTATCTTCATTTAGAAACTGTAAATTCATGACAAAAAAGAAGTTTTTCTATGGTATAAAAATCTCTGGACGAACAAATTTCAAATATTCAGTTTTCTCACAAAAATGTTTTCCTTCCCAAAATGTAAACATTTAGTAAATAAAACAAATATTATATTCCACGTATAGAAATACTGCGTTTGGTGGTAACATTTTTGTTTGTCTTATATATAAAAGCGCTTTACCAAAAGAATCAGGTCATTATTATTTAAAGCTTACTCCTTCTCTTAGTTTTCTTATCTGAGTAGAAACTCATCAATTTCTGTAGAATTTTGACTACAGGACCAGACCACAGGAAAGGTCTAAAATATCTAAAAGTCATTTGGCTGGAGAAAAGTGTTTTCTTGAGATTTGGAAGCAGTCATTCATCACTTGGCACTTAAATGCATTCCTCAGTGGACTTCTTCCCTAAAAGCCTTTAGAATAAGGCACAGGATCTAGGCTCCTGAAAGGGTTTGCTTCCAGCTGGAACACCTAGCAGCAAGACGTCCTTGTAGGCATTCTGCATGCAATACTGCTACGGCCCTGCAGCCACGTGGGGGCCTTGGTCCTTTCCATGCCAGCCTCCAGCTTGACCTGCTCCACCAGGCCACCACTGCAGAGCATTCACACTGGCCCCAGAAGACATGACAGAGGTGCTGACCTCCTTGACATAGTCATTTCCTTTCATTTCTAGAAATTCTTCTGTGAAAATTATAGATACTGCACAAAGATTTATTAATCAAGGATATATATTTTTTCTTAAGATTTTATTTATTTGAGAGAGGAAGTATGCATGAGTGGAGCATGTTGTGGGGGCAAGGTGCAGGGGGAGAGGGAGAAGCAGACTCCCCATGGGGCAGGGAGCCCAATGCAGGGCTCCATCTCAGGGACATGACCTGAGCCAAAGGCAGACACTTAACCGACTAAGCCACCACAGCACCCCTGTTATCAAGGATATTTATTGATGATAAAAATTCACTAATAGAGAATTAGTAATAAATATGTTATAACTGTATGATAGAATACTATATAGCCATTAAAAATGGCATCTAATTTTTTTAATTAAATATTTTATTTATTCATGAGAGACACACACACACACACACACACATATATGCAAGGGGAGCCTGACGCGGGACTCGATCCCGGGTCTCTAGGGTCAGGCCCCGGGCTGAAGGCGGCACTCAACCGTTGTGCCACCGGGTGTCCCAGTTCTCATATTTCATGTTCTTACTATTTAATGATGTGGCAGGATTTAGAGAGTTGCATTTTAAAGAAAGTTGTGACACTGCTCTTACAGTGTGTAAAGCTGCATATCTCCATGCAGTGATAAGAGACTGCAATACTCTGTGAAATGTCAAACAGTAGGTGGTGGGATTTTAGATGATGTTTATTTTTTTCTTTTTGCTCTTCTGTATTTTTATGGAAGCAAACCTAAAGTTCCTTACTACATCTTATGTAGTTCAATAGGTAGAATTTAGTTCATATTATCAGGAAATACGTGACCTCCTTCTGAATCCCAAACTTCTGCCTTAAAGGTTTTTTAGAATTATGTAAGACTGATCATTTATGTGGGATACCTAATAGTGGAAGTTTCTCTATTTTTTTTTTTTTTTTTAAGATTTATTCATTTATGATAGATACACAGGGAGAGAGGCAGAGACACAGGAGGAGGGAGAAGCAGGCTCCATGCCCGGAGCCCAACGCGGGACTCGATCCTGGGACTCCAGGATTACACCCCGGGCCAAAGACAGGCACCAAACCACTGAGCCACCCAGGGATCCTGCTCTGGCTATTTGTAACAAACAATTCAAAGTATACCTTAAAGTTTGGGTCCTAAAATAAAATGCCTTAGAACAATGAAATAGAAAAACATTTTGGGGAGAACATATACATGTTTACATGTGGAATTGTCTTAGAAACCTGGAAAGAAGTCTGTACTGCATGTTTGATTAGCTGGTGTGAACTCCCTCACTGTCCTGGAATTTTTTTTTTTTCCCTAGAAATTTCTTGAAGACAGGTACCTTAGTTCACTGCTACAGTCCTGGCATCTGGCAGAGTGCCAAGCCCGAAGGGACACTCAAATATTTGCTAATTGAAAGAAAAGAGGAAACTGATGGTAGTAGATCATGAGGGCAAGGAAGATAAAGGACTGTTAGAAGAAGAGTTAAGAGTGAAGTTAGAGAACACAAAGGACTTTTAAATTTTGCCTAGAACCCTCTTGTGTATTCCTCATGATAGTGATTCTCCTACTGGTATTGGTTTGGATGCTTGGCAGAGTGGTGTGGTATATTAACAATTCTCTGTCTATAGTCATTGACTTCTCCAACAGTTTATTGTTGAACAGAGCCTCTTTTCAACCTAGGGATGCCTGGGTGGCTCAGTCAGTTAAGTATTTGTATTCAGTTCAGGTCATGATCCCAAGGTCCTGGGATTAAACCCCTCATCAGGCTCCCTGTTCCTGCTTTACCCCACCCCCTGCTTGTGTGCACACGTACTCTCTCACTCTCTCTCAAATAAATAAAATTTTCTAAAGAGAGATAAGCCTAGATGTAAAGGCTTGAGATTCAGTTTAAGGAAGAGATAGCATTTAAGCCTCCCAAAGCAAATATCATCATTTATGTCTCAAGGTGCTTCAACTGTTGTATTTACAACTACCTCAGCTAGGTTTTAGAAAATAGTAATAAGGGGGATCCCTGGGTGGCGCAGTGGTTTGGCACCTGCCTTTGGCCCAGGGCGTGATCCTGGAGACCCGGGATCGAGTCCCACGTCGGGCTCCTGGTGCATGGAGCCTGCTTCTCCCTCTGCCTGTGTCTCTGCCTCTCTCTCTCTCTCTCTCTCTCTCTCTCTCTCTGTGTGTGTGACTATCATAAATAAATAAAAATTTTAAAAAAATTAAAAAATTAAAAATAGTAATAAGGAATGGGAATTTTTATTGGTTAGCTAGGAAATGGGCTGTGTAGGTAAGGAACTGCTTTTGTAGAGAAAGGGGGCAGTTGTGGGGGAGTGGAAAAGATAAGAGAGAAAAGGGTATCATGGGCTAATTCCCTCAGAAGGAATTTCTAGAATGCCTTCTAGAAAACCAAACTTACCAGTTTGGTCCTTACACTACCTGTGTATTCTCATAGTATGTTAAATAACTCTTATTCTTACCAAAGGAATTAAAATTATATTTCTGTAGTACTCTTTCTCCTGCTAGACTGAAAGTCTCTTAAGGGTAGGGACTGTTGTTTCATCTTTGTGTCTTGGGTTATATTTGGTATTTAAATGTTTCTTAACTGAATTTAAATTTTGCTTTGATTTTTCATAGCAATATGAACTACATTTTCTTACCAGTTTTAGAAGAGTTTTTGAGGTAAACTGATTTTGACTTGTTCATATCATATGGCTGTTTATTCATTCTTTAATATTTAATGAATACATGCTACTGTGGAGTAGGCACTGTTTTAGGTAGTTAACCCAAAAGATAAGTTCCTTGCCCTCATTAAGCTCACATCTATAGGTAACAACAGAAGAACAGAAGTATAACCTTCATAGATTTCCTTTGGTTTATTCGAGTATTCTTTACCTTCTTTTTATAGACAGCATGGCAAAGTTAAATGTGAATGGAAGAATAGAACCCAGATACAAGGAATAGAACCAGATACAAGTTTTTCCTGGAAACCAGGGAAAAAATCTTCTGTCTCCTATACCAACTCACCCTTAACTCTAAGACTCAGAACTGTGGCTATTTATGCATTTCCCAAATTGTCCAGAGCAATACCACATGTATAAGCAAAATTATGAAAATTTTTTGTCTATGCATCATTATCTTATTTGAATAAACCTATAGTTACTCTTCACCACCACAGGATGGAGTTTTAGTGAATGTAAGATGAGGTATTAGGAAAATTATGTATGTATGTATGTATGTATGTTTGTATGTAATCTCTAAACCCAATGTGGGGCTAAGACTTGTAACCCCGAGAGTCACATGCTCTTTGGACAGAGTCAGCCAGGTGCCCCTAGCACAGTTTTTAAAATGGGCACTGACCTGGATAGTTTCAACATGTACTTATTCTTAAGCTCATATTCAGGGGCACCTGCGTGGTTCAGTTGGTTAAGCATCCAACTCAGTTTTGGCTCAGGTCCTGATCTCATGAGTCATGAAATCAAGGCCCACATCAGGCCCTGCACTCACTGAGAGTCTGCTTGGATCTTGTCTCCCTCTGCCCCTTTCTCTCTCTCTCTCTCTCAAATAAATAAATCTTAAAAAAATAAACTAATATCAAATAAACAAGTTATAAGGGTATGGAAGAGGGAGATACTTACATAGATCAACTATATTTTGGGACAATTAGATTTTGATAAATTAGACTGAGAGCTTGATCACCTCCAACTATATTTTAAGAAGTTAAAAACTTTCCAGATCTCTGAAATGCTGGATCTCCTCTTTCTCATCAGACTTCAAAGGTCAGGATTTTTGCTTTCAACCACAGTCCAAAGGACTGAATTTAATGTTTTTTCTCCTTTTATCCCTGTGATTGAGTTGGATATATACATATCTGTGTTTAAGGCATTTATATGGGTATTCATATTGTAGGAGCAGTATTTTTACTCTTTATAAAGATTCCTTTTTTTTTTTTTTAAGATTTTATTTATTATTCATGAGATTTAAGATTTTTTTTTTTTAAGATTTATTTATTTATTCATTCTCTCTGTGCCAGAGAGAGAGGGAGAGAGAGAGGCAGAGACACAGGCAGAGGGAGGAGCAGGCTCCATGCAGGGAGCCCGACGTGGTACTCGATCCGATCTGGGTCTCCACGATCAGGCCTTGGGCTGAAGGCGGCGCTAACCACTGAGCTACCAGGGCTGCCCTGTAAAGATTCTTTTTTTTTTTTTTCCCCCTGTAAAGATTCTTAATAGTGACAAGGTTTGGGGTTGACAGTGTTAAAAAGTATAATTATTCAGGTGTTTTTATTTCCTGTGTTTCAAGCATTGTTTCAAAACTATTTTTAACAGTGTGAAACCACTTTGTTTTTTAGTATCCTTGCCATGAAACAGAGGACGTGATAAGTTGCTCAACTTATGAAATTCAAGTTACATGTGAATTCTGCCAGGTATGTATGCGGTATTTGGAATGGTTAACCATTTTTCATATTTTAAATTATAAAAATTCTCAGTTTCTAGATAAATATTTCAGCATTTTTTCCATAAATTTAAAACAAATCTCTGTATATTAGTTTAGCTGATACTCCCATTATGTCTTTTTTTTTTTTTTTTTTTTTTTTAAGATTTTATTTACTTATCTGAAAGACAGAAAGCACAAACCAGGGGAGGGGCAGAGGCAGAGGGCGATGGAGAGGGAGAAGCTGAGCGGGAAGCCTAACTCACGGTGCTTGATCCCAGGACCCTGAGCCCAAGGGCAGCCTGGGTGGCTCAGCGGTTTAGCGCCACCTTCAGCCCAGGGCGTGACCCCAGGGTCCTGGGATCGAGTCCTATGTCGGGCTCCCTGCATGGAGCCTGCTTCTCCCTCTACCTATGTCTCTGCCTCTCGTTTTCTCTGTCTCTCATGAATAAATAAGTAAAATCTTTAAAAACAAAAACAAAACTAAGAAAAAGACCCGAGCCAAAGGCAGGCACCAACTGAGCCACCCAGGTGCCCCTATTATGTCTACAAATTATCAAACAGAGCATCAAAACACACTTAACTATATCAAACAAACATATTTTAGGGTTTGATTTCTAGAGTTTTAAATAACTAGTCCCATGAGATGTTCTATGAAAAAGCATTTTGAATAGCAAACAGATGTGACAAAAATGCCATATGCTAGGTGCTCATCTAGTCACTTCACTTGAACATATTAAAGGTGCTGAAAAGTCTTGACAAAAAAAAAAATACTCCACATTTCCCAAATTTGTTTGATTTTATACCTTTTTTTCTATATAGCTATTGTCATCCCTGTTGAAATGCTTTGGGAAACATTGCTTTGAAGGATTAGCAAGCCAGTGTTGAAAAAGGAACAATGTTACCTGATTTTTAGTTGAATCAAATACAGTTGTTGTATATAATTTCTAGAAAGAAAGCCAAGACAAAATTAAAACCTAAAAGTTGTTGGAAGAAATGACTGGGTGCTTTATTTTTTATTTTTTTTTTTTTAAAGATTTTACTTATTTATTCATGTGAGACAGAGAGAGAAAGAGGCAGAGACACAGGCAGAGGGAGAAGCAAGCTCCACAGGAGCCCTACCTGGGACTCTATCCTGGACCCCAGGATCACGCCCTGAGTCAAAGGCAGACACTCAACCACCAAGCCACCCAGGCGTCCCGACTGGGGACTTTAAATCAAATATAGGAAAATAATCTTATCTCAGAAATTTCATTATAGTTATTTTGTTCAAATCAGGATCCAGAAAGGATTTACATTTGGTTAGGTTTTTTTTTTTTTTTTTTTTTTTTTTTTTAAGATTTTATTTGAAGAGAACACACAAGTGGTGGGGAGGGGGAAGGGAAAGAGAAAAGCAGACTCCCCACTGAGCAGGGAGCATGACACTGGCTCAGCTGGTTCTGGGATCATGACCTGAGCCAAAGGCAGCCACTTTACTGACTGAGCTTACCCAGGTGCCTCTGGTTAGTATGTTTATTAAATCTCCTTTAATTTGTAACAGATTCCACTTACCTCCTCTCCTTTTGTTCTTCATCCTATTTATTTGTTGAAGTGACCAAGTCTTTTTCCTATAGAATTTGGCTGACTGCATCCAGATAGTGTTGATGGTTTTTCTACCCCTATATTTCCTGTAGCTGAATCTAGGGATGCCTAATTAAATTTAGGTTTGACTTCCCACTGTGTCCACACACATATACTACCCCTACCCCTGCCCAAGAAGATTTCTCATGCTTTCTCTTGCGTCATATCAGATGGCACATAATGTCTAACTGTCCCACTCTTAATGATGTTAATTTAAGATTGACCTGAGTTCACTATAAACCATTATAAAGTTCCCAGTCACCTTTTTTCCTAATGTTTTTATCAGACATTGGTGATAGTGGCCTAGATCCATTATTTCATTGGGTATTAAAGTGGTGATTTTTTAATTATTTCATTCTTTCTTTACTTAAACTGCTGAATAAGAAAGATTTAGCCTGATAAACCAGGCTTCCTGACTTTTTTTTTCTATAGTGTAAAATTTGCGTGTTATGTGTATTTGTCTACTCATTTTAAAAAGATGGAAGAAAATATGGCTAAAATGTCAGTAAAAGTATTTTATTTCACATTGAAATGTAAAAGGTAATAACCTTAGTGAAAATCATATAATATTATATTTTAAATGATTCTTTGTTTAAAAATCTGTACTTTCAAACATTAAGCTATCTCTTAATGTTTTATTATAGGCAGTACAAGGACCTGTGGAATATGAGTGATGACAAACCCTTTCTATGCACTGCCCCTGGATGTGGACAGGTAATATATAAGTTACTTTAAATCATTTTATAACTTCTCATTTATTAAACCTGATGATAGTTTATGTTGTCACTAAAAAGATTCTCCTATGATTTTTTTAATAAAATTTTGAAGTTAGAATGTAAAAAATAACCCAGAAAAATTTTGAGAAGAAATTCTTTTTCCTCAATAGCATATTTGAGTTTTTAAAGACACAATCTAATAGGGAGAAAAAAAATTCGAAGTCTTAAAACAGAAAGATGGATACCTAGACAAAATCCAGGGCTTAACAGTATCTTCATTTGACCATTATTGTTTGAAAATCATTGTAAATTACTTAATTGGAAATCAGATACACCTCTTGTTTGAAAATTATTTTACTTACTAAACTCTTATGAAATTAATATTTACTTCTGACAGTATCACTAACACAGTAATGTTCTTAATGTATAACATCTTCAGAGCAGGTATGAAAACATTTGCAGGAAATAATCTTCCTACATTATATCAAAAAATATTTCAATGTTTGTAACAGGCCATTAAATTATTAATCTGTTGTAATAATTCTAAATTTAAAATAATTATAGACACCAAGAAATGAAATAATAAACGTAATATGTAGGCAAATTACAGAGTACTTAAATATTCAAACTATAGATCATAAATAAGCATTAGTGTTTCATTGGTTATTTATTTCTAAATATTTTATTTATTTATTTGAGAGAAAGAGAGTGAGAATGTACAAGGTCGGGGGAGAGGGAGAAATAGAGGAAGAGGGAAAGCAAGACTCCCCACTGAGTGGGGAACCCAACTCAGGACTTGATCCCAGGACTCTGGGATCAGGACCTGAGCCAAAGACAGATACTTTACTGACTGAACCACCCAGATGCCCCTTATTTGTTTTCTTTAGTTGGTGTTTTGGATTGAGGTGTAATTGATATACAATGAATTGCATGTATTTATAATGTATAATTTAGTTTTAACATGTATATGCTCATAAAACCATAATCCATAATTAAGATAGAAAACATACTCCTCACCCCAAAAGTTTTGTTATGCCCAGTTGTTATCCCTCCTGCCTTTGTAAACCACTACTCTGCCATATGTCCTTACAGATCAGTTTGCATTTTGTAGGATTTTATATGAATAGAGTTCTATCATATGTACTTTTGTCTGGCTTCTTTTGTTCCTTATAATTAACTTGTAATTTCCCCATGTTATTTGACAAGTAGTTCATTCCTTTTTGTTGAGGAGTAATACTTCACTATTATCCAATTGTGGACATTTCCCTTATTTCCAGTTTTTACTTATTAAAAATAAAGCTGGTATAACTATTTGTGTACAAGTCTTTGGCGTGGATGCATGCTTTCTTTTTTCTTGGGTAAATGCATAGGAATGAAATAAATGGTGGGATCATTTGTTAGATATATGTTTACTTTTTAGAAATTGTCAAACTGTTTCCCGTAATGGATGCATCACTTTACATTTCCACCAAGAGTGTATAAAGAGGTCTTGTGCCATATTTGCCTACGTTTGGTGCTGTCAGTCTTCTAATTTTAGCCATTTTCATTGTGTGTATACTGATATATCATGTGGTTTTAATTTGCATTTCTTTGATGAAAAGATGAGCACTTGTTCATGTGCTGATTGATCATTTGCATTATTTTTTGTGACCTATCTTTTCAAATCTTTTGCTGTTTTTAAAACTCAGATTGTCTTTCTTTTAATTATTAACTTGTAGGAGTTCTTTACATGTCCTGGATACCAGTCCAGTTTCAAAAAGTTCTCCAAGTCTGTGGTTTGCATCTTAATTTTCATGATAAGTGCGTCTGATGAGCAGATCTAATTCTAAAGAAGTCTAATGTATTAATTTTTTTTCTTCTATGGTTATTTTCTGTGACTGTCTAAGAAATCTTTGCCTACCTTTAAGTCACAAAGGCACTCTCCTTGGTTTTATCTGAAAGTTGTTTTTTCATTTAGGCCTCTGTCTCATCTTGAATTACTTTTTGTGTATATATATACTCGTGTGAGGTAGGATTTGAAGCTCATTTTTATCCCATGTGGTTTTTCAGATATTCCACCATCATTTATTGAAAAGATTTTTCTTTCTCCATTAATTTGCTTCAGCTCCTTTATTAAAAATCAAATCATGGTATAAGTGTAGGTCTATTTCTGCGGTTTCTTCTCTGTTCCATTCATCCATCTGTCAGCTTTTATGCTAGTACCACAATGGTTACTCTAGCTATATAGTAATGTTTCCAGTCAGGTGAGGTAATAAGTTTATCAATTTAGTTCTGCTTTTTGAGATTGTTCTGAATAGTCTCTTAATTTTAGTCATTACAGTGAGGATATAGTGGTATCTCATTTTGATCTTAATTTTCATGATATATCCAAAGATGCTGAACCAGGGTAAAGGTAGGAAGTTACCAGGATTGGTGCTATTTTGATAGGTTGGTCAGGGAATGCCTCTGATAAGGTGACATTTGGATTAAGATGTGAAAATGTAGGAGCAGACTTTTGGAGGAAACATTTTTCAGACTGAAGGAACAATAAAGGTTCAAAGGAGGGAATGGTTTCGGTGTGTTTAAAAACAGAAGGACAGCTATTGTGGCTGGAGTATATAGTGACCAACAAAGATAAGGGTAAGAGATTGTCTCGGGTAGAATAAGAGTCCATATCCTGTAAAGCTTTGTAGACTGTGATAAAGTGTGTGGGCTTTATTCACATAAGGTGAGAAGCCATTACTGAACTAAGAGTGGAAATGGAGAGTTAGAAACTGAGACCTGTCAGGCAAGAGGTAATGGTGGCTTTGCTAGGTACTAAGAGTGGACAATATAGAGAAATAGACTGATTTGACATATATTTTGGAGATATATTTGATACTCATTTTTCTATAAATTCAAGAAAGGTTAAAAAAAATACCTCCCAGAATTTTTTGTGAATAATATTTCCTATGAAATTGAAAGTTCAAATAAGAACTGATTTTTAGAATCACCAATTTGATAGTGGTAGTACAAGTTACTTTTTGTCATGAGTATTGACATTATTCTAAATTTGAATTTTAGCTTTAATGCACACAATTGACATAAAATTTCAGGTAGATTTTAAATTTTTTTAAAACTTTGAGAATGTTATTTTGGAGAGAGACCTATAGAAATCAGTGCAAACAAAGAATTTTAACTGTTGACTTTTGCTGTTAAAAATGTTTTTATATGCCTCAGTCACTATTAGGTATTTTACAGAAAGTTCTGTTGATGGATTTGTTTTAAAGTTATGGTCCATTGAATTTGGTGAAAGAGACAAAGCGAGATAATTGAATGAAAGATTATATTGGACCTCTTCTATTTTATTGGTAGTATCTTTGTTTTCAGTGATGCTTTCATTGAAAATTACTTTGGTAGAATGTTTATACATTATAAACTTTTACAAACGAGATATTTTATTTAGTCTAAAGTTTCACTGGAGGTGTGTAAATGTGTGTGTGTTACTTCCTGATGTTGAATAAATTTCCTTCAAACTAGTAAAAGAAGCAGTAAATTGAGCCTGGTGGCTTTATAACTTAGTTGTATCTATTTAGTCTGTTTTGTTTTGTTTTTAATTTTTTTTTTAATTTATTTATGATAGTCACATGGAGAGAGAGAGAGAGAGAGAGGCAGAGACACAGGCAGAGGGAGAAGCAGGCTCCATGCACCGGGAGCCTGATGTGGGATTCGATCCTGGGTCTCCAGGATCGCGCTCTGGGCCAAAGGCAGGCGCTAAACCGCTGCGCCACCCAGGGATCCCTCTATTTAGTCTGTTAAATAGGAAAAAATATATATGTCATGGATGTGAATGCATGTATTAAATGCAGAATGACTGACTTCTTAGGAAGTTAGTTCTGGTGAGTGTTCAAGCCTTATTTACAGATTTCTCAGATATCAGAGCTTAAATTCATTATAAAAGCGATTGGTTTACCTCCCTCCCATCTGTCAAGTTACCTTCCCTTTTTTTTTTGTTTTTTTTTGTTTTTTGTTTTTTTTTAACTTTTTAAGAGAGATGGTTATTCTGTCCTACCTTTTGACTGCCTTTCCCATTGTTTATTCAACTGTATACTCAGTCTTGTTTAACAAAATACTGTGTACATCTGTAACAGTTGGCATTGGACATGTGCCGTACATTGCCTAGAAGAAATAAATTATGAATTTAATGTATTATTAAAAGTATAGTATCGTTATATTTTTCTACAAAATTTATTTTTAAAATGAACTTTTTAATTTGGCTCAGAAAGCAATTCAAATAGATTCTGCAAAAATTTTATCTTGGCATGTAGCAGTAGCTATTTTATAAGCATTTGTTGAAAAAATAACTTCATTCATTCATTCATATATATATATATATATATTTTTTTTTTTTTCCTGGTGACTGGCTTTTGACAAGATGGCCTTTGACTTTTTTAAGTTTCTTGTTACAAGTAAATAAATTAACTCAGTTGACAGCTAAGGTTAAACTCCTCTATTATGAAGTGCCAGTTTCAGTGTATTTTATCCATGTACATCAATAATATATCAAAAATCTCTTAAGTAGTATTTTGGTAAATTTGATCTGTAGATTATATATAAGACTTTGTAAATTCATATTTCTTGCATTCCCTCTTATAATATTCACATGATCCTAAGTGATTTTTTTTTTTTTTAGGGTCCTTATAGCTGTTCCTTTTCACTTAGGATCAATCTTGGTACCATTTTTTACATGTTTTGTACAATTTGTACAATTCTCTATGTGGTTGCTCTTTGATTTTGATATTTGTGGTCAGACCATTCCAAGCAGAGAATAGTAGTAGAATAAATTCCTAGGAGATAATTTTCCGGGTTATCTACTAATTATGACCTCTCCCAAAATGCATTTATTCACAAATGTTCAGTTACTACCTCCTACATTGTTAGGTTCTTTGGACATAAAGTGAATCTGGCTTTAAGATACTTTTAGTGTAGAATTTAATATACATATATTTAAAACTCTAATGGAAACTAATGATTTAATGCCTACATTATTCTGTAAACTCTACACATATGTCCATTCTCTAAGAGCTGTTACTCAACAGTCTTATAAAAGACAACTACTTTTTATTCCAAATTTGGGAGGGATTCTTATAATGATAAAGCAGTAGGAAGATAGCACTTGAGTGGGAAAGAGCTTGATTATTCTAAAATGAACTTTTGTTATCATATTGGTTGTTCTTTCTTTGTTGGATTATAAGAAGCATTTTTTATAATGTGGTAACATAACCTGATTTACGTCTTAATTTTGTCCAGGAATAATATTTCCACAAAAGGAGGAATTTGTTGGTTTTTTTTTTTTTTTTTTTTTTTAAGATTTATTTTAAGAGCATGTGCATGAGCTGAGGAAGGGGCAGAGGGCGGGGGAGAAAGAGAGACTCTCAAGCAGACTCACCCCACTGAGCGCGAGCTGTAAGACACGGGATTCAATCTTACGACCCTGAGATTGTGACCTGAGCCAAAATCAAGAGTTGGATACTTAACTGACTGAGCCATGCAGCCACCCCAGGAATCCCATTATGATAGTTTAGGGAGAACCAAGTTCAAATATTTTATAATTTTAACATCCCCATTTATAAAGATGGTAGGGTAGAGAGCTTATATATCTTAATTTGGCATTTTATAATTATTGCTCTGAAATAAAATGTAAGTGCTCCTTATTTTCAGTTATAATTGTTTCTTGGTAAGGAGCATCCTCATAAAAGTTGATGTCCAGACATAATTTTATTTTAAAATGAACTGCTTTGTATTGGTTGCTATTTCTTTGCTGGATTATAACCAAAGCATTTTTTTTTTTAATGTGGTAACATAAAGAACCTGCTTTACTTCTTAATTTGTTCAGGAGTAATATTTTTATGAGAGAACTCTCATTTTAAAAGTGGTAAGTAACTTGAAGTCTGTGTAAATACAGTACTTTCTTCAAAAATCACTGAACCATGAAATATATATTTCTATGACATGGCAAAAAAAAATCACTAGTGGTCTATTTTTAGTGTCCAGATGAAATTTATATGAAGTTTCTTTGCCTCAGGTTTTATTTTTAAATGCTCTTAAATGAGTAATGTGACTTAATAATACATCAGTATTGCTTATTCTTGAGTAATGGGTTTTTCTGATTATTTGAAGTCTTGTATGTTTATCTATACTAACAATAGATTCTTTTATAGTTAACAAACTATTTCATTGTTAATGGTGGTTTTACATGTTGTGGAAATGAATTTCCTTATCATTTTACTTTATTTGATCAAATTGAAAATCTTAACTATATTTTAAAACTTTTTGCCACAGCGTTTTACCAACGAGGATCATTTGGCTGTCCATAAACATAAACATGAGATGACACTGAAATTTGGTCCAGCACGTAATGACAGTGTCATTGTGGCTGGTTAGTATATGCTTTTATTAATAGCTTATATACATATTTCACCTGGAATGTGCACAATTTTTGTGTATTCTCTGTAAATAATATAGTCTGGTGATACTCCAATTACTTCATTTATAGTAAATGTTGGCAACATGTATTTTACCCATTACATTTCCATGTTTCCTTCTGACCATTCATTTCACTTTTCTGTGTGGTTTTCAAATGTAGATTTCAATGTTTTGTGGAAGTTAATTAGAACCCCGGGAGCATTTATAGCATCTCCAAAGTTTACATTTAATTGATAATTGAATTAATGTGATGATTAGTCAATGTTTCTTGTAGATTTTTACACCTGGTTTGCAATGCTGTGGGAAGATAGGAAATGATCAAGCTCCTCCTGTTGGAGAAAGATCAATTAGCAGACTTGTTCACTAGAATTTTGTTTATATTTCTTTTGGGACTAAAACATCTGTGTTAATAAAAATACTCTCAATAAAGGGGCCTAAATTCAGTCAGTGCTTTTTTGTGTGTGTTTGATCCTATGAATATACAGTATCATAAGCAGATGATTATCTTTCATAGTATGTGAAAAGAGAAAATTCATGCTTGTTTATTGTCTTCTCGTGCTTTATATTAGTCGCCCCTTTTTTGATATTTAAATATATATAAACACACATCTATGTATATGGACACATAAAATATGCATAGGTTTACTGCATTTTGTATATTTTATAGGTATTATAAGAAAACGTTTTCTATAAAACTTAATATATTTATATAAATTTCAGAACTTATCATGGCATAACCACAGAGTTACATAAATATTCAAAATCAACCCTAAATATTTTCTCTTCTGAAGTTTGGATTATACTATTTGTAAGTCTGGAAATAATCCTGAAATCTGAGTATTATTAGTATTTTGAAATTATTACCCAACATAATAGATTAAATTGTCATATGCAATGCTTTGGAGAGATAATGAGGCAAAAGGTTTTTCCTGTACTTTCAGTATCATGATTTTTGTAATAAAAAAATTTGAGGGAACAAAAAGTTGGTTATTTGTCAAAAACTAAGAAAAATGAAAGAGCATATTCAGCATATCTTTAATTCCATAAGTAAAAGGAAGCAAAGAAGAATGAGGTATGCATTTCTTTTGAATATTGTACATCAGCTATTAAGAGCTGATACCAAAAAAAAAGCAAAGTAACAACAACCTGGACAGTTCACTCTCCTAGGCATGAGGGTCTTTGCTTGTCTGAAACTTAACTGCCATAGAGCAATTATCTGTAACTTTTCAACTCAAGAATATTTTGAGATTGGCTTATAGAAATTTCCTATTGGTTTACCTTTATTACAGTGAAAAAAAATAGAACACATTCAACACAGCACTTGACGATTTTTTTACTAACGTGTTGAAGTTAGTAATTTAACGTTACTGTATAAGTATAATGCATGATGTGTGTGGTATATATTTGATGATCAATTGCCATAAGCCACTGCATGATTAAGCAATTATGCCTATATTGACTTTTTTTCTCACACCTAGTCATTCCAGTAATCACTGATAACAGTGTTTTATTCATATGTATTTTATTTTTAAGACTTTTCTCTCCCTTTACCACACTAGCCTTTTGTTGAGCTGAGATAGACAAACCCTTTGATTGTGAACAGAAGAGACAAATTTATATTTAATTTACTAATTCAGCTATAATGGATTTAGGCTAATATGTGTACTCTGAACCCTTACTATAATACAATTTTAGAAGTCTTTTGAGAGTTAGTGGGTATGTATGTTATAGACTAATAGGTAAAATGATGACACAAGATAGACCCTTTAGTAATTTAGGTAATACTAATAGTGTTTAAGATAGGCTTACATTATATCCAGTGTGTATGACAAGTAGGTCATTTTAGTGTTAAATATATTTATATGTAATAAGCATATTAGTACTCTACATATATGTGGGGCAAAGATGAAACAATAAGTAATGCCGATTCTGGGGACATAATATTTAACAAATATATGAATTTTAATTTTACAAAATCTTAAACTGGGAATCATCCTTATACTTTTATTTAGCTTAGGCTAGATTCCTGATAAAACCTAACTTGATGCCCTAAAATACATAAAATGTGAATAGAATTTTAATGTGTCCCCAGCTCTGGTCAGTATGAATAAATAGCCTGGAAAGTAATAAGACCAAGGAGAAATCCATAAAAATACTATTTTTCATTCAACATGGATCTTAATTGACATTTATTCCATCACCAGTACATGTGTTAATGTACATTGCATGAGTACATATTCAAGTATAGTTAAAATACTTCACGTTGTGAGAAAATAGAGTTGACTATTCCTCTACTGCCTAGAAATTAAGGTAGAGCATTCCATAAATATGTAACTCTTATATAGCTCCTTGTTCCAACCTTGAAAAATGTATTAAAATAGAAAATTGGCTTCTATGGATAGTGATAAGGAGGATTTTGTTTTGGTTTGTTTTTGTTTTAGGGCTCTTGTTTTAACCTTCTTTTTCTTCCTTGTAGTATTTTGGGCTACCTACTAAAAATTCCATTTTATCTTAAGCTTGCTTTCATAATAGATTATGAACACTAGTGGAAGGGCTGAGCTAGAGTGAATATACATGCTCTTGTCCTAGTTTTCTCCAGACTGCATGTATTTTAAACAATCATAATTTTTAATAATGTAAACTTTTAAAAATTCTTATTGCCTTAATAGTTGATAATAGTTGATCTGAGTAGAAGATGCTTAGGTCACTCTACTCAGAAGGTCTGGACTAAGGAACAGGAAGGACTTTTTTCATACTTCTATGGTTCGTAAAGTTGGAGGAAATATCTTGAATTGCAACAAAAACTTAACCAAATTTTGTTTGCTTTAAAGGAAGAGGTCTTTCCAAAGAGAGAATTAACAGCTGACTGAACCAGTCCTGCTAATTTGTTAACTTACTAGCTATATTTGAGAGTCCTGCATATTTAAATCTATGTGATTGCTTCTGACATTTATTTCAGATCAGACCCCTACACCAACAAGATTCTTGAAAAACTGTGAAGAAGTGGGTTTATTTAATGAGTTGGCAAGTCCATTTGAGAATGAATTCAAGAAAGCCTCAGAAGACGACATTAAAAAAGTATGTTAACCATGAAATTAAAAGAGTACTTCTAACAAAGTAGTAATCATAGCTTATACTTCTTGCTTTCTTACTTTAGATATACTGACTGGCATTTTTGAACTTCTGATATTTTCTTTAATGTTTGCATTTTAGATGCCTCTAGATTTATCCCCTCTTGCAACACCTATCATAAGAAGCAAAATTGAGGAGCCCTCTGTTGTAGAAACAACTCACCAGGATAGTCCTTTACCTCACCCAGAGTCTACTACCAGTGATGAAAAGGTTAGAAATTTGTATTTTGGGTAGAAATGCAAACTTAGTGTAAAAAAAACAGCACCCCCAAGTGAAGTTAAATGTTTCATTTACATAAAATGTTAATGTGATAAGTTATACATAATTGAGTATTAGGTTGTAATAGCCTTATTTGTGAAAGCCTGGGAATACTCAGAAATTTCAGGGAAAGAAAACATCACCTTTATAGATAATTTGTTTTTTATTACATGCAGAAAAATAATAGGGGAAACAGCAGTCATTTTAGATAAAATTTATTTTTTTAAAGGCTACATGAATTTATAAAGTGAAGTTAATTTTTCTGGGTTTTTCTATTTTATTCTTCTCTGCTTTTAAATAGTGACAGCTTTTTATTTACAACTAAAATTCTTGAACCAAGGTTATTTAGGCTTTTTAAGAGCTAAAGGAGTAGTTTACTCATTCTCTACAAGGAATCTTTGGTACTACCAACTAAGATGATGATACTGTCTCTGGTACAAGCCTTTTGTAGATGGTTTAGGGCCTTATTTCTGGATCTTGAATACCTTGGTAACTTGGAACCCCCTGAGCTATAGTGTGTGTTATGTGACTATTACTGTGGGCATTTCTTTTCTTCTTCTTCTTCTTCTTCTTCTTCTTTCTTCTTTCTTCTTTCTTCTTTCTTCTTTCTTCTTTCTTCTTTCTTCTTTCTTCTTTCTTCTTCTTCTTCTTTCTTCTTTCTTCTTTCTTCTTTCTTCTTTCTTCTTTCTTCTTTCTTCTTTCTTCTTTCTTCTTCTTTCTTTCTTTCTTTCTTTCTTTCTTTCTTTCTTTCTTCTTTCTTTCTTTTTTTTTTTTTTTTTTTAGAGAGGTGGAGAGGGAGAGGAGTGGGGAGGGGCACAGGGAGAGAGAATCTTAAGCAGTCTCCAATTCCAGCACAGAAACCGACACGGAGCTCTATCTCACAACCCTGAGATCATGATCTGAGCTGAAATCTTTAAGAGTTGAATGCTTAACCAGCTGAGCTACCCAGGTCCCCATGGGTATTTCTTGATCACTTTTTGTTCATAAGCATGTATAATGAATACATGGGGTGCTACGTGTGGCACAATTAAGAGGCAATGAATGGCAATTAAGAGGAAATGAACATTTTCCCATGTCATTAGAAAAATTTTTAATAGTTGTACTTTATCATTATCTTAATGTATTATCTTGTTCTTTTTGTATACTATGTTATTCTAAAACTGTAAATGAATTAATGGACTTCTGTCATGACAGGATCTAGAAGTAAGGTAGAAAAAGTAACTTTCTACATAAGAATAAATGCTTTGACCTAAGAGGTTTCGTGCATTGTTATTCTCATTTCCTAATTATAAAGTGAGTTTCATTATAAATACTTTAATACAGAAAAATATGAAGAAGAAAACCAAAATCTTGTTAGCCCATAACTGAGTGATAAGAATTACCAATATTTTGAAACAGTTTTCATAGATACATGCAAATATTATACAAATACACATACATAAGTGAGTAATTAGAAGTCACATATATAAGTGAATATATATGTATATATATGTGAATAATTAAATGGATACAAAGAAAAATTCAAAAACCGTAGTTTACTTTTTTAAAAACGTTTTATTGAGAGAGAGCACAGCTTGGGGAGTGGCAGAGGGAGAAGCAGACTTCTCGCTGGGCAGTTTACTTTCTAATTTAAAATAACATTAAAAAAATAGGGCAGCCTGGTGGCTCAGCGGTTTACCGCCACCTTCAGCCCAGGGCATGATACTGCGGTTTCAGGATTGAGTCTCACGTCGGGCTCCCTGCGTGGAGCCTGCTTCTCCCTCTGCCTGTGTCTCTGCCTCTCTCTTTCTCTGTGTCTCTCATAAATAAATAAAATCTTTAAAAATAAATAAATAAAATAAAATAACATTAAAAATATTTTTATAGGCAGCCTGATCCTAGTTTACTTTTGTAGTATAATGAACACTTTCCCATGTCATTAGAAAAATTTTTAATGGTTGCACTTTATCATTATCTTAATGTATTATCCTGTTCTTTTTGGACATAAAGATTGTTTCCACATAATCACAGTTAATAGAAAATGCTGTTAATTCTGTGATATAAATATCCTTTTTCTAAAGAGCTTTCCAGTTCCTCCACACTCAACAGTTTTTCCCTCTTCATTGCTATTTTAGATCTTTCTAGGGTAATCCTTCTTCCTGCATTCCTGTCTATAGGTCTATAGCCTCTCTCTGGACAGGGCATAGTTGTGCCAACTTGTAAAAGTCTGTTCTGGGCCGCCTTCTCTTGTCTTTCTCACTTTTCGTCCTAGGTGATCTCATCTACACCCATAAATTTTAAAAAACAGCTACATGCTGTTGACTCTCAAACTTATGTCAACCAAGATATCTTCTGGATTTCCATACTCATTTACAGCTCCCATCTTGACATTTCTTTTTCTATGTCTAATAGACCTATTAAATTTAATATATCTAAGTCAGAGCTCTTGATTCTTTCCATAGTTTTCTCTAGCTCAGTAAATTTTCTCTCCATCCCATCTGGTTGCTCAAACCAAGAATCCTTAGTGCTGTCTCTCTCTCTCTCTCTCTCTCTTTCTTTCTTTCTTCTTTCTTTCTTTCTTTCTTTCTTTCTTTCTTTCTTTCTTTCTTTCTTTCTTTCTTTCTTTCTTTCTTTAAGATTTTATTTGTTTGAGAAAGCACAAGTGGGGGAAGAAGGGGAGGAATGAGCAGACTCCTCATTGAGTGGAGAGCCTGATGCAGGGCATAATTCCAGGACCCCCAGATCATGACAGAAGCCAAAGTCAGATGCTCAACCAACTGAGCCACTCAAGGGCCTCCCTTCTTTTTCTTTACACCAAAGCAACAGCAAATCTTCTTAGACATCAGATATACCTTCTGAAATATCCTCAATTTATCTTCAGTCTTCAGTGTTAACACCTTACTCCAAGCCATCATCATCTTTTACTTGGATTAGTAACAATTATCTTCTAATTGGATTTGCTGCTTCCATCTCCAATATTCTATAGATGGCTTTGTTTTTAACACATTATAGTCACTTTTCTGCTTAAAATCTTTCAGTGGTTTGCCATTACATTTAAGATAACTAAATATTCTTAAGGGTGCCTAGGTGGTACAGTCTGCTGGATGTCCAGCTCTTGGTTTAGGCTCATCTCAGGATCATAGGATCAAGTCCAGTATTGGGCTCTGCAGTCAGCTTAGAGTCTGCTGAAGATTCTCTCTCCCTCTCCCTCTGCACCTCCCATTCATGGGTGCATTCTCTCTCTCTCAAATAAATCTTTAAAAGAAAAAAAAGACTAATACTCCTTTCTTAAGTCCTCGTTGATCTGAGCTTATCTGCTCATCCAGCCTTCACCTCATGCCACTGTGTTACATTCATCAAATATTCTAAGTTATTTCCTACCTCGAAGACATTACTCTTAGTACTGCTTCCCTCTCCCTCTCGCTTGTTATTTTTTCAGTATCCATTCATTCAGCACCATTTTTTTTTGCAAAGAAGCTCACCTTACTTGCTCTCTGAAGTAGCCAACTCTAACCTTCCCTCAGTTAATCTTTCATAATTTATTATGCTGTAGTATTACTCTGTAACATATTATTATCTGAAATTTTCTTCTTATTTATTGTCTCTTCCCCTAGCCCTTTGAAGGTATGCTATAAATTCTCAAACCTGTTGAATAAATGAAGTTCCAATAGTTCTAGTTGATCTTTCTTCCAAGGGGCTTAATAAGATTTGGTAATAGGCAGCATAAAGACCAATTCAAAGAACACAATAGACCCAATTTTTACTCTAACTAGTTAAGAAGTTCTATGTAAAGCCCTTAATCTCTTCCTAATCTGTGAAACTGGGGGGAAAAACCATCTTTAAGGTCCTGACTAACTCGCAGATTCTGTGTTTTCCTCTAATTAATTAATTTTTAAAGATTTTATTTATTCATGAGCAGCAGAGAGAAAGGCAGATAGACAGGCAGAGGGAGAAGCAGGCTCCATGCAGGGAGCCCAACATAGGACTCGATTCCAGGTCTCCAGGATTATGCCCTGGGCCAAAGGCGGCGCTAAACCACTGAGCCACCCAGGTTGCCCTGTGTTTTCCTTTAATTTAGAAAGATTTCACTCTAGTAATTATTTATTTTACATTCAGGATGTTAATCAGTATTCCTTGCCCTTTTGACATTGGGAAATTATCAGGAGTGGGGGATAGTAATAGCTACCTGAAATTAACAAACATTTGTATTGTGTTAAAATTTTTTTAACCGTTTCTATTACTGAATTTGTATCAACCATAAACCCAGTCTCCCTGGACCTGTTTCCTGTTTTTACAGTATAATGATGAAGTAGGACTAGGCAATCTCTCTGGATTTTAAGCTCTACAATTCCATGAGAATAAATTATATTTTTACTTTTCACAGAAATTCTCATGGAATCGTAGCCAAGTTGCCCAGCCTATTTCTGGATTGATAGGAAAACAAGTTGTACTGGAAAAAAAAAAAAAAAAAAAAAAAAAAAACCACTCTGATGTCTTTAAATTAAAATATGAACGTTGCATTTGAAAAGCTTTATAGCTACTTCCAAAATTTTCTTTATATTATATTTAAGTTATTTAAATAAAGTTAACATGAAATTACTTTGGGGGAGGATATTTATCCTGTGGACACTTTTCAAAGTGTGTTATATTCTGTTCACTCTAACGTCATGGATTGACTTACATTTTTAAATCCTACTCTTTCTCTATCTCATTAAATAGGAGGTACCATTGGCACAAACTGCACAGCCCACATCAGCTATTGTTCGTCCAGCATCATTACAGGTTCCCAACGTGCTGCTTACAAGTTCTGACTCAAGTGTAATTATTCAGCAAGCAGTACCTTCACCAACCTCAAGTACTGTAATCACCCAGGCACCATCCTCCAACAGACCAATCGTGTAAGTGATGATTTGGGCTAGTCATTAAACTGTTTATGAATTAAGTTTTTCTTAAGACATTTAATTATTCAAATTGTAGCCTTAGGGGTATGTGTGGGTATGTGTTAATCATATTCTGCATGCTTTGATTTTTGGAAAGTATTTGGGTTGTCTTTTTTTCTTCATATTATCTAATAGATTAGAAAACAAATATATAAAATTTAATTGGGGGAGGGGGGGAACATCAGAGAGAGGAGGAGAGAATCTAAACTCTCACAACCCTGAGATGACCTGAGCCAAAATCTAGGAGTCAGACACTTAACAAAATGAGCCACTCAGGCACCCCAACTAAAATTTAGTTTTAAAAACAAATCAACTTTATGAATTTAAGGCGGTCTCTTATTTTTAGTTCTTAACACATATCCCTCGAGCTTTCTTTGTTTTGTTATTAAGATTTTATTTTTAAGTAATGTTGACATTCAGTGTGGGGCTCAAACTCATAATCCCATGATCAAGAGTTGGCATGCTCCACCAACTGGGCCAGTCAGGTGCCCCTCAAGAGCTTCTGATAAGAATTTTTCTCATTTAACATTGGAGCTTGTCCTAAGTAAATCCATTAACTTTTCCTATTTTTCCCCTGTTGTTTTTCCACACTGCTTTATGTATTATACATTTAAGATGCAATTAAAAATAGTAAAAATTTGCAATTTGCTTTGTGATGGTTAGAAAATATTTTTAAAATATATTTTTAAAAAATAGTAAAAATACTCATATTTTTAGAGATGACTAATAAGGATTTCTTATCTTTAATTTTCCTTCTTCTGTTTTTCTTAGTCCTGTACCAGGCCCATTTCCTCTTCTGTTGCATCTTCCTAATGGACAGACCATGCCTGTTGCTATTCCTGCATCAATTACAAGTTCTAATGTGCATGTTCCAGCTGCAGTCCCAGTAAGTTTGAGATTTAGACTAAATCTTTTCTTCATACCAAACTGATCTTTGTAATCAGAAAATACACTTTCGGAAGCTTGATTGGTTTATGAAACTGAATCCAACAAAATACTTAGTAGTAGTTAGTAGTATTTACTCCCCTTTTAGTGGTAGCATATACCAGTAAAGGGAAACATAATTGACTAGAAAATGTTTTTCTATCTTCCAAAAAATTTTTTTCCTTCAATTGTTAATATTAAGAAATTTATCCTTATTTAACCCATTTCAATTTGACTAGTTCATAGAATTAAAATATTAACACATAGTTCTATTCTTTAGGAAGATATTTATACTAGAACACATGTCCAGTAACTCCATGATACTTCGATTATTGTAGGAATTGTTTATAAGAACACTCTCTGAACTTTTATGGTCAAGTTGGGTTTACAGAATTCCTTTGCTGGCCCAGGCATGTGGAAATCTAAACAGTCTAAAACAGTAGATAGTCCTTCAGTTTGCTAATGCAAATGTCTCAGAGAAATTGACCATTTGAAGGGTAAATCAGCATGTCAGATCCAAAAGAGAAGTCTCTTGAGCATGTTAAATATAAATATATAAATTTTGAAAGTCATAGGCAAGTTAAACACCTACTTGTAATACTTAATAATATAGAGAATATTTAAATGCACATTCTTTTGAGTAAGAAATACTTTTTCTTTTCTCACTTTTCATATAACAATTTTATTCAAACTCTTCTTCAAATGTGTCTTCAGTGTTCAGGTTTTCATCATTAAGATCACTTTTTAGGGCAGCCCTGGTGGTCCAGCGGTTTGGTGCCGCCTGCAGCCCGGGGTGTGATCCTGGAGACCCGGGATCGAGTCCCACGTCGGCTCCCTGCATGGAGCCTGCTTCTCCCTCTGCCTGTGTCTCTGCCTCTCTCTGTGTATCTCTCATGAATAAATGAATAAAATCTTAAAAAAAAAAAAAAAAGCACTTTTTAAAACACCTACCACAGTTTTTTCAAAACACTTTTTGTTTTCACCTAAGTAATTTCAACATAACACTTTCTGAATGTATATCTTCCTAGAAATCTTACCCAAGCCCTAATACTCCTTCATATGATAAAAAGAAATTTTTTTTTTACCTTACAGATATTTATTTCTGATCAGTACAATATAATCATTTATTGTATAGCTTAAAAAAATTTTTTTTCAAGATTTTATTTGAGAGAGGGAGCAGAAACAAGAGCAGGGAGATGGGCAGAGGCAGAGGGAGAAGCAGGTTTCCCACTGAGCAGGGAGCCCGATGTGGGGCTGGATCCCAGGACCTGTGGGATCATGACCTGAGCTGAAGGCAGACGCTTAACTGACTGAGCCACCCAGGTGCCTTTGAAAATTATTTTTAAAAGTCTATTTACAATAACTTCCAACATTTTGGTGAGATTATACCCCCAGGAAAATTATTAAAATTAATATGAAATATTTTTTATTAATACATTCTTCCAAGTGGCCTTGCTAAGTATTGAAAATTAGCACTGATTGGCATAATTATAAGATGAGGTATCATCTTCAGACAGAACCTTGCTGTTCAAAATGCATTATTTGAGTGACTTTATAAGGACTCAGATATTAGGTGACTACTTCCTATTTTTCTAGGATATTTTTGAAGGGGGAAACATTCTTGCCCTTGAATTTGAGATTATATAGTTACCCTGTTAAATATAATTATGATAAAACTAAAATGCAAGGAGAGCTACTGTAGCTATATAATAACTAATTACCAATGTTAATATTAGTTTTTTTAAAAAGGTATGCAAAATGAAAAAAATCTGTTCCACATTATTTCTAGAGAAATTATTTGAGGTAACCAGGTTCTTTCTTTGTCATTATGTGCATATTTATATACAAACGAACCTTTCTTTATGTATTTTAGAAACTGAATTAGAAGAGCAAAATTCATTGTGAAGTTATTTGCCTACTTGTCACAAGTTTTGACATTTTTTCCTTTCACATTCAAAATGTCAGTATGACAGATCTTTGGGAAATTTTGCATCAGTTTAAAAATTGAGTTTCTGTAAGAAGAAACTATTTAAAAAAAGACATTGAAAATTAGAGATTGGAGAAGCAAGTGTCTCAGAAATTGACAAGTTTTAAAGGATAAATCAGGACAGAAGATCAATAAAGATTTACACCTTTCTGGTTCTGAACTCTCAAATTTTTATAGCCATTGTGCAGATATAGGACAATCATTTTGAATATACTCTCTAGCAATTATTTTTCAATATATTTTAGCTTGTTCGACCAGTCACCATGGTGCCTAGTGTTCCAGGAATTCCAGGTCCTTCCTCCCCTCAACCAGTACAGTCAGAAGCAAAAATGGTAAGCAAGATTTACTTGTTCTGTACATTTCTTGAGCCTGTTTTGAATTAGTTTTTCCATTAAAGCCTGCTTCAAATATACAAGATAGATCACATTTTATAAAATTTGGAATGCATCACACTTTAGAAGAACCAGAAAATGTAGAGACTAGTTAGTGGTACCTTAAATGGATGGATTTGGGAGTAAAGTTCTAGCTCTTGTAATTGGTTTGGTTTTTGGCTGTAGCTTTTTAAACAAAATCTCCTCCTGGTGGTGGCTGGGAATATTACAGCTCAAACTAGATGTAATCATCTGAAGGCAGTACAGATGGTTTTATAAACAGTGACACAAATTATAGAACAATGTTAAGAATTCTGAAATCATATACAAGTTAGCAAATGTTACACATAATATACAAAGAAAAAACATAGTTTTTTCTTTTTTTAAAGATTTTATTTATTCATGAGAGACACAGAGGCAGACATAGGCAGAGGGAGGAGAGGTAGGCTCCATGCAGGAGCCCGATGTGGGACTTGATCCGGGAACTCAGGGATCATCACATCCTGAGCTGAAGGCACTCAACCACTGAGCAACCCAGGCATCCCAAAAACACCATAGTTTGGGGTTGTGTATTGACACTAAGAAATTGGTGTTGTTTAAGGGATGAGCTATAGATTAGGAGTCAGGAGACGTGTTTTAATTTTAATCCTAACTCTGCTATTTACTACTCTTAAGCCATTTTGACTTTGAGGAGACTGTTTCCTTATCTGTAAGATAAAGAGATTAAACTTTGATTTTTAGAGTTTCTCTTAGATTCCATAAACATGCTAAATTCCTTGGTAAAAAACCTAAAGGTGCTGTTGATTTTTTTTTTTTTTTTTTTTTTTAATCCATGTAATTCTCCCTTCTATATCCTAACTTACCTTAGGGCTAATTCTTAACATCAATTAATAACTCTACATTCTTAGAAAATCAGTAGTTATTAGACACCTGTTGTCTATGGGCACTGTAATAACAATATAAAATTACATGTTTAAAAGCCATTATATAATATATTGCAAAGCTTTAAGTTTTTACCTCTGTTTTCCATTATTGCAAATAATCAGTTTGAAATTGGCATGTGATGACTTTGCCAGTAAAACTTACACACACCATCTAAATGAACAGTGGTTGAAAAGTATGAAAATTAGCTGGTCCTTGATTAGGGGGAGAGAACTTTTGAAAACCCAAAAGGGAATTTTTTTTTTTTTTTTTTTTGCATAACAGCATGTTTGGCTCAAAGCTTTGGAAATACAAGATGAATCCTCTTCACTTGATAGCAAAACAGCTTCACGGGGAATGTTTTTTACATTTCCTACTATAGACATACTGTACTAGTGAAAAATTCAATTAGTGAGAACTGAGTGGAGTAGTAGGAATTAAAGAGATCTGTTGTACACCGCATCTAAAAATATATTTACATATTCAGTGGACTTTTTTTTTTTTTGGACTTTTTTTCCTAACAAATTAATTCAAAAGGAACAATTCAAATTTAAAGAAATACTTTTGGCTATAAGAAGAGTAGGCCATATTTGTAGAAACTATTACATTTAATACTTCCTTGAGTAACTTTTAGGTCATCAGGAAATTAAGAAGAATAAAAATGTTTTATGTGCTTATATGGTAGAAAAAAAATCAAAGCTACAACTTTAATAAATTTATATATGGAAAACAATCATTGGTTGAAGGCCCAAAAAATAGCATGGGGAGTCACAGATTGCCACACTTAAATTTAACAATCCAATTAAATTTATTAGAATTTTGCTAATGTTAAAATAGCCATATTTAGGTGATGGCCTGTTTTAATTGAAGTGGTAAATAAGATTGTCCTTTTTAATTAAATAGAAAGACTCAGAAATTAGTCTTTCCTTCCCCCCCCCCCCTCCCCCAACTTTCCATTATGGAAAATTTCAAACATATACAAAGTAAACAGTATGGTATAATGAGCCCTCATGTACCCATCTCCAACTTCAATTATTAGGAATATAACTGCCATTCTTATTTTATCTATGCCTCAGACCGTTCCCTACCCAACTCCATTCTTCTTTTTCTTTCCTTTTTTCTTTTTTTCTTTTTTTTCAAAGATTTTATTTATTTGTGAGAGAGAGAGAGAGGGAGACTGATGTGGGACTCGATCCCAGGACTTTAGAATCACGCCCTGGGCCAAAGGCAGGCACTAAACCACTGAGTCAGCCAGGCGTTCCCTCCATTATTCTTTTAATAGGCCTTTCTTAATGTAAAATTTATATACGTTGAAATGAACCAACTTTAATTTTGATATATAAGTGCATTAATGTAACTCACACTACTATCATGGTATAGAAGATTAACATCTACCCAGGAAGTTTATTTTCCTCCCTAGTCAGTACAACGTCCCAATTGTTCTGATCTTTGTCGCCAGCAATTGATTCCTTTTGTATGAAATTCTAGAGCTAATATATACTCTTCTGTCCAGCCAACCATATGTCTATGGGACTTACCCATGTTGTTGAATATATCATTGTTTACTTCTTTTTATTGCTGAGTAATACTCCATTGTGCAAATATACCACAATTTCTTTATCCATTCTCTTGTTGATGGACACTTGAATGGTTTTCAGTGTTGAGCTTTATGAACAAAGAGGCTATACACATTCTTGTATAACTCTTAATGTGGATGTTTATTTTCATTTGGTATGTCTACTGAAGAGTGCAATTGCTGAGTAAGAGGATAGTTACACATTTAACTTCGTAAGAAAACTGCCAGATCCTTTGCCAGACATCTACATTCTCACAAGTAGAGTATGGGAATTCAAGTTGATCCCACATTTTTGCCAGCATTTGGTTTTATCTGTCATTTTAATTGTAGACATTTTTAGGAGTTTATAGCAATATCATATGGTTTTAATTTGCATTTCTGATTTTTCCAGATGCTTTTTGTGATATCTTACTGCTGATTTTTTAAATTGGGTTGTCTCTTGTTATCATGTTATAGGAATTCTTTAGATATAATAAATACAAAACTTTTGTGACATACAGATATTTTCTCTTAGTCTGTAGCCTGCCTTTATTTTTCTTAATAATATATTTGTACTATCACTGATTGCTACTTTTATCTCTAATACTTACTTTCTCTTAATCAGGTTTAATTTGCCTATGTTTTTTGGCTTAAAGTGGAAGCTTAGATTTTTTTGATTAGATCTATTTACCTTTCCTATATAGGCACTTAAAGCTATAAATTTTTCTATTCACAAATTTTGATTTGCTGTATTTCATTATCTTCTAATATGTGATTTCTTCTTTGAGCTATGGGTTATAAAAAAGTATATTGTATAATTTCCAAATATCTGGAGACTTTTTTTTTATCTTACTGATTTCTGTTTTAATTACATCGTGATTTGGGAACTTAACCACCTTTGGTATACTTGATTGCCCTGTTTTCTAATATATCATACCTGTTTGGCTCATTTCTATCCAGGTAACATGAACTGGTAACAATTTTGTTACCAATTTGTTACCAATTGCCTGGTATGCTAAGGGAATTCTGATTAATTGGGTTTTTTTTGGTGGTGGTTATACAGAAATTACTGTACATTTCACCTTTGGTTTTATATTTTTATCAAATATTACTAGTCTATTTTCTCTATCTTAGTAACATAAAATGAACATTGTTGACTATTTAAGAATTTTCATTGCTTGCATGCCATCATCAACTATACTTACATATTGTTATAAATACAAAACCAGTCTAGCAACATTAGGAAATAAACTGAAAATAGTTTGGTTATTGTATTTTGATTCACGTTCATATATTTGGTCTCAGCCTCTATAACAATTATTTCTTTCTATTGTTATTTATTTAACAAACATTTCTTAGGTACTAAAAAACTTAGTTTAAATTTAAACTTAGCAGTTTAAATTTAAATTTTGAAAATTTTCTTGCAAATGATTCTGGTGAACATAGAAAGTCTTCTTACCTTTTAAGGCCATTACTTATATTTTTCAACAGTTAGGATTATATCATATCAATGAGATTTTTTATTTCTGGGTTTTGGTGCCCATGTGCATAAAAACCATTATGCAGGGACTACTTTTTTTTTTTTTTTTTTTTTTTGAGGTTTTATTTATTCACGAGAGCACGGGGCGGGGGGGAGGCGGCAGAGGCACAAGGCAGAGGGAGAAGCAGGCTCCATGCAGGGAGCCCGATGTGGGACTCGATCCTGGGACTCGAGGATCACCCCTGGGCCGAAGGCAGGCACTAAACCCCTGCACCACCCAGGGATCCACGGAGGGACTACTTTTTTTTTTTTTTTTTTTTTTTTTGGAGGGACTACTTAAAAAAAAAAAAAATTAGATTTATTAAAGTTACAAATTCCAAAATTTAATTCTTCCCTGAATTCTCAAGGCCAGTTTACAAATCCAATTATATAATGATTGCTTTTAAAGGTCTTCAAATACAATTAATCTAAAACATTCTAAACTTCATTTGAGACTTGATAAATCCTATAGGTAACTCAGTTGTCTAACAAACTTCCCTAAGTATTTTAATAACTTCAAAGGTTAATTAAACTTATAGTGAGGTTTGGTTTTCCTAAACTGTCTAGTATTAGAAGATTGGTAAAGCTTTTAGCTTTTTTAGCTTTTCCAACTGACAAGACTAAACTGATCTCTTAAACATTTTAAATTGAAATTCAAACGTAACCTGTTAAACTCTGTGGCAAGTTATTTTAATTACTTTTAGGACATAAAATACCAAATAGCTACAGTTTTTTTCTAAATTAAAATGTCAGTGTCATTAATTTACAGTATTAAGTTCCTGTGGGCTAAAAAAAGACTTACCAAATGAGGAAATAATTGTATCATCCCTGAAGAAAGTTGAGACTCGGTTCAGATCCCAGTGTATGTGTAGGTTTTTTAATGACCTACGCAGGACTAGATAAATGATCACAGGACATGACTGTTCTCCATCAATGATAAGACTCCAAATCCATACTCTCCAAATGAGTGGTTTCCATCCAGCTCATATCTCTTAGATTCATGTTACACGTTAAATAATTTTTCTCTTTGTCAGTCTGCTTGCTACCCTTCCTCAGTAAAACTTAAAAATTTTTTCTTTCGTGCTTCAGTTGGATTTTGCTTTGTTGTTTTCAAATCTTTGAAAATTATTTAAACATCCTTCTTACTTGATTCTTCGTCTCTCCTAAGGATTTATTTGACCTATGTCATCATAATCTCTCAATGCCATGCTAAATAGTATACTAGTGATTCTGCTAAAATGACATGTGGTTCCGAAGATGTCATATACAAACCTAATGGTAACCACAAATCAAAAACCAGTAATAGATTGGAAAAAAAAGAAATCCAAGTATATCATTAAAGAAAGCCAACTTAGGGTGAGAGAAGAGAGCAAGGGAGAAAGAAACAAGATCTACAAAAACAAAACAAATGACAGAAGGCCAGTAAATACCTAATTACCTATCAGTAATTACTCTGAATGTAAATGGACTAAACGCTCCAATCAAAAGAAATAGGGTGACAGAATGGATAAAAAAACAAGACAAATGTGGCTTTGAATGACACATTAGACCGTATGTTTTAATAGGCATATTCAAAATATTCCTTCTTAAAATAGCAGAATACAAACTTTTCAAGTACACTTGGAGCAGAATAGATCATATATTAGGTCACAAAATAAGTCTCAACAAATTCAAAAAGTTCAGTTACACTGTGCATCTTTTCAACCACATTGTAGTGAAACTAGAATCAACCAGTAGGAAAAATCTGAAAAGAGAACAAAACATGCTACTAAACAACAAATGAGTCAATCAACAAATCAAAGGGAAAGTCAGAAAATAAATGGAGACAAATGAAGAAAGTCGGGCAGCCCCGGTGGCATAGCAGTTTAGCGCCACCTGCAGCCCAGGGTGTGATCCTGGAGATCCTTGTTTTTTTTTATCGAGTCCCACGTCCGGCTTCCTGCATGGAGCCTGCTTCTCCCTCTGCCTGTGTCTCTGCCTTTCTCCCTCTCTGAATAAATAAATAAATCCTTAAAAAAAAAAAAACTGGTCCAAAATCTTTGGGAAGCAGCAGAAGCAATTCTAAGAGGAAAGTTTATAGCAATACTGGTCTGTGAAGAAGCAAGAAAAATCTCAAATAACCTAATCTTATGCCTAAAGGAGCTAGAAAAATAACAAAACTCATTAGAAGAAAAGAAATTATAAAGCTTAAAGCCAAAATAAATGATAAAGAATATATAAAAAATAATGAAATCAGGAGCTGGTTCTTTGAAAAGATCAACAAAATTGATAAATCTATAGCCAGACTCATCAAAAAAAAAAAAAAAAGGAGGTGGGGAGGGACTCAAACAAAATCAGGAACAAAGAGGAGACCTAAACTACAGAAATACAAAGGACTGTAAGAAAAAAAATATATATATATATATATTTTAAAGATTTCATTTACTTATTCAGGAGAGACATACAGAGAGACAGGCAGAGGGAGGAGCAGGCTCCATGCATGGAGCCCGATGTGGGACTCGATCCCAGGTCCCCAGGATCATGCCTTGAGCTGAAGGAGGCGCTAAACCACTGAACCACCAGGGCTTCCTGGATTGTAAGAATATTATGAAAAATTATGTGTTAACAAACTGGGCAACCTAAAAGAAATGGATAAATTCCTAGAAATGTGTAACTTCCCAAAAATGAATCAGGAAGAAACAAAATTTAAACGGACTGATTACCAGCAATGAAGTTGAATCACTAATCAAATAACTTCCAACAAACAAAAATCCAGGACAGATGGCTTCACAGATGAATTCTGCCAAACATTTAAGGAAGAATTAAAACCTATTCTTCTTAAACTTTATCCAAAAAATAAAAGAGGAAGGAAACTTCCAAATTCATTCTAGGAAGCCAGTATCACACTGCTACCAAAACCAGATAAACCCCACAAAAAAAGAACAAGTCACTATCTCTGACGAACAAAAATCCTCAACAAAATATTAGCAAACCAAATCCAACAATACATTAAAAAAGTTATTCAGAGGCACCTGGGTGGTTCAGTGGTTGAGCGTCTGCCTTTGGCTCAGATCATGATCCTGGGGTCCTGGGATCAAGTTCTGCCTCCCTCTGCCTATGTCTCTGCCTGTCTCTGTGTGTCTCTCATGAATGAATAAAAATCTTTAAAAAAGTCATTCACCACGATCAAGTGGGATTTATTCTAGGGATGCAAGGGTGATGTAATGTTTACAAATCAATCAACATGACACATTACATCAATAAGAAAAAGGATAAAAACCATATGATCTTTTCAACAGATGCAGAAAAAGTATATGACAAAGTACAACATCCATTCATGATAAACACCCAACAAAGTAGGCTTAGAGGGAACATACCTTAACATAATACAGCCCTTATATGAAAAATCCACAGCTAACATCATAATGGTGAAAACAGCTTTTCCACTAAGGTCAGGAACAAGATAAGTTTTATTTGACACAGTACTAAAGTCCTAGTCACAGCAGTCAGACAAGAGAAAGGAATAAAAGGCATCCAGAATAATAAGAAGTAAATCTTTCACTATTTGCTGATGACATGGTCCTATATATAGAAAACCCTAAAGACTTCACCAAAAAACTGCTAGAACTGGTGAATTAATTAAGTTCGCAGGATACAAAATCAACATACAAAAATTGGTTTCATTTCTATAAAGTAACAAGCAGCAGAAAGGGAAGGAAATTAAGAAAATCCCTTTTACAATTACACAAAAAATAATAAAATAGCTAGGAATATATTTAACCAAAATGGTGAAAGACCTGTACTCTGAAAACTATAAAGCATTGAAGAAATTGAAGATGATGCAAACAAATGGAAAAACATTCCATGCTTGTGGACTGGAAGAACAATATGGTAAAAATGTCTATGCTGCCCAAAGCGATCTACAGATTTAATGCAATCTGTATCAAAATAGCAATAGCCATTTTCACAAGACTACAACAGACAATCCTAAAATTTGTATGAAACCACAGAAGACCCCAAAAAGCCAAAGCAATCTTTAAAGAGAACAAAACTGGAGGTGTCACAATTCCAGATTTCAAGTTATATCATAAAGCTGTAGTAATCAAAAAGTATGGTACTGGCACAAAAATAGACACACAGATCAATGGAACAGAATGGAGAGCTCAGAAGTAAACCCACAATTATATAGTAAATTAATCTTCAACATTGGCATTGGAAAAAAGTCTTTTCAACAAATGGTGTTAGCAAAGTAGACCAGTTTCTTACATCATACACAAAAAGTAAACTCAAAATGGATTAAGGATTTTTTTTTTAAGATTTTATTTATTCATGAGAGACAGAGAGAGAGAGAGAGAGAGAGGCAGAGACATAGGCAGAGGGAGAAGCAGACTCCATGCAGAGAGTCCGATCTGGGATTCGATCCCGGGACTCCAGGATCACGGCCTGAGCTGAAGGCAGATGCCCAACTACTGAGCCACCCAGGCGTCCCGGATTAAGGATCGTAATGTGAGACCTGAAGCCATAAAAATCCTAGAAGAGAGCACAAGAAGTAATTTCTCTGATACTGGCTGTAATGACATGTTTCTAGGTATGTCTCCTGAAGTGGGAGAAACAAAAGCAAATTAAACTATTGAAACTATATCAAAATCTAAAGCTTCTTTCTACACAGCAAAAGAAACAACAAAACAAAAAACGTACTGAATGGGAGAAAATATTTGCAAACAATATATCCAATAAAGGTGTAGTATTCAAAATAAATCAAGAACTTACACAATACCAAAAACCCCCACAAATAATCCAATTGAAAAATGAGCAGAAGACATGAACAGACATTTCTCCAAAGAAGACATCCAGATGGCCAAACAGACACATGAAAGGATGCTTACCATCACTCATCATCAGGGAAATGCAAATCAAAACCACAGTGAGATACCACCTCACACCTGACAGAAGGGCTAAAACCCAAAACTCAAGAAACAAGTTGGCGAGGATGTGGGGAAAAGGGAAACCACTTACATTATTGGCAGGAATGCAAACTGGTGCAGCCACTGTGGAAGACCGTATGGAGGTTCCTCAAAAAATTAAAAATAGAACTATACTATGACCCAGGGTAATCTCACAACTGGGCATTTACCCAAAGAATACAGAAACCCTAATTCAAAAGGATATGCACCCCTGTGTTTATTGCAGTATTATTGTTACAATAGCCAAATTATGGAAGCAGCTTAAGTGTCCAATAGACGAATGGATAAAGAAGTAATATATATACATACATACATGTGTATATATATATGTATACACACACACACACAATGGAATATTATTCTACCATAAAAAAGAATGAACTCTTACCTTTTCCAACAGCATGAAGGATCTAGAGGATATAATACTAAGCAATATAAGCCAGTCAGAGAAAGACAAATACCATGTGATCTCACCCATATGTGGAATTTAAGAAACAAAACAAAAAAGACAAACCCCAAAACAGACTCTTAACTACAAAGAACAGATTGATGGTTACCAGTGAGAAGGGGGTGGGGTGGTGAAATAGATGAAGGGGATAAGAGTGCACTTATCTAGATGAGCACTAAGCTATATATGGAATTGTTGAATCACTATATTGTACACCTGAAATGAATATACTACTTTCTATTAACTACATTGAAATTAAGATGAAATATAGTGGAAGATACCTTAAAAAATAAATGTAGGAGAAATGGCATTGGAATACCTAAGAATGACTAGCACACTATAGCTAAAGAGAAACTTATTTGTATCCCAAGATAGCCAGGGATATTTTTCTGGGGCCCTGATTTTCAGATGCCTAGGGCTCATAGGGAGACCGATATGCATTGTCTATGTCTACTATAAATATTGAAATGGACCCTCCCCCCCCCCCTTTTTTTTTTTTTTGCTAAAGAAATTACTCCTGAGCAAGCTTTTTTGTTCTTGGAACATTTAAGTCTTTGTAAAAGTGAGAATGTGCCAAGAAAAAGAAATGTAGGTGGGGGTCCACAAATATAAGATTATCTAGTATTTTTAAATTTTAGTACTACAGAAAGATTCCTAGGATCTACAGTCTTACACAGAATTTCAGTGGACTTCACTAAATTTAGGTTTAGGAATCTTGTCATTAAGCACATAAACCATAGTTAACTTTCCATCTGTGTTACTCTTCTAATAAAACAACTTTCTTATGTATTATTTGTAATCAAAAAGTAACTTGTATGAATAAGAAAATATTAATCATCTAAGAGTATTGTTCAGATTTAATAAAGTATTTATGTAGCATTCTCCACAGTCGTTCCTTTAAGTCTTGTGTGACAAACAGAAATATCCTTGCACACGGTGGGTAGCCAGTAGGTTTTCTGCGGGGGGTTTCTACTGAGAGCTGACAGAGGGCATCTTGGCAAATGTTCAGAAACCTACATTAACTTAGTTGGGCCCTGCATGGAACCTCATGTTCAGCAGAATTCTTCTGACCTGCCTCTGCATGCCAGGCTAATCAGCAAACACCTAATGAGCCCACTCCAAAGAAACAGACTCTCTCCCAACCTACTTCATTTTCATATGTTCTCTGGGGGTGGGGAGACAAGACTTCATGAGGACTGATGATGCTGCAAAGACCACAATAATGATAATTAACTTGCTGAATTTAGAAGATTATGCTGTTAATTAGTTGCAAAATAAAGATAAGTAATAGAGCAGCAGATGGTAGGATAACACCCAGGAGAAGGAGGGTTATTACTCTGATGAGCTTTTGTGGCACATATGAAATATGGATCTGACTTTTTCATAAATTGTTTCTAGAGAACATTATGTTTTTTCTTTGAACTATGATGGAGTAGTTTGTTCCTACTAAGTTCTGACAGATGTGATAAAATTTGTTTTCAGGAGTGTGAAATATAACCTAGAATTTGAATAGCAAATTATTTTTAGCAGATTACTTCTTAAAAATGAGTAAGTGATCTTGGTCAGCACAACTAACTATTGATCTTTTGACACAGTTTATACCTAAGAAAAAAGTTTTCGATATAGTTCTTGAATTTTACATTGCTAAAAGTTAATTCCAAACATTAAAACACTAGTCTGCTTAGAAATACAGTAATAAAGATATTTTCGTTTTCTTTCAAACAATGCCTCTAGTTTAAAATTAAAATTATACTTAAGTTTTATTTTACATGTTGGAGAATACATTTTGGATCTTAACTAAATTTCTCTGAATACTCAATCTTTTTATTATATTAAATTTCTGTATTGAGAGAAATGAACTGACCAATGTCTGATACTCTTCTTATTGATTGCTAATATACTTAGAATACTTAATATAGGCAAAAGCTTTAGTTAGGCAAAACTTTTGTTTAAGATATATTCAATGAGGGATCCCTGGGTGGCGCAGCGGTTTGGCACCTGCCTTTGGCCCAGGGAGCGATCCTGGAGACCCGGGATCGAATCCCACGTCGGGCTCCCGGTGCATGGAGCCTGCTTCTCCCTCTGCCTGTGTCTCTGCCTCTCTCTCTCTCTCTGTGACTATCATAAATAAATAAAAATTTAAAAAAAAAAGATATATTCAATGAATTCAGAGTAAACAGATAGAATACCGGGGTCCCTGCTCTTCTTCTCACGTACTCTTTGATTTGGAGAAGTAACTTCATTCAGTCTTTGGACCTTAGTTAGCCTATCTCTAAGCTGGTGATTGTATTAATTGATCATCATTATATCTTCTAGTTCCAAAATACCTGTGGCATTTATATATGTTTTCATTAATATTTTTGACCCATGTTATTTGTCATTTTTTAAGATGTCTCTAACATATATATGGGTGGATTATAGATATCCTTATATTATAAAATTTTTATGAATTCTATTTAGTGACTTTTTTTTTCCACCTAGCCCATTCTGAATTTTTTAGCATACATGTATTTTTTTACTGCTCTTTAAAATAAATATATACACACACACACACACACACACACACACAGTTCAGAGCAGTGTTAATTAACCCTTGAAAATCTTTCTTCTTAAATTTTGTACCCAGTGGCACACTTTCTAAGTCAGACCCATTGTAACAATGTAATCAATGTAACAGCACGAAGCAAACATTAGAGCTTCCTCACTAGGTGAGTACTGTATACACTAGGGCAGTCAAGAGAGGATAATGAATGAATACTGATGCTGCTTTTAAGTGCTCTATAAGGTAGTAACTTGTCCTACTAAAGATTATTCAAGAGAGTGATGTTTATGTACTTCAGACTCCCCTATGTGCAGTTACTGTATTTCATTAATTCTAAGAGTTAAGCTCTTCACTATAAAACTTTAAATGCTCTTCAATTCTATGATGTTTTCTACCTAAGGACTTAAAAGTGTTTTATCAACACATAACTTACCAAGCTTCACATCTCAACCACTACTTATATTTATACACATTTTATACCCAGAAATGAAAGCCTATAGCCTAATAGTGTAGACTGTTTATTGAACTTTGATGTATAACACTGTTTTTAAAAGATACAGTTACGCAGACTGACTGACTACCTTCCCTGATTTTCCTCCTTTGTTCTGTTTATATTGACCTATACTTTCAAAGCCTTGTGTTTTTTTGTTTTTTTTTTTTAAGATTTTATTTATTCAGGAGAGACACAGAGAGGCAGAGACATAGGCAGAGGGAGAGGCCTATGTAGGGAGCCTGATGTGGGACATGATCCCAGGACCTCAGGATCACGACCTGAGCCAAAGGCAGACGCTCAACCACTGAGCCACCCAGGCATCCCTAAACTCTTGTCTTTCTATTTTGAGCTCTTTGACCACTTAGTCTAAGTAGTCCTGTTGGTTGTAGCCAACTACTTTGGCCCATTATCAAACTTTAGTTTAATCCATCCATGTCCATATTAACCCAGCAGTTACGAGTGTCTCAATTTCTTGTGTCTTAGCCACTAATGTGACCTTGGGCAAATGATCTCATGTTTCCTAATCTGTAAAGTAGGGACACCGTCCTCATTGAAATTCATTGGAAAAGTACCAATAACATGGATGAATTTCAAGTGTATTATGCTAAAAGAAAGAAGCCAAATTCAAAGGCTGTAATACTGTATAATTCCATTTATATGATGTCCTAGAAAAAACAAAACTTTTGGGATCTGAAAGCAGATAAGTGGTTTCTTAGGGGCAGGGGGTGGGAGGAGGCTTTGACAAGAAAGGAGTGCGAGGGAATTTGGGGGGATAATAGTACTGTTCTGTATCCTGATTGTAGAGGGTGGTTACACAACTGTATGCACTTGTTAAAACTCAAAGAACTGTGCACAAAAAAGACTTCATTTTACCATATGTAATTTATACTTCAGTAAACTTTTTTTTTTTTTTTTTTAAGATTTATTTATTTGAGAGAGAGAAGGAAGACATGAGTTAGGGGAGAGGCAGAAGGAGAAGCTGACTCCCCACTGAGCAGGGAGTCCGACAAAGCCCAACTTGGGGGCTCTATCCCAGGACCTTGGGATCATGACCTGAGCTGAAAGCAGACACTTAACTGACTGAGCCACCCAGGTGCCCCAGTAAACTTGTTTTTTAAACTACTGACTTGTTTTTAAAATGATACGTAGGGATCCCTGGGTGGCGCAGTGGTTTGGCACCTGCCTTTGGCCCAGGGCGCGATCCTGGAGACCTGGGATCGAGTCCCGCGTCGGGCTCCCGGTGCATGGAGCCTGCTTCTCCCTCTGCCTGTGTGTGTCTCTGCCTCTCTCTCATCTCTCTGTGTGACTATCATAAATAAATTTTAAAAAATTAAAAAAAAAATAAAAATGATACGTAGCATCTATAATGAAAGCAGTATAGAGAAAATGTCCATTAACACTTGTCTAGGTGTAATTATTGCCTTGGGAAGTTTTAGTGACCTTTTCATGTATGTTTTAGTTTTTAAGGGGTCTGGATCTCTTACAGATGGAAAGGAGATATGCATAGAGAAAATCAAAGATATTAGAAATTTAAAGACAGTTGTACAGATTTCTAAGTTGCTCTTAATTCGAGTAAATGAAGGCAGTTGTACTAAAATCATCTGGAGGCCTCTTTAAAAGCACTTGTCTCTGGAACTTAATTTGGGCTCAAGGACTACATTTCAGTTACGAAAACAATATCAACAATCATAGTCCTAGATCTCTCAAGTCCCTTTCATTTCTAAGACAGTATAATTATCTTGTGCTAATTATTTCATATTTATGTATTTTTAATAATAAAACTACCCCAAATATCACTTGTGCCATATTTGTCAGAGAATCCAATTTATGTCACTTAACAAATACATCTGTTATTTGCCATGTAGCAAATCAATCAGTTGCTTAAACCGGGTGCAAAGAAAGATAGGGCAGTCTCTATTCTTGAAAGAAAGACCTTACTATCTGGTTGAGGAGATAAGACACATATACATTTTTGCTGGTAGAATAATAAGTTTTATGCAAATTGTACCTTTATTAAGAGGTAGCCATAAATGTTTAGGACCTCATTCTAACACTAGATCGATCGTTCATACTCTGACAGTGGGTCAAGTGCAATTCAGTTAATGGCAAATGGAACCTCGTAGAGGGGATAGACTTGGAACTAAATCTGCTTACTGGAGACAGGGAAGACCTAAGGGAGGTGAACCTAGCTGTAGATTCTAGGAGATTCATTCTGACTTTAATATAGTGGCCTAAAAAATGCAACATCAGGTCATTATCCAAATAGGCACTGACATCAGACCATCAAGCAGAGATTAATTGGTCCCAAATTTGGATGAGATTTAGGCTTTAAGAATCTAGGCAGAGCCTGAGAAGATGGAGATAACAGGAATGAGGTGGGAGAAAATAGGTAAAAGTGTACATAATTAACTTATGTTGCTTATTTTAGTTGAACAGAACTAGTTATTTTCAGTCAACAGTGTTTTTATTTTTCACTCTTCTTAAAATTGATTAGGAACAGCAAAGTGTAAAATCCTCTAGTACCAGACAGAAAAACTCAAGAAAGCTCCCCCAAGTGTTTGTCTTACTATTGGTATCAAATGTATTCACGCATTCCTTAACTTTTTTGTTAACCAAAGAGTATGCTGGGAGTTGAATTTGAATGGAAAGCGGGGGAACCTTTTTTTTAAATTGGTGTTTGCATTTCAGAGATTAAAAGCTGCTTTGACCCAGCAACATCCTCCGGTTACCAATGGTGATACAGTCAAAGGTCATGGCAGCGGATTGGTTAGAACTCAGTCAGAGGAATCTCGACCACAGTCGTTACAACAGCCAGCTACATCCACTACAGAAACACCGGTATGTGTGTTGTTTTTATCATTCATGCTCTGTTATCATCCTTTAAAAACCAAATACAGTGTAATTTAAATGACTGTTTTATATACTTTGAAAAAAAAATATTTCTGGTCATAATTCAAAAGTGTACCAAAAACCTTTGGAAAAGATAATTCATTGTAAAAGTATTGATACCAAAAACAGATAAAATAGTCAAGTTGCTGATTAGAACACCCTATAAATGCTTCTATAGGTGTCTGTGTGTTAGCCTGACATGACATCGACACTTTTTAAATCATTTTTTTCCCGTTGATTGTATTCAACGAGTAATGTTTACATGGTGTGTATTTATTACATTACTAACATAAATCAAATGATACTTGAATTAAAATTTGAGAAACATCACCAAAGGAGCATATATATATAAGCTTTTATGGAAACTGTTAATACTAGAGGTCCTTTTCATTTATCTCTGGTTTGTGACTGTGTATCAGATAATTGATATGTCTATTTTGTCTACACTGCATTTCTACATGGCAGGGTTACTGTATTAAGTGTTTTAGAACTTTATTTAGAACATTCAAGATAAAAGATACGGACACTTAAAGATTATTACCACTGGCATTAAACAGCAAAACTTTGCAATTAAAGAAACAGGTAAATCACAAGTTTTAGATTACCTCATAATTGTAACTTTTTAAATAACTGTATTTTACCTTCACAGACCTTAAAATAAAGTGGAATGTAGCTGTGGTAGTCATCTACTAAACAATTTAGGGACCAAGAGAGAAGGAAAATAAGTGTATTATTTTTAATGTCATAATTCGGAGATAATTCATGTTTTCTGAATTTCTTCATATGGTCTGCAAGCTATATGTGTGGTTTTTACATCTTTAAAAGTTTATTTAAAATAAATGAATATATAATTTTCTTGAAGTGAATATATAATTTATTTTCTTACACTAACTCTATAGCTTATCTGGATCTCACTTTTATTTATATCCTTAAACTGTATTAGATGGAAGCTTCATGAAGGCAGGACTTTATCTGTTAACTATTATATCACTAGTTTCTAAGATAGTTCCTGTGTTCTTTTTAATAATGTGGAATGAATGAATCGGTGGAAGGAGGGAAAGGGAGAGGACTATATGCCTTTTAGTAGCCTTAATCCTTGTTAGTTGTAAAAATGTACAAATATAACTCTTTATTGGTTTCTGCTTATAATACTTGTGATTAGCCTTTGCTGTAATAACTGAGTTGTCAATTTTTTAAAAAACTGTTCTTTCCTATTCAGCCAAATGAGTAAAAGAAAAAAACCTGCTATTATCAATAAGTTAAGAGGATGAAGAAAAGAAAATATTTCAAGGTTGCCATTCTTGAAGCAAGCCATAGAAATATTTTTCTAAAAGATTAACTTGCAATTATGTACGTAAAAGAACTGGTCTAATTTAATACTTAATCTTTATTACAATTAAAATAAAGTATAAATTAAATTACCCTCAGAATTTTTAATGCTAGCTATTTGGAAAAGGAATTAGATGAGAATGTATGTCTTTTGGAGTTTGTAGAGTGAGAAGTAGTTTGATGATTTCCTTGCAGAACGTATGTTGAGCTTATATATAAGGCTTTTGCTTATTATGTAGATTAGAAGATAGAAGTCTTATTTATTCACACTATTTTGGAATATAATTATACATAAAAGATTGTCTTCAGGCTTCCTTGGGTCATGAGCCTGTGATCACAAAGTGCCATTTCCTTTACACTGTTTCCAAGGGTTCATTTCCTACATCCCAAGTTCAAGTGTTCTGTGGCATAATTTTGGGATTTGAGAGAGGCTTGGAAATACTTGCTGTTCTTAATCCCAGATACTAGATAATATTACCAGTGACCGAAAACTGTCTCTGGCTGATCCGAGATAACTAGGCTGATCTGTTGAAAGGCAAAGGGAAGCAATTAAAATTAAAATCTGGACACCTGTGGGATTGCTAATTTTCACCAGGAAAATGAGCATCAATAATCACATGTCCTTGACCCTAAATTTTAAAAACTGAAGAAAAGCTGAGTATACCAAAATATGTACATACTATATAGTTCCCTCCTACCTGCAGTTTAGCTTTCTGCAGTTTGAGTTGTTCACAGTCAACTGTGGTCCAGAAGGAGAGGATTCTCCTTCTGACAGATTGTTAGAAGGGTCACTAGTAACCTAGCAGTATGTCATAATGCCTTTATCAGTCACTTTACTTCACATCGTGACATAGGCATGTTACCTCCTACCATCACAGGAAGAAGGGTGTGGGTACAGGACAGTATTTTAAAAGCAAAAGAGACCACATTCACATGACTTTTATTAGAGTATATTGTTATAATTGTTCTATTTTATTATAAATTATTGTTGATCTCTTACTATTTGATCTCTTACTGTACATAATTTATAAATTAAGCTTTATAATAGGAATATATGCATAGGAAGAAACATGGTATATATTGGGTCCGGTACTATCCGTGGTTTCAGGGATCCACGGGAGTCTTGGAACATACATATTCCCTACTGATAAGGGGGCACTACTGTACTTCTCAATTTTAGAGAAACTAGTTTTTAAGAGAAAATTTTACGATTTTTTAAAGTTTTACTTCAAAAATAGCAAGTAAATGGTTTCTCATAGTGAATTTAAATAAATTATTAAATTTTAATAATTAAAATTATAATTTAGTACCTTATAATTTTTCAAAGGATTATATAATACCGTTATGTTAAAAAGTACACTTGGAAAAATTTAAGATCTATGCATGTTCATTTATGTTGCATTTTCAACTTCTTATTATTTCTATATAAATGAAAACATTATACAAACTTTAAATATATTCACTATGATAGTGAATTAGAATCTTATTTTAGCAGTGCTTATTTATTTCAAGGAATTTGTTAAAGCACAGGGTGATTTTCATGTCACCCCAAAATGTTGATATATACAGTGAGACTTAGAAAACAAAGTTAGTAGCTCTTTTCTTCTGCCACCCTTTACTGTGCCTGTGTTCTCACTGGATACAAACATAAAAAACTTCCATTTGTGTTTACTGTAGGCTTCTCCAGCTCACACAACTCCACAGACCCAAAATACAAGTGGTCGTCGAAGAAGAGCAGCTAATGAAGATCCTGATGAAAAAAGGAGGAAATTTCTAGAGCGAAATAGAGCAGCAGCTTCAAGATGCCGACAAAAAAGGAAAGTGTGGGTTCAGTCTTTAGAGAAGAAAGCAGAAGACTTGAGTTCATTAAATGGTCAACTGCAGGTATGGTGCATATATGTATATTTTGTCTAATTTTAATAATTGTGAACTTAGTTCTTCCCTGTTTTTCCCATTTAGCCATCTAGACATTTTAGCACACAATATTGGGTGTGTATGGGATCTGTAGTGAAGCATAGTTTTATAAAACTATTTGAATACTGAGGTGAAGTAATACAAAACTTGCAACACTGATACAATGAGGAAATACTAAATATAAGTTTTCACTTGTGTGCTACAAAAGTAACAAAACTGTTTGGCTTAAACTTTGTAAAGTTCTGGTGTATAAAGTTCAAACAAAGAATCTTAAAATTTAAAATATGGCTGGTGTTTCACTTTTCTAATTTGTTTGGTCTCTATCACAACTGTAAAGTTGCTTCGGTAACATTTTAAAGTTCTTAGGTTCTTTGAATTATAAATTTTGTTGTGTTTATTTGGAGTGAATATAGTGCTTGGGAAAAGTGTCAGATTGATAGTTTTGGAAACTGAAGAGCTCTAATCATCCACAGAACAGGTACAATATAGCCAATGGCAGTAGAAATGATTTCATAATGTCGTGCAAAATGCACCTCAGATAGGTTTCTTAGGAACATCATGGGATATACAGATTTTAAGGCTCCTTCTTGTTCAGTCTACTAAGATTTCCAGTGATGATGTCAGACAGCATGAAGTCTATTTTCTTCATTCTGATTTTTCTTTCTTCCTTTTATTTTTACTGTTTGGTTTAAAGATTTATTTATTTTAGTTCAAGAGGAGAGAGAGCGCGTGAGTGCGATTGCAGGGGGAGGGGCAGAGGGAAGGGAGGGGAGGAGGAGGAAAGAAGCTGAGCCAAAATCAAGAATAGGAGCCTTAACAGAGCAGGCCATCTAGGCGTCCTCATTTTTTTGGTGGGTTTTTTGTTTTGTTTTTTGCTTTTCTGAAAGATTTTATTTAGGAGATAAAGACAGAACATGAGCAAGGAAGAAAGGCAGAGCAAGAAGCAGACTCCCCCGTTGAATGGGAAGTCCAACTGGGGCTCCATCCTAGGGCCCTGAGAGCATGACTCAAGCGGAAGGCAGTTGCTTAACTGAGCCACCAAGGCGCCCTCTTTTTGTTCTGTTAATATTGTGAATATTCTCAGAAAGATCTTGTGAACCAGTTGATGAGCATTAACTAGAAAATTGATGTTAATGAATTGTAGTTGTTACTGGCCAGTCTTCTGAGTAAGCCATCCCCAGTGAAAAACAGATCTTTCCGTATAATTATAATTGATGTTGAAACTTGCTCTTTTTTAAAATCTATCTTTAAATATGTCACCAATATAAATGTCTGTTTCAGTTCTTAGGAAAAAGTTTTTAACATAAGACACAGCATTTAACCTAATGTAAATTTTATAAAAATTGTTTCATATGTGAGACAATCCTTTTTTAAGATTCTATATTGTGCTTTAGATATTTGATGCATGAGTTCTAGAACAAACGTCTTGCAAAATTTATTTTTAGTCATTTTAACCATTTAGAAAAAATTTATTTTTTTAGAAAAAATTTAAACATGATTTATCACATCATCACAGAGACTTGAAATAAATACATACGAGGATATCTTAATATTATCATCTGATAAATTCTTATTCAAGAACTATTTTTATAACTTTGTAGAAAACTTGATTCTTTTCCTTTTAAATACAATGAAACAGGTTATAGTTACTAACTTATTTATATTCTTTAAAAAATGGCTATTTGCCAAGTTTCTCTTAAAATATGAAGTATTGTCATTCAAATTTTCAGGTACTCATGTTACATTCACAAAATGATTTAGCTCTTTTTTTCTTTTCTGTTCTTAACAAAATTATTCTTCTGAATAACTTGGCTATTTTTTAGTTGTCATTCTTTGTTAGCCTCATTTGTCTTATCCATAGAATATACCTGTTGATCCTACTTCTCTGAGAATTTTTTGCATAAATCAATTGAATTAGAATGAGTGCAAGTATTTTTAAATACATAAATTTTAAGTCTTAAATTTATCAATATTTTCCTTTGTGATTTGGCTTATTGTCATTTTTAAGAAGTTTAAAAAGGCTGAAAACTGTACAATGGTATAGAAATGTACAGTATCATTTACAGAGTAGTCTTCAACTTTAGATTGGGCCAGTTTTCTGCTTTGACCTAAGGTATAGCAGTATATTAACAGCTTTCACGAGATATTGTTATTTCCTTAATTGCAGCCCATTACTAACAGCAACAGGACTTTGTTATTTCAGAAAACCCTGGAAAATTCAGTATTCAAGATAAATGTAATCTTTGTTTCATTCATCTCATGTTTTTTCCACCAAACAAACTATGATTAAATGTCATTATTGTAAAGTATATTTACATTTTTGTGTTTCCTAATCTGGGTAGAAATTTCTTGATTGGAGGAATAAAGGCAAGATTTATCCTTGAGGTAAAGGTTAACAAATGCATCATTTTCAAAGCATGAAACTTTCAAATAGAAGTCAAATTCAAGAGCGGCCTGGGTAGCTCAGCGGTTTAGTGCCACCTTCAGCCCAGGGCCTGAACCTGGACACCTGGGATCGAGTCCCACGTCAGGCTCCCTTCATGGAGCCTGCTTCTCCCTCTGCCTCTCTCTCTGTGTCTCTCATGAATAAATAAATGAAATCTAAAAAAAAAAAAAAGTCAAATTCAAGAAATTCCTAAATTAAGCTCTAAAGTTGAATGTAATGTTAATACCCCAAATTATAAACAAAATTAAAATCCATTATTTATTTACTTTTTTAAAAATTTTATTTTTTAGCACCAGGGGAAGGGAAGATGGAGAAGCAGAAGCAGACTCCATGCTGAGTGGGAGAGCCCAACATGGGGCTCAGTCCCAGGACCCTGAGATCATGACTTAAGCCAAAGGCAGACGCTTAACAGACTGAGCCACTCAGGCTCCAAAATCCATATTTTTAATCAAAAACACTAAGTGACGATGGGGAATCATGGTTAGATAGAAAGTGTTATTAATTTTGGAACTGTGTATCAGAATGTGAAGATAGGTGATGAAATGATGTGTTATCAGGGATGTTCTCTCTTTTTTTTTTAAAGATACTGCTTATTGAGAGAGACCATGAGCATGGGGGGAGGGGCAGAGGGAGAGGGATGGGCAGACTCCTCCCTGAGCACAGAGCCTAATGTGGGCCTTAATCCCAGGATCCTGAGGTCACGACCTGAGCCAAAATCGAGAGTTGGATGCTTAATAGACTGAGCCACACAGGTATCCTCTAACAGGATATTCTTTAAAATATTTCTGTATAAAATAAAAAAATAAAATAAAATAAAATATTTCTGTAAAAAAAAAAAAAAAAAGAATGATGTTCATATCAGGTACTAACCTAGGAAATTAGCTATAATATATTGTTAGGGGTAAAAGGAAAGTTGTTGAGAGCAGCCCAAATGTCTATCAGTGGAGGAATGAATAAATTATGGTCTATGCATACAATAGAATATTCAGCCATAAAAAGGAGTGAATGTGGATGAACATGCTAGAATATGGATGAACCTCTGAACATTTTGCTTAAATGAAATGAAGCCAGAAAAAAGCCACCTATGACTCCATTTATATGAAATACAAAGAAGAGGGTTGCCTGGGTGGCTCATTCTGTCATGTCCAACTCTTGATGTCGGCTCAGATCATGATCTGAGGGTAGTGAGATCAAGCCCCACATCAGGCTCTGCGTGGGTGTGGAGCGTGCTTAAAATTCTCTCTTTGTCTCTCTCTGCCCCTCCCCACTCCTGTCTCTCTCTCTCTCAGGAAAAAGAAAGAAAAAGAAAAAGAATAGAAATCCATAGAGACAAATGCAGTTTAGTGGTTGCAGGGGTGGCAGGGGGAGGTGAGTAGAAAATAGGGAGAAACTGGTTAATGGGTGAGGAGTTTTACTTTGGACCGACAGAAGTGTTTTATAACCAGATTGAGGGAGGTGGCTGTACAACATTGTAAATGTACTGAACACCACTGAACTGAATTGTTTACTTTAAAATGGTTAATTCTAGCTCAGGGCAATGTCACCTCAATAACTTACTCAAAAAAATAGTTGTACACTAAAATAGCACAGCTCTTTTTCATTAATAAAGGGTTTATAATTAGATGGATAAATGTGTAAATATGAAAATCGATATAGGAATGAATCCCTAAATCGAATTTTGGAATGACACATGTAGCAGGAGTAAGTGAAGAGGCTTTTGAGGGCATGAATAGTTTAGGAAGAAAGTGTGCTTCAATTATGACTTTCTCTATTGTTTAGGTGGATATATGATTCTTATTTTTTGTTTTTTAGTTATCAAATTAAACAGTCTTAAAAAGTGACAGATTCTTGTTTTCAGAGTATAAAGAGTTAACATGCTTATGATAGATTCAGGGAGAAAAATTTCAGTCTGCCAACAGCAAGACCATTAACTGTGAAGAACAGAATGACTTGTAAAGCAAATTGAATGTTAGTGAAATAATTAAACTCTACTTTATGTGAAAACACTCATCAATTCTACATTTCCTTAATAATCCTTTATGTGACATAGGCTTAGCTGATCGTATAGTGGGCAGTAATGACCCATGGTTACTTATATATTATAGATAAATCATAACGAGTGTTGAGGTGTAACTTCATATTTTTACCAAATACATATTGGGTTTTTTTGTTTTTTGTTTTTTTTAAAGATCTTATTTGTTTATTCATGAGAGACAACAGAGAGAAAGAGGCAGAGACATAGGCAGAGAGTAGTAGCAGGCTCCATGCAGGGAGCCCGATATGGGGCTTGTTCCCAGGTCTCCAGGATCGCGCCCTGGGCTGAAGGCAGGCGCTCAACCGCTGAGCCACCCAGGCGTCCCCATATTGGGTTTTAAAGAACATTAATTATTCAACTTTCTTGCCCCACTCACTGATTTTGATTATATTTTGACTTTCTAAAATTGTTGCTAAAAAGACAGTTGCATCAAATTGCACCAGAGACATGGTAATCTAGACCAAAACTGGGATACTGTTATAAATTACTATTTTTTCAAGGTAATACATGATTTTATTGTCTTTTACTTGAAAAAGTTTTCACCTCTTTATGGCTTTTTCAGTTATATTCATTTTGGAATTTTGTTTTCGGCTTAAATTTCAGCATGTTTCCTTTGTGATCAAAGGTAGATTCTTTACTAACCGCAGCTTCTTAACAGTTGGTCTGTATATAAAACTTAGGAGTTTTTGTTGTGGATAATATGTGTAGAGTAGAAGCTCAATAAATTAAAAAAAATAGAAGCATTCCCTCATAGCTGGATACGTGAGGAGTTTTCACTCATAAGTTAATGATACAGAAAAAGTTTGGTTATTGCTCTATTGATTCAAAAGGGAATAGGATCAAATCTTTTATTTCTGATACCCAAACCATATTTTATTTCAGTATTTATCATTTGAAATAAAAAGGAATGGTGACAATTGGAAGATGCTACACTGGTTTTTAATTCCTGAAGAAAAAAAAAAGTATTCTCTGCTATTACAGCCTTCCTTCATTTTTAACTATGTTCTAGAGGGAGAACGGGTAATAGTGAAGCCACTTATACTTGATGCATTTTCTTTTTTTTCTTTTTTTTTTTTTGATGCATTTTCTTATGAGCCTGAGACCTAGTACTTCTTTATACTAGGCCTTACTAAAAATCTTTGAGCCTTTACTTCCCCATCTGTCATATTCATAGAATAAGTACTATTATGAAGATTAAATGAGAGAGAGGGTATAGAGAAGTCTGTTATAACTACACTATGCAAATGCTAGCTATTTATTATTCATTCTGTCATTAAGTATCTATTGTGTGCAGGGCATGTTATTAGACACAGGAGATACAACAGTGACAAAGACATTGTCCTTGCACTTACAGAATTTGTGGTCTAGCAGAGGAGACAGACATGAAACAAAGTCTGAAAATACTCTGAAGAGAGTAACAGAAGAGTCCATTTGGCAAAGTATTTCCAAAATATTAAGAACCCAGTTATCTCTTTTTCTATTGTTACATACATAAATTAAATGTTTTGTTCTCAAGTGTAAGATTTTTACATCCATGACAATCCTTGGAATTGTGTGATGGGAATCTTGATACCTAATCATTGATTTTTGGAAAGACTTAACATAAAGAAAACTGTACCTTTACCAGTGAGAAACTCCCCAAAGAAGAAATTATCCAATATTATTTCTTTATTTTGGGGGGTAGTAGTTCAACTAGAAAATCAAAGATCATAAATTTTTGGAATACCAGGTCCTCAGTCTATGGCCAAGTATCCATGAAAAGCTTTCATCGATTAATCAATTGGCTAATCTGTCATGATTTTATCAGCCTAATCTGCTTCACATAAACTGTAAAAAAAGCAAAAACAAATTGTTCGTTAGTATATAATTAACCTTTGAGATGGAATGGAGCAATGATACAGACATTGCCAAAGTAATTTACATTTCATTTTAGACTAGCATTAACAATTTTTTCAGCATCTGCTTTATCTTACCACAAATATTTTACTTTGATAAAATAAATCATAATATCGTTTATGCTGAATGTCTAGAATATATAGGAGAGAGGGCATTTGTGATTTTTAAAATTCTATAATTGAGAGGATACTGTAAAATATGCCAGTTTTCATTTTATGTCTGAGGAAATGAATAGTGTAAGCTATGTTGGTGAGATTGTTGGTTTAAATAATGAAATTAGGACCTCTGACTGGTTTTATATACTTAAGCAATTTCACCTTCTTTGGACTTTTTCCCCCACCCTCAGGGACATAGATTTACATGGTTCTAAAATATAACCATGTACTCAGTCTGTGCTAGGCTGTGTGCTGTAGTCTAGGGATACAAAAAGCAAGATAATCCCTGTTCTTGAGAAATTCCCAATCTGGCAGAGGTATCAAACAAGTAAATAAATTACAGTCCTGTGTAGTAAATACTCCATAAGTGTACACACATATATGCATATGGGTCTGGGGACAAGATGAATGAAAAAATTAGCAAAAAAAAAAAAAAAGAAAAAGAAGAAATTAGCAAGATGAGATAAAGAAGAAAACTTATTTTTTTTTAACTTTTCTTGATAATGACAGCAATGTGTATTTATAAAACTTCAATATGTATAGGTCAGAATGATTAAATATTGATTTTTTTTCATAGGTTCAAACTAATGTGAATCTGGTCACAGGTACCAGATTATAAGATAATATTACTGTGGACTAAAAATACATACCCAGTCCTATTTCATATCACAGAAATTAATAAGAGAAACTTGTTAGGAATCTCAAAATCAAGCTGACGCAGCAGAGAGGGAGAAATTTGGGATTTATATTAGATTATTCGTAACATGGTTTCTCATCTTTGATGTCACTAATAAAGAGCTATAATTAGTGATACTGACATTAATGACTATAGTCTTCCATAGAAATAGCTGCTTTTTTTCTAAACAGCATATTTTTTTAAAGCAAAACTCTAAACTCTAAAAATTTCCCTTTGTATTTTTGATCACTACACACCCATTCTTGTCTCAAATACAATATTGTGAACAGAATTTAACCTTTTTTTAATGTTTAGAGTTACTGTGAGCATCACTTTTTGTTCTGTGCTTTAATACATTGTTGTATTTTGTTGTTATAGGGGGTGCGAGGAACTATTTGAACCAAGAGACTTGCTTAACTTTTATTCTCTGAATTTTTATGTTTCCGTCTTAAGGGGACCTAATGAAACTAGTCTGCTAAATTATTTTATATTCAGCTTTCTTGTTAAGAGACAAAGGGATGGAAAACAAAGTGCCTGAGCTTTTACAAAAGTACATATGCTTGTTGTATTTCTTTATTTAATTTTGGGTTCATAGATGAAATTTGAATACTCAAAGTTAATGTAAGTCCAGGTGAGTAGAGGTGTTTGTAAATTAAGCATTTTTAACCATTTTATTAATTCATATTATTTCTAACTTTTTTTAAAGAGTTTATTTATTTGAGTGAGAGAGAGAGACTGCACATAAGCAGGGAGAGGGGCAGAGGGAGAAACAGGCTCCCCACTAAGCAGGGAGCCTGATGCGGTGCTTCATCTTAGGACTCCCAGATCATGACCTGAGCCAAAGGCAGATGCTTAACCAACTGAGCCACCTAGGTGCCCCCCCCCTTTTTTTTTTGGTGCCCCTTAATTCTAACTCTTGAGTATTGGTAATTGTCATTAATTTCTGCATCTTTAATATTTAGGGGTAACCAAAAGGAATCAAAGGAAATCTCTTAATTTGGAACTTTTATACAGAATATACCAGATTAATATGCATCCAAAACAAAGGCTGAAATGCTCATCTTTTAGTAAGGACTAGGACAGGGGTGCCTGGGTGGCTTAGTTAGTTAGGTATCCACCTCTTGGTCTCAGCTTGGGTTGTGATCCTCAAGGTCATGGGATCGAGCCCCATGCTGGGTTCCACACTCAGTGCCAGAATCCTTGGGATTCTCTCCCCTTCTCTCTCCCTCTTCCTCTGCTCCTCTCCTCACTTGTGTGCGCTCTCTCTCTCTCTCTCTCTCTCTCAAATAAATGAATAAATAAAATTTTTTTTAAAAAGTAAAAGACTAGGACAAATCACCATTTATCAGGTTTAAATTTAGATGTGTACAAATTACCTAGATCAAGGGCAACTAAGCCATTTCAATAATACATCTCCTTTCATTGGTTCCATGTCCGAGACAGTAAGTACTTTGATTCATTTTAGGTATCCATGATTATTTGGTTATTGTGATTTCCCCTGTGGAGCTTTTCATAGTTTCTGGAAAACTAGAAACTTGCTTAATTGAGTTTCTAGTATAAATTTTTCATTTTCAGGTACATAGAGTCAGTGAAAATTCATTCTGACTTCCTTGATGTTTCTAATTTTTCAAATAATCAAAAGAGCATGCAACATAAGTAAAAAAGTATCTTCTACAGGTAACCTGTAATACATAAGCAGTCCCAAGGCAAATGGTAATGTAAAAAACTTTGAAGTATGTTATCCATTCGTGTTGTTACCTCATTTAAATTTTTATAGAAGTTTTTTGTACAAATGCTAAAATATGAAAACTGATGTGTACTGAACAAACCTATTTAAACAGTATATTTTGTTTATTCCTTGATATTCTGTTAAAGATATCCGATGTTCTTAATTTTCACTTGTTATAAACAGTAAGAAATGTTTAGTCTGATGCTGTTAAGGTACATAAGTTGTTTCTTCTCTAGAGTGAAGTCACCCTGCTGAGAAATGAAGTGGCACAGCTGAAACAGCTTCTTCTGGCTCATAAAGATTGCCCTGTAACCGCCATGCAGAAGAAATCTGGCTATCATAGTGAGTAATGTTCCATTACCTATAGCCTTAGGCTGCATGAGTGAAATACTGCCAGAGCGAACAAGCTACCATTTAAAAAACAGACTGGGGTATAATATTTAATATTAAGTATTAGAACTTCTGCAAGATTATTATGGAATGGGTAATATACTTTTTAGAATCTAGAGAGTTTTTGAGTTTTCCTATTTCTAGCTTTTTTTCTGAGGATTATTATACATCAACAAAACAGGTTAATAATTTAAAATAAACTGTTAAGTACTGATGGTATTTTATCTTCCAGAGTAACATTTTGTCTTAGAGTGAAACACTACTTCTGTTCCAGCCTCCATTCAGTAATGTTTTTAAAAATTAACTATCTTCATTTAATAATACATAGTACCCAGTTCCAGTATCAGATCCTTTTGTTCTTTCTTAAGTCTCAGCATTGTGCCATTTTTATTGTGAATCTTTATATTGAGTCCTTTAGTCATAAAAATGCTGAAATAGAACACTATTTAAATTATCTGCTTTTTAATTTTCTCTTACATGTTTTCCCCAAAATGAGATTCTTCTGTTTTCAGCATTTTAGAGGTTAATTGTGCTTTTTCCATCTTGTAATGTCCTTCTTTTTTGTTAAGATGCACAATATTGGAGCCAGCTGTTACTCTTGAATAAATGGCCAATTTTGTCCATCGTACACAAATTTGTAACAAATAACAGAGCTGGGATGCATTAGGCAACATTCATAATATATAACCCACAGCTTTCGTTTTTATGATTTAGTGATATTTCAGGATATTTGTAAATGTGAAGATTGTTTCAACCATATGTATCCACTTCATTTTAATTTGCCAGTGTCAGTAATTCAAAAGAAAGAAACATTTTGTATTGGATGCAAACAGTTCCTCAGGTGCTCACGATAAAACTTAATGGCCACCATCTTTACTTGTAGTCATTGTAAGCAGTTTCATCAAAATGGGCAATATTTTTTAATTTAAAAGATTCAGTAGATTTAGCAACTCTCTATTGCCATATATATTTAGAACATTGATTTTTGTCAGTTTTGAGCAAATAAATCTCAGTCCTTTGATATCTAGTCATTTTCACGGGATAGTGAAACACATTGTGAAGTAAATTGGACCCATATAGAAATATGTTTGAGGTTTGTATTAACAATGATTGCTGTGGGGATGAGGCCATTATGGCTCCCATCTGATTTAACAACATAATTTCCTATAGAAGCTACTGAGTTCAGCATTATGCATATATGATTTTCTTAACAAGAGAGCTCTCTTGAATGTTGATAGTTCAAAAAGAAATATACAAATGAATCTATAAAATTAGAAGGAAAATGAATTCTTCAGTTACATCCAACTAAAATTTTATCTCATCTGCAGTTGTTTTTTTTTTAATTTTGTTTTCATCTGCAGTTTTTTAATCTTAGATAATCTCTTAGATAATCTCAACAGTTTTATCTCTGTAATCAAGGCAGCATATGCTCAGGAAAGGCAAGCCAATTTTTCATTTTAAGTAATAATTTATAAAGATATTTTTAAGGTCTAGATGTATGGATTTATGTGCCATACATACCCTTAGAATACACTGAAAGTCTAGATTAATAAATTTTTAGGGAATATATATTATGGCTAGATTGTATGGGCTATAAGAAATGATAAGATATTTGTGATGTTTGAAGTTATTCCTACATTTTTTCTGTCTAGTCATCTAGACAAACTGACTACAGTAAAAGTGTAGTTTTAGCATAAAATTAGTTCCTTCAGCTCTTGGGGAGATAATTGGGTTTTGTAGAGATTTTAAAGTAATTTCTCAAGTTTGAAGTCTTAGAAGAAAAATAGGACTTCTCTGTTTAGTGGTCAAGGTAGATAAAGTGAATATTTAAATCTTGGAGAAAATGTGGGGAGATTCACAAATATCTAACACTATTCATATTGTAGCACACAGGTGTTGCTAATGGTGTTGAATTGTTATAGTACTTTTAAAGCATTTGTGGAATTGAGGTTTTATAAAAATTAAGGAATATTACAAAATCCTTCAGGTAAAGGTGACAGTATAAAAGCATACACATAGGGTCTCAGTTCTAATACTCAAAGTCCCTATCTTATAGGATGAAAGGGGAAAACCATGACAGTTGGTCACCTTAACAATCAGATATAGTATAAAATGTGAATGAAAATAGGAATAAATTTTTAATGTTTGGATTCTATGAAGAATAAGCACAAGAGTGATCTTATTACTACCATTAATTCATATTTTGTAGATCTCTGGGCATTATTAAAATGGTTTTATACTTGTTTCCATAAGTAGGAAGCAAAGCTTCTTGGGCCTAAATGTAATTGAGAATTTATATTTTCATTAATGAAAATATGTATGAACATTAGGTAGAAAACTTCATAGAGTGAATTGTCAAACAGTTGGGGGTTTTGTAGCTTTAAGTAGGGCTGAAAATGGCTCTTAAAGTGCAGTAAGATCTGGTATCTTTTTAGTGCTTATTATTAAACTAGTGATTTTTCTCTCCTCACCTCTAGAAGTAGACAAAGGTGCAGGTATATCACATTATAAAGATATTTTGTATACTGATGCTTTGTACAACCTAAAGATTTGCTTTACCTAATTCTTAAAATCTGGAGGTAAGCACTTATCATTACAATTTACTGTTTCATTTTGAGTCCTTGTCTCCACTGTGTATTTATATTTACTTATACCTTTTGTCACAGATCAGCCTCTTTATTTTTGAAACCTGGTGTATCCCCTAGAACTTAACATTGAGAGAAAGGTCAGTTTGTTTCCTGTTGAAGAAGAGTGGTGAAATAAAGAGAACTTTTTTTTTTTTTTTTTAGTATTCTTTTCAGTCATTGCCAGGGTTTGGGTTTCTTTGAACACATAACTATTGTATTGGCTGTTTAACTGAAATATAAATATTTTAGAACCTTTGTTGTTGTTTCATCAGAAAAGTATCCTTTCTACTTTGTATAATTTTAAAAGGATTATTGTGATTTTTTTTATTGTATCTTGAAGTCAAGCTTTTATGTTGAGGTGTGATTTTGCATTTATAGCAGATTTATAGAGAAGATGGGATTCTAATTAATACATTTTAAAAACTGCTTTCCCAAAAATACGTCGATTTGAGGCAAACTTGTCAAAATTCTGTAAGTACTGTATTTCAGAAAACTCTCAAAATGAGGAATTTTATTTGAACTAAAGTTAAGCTGGCCAGGTTCTTCCCCCTTTGCCTTCTGCATTACAGATCATGGGATAAGTCCTGTTGCATAGGATCCACAGTCTTTTTAATGCTTAACTTTTAGAATGGGCACCTGTGCAGTAAGCAGGCCAGTATGCATTGCGAGATTTGGTAGAAAGCCTGCTTGTGACTTTAAAGCACTAAATAAGCATTTTAATGCCAAGTGAAAAGTACAAAGGAATACATCCAGTATGGTACAGTTTTCAGGATGTTCAAAGACAAAGCCAAATGCTATTGTGTAGGAACACACACCCATTTGATAAAGCTTCAAACCAAAACTAAGCGAGTGGTTAACTATCAGAATGGTGATTACTTTTGATGAGAGGATTCTCTAGGAAGCATTTACTGGCAGTGTTCTCTTAAGTTTGGCACTGGGTTTATAGTTACTGGTTCGAGTTACCATTGTATCTCATGAGTTACATACACTATAACTACTTGGGTGTTGTACATATCAAATTTTTCACTAAATGAAATAACTGGATTCTATCCTGTTAAAATGAGAAAGGTGTAGGAAATTCATTGTTCAAGCCTAAAAGTTGGTAGCTTTTTATAAATACTTAAGCCCTTTTCTGAATATCTTTTCCATTGCAGTGTCTAGAGTTTTATATAGTTTTTTATTTGAACCTCAATTAATTCATGCAGCTATAACAGCTGGTGGCATTTAGATTCTAAATATTGCTTATTCTCATGTGGATGCATCATTAGAATCAGGTGTTGTAAACACCCATTGCTACAGTAGATGGAGAGTCAGCCAGAATAAATATAGTTCTGGAGATGCAGAGGGAATAATTTGAAAATGTAATTTGTATGTAAGAATTTATTTTGTTTATGCATGTGGTTATAATTTTTTTATCTTTCAATAAGAATAGCATGTATGCAAACACACTGGTTTTGTTAGATGTGTTACTTTATAAGTGTTTGATTATATCTGTAAGAGGCTGTCTCTTGAATTCGTACCTGATTTTCTTAACACTATTTAGCAAATACTTCAGCTCTGTTCAGTGAAGCACTGGGCATACAGATGCTCCGTGTGTCTGGTTGTACCTTCATCTGACCTGTTGCGGTGAAATTGCCTCCTTCCTTCCTTGCAGCCACCTTTCATTTATTTAGTTCCAGTCATTCCACTTTAACTCAATAACCAATTTTTGCAAAAGCCTAACTTTTCACTCTGTATATTGACAAACTGTTGACACATTCCTAGAGATGTTTTTAAGAAACAGTAACTTTTCTTTTTTCCACTCAGCCGCAGATAAAGATGATAGTTCAGAAGACCTGTCAGTGCCAAGTAGTCCACATACAGAAGCTATACAGCATAGTTCTGTCAGCACATCCAATGGAGTCAGTTCAACCTCCAAGGCCGAAGCTGTGGCCACCTCAGTCCTCACGCAGATGGCGGACCAGAGTACAGAGCCTGCGCTTTCGCAGATTGTTATGGCTCCTGCCTCCCAGTCACAGCCCTCAGGAAGTTGATTAGAAACCTGCAGTGCAGCAGTTTTAGATACTCATTAGTGACTTCAAAGGGAAATCAAGGAAAGACCAGTTTCCATTTATGCGAAATCTGTGGTTGTAAATTTTTTTTTTTTTTTTTTTTACTTGAAATTAAATTTGGCTCTAAAGTTGGTGTAGCAGCAGTTGATGATAGACTGAACAACAGTTTTTAGTCTCTGGAAAAAGACTGATTTTGCTTTTTTTATAAATATTGTTAGATTTATTAATTTTCTGTGCTCAATGTGTAAATTGTATTATAATTCATTGTGGTTTATTTCACTTTTAATTTGGTGGTGTTTTAATAAATGGGGGTGTTACTGAATCTCTTCCCACTTCCATTTCTTTTGACCACCTCTTAATCCTCAGCTGTGATGGTAGTATTGTTTATCATTTATACCAAAGTTCTGCATAGTCCCTATTGACTTTGTAATAATAACAAGGTCATAAAGCACTAGCAAGAGAAAGATAGAGATTTGCTTTTAATCTTTTTGCCTTTTATTTTGCACATTATGCAAAAGGAATAACATTAGCGAACACTTTTTTAAGTGAGTGAAACATGGTGAGAGACATACGGTGCTTTTATGCACACTCTGAAACTAAATCAAGATCATTAATCGTGCATTTTCTTTTAAGATTTTAAGTAGACATGAATTTTGGAATCCTTTATCATTTCAAAATGACTATTTTTCAAGTCTTAAATTCAGTATTTTAGACCGTATGTTTTGAGGCTAATAAAATACGAAATTACATAATCTATGATACAGGGTTATCCAATATAATAATTTTTTGAAATTAGGTTTGGTTTTGGTTTTCTTTTTTTTGCAGATTTCAGGTTACAAACTGAGAAGTTTATGCATAATCAAGTATGGTATGGTTGCCAGAAAAAGCCTAAAAATTACTTAGAAAATTTAAGACTGTTTACCCCCCATTGTCTTGTACTTGCAAGCTAACTTGTACTTATTCTTGTGAAAGCACTGTCATCTTTTAGTAGCAAATTTTGATAACGTTTCTCGTGGGAAAAAAATCAGTATCTATCTTTAGAACAATGTAATTATAATGTGAGAAGCAAGAGTGAATGAGAGAGAGAGTATGAATGTGTGTGTGTGTATGTTTCTTTCAATAGTTTATGCCAGCAGTCTTTGCTTGAATGTTTAACGATGCCTTCAGTGTGATGCTGGCCAATAGATGATTGCAATTTAAAATGTCATTACTGTGCAGGCTTGGATAACTAACATTCCATGATGTAGTTTGTTTCTGATGAGATGATTGTAGGTACACTTTCCTCATTATCCAATCATCTGTGGGATACTGAGTTTTCTAATGTGCCATTATCTATTTTTATTCTGCAGTTATGTTCAAAATACAGTACAATATTTTAAAATAGACTAAATTGTTAAAAATAAAGTAGTAGATGTGTGTAAGAAAACTTTGTAAAATAGTTGAGTCCTACCCAGTAGCAACTTCTGGCATTCAAGCAGGATTCCATTATGTAAATATCTGTAATGCATTTATAATAAGTTGTGTAGTTTGTTCTGCATCTATACTACACTATTTACGAACGTCTCAGTGCCATCTCCTAATGAGACTGACATTTAAAAAACCTATATCGAATATCCTTGATAATTCAAGGAAATATCCCACCTGCCTAAGTTCCAAACTGGGAAACATTCAAATTATACAAATGACATTTCAGGACTTTTAAGTATGAAGATAATAGGATTTTTATTGTTTGGCTTATTAAAAGTGAGCGTTTTTAGTTGATAATTCTACTTCTAAATTTTTTTTATTTTTAACTGATTTTATAATTTTAAAGTAATGAATTTCTAATCGTGATTTTGCCATAGTTATGCTAAGGAGTTGATCTCAAAGGCACAAAATATAAATTCTGCAAGAAGGCTATTTTTTATTGTAGTTTGAATGGGTTAGGAAAAGCCTCAATTTTTCACTCTCCTAAGTCCTTCAGTACATTTTTCTTTCATTTTATTATTTATGCAAGTTAAAGTTTTTTGGTAACAGGAATTCTTGCAACTGTAAAATAAAACTACATAGGTGTAAGAAGTCATGTAAACGGTTAATGAACTTTTATCAAGGTTAGCAAAACTTTCATTGTAAATCAGTCTGTACTCAGCAAATAAAAATCATTATTAGTTGTATAAACACAAATTCCATTTCGACTTTCAGGATGTCACACTACTTCTGTACCTAGCATTTTGAGTCCTTATATTTGCAATGTTACACAAACTGTACTACTTTCTTTTATGTGCAGTTTGCATGAGTAAACCATCAGAGAATAAATTCTATCTTTAAATTATGTTCATAATTTGCTTGTCCTTACCTATCTTTCATAAAGTAACATCACCTGATAATGACACGGGTTTTTTTTTCCTTCAGGACATTTATTACCTGAGAAGAACCAGGTAGTCTCTTTCTGTGATAAAATTCATTCCTTCTCAAAAATTTTTCAACCGCAAGGTGCTCAGGCCTTGTTCTTCTCTGCATTCATTCCTTAAACCCCATTCATATACAGTGAACCTTTAATGATCCCCAGCCTGGAACATTCCCTCAACTACAGCCACACACAGATCCACCAGCCTTTGGCATCTCTTGGCAACTGGCTAACAAAAGATCTTAAATATAACATGTCCAACTTGTATGTCAAATGCAGTTCAGTGTAACATGTCCAGCACTGATTCTTCATCATCCCCCACCTTCTCTTCAAGTACGCTTCTCCAGCCGTCTTTCATAAGGCAGCACAGATGACAGCTCCATTCTTCCAGTTGCTTAAGCCAGGACAACTCTGTTGTCATCCTTGATTCCTCTTTTCTTGCATATCCTACCTCCAGGCTATCAGGACATGCTATTGGCTTCACCTTCAGAACAATCCATAATTCAACCACTTCTCACCCTGCACAGTGCTATCATCTTGATCCGTGCACTCATTATTCCTCACACATGTTACTGTATTTGCCTTGTAATTGTCTCCTTGCTTCCACCCTTCCTACTGCAGCCCATCCTCAGTACAACAGCTACAAAAACACAACATTTGTGCTCTCCAAATATGACTCAACTTTTAGCATGTCTCTACTCCAAGTCCTGGAGCCCACTCCTCATTGTACTCAGAGCCTGGAGTCCTTAAAGTGGCACAACATGATTTGCTCACCGACCCCCATGCTGTTATATCTCTGAACTCTTGTACAGCATTGTTTTATTCAGTGAATGAGTGCTAACTTGGTGTGTTGCTCGTTATTCTAGGCACTTGGGATACACCAATAGCCCAAACACAAAAATCCCTGCCTTTGTGGAGAGCTACATTCCAAAGAGGGTGGGTGGGAAGGTGTTGGGGAAACACAATTAACATACCAAGTACATTGTATATTATGTTAGAAGTGGTCAGGGCTAAGTGAAGAAATGGGCTAGAGAGCACATGAAGTGGTATTTCAGTCTTTTTCAGATTGAGCCAATCTGAAAGAAATGCAAAAAAAAAAAAAAATCACATGGCAATTTTTTACTTTAAGGTACACATTCTAACAAATGTACATAATCTGGATTACGTGAGATTAGATTTCATGAAGACAATCTGATGTACTTCTCTAACAAAATTTGGTGAAATTTTAAAAGGTCAAACATTTGCATTGATTTGTTTCAGAGGACAGGAAAGATAATCTTGTCTCTGGTGTATACTTACTGTTAAATGTAGTTTTATTAACTCTGCATCTCAGACTATATAGTGTTTAATGTTTGACATTAAGAATTGTGAGAATGTAACTATGGGAGAACCCTGTTTACTCCTAGGCCTTCATTTATGTAATACACACATGCACAGAAACACAGGGGAAAATGCCTAGAGAACACAGTTATCAAGGCAATTAATTCTGAAAGACATTTAGAAGAAAAATATTTTCAATCTGACATTCCTAGATACCTTGACCATGGGATAATGGTTACTTTTGAAGGAAAGTTATACTATTTTGTGTCTGATGTAGTTATGGAAAATCATTTCTTCTTTAAACTATTAATAAATACAAATTCTCACCTTTTTTTTTAAAGTACAAGTCTTTCCAGTCTAATAATTGACTGAGACATGGGTGTTCATTGAGGCAAAATATTAAGATCTTAGAGAGTTAACATCCTTCTATTGGGAGAAAAGCACACATAAAATTTAGAATAAAGACCTCTCTGGAAAAAAGCATCCTACCATTTAAGTAAATGGTGAGTTGCCAATTATATATATTGCCATAGAAAAAGCACAATCAGTGAAAATGTTTCAAAACTAAAAGATATATTCTAAAATAACAAAGGCCATGTGACACTGGAACCTACAATAAAATATAGTTTTATTGTATTGTAGCAGTCCAAAGCACCAAATCTAAAGTTAATTGTAAAATATCAAATATGTCATGGCACTCTAAATGGGTTTTGTTATTCAGCAGTGGGCCAGTGGGCTGCATCTTTTTTCTCAAACATGAAAATTTTTCCAGTGGCTTTTTGAGAAGGGGAAGTCATTAGTATAACCTGGTCATCGTCACAGTGCTTTCCCTTGCCTCTTTATTTTGTATTAAATTTTACGTTTAAGACCATTCCTTGAGCTATAATTTAACAAAATAGTTGCCATGGTTTTATCATGCATTATCTCAATTATTTGACAAAATATTTGAGTCTAAATCTCATTTTTAACTTGTCACGTCAAAGGTTGGTTTACTCTATTCACTAATCCTAGGTTTTGCTTTCTGTGAAAGTAGACGCAGCACCACCACCCAAAAAAGAATGTTCAAAGAGGACCTTTTAAAATTATGTTTGCTGATTTTTTTAAAAGCATGTAAATTAGAAAGAGATGCGATTTTCTATAGCCTGACACAAAAACTAAGCAATAATTATTTAATGGGGTTTACTTAGCAGAATTTAAGATGATAGAGTTATTTGTTGTAAGTTTCTCCACTGGGAACAAGTGCATTATGTTTATGAGGAAATGAAATTTGTCAATACATTTATGTTCAAAAGTAAACCCTTTCGCGTTACCCATTATTACTGTATTTCATGTTTTTCTACTAGTAATCTTTTAATTTAAACATGTAGCTAAGTTCCTTTGTCCATTTTGATAAATTGTACTTGTTAAAATTGTCATAGGGTCTAACTAACATCAGTGAAAAAATGGGGATAATGTAACTATCCTAGCATTAATTAATTTGGACATTTAAAAAATTAATCCAATAACTATTGACTTTCCCCAACTGCTAAGTTTAAGAAAGTACTTCTTTTACATCTCAATTTATTCAGCTCAGCTAATGGTTTCTGAGGTGACTTCCAGCACCATGAGGCAATCTGCTAATGCATAAACATCCTTGTCAACAGCTTAAGTTAACACATTACAAGCAAAGCTCTTAAAATCTTTTCCATAATATTAAAGGTAGAATAAAACTGGCTGCAGTTCTTTTTTATGGACTAGAGTGTATTTGTGACAAGGTAACATTAGATAACAATTTTGAAAAGATGTTTCCATTATCATTTTCATTAATAAGTGTCCTATTTATCTGTAGAAGCTGTATGAGTGCCTCAAAAATAGCTGTTGTTGAAACTGACATTGTTTTGTAATATAAGAACTTGCATAAAAGACATCTGTGTGCTTGCTGTAATCAGAGGCATATATAAAATCGTATTAATTTAAAAATATTTTACCCTCTCAGAATTCTTCCCCACCCCAATCTTTTACCAGAATTTCTTTTTTAAGATATATTTACTGGGGGCACCTGGGTGGCTCAGTGGTTGAGCATCTGCCGTTGGTTCAGGTCGTAATCCTGGGGTCCTGGGATCCAGTCCCGCATCAGGCTCTCCACAGGGAGCCTGCTTCTCCCTCTGCCTATGTCTCTGCCTCTCTCTGTGTGTCTCTCATGAATAAAATCTTTTTTTAAAAAAAGATTTTATTTGAGAGAGCAAGTGAGTGGGGTGGGGGTGGAGGGTGGCGCAGAGGGAGAGGATCTCAAGCAGACTCCATGCTCAGCACAGAGCCCAGTACAGGGCTAGATCTCATGACCTTCTGTGACCTGTGCTGAAATCAAAGAGTCAGATGCTCAACTGACTGAGCTACCCAGGTGCCCCTTCACTAGAATTTCTAACATAAAAAATTATTTTAGGTTTCTCTTGCTGGTGGAAGTACTTATGAGCATTGATTGGCCCATTAAATGACAGGCCATGGAAGAGAAGAATTTGGCTGTTAAGTACTAGTGAACACCTATTTTGTACTGAGGTGTTGGACTACAGGGACCATAGAAGAAATAAAGACCAGGATCCTACCTTCAAGTAGGATCCATTTGGAAAAACAGCATACTTGTTACACATATGATAGGAAATAATCACAGTGTACAACTTACAAAACAGGTTTTTGTAAGTTCAGAAAAGGAGACCACATTAGATTTGAGCTTCATCTTAAATTATGAATGAGGTTGGGGTTGAAAGAAGAAAGGAATGACAAGAGGTTAGAGAAATATGTTCACACGACAATGGAGAAACCGGAAAAAGATTGGGAATGAGAAATGATACTGCGTAGCTAGAATAGGTCAAGATTATAGAGGCCTTCAAAGTTGACTGGGACATTTCAGAAAAGGGACATGAGAAAAGTGGATTAAGGAACAGATAATAATAGGCTGGCCCACATGAAAATCAGCTACCAAGTTGCAGTAATTCAGGCATGAGTTGTAATAAGGACTAGTGAAGAAGGGCCAATGGGTAGCAAAAGGAATAGGTCTAAGAAATAGTTTGCAAGAAATACCTATAGAATGTATAGATTAAAAGATGATGAAAAGCAAAAAAGGAAGACTCCCATTTTTCAAGCTTAAAAGATGGGAATGGTGGAAGAATAAGTTGGGAAAGGGAGCTAATTTGGGCAGGACAGGAGATTACTATTTTGGAGATTAAATACAAATGTCCAGACTCCACCAAAAAGCTACTAGAAGCAATTAATTCAGTATGGTCACAGGATACAAAATCAACATACAGAAATTATTGCATTTCTATATCCTAATAATGAAGTAGCAGAAAACAATTCCATCTCTAATGCACCAAAAAGAGTAAAGTACTGAGGAATAAACTCAACCAAGGAGGTGAAAGACCTGTACTCTGGAAACTGAAACATCAGTGAAAGTAATTGAAGATGACACAAACAAATGGAAAGATACTTCATGCTTATGGACTGGTTGGACAAGTACTGTTAACATACTGCCCCAAATAATCTACAGATCTAATGCAATCCCTTTCAAAATACCAACAGCATTGTTCACAGAACTAGAACAAATAATACTAAAATTTGTATGGAACACAAAAAAACCCCAAATAGCCAAAGCAGTCTTGAAAAAGAACAAAACTGGAGATAACCACAATCTCAGGTTTCAAGAAATACTATCAGGCTATAGTAATCAAAAACAATATAGTATTGGTACAAAAATAGACACATAGGTAGAGAACCCAGAAATAAACCCACAGTTATTTGGTTAATCTACAACAAAAGAGGCAAGAATATACAAGTGGGGGAGAAAACAGTCTCTTCACCAAATGGTGTTCAGAAAATTGGATAGCTGCATGCAAAAGAATGAAACTGGACCACCTTCTCACACTATATACAAAAATAAACTCAAAATGGATTAAAGCCCTAAATGAGAGGCCTAAAACCATAAAAATCCTAGAAGAGAGCATAGACAGTAATTTCTCTGACATCATCCATAGCAACATTTTTCTAGATAAGTCTAAGTCGAAGGAAACAAAGCAAAAATAAACTGTTGAGACTGCATCAAAATGAAATGCTTCTGCACAGCAAAGGAAACAACCTACTGAATGGGAGAAGATATTCGCAAATGAGATACCTGATAAAAGGATAATACCAAAAATACGTAAAGAACTTCTACAACTCCACACCCAAAAGGCAAATAATCCATTTAAAAAACAGGCAGAAGACGTGAACAGACATTTCTCCAAAGAAGACATCCGGATGGCCAACAGACACCTGAGAAGATGCTCAACATCACTTGTCATCAGGGAAATGCAAATCAAAACCACACTGAGATAGCACCTCACACCTGTCAGAATAAAAAAAATCAAAAACACAAGAATCAAAACAAGTGTTGGCAAAAATGTGGAGGAAAAAGAACCCTTTTGCACTTCTGGTGGGAAGGCAAACTATGGAACACAGTATGGAAGTTCTGTAAAAAGTTGAAGTAGGTTATGATCCAGTAATTCCACTACTGGGTACTTACCTAAAGAATGTGAAAACACTAATTCAAAAAGACATATGCACCCCTATGTTTATTGCAGCATTGTTTACAATAACAAAGTCATGGAAGCAACCCAAGTCATTGATGATACGTGAATAGATGGAGTGAAGTTTGTGTGTGTGTGTGTGTGTGTGTGTGTGTGTAGAATAGAATAGAATATTACTCAGCTGTAAAAAAATGAAATCTTTTGCAACATCCATTTGCAACGACATGGATGGATCTAGAGGGTATAATGCTAAATAAGTCTGTGCGAAAGACAAATACCATATGATTTCACTCGTGGAATTTGAGAAAACAAATCGGCAAAGAAAAAAAACAGACTTAAATATATAGAACTGGTGGTTACCAGAGAGGAGGTGGGGAGTGGGGGGTTGAAATAGGTGAAGGGGATTAAGAGCACACTCTCCGGGATGAGCAATAATATAGAATTGTTGAATCACCATACTGTACAACTGAAACTAATAAAACACTATATTAATTATACTGAATTTTTAAAAATGTAAATATCCAAGGAGCACATAAAAATGTAATAATACCTTCCAGTGAGTATATTGTTGACTAGGGTACCTTCATTTATCTCATTCAATCATTATCCCAACCCTATGATAGTACACGGTTTTACTAAGAAAAAAGAATTGACAGCAAATTTAGAAGTTGATTGTTAAAATCCTGAGACTGAATTAATTATCTTGAATTATTTGAAAGACAAGATGTAATGGGAGACAGGCGGAAGATCAAGTCTTGAATATTACCATATGATTATGAGAGAGAGAACCCAGATAGTATAATAACTCGTTTCTGTGGTGCTCTACAATATATTACATACTTTTATAGATATTAACTTATTATAACCTCTGAATCCTATGAGGATGGCATTATCTCACTTTATTATATATTTTTTAAGATTGATTTATTTTGGAGAAAGAAAGTGTGTAGGGGGGAAGGGCAAAGAGAGTAGAGAGAGAATCCCAAGCAGGTTCCTCACTGAGTGTGAAACCCGACGCGGGGCTCAATCCCACGACCCTGGGATCACAACCAAGAGTTGAATGCTCAACCAGCTGAGCCACCCAGGCGCCCCATCCTCATTTTAAATAAGAAATCAACCTCAAAAGTTGTTATTTAATGTGCCACACAGCCAGTAAGTGGCAGGATCAGTATATACACCCATCTCATGCCAAATAAAAGTGTGTTTTCCACCACAGACACGAGAAGCAAAATTTATTTTTTTTTAATTTATTTTTTATTTGTGTTCAATTTACTAACATACAGAATAACCCCCAGTGCCCGTCACCCATTCACTCCCACCCCCCGCCCTCCTCCCCTTCTACCACCCCTAGTTCGTTTCCCAGAGTTAGCAGTCTTTACGTTCTGTCTCCCTTTCTGATATTTCCCACACATTTCTTCTCCCTTCCCTTATATTCCCTTTCACTATTATTTATATTCCCCAAATGAATGAGAACATATGTTTGTCCTTCTCCGACTGACTTACTTCACTCAGCAGAAGCAAAATTTAAAACAAATGACTTACATGCAACAAAAGTGTCAAAGGTTGTGAAGATGAAAATTGCCACTTAATTTAGCAATGAGAATTTTTTTCTTAACCTATAGGACAGTACAATGGTTTGAGCAAGTGACAATAACTTCATAGGCACTTGGATTTTATCTCCCATCAGGGGATGGCAGAGAAATACTGGGCTTCCTGATTTTTGAAACTACACCCTTATATTAAAGGAATACCTTGGAAGCACAAAGACAAAAGAAAACTTGTTACTGCCTATGTTCCATGGGGGGCCCCAGGTGGCTCAGTCAGTTAAGCGTCTGCCTTCTGCTCAGGTCATGATCTCAAGGTCCTGGGATCAAGCCCCACTGCTCAGCGGGGAGCCTGTTCCTCTCTCCGCCTCTGCCCACTGCTTCCCCTGCTCATGCTTGTTCGCTGTCAAATAAATACAATCTTAAAGTCTCCCCTGAAAAATGGAACACCCCTGCTCTGTGCAGTAGAGTTCCATTTTTTCCATGTGCACCATCCACATGATCTATGAAATCAAGCTGAAAAATTAACAGGATAATTTTGGGGACAAATGCAAGATTTCTACAAGTGAACATTCCTGCAATCCAGGTCATACTCAAGTGTCGCATCAGGAAAAAATTGCCTGACTAAAAACGAGTATATGTTGGAACAAACGAACAAAACTGCCACAAAATAGGATTAGCAAACAACAGGAGGATTAGAGCACCAAGAACTTGAACTAATAAAACAATAATCTGAAAGAAAATACAAACACGTTAAAATGACTAAGGAATAAAAACTCAAAACTGTAAGAAAATGAGACACTATGAAATATGAACAGGGAGATTTGAAAAATAATCACTAGAACGTTTACCAGTGAAAAATATACATATTGAAATTAAAAGGTAAGTATGCTAAGTGTAGACTAGAAGCAGGGAATAGTAAACTCAAATTAGACCTGAAGAAATCATACAATGTGTGAAGAGATAAGGAAATAGAAGAGAGAAGTTGTGAGTCACAGTAGATTAAGAAGCTCCTATGTGTGTCTAATAGGGATTCTAGAAAAAAGAACTAAAAGAATGGGAGAAATTATATTCAAAGAGATCATGACTGGAGATTATCTATAATAAAGATGTGAATCCTCAAATTCAAGAAACAGTTTCCATAAATCTAAATCTCTACCTGGACAAACCACATTAATACTTTAGAACACCAAAGACAAAGAGACAATCTTAAAAGCAGAGCAACAGAGGAACAAGAACAAAAAAAAATGACAATGGATTTGTAACGGATGTCAGAAGAAAAAGGGAATAATATCTTTAAAGTGCTGAAGAATCCTTGCTAAATGTTAACACAGGAGTATTTTCTCTACTTGATGGTGTTTCTGAAGCCCCCCCAACCCAAAAAAGTTCATTTTAAAAATTGAAAAACACTGAGAGATGAACAACAGCCCAGAATTCTATTATTTAACTGTTATTTAAGAGTGCAAGATCTTGAAAACCCAAGCTGTCAAAGCCTGAGGGTTCCTGCTAAAATAGGACCATAGAGTGCATAGCTGGAATTTCATAAACTTAAATAGGAAGAGAAGAAAGGTTGAAAATGAACTAACAATCTAAAGTTATGAAAACAATAACAAAGAACACTAAAAAAATGATAAAGGAAAATGCCAGTGGAAATGGATTTTTTTTTTTTAAATGAGAGTAGTTACAACGCTCAAAGTTGGCTTTTGAAGAAGGAATGGAGGAAAAGACAAACCCCTGGGGAAGAAATATTTTAAAAATCGAAAGAAAGGGTTATGGTTAGTGTGCTTTTCCTTATATAAGATTCTACTTCAGTAAACTTTTTAAATTGTAACAAAAAAATAACAATGTTGAGAAGGGATTAAATTTAGCAGAGACATAAAATAGTAGAATAACAACTCCATAACAATAACCTAAAAACCTGATAAAGAGATAATTTTTCAGAAAATGTAATTCAAAAATTCAAAACTAGTTGGAGATTAAACAACATGCCACTGAACAACCAGTTGGCCAAAGAAGAAATCAAAAGAGAAACATTTTGAGACAAACTAAAATGGAAAATACAATGCAGCAAAACATGGGACACAGCAAAAGCAGTCCTAAGAGAGAAGTTAATTCTGATAAATGCTTGCATCAACAAACAAGAAAAGTCTCGAATAAACAATGTAACTTTACACCTCAAGGAACTAGAAAAAGAACAAAGGAAAGCCACATTTAGTAGAAGGAACTAAATAACAAAGATCAGAATGGAAATAAATGGGGGCCCCTGGGTGGCTCAGTTGGTTAAATGTCTGCCTTTGGCTCAGGTCATGATCCCAGGGTCCTGGGATGGAGCCCCACATCCTCGGGCTCCCTGTTGAGCAGGGAGTCTGCTCCCTCTCCCTCTGCCACTCCCCACTGCTCTCTTTCTCTGTTAAAATCTTTTAAAATGAATAGAAATGGGATCCCTGGGTGGCGCAGCGGTTTGGCGCCTTCCTTTGGCCCAGGGCCGATCCTGGAGACCCGGGATCGAATCCCACATCGGGCTCCCGGTGCATGGAGCCTGCTTCTCCCTCTGCCTGTGTCTCTGCCTCTCTCTCTCTCTCTCCCTCTGTGACTATCATGAATAAATAAATAAAATCTTTAAAAAATAAAAAATAAATAAAAATAAAAATGAATAGAAATATATTAAATAGACACTAAAAAGACAATAGAAAAGAACAATGAAACTAAGCTGGTTCTTTAAAGAGATAACATTGACAAAGCTTTAGTCAGACTCACCAAGAAAAAAAAAGATTCAAAATTCGAAATAAAAAAGATGCAACAACTAGTACCACAGAAATACAAAGGATCATAAAAGGTCCCTATGAACAATTATATGCTAACAAATTGACAACATAGAAGGAAGAGATAAATTCCTAAAAACATTAAACTTACCAAGACTGAATCAGGAAGAAATATGAAATCTGAAGAGACCAGTTATAAGTAGGGAGACTTCATTAGTAATCAATAACCTCACAACAAACAAAAGTCCAAAACCAAATTGGCAAATTCTACAAAACATTTAAAGACAATAACACTCCTCAAATTCTTCCAAAAAATAGAAGAGGGGGAACACTTCCCAAATCATTTTGCAAGGCCAGCATTATTCTGATGCCAAGACCAGACAAGGATGCCACGAGAAAATACAGTCCCAATATCCTTTATGAACATTGATTCAAAATCTTCAACAAAATATTAGCAAACCAAACTCAGCAAAACATTAAAAGAATCACACAGGGGCACTTGGGTGACTCAGTCAGTGAAGCATCTGACTCTTGATTTCAGCTCAGGTCATGATCTCAGGGTCCTAAGATCAAGTCCCATGTTGGGCCTCACATTCAGCATGGGATCTGCTTATCCCTCTCCCTCTGCTCCTTCCCCTGCTCTCACATTTGCTCTCTCTCTCTCTCATAAATAAAAATAAAATCTGAAAAAAAAAAAAGAATCATACATCATGATCAAATGATATTTATACCAGGGATGCAAGTGTGGCTCATTGTCTGCAAACCAGTGTGAGATACCACATTAACAAGATGAAGGCTAAAAATCCTATGACTATCTCAAAAGGCACAGAAAAACCATTTGACAAAATTAAACATCCATTTATGATAAAACCTCTCAACAAAGTGAATATATAGGAAACGTACCTTGACATGGTAAAAGTCATATATGATAAGGGCACAACTAACATCATACTCAGGAGTGAAAAACTACAAGCTTTTCCTGTAAGATCAAGAACAAGGTAAAGAGGCCTGGTTTTGCTCTTTCATTCAACATAGTACTGGAAATCCTAGCCAGAGCAAGTAGGCAAGACAAAGAAAATGAATCCAAATTGCAAAGGAAGAAATAAAATTGTCACTATTTACAGGTGACCCCTAGAAAACCCTAAAGACTCCACCAAAACAACAACAACAAAACTGTTAGAACTAATAATTGAAATCAGTAAAGTTGTAGTATATAAAATGAATACAGAAAGATCTGTTGCATTTCTATACACTAATAATGAAGAAAGAGAATGTAAGAAAGTTATCCCATTTATCATTGCATCAAAAAGAATAAAATACCTAGGAATAAATTTAACCAAGGAGGCAAAGAACCTATCTGAAAACTATATAATATTAATGAAAGAAATTGAAGAAGACACAGATAAATGGAAAGAGACTGAAAGAATTAAATTGTTCAAATGTCCTGATAGTGTTGAAATGTCCGTACTGCCTAAAGTAATCTATAGACTCACTGCAATCCCTATCAAAATTCCACAGGAATAGAAAAAAATAATTCTAAAATTTGTATGGAACCACAAAAGACCCCAATTAGCTAAAGCAATCCGGAGAAAGAAGAGCAAAACTGGGGCATCATTCTCCTTGATTTCAAACTACATTATAAAACTATAATAATCAAAACAGTATGATTGGCATAAAAACAGACACAGATCAATGGAAGAGAAGGGAGAGCCCAGAAATACAGTCACACAAATAAGGTCAATTAATTTACACAAGGGAGCCAAGAATATACAATGGGGAAAGGACAGTCTCTTCAAGAAATTGTGTGGGAAGAGCTGGAGAGCCACATGCGAAAGAATGAAACTGGACAATATCTTAAACCATTCACTAAAATTAACTCCTAAAACTCAGGAGAAAACATAGGCAGTAAGCTCTTTGACATCAGTCTTGGTGATGAGTGTTTGGATTTGACATCAAAGCAAAGGCAGCAAAAGCATAAATAAACAAGTGGGCCTACATCAAACTGAAAGTTTTCTGTACAGCAAAGTAAACCCTCAACAAAATGAAAAGGCAATCTATGGAATGGGGAAGAATATTTGCAAATCATATGTCTGGTCGGGAGAAATAGCAAAAATATATCAAGAACTCATACCAAGCAAGTATAAGGTCTCCTACTCAATAGCAAAAACCCAAAATCTGATATAAAAATGGCAGAGAAACATATTTTTTCAAAGAAGACCTACAGACGGCCAATATCACAAATCAGCAAGGAAATACAAATTAAAACCACAATGAGGTATCACTTTAGAATGGCTATTATCAGAAAAATAAGTGTTGATGAGAACGTGGAGAAAAGGGAACCCTTGTGCACTGTTGGGAATGTACATTGGGGTGGCCATTGTGGAGAACAGAATAGAGTGTCCTCGAAACAACAACAACAAATAGAAATATCATATGGTCCACAATTCCACTTCTGAGTATTTATCCAAAGAAAATTAAAATACTAACTTGAAAAAATATATGCCCCCTCATGTTCATTACAGCATTGCTTAGAAGAGCCAATATATGGAAACTAAAGTGTTCACAGATGGATGAGTGTGTATGTATATCCAATGTACACACACACACACACACACACACACACACACCCAATGGAGTACTATTATAAAGAAGGAAATCTTGCCATTTGTGGCAACATGGATGACCCTTGAGGGCATTATGCTAAATGAAATAGGTCAGATAGACCTAGACAAATACTGTATGATCTCACTTTTACGTACAATCTTAAAAAATAAAATCAAAACAGAAAAACCTCCTGAGAATAGATTGATGGTTGCCAGATTTGGGGGTGTGGGGAGATGGGCAAGATGGGTGCAAGGGGTCAAAATGTATAAACTCCGTATCCAGTGAGGATAGAATGTACAGCATGGTGACTATAGTTAATAATATTGTACTGCGTATTTGAAAGTTGCTTAGAGGATAAATATTCAAAGTTCTTAGCCTAAGAAAAAAATTTTATAACCATGTGTGGTGATGGATGTTAACTAGACTTACTGTGGTGATCATTTTGCAATATATACAAATATTAAATCACTATGTTGTACAACTAAAACTAATATGTTAAATGTCAGTGGTAACTCAATAAAACAGATCATTGGGTAAAAGATGCATTCATTTTTCTATTTGTACAACAAATTACCACCGACTTATCAGCTTACAACGATACTTATTTGTTATCTCAGTTCTTTTTTTTAGGCCAGAAGTCTGGGCGTTGACAGAACTGGCTTCTCTGTTTTGAGTGTCACAGGCTGAAATCAAGGTGTTGGCTGGGCCGGTAATCTCAATCGAGGCTCTATATCCTCTCCCAAGCTCACTGCTTATTTACAGAATTCAGTCTCTCTCTCTCTTTTTTTAAGGTGTTATTTATTTATTCACAAGACAGACAGAGAGAGAGAGAGGCAGAGACACAGGCAGAGGGAGAAGCAGGCTCCCTTCAGGGAGCCCGACGTGGGACTCGATCCTGGGTCTCCAGGATCACACCCTGGGCTGAAGGCAGCGCTAAACCAACTGAGCCAACCTGGGCTGCCCCAGAATTCAGTTTCTTAGAGTTGTAGGACTGAGATCACTCAAACACCATGACCAAATTCCTGTCCCCTTATGTTACTTCTCATGAGGCTGTTTGTAATCTTAAATAATTGCAAATCCTTACAGCAAGAGCACATTTACTTGACTAACATTTGAAAGAAATGGCCAGTGATTTGATGCCCTAAACTGCCACTGTGGAGATTTTCTCTTGTGTTCATCATGCTTCCGAGGTCCATTCTTTCATTTGAGTGAAATATAAATACTCCTTTGGTCAGAGGAGAGATACCGACCCAGTACTACATCATCCTCCTTCAAGACAAACCAAAATAGCCCCAATTTAAGCAACTCATCTCAAAATATAGAACTTCTTTCTAAAACTTAGAACAACTTTGTATCTTCCTAAAGGGAAAGTCTATTAGAAAAATTGTGTTTAGAAGGAGAGCCATAGTTAGGATTTTTTTTTTGTAGGAATTTTTTTTTTTAAAGATTCTATTAATTTGAGAGAGAGAGAGACCACATGAGCGAGGAGAGGGGCAGACAACAGAGGGAGAAGCAGACCCCCCCCCCCCCCCACTGAGCAGCAGGCCCGATGCTGGACTCGATCCCAGGATCCTGGGATCATGACCTGAACCAAAGGCAGACGTCAACCAACTGAACAACCCAGGCACCCCCAGATTAGGAATTTTAAAAAATAATTTCAAGATCTTAAGATCAGGTGTATCTAACTCTAAATTAGATTATATTTATGTTCTACTTGAACAACAAGCAGAAGCCATTAAGAAATTCACTACAAAAGCATTGCATGGGAACCCAATGAATATTAAGCATTAAAATCATGATTTATGTTCTAATTATAACCATGTAAAAAGATGCATAGGGTAAGATGAAATAAATATATTTTAAACGAAAATAAAACTAGTGCTTCTGCTTTCCTCATTAACTTTTGTTTTTAATATTGGAATTCTAGGTTTATTATCGTTGGGGAGAACTTCGGGATGCCAGATAGAGCTAATGTGGAATACAACTCTATCTCTTCCCCATACATAAAAATAGGTATATAATATTTGTGTGTGTGTGTGTGTGTGTGTGTTTAATTTTAGAGAGCATGTGACGATGGGGAGGGCGCAGGGAGGGGAGGGAGAGAAAGGATCCTAAGCAGGCTCCACACCCAGAGCAAGCCCAATATAGGGCTCAATCTCATAACCCTGAGATCATGACCTGAGCTGAAATCAAGAAATTTTTTTAAATAATTTCAAGGGATCCCTGGGTGGCGCAGCGGTTTCGCGCCTGCCTTTGGCCCAGGGCGTGATCCTGGAGACCCGGGATCAAATCCCACGTTGGGCTCCCGGTGCATGGAGCCTGCTTCTCCCTCTGCCTATGTCTCTGCCTCTCTCTCTCTCTCTCTCTTTGTGTGACTATCATAAATAAATTTAAAAATTAAAAAAAATAATTTCAAGATCTTAAGATCAGGTCTATCTAACTCTATCAAGAGTTGGATGCTTAACTGACTGGGCCACCCAGGAGCCCCAATATTTGAAATATTTTATTTTATTTTTGAAATATTTTAATACATAGCCAAGCTAGAGTGCGAAAAGAGTGTCACAGAAGAGTTGGATTTGCAGTTAGGTGTCATTTGGAGCTCACCTGACATTATATAGCAGACTTTTAATATAACTTGCCATCAGGAGGGCTGGTGTAGGGAGGGTGGCCAGTGACCATCAGAGAGTCCATGTGGCCTCTTAGCTCTCCCATCATTCTGAGCGCTCTTTGGACTCTATGCCGTAGCCGTAGGCAGTTGGCTGGGCCTTCGTGCTCTGGGTCTGCAGTCACCTGCCATCACCCTTGCCAAAGAGGCTCCAGCCCAGGACCTCATCACCAGCCCACCTCCTGCTACAAGAAGAGGAAGGGGCTCAGGCAAAGTGTGCGCAACCCTGAGCCAGAGCTTCTCCTATAGCCAGATTTTGCTCTTTGCTCATTTGGGCAGCAGGGGGAGGGGGAGTGGGAGGTGTGGATTTGATCATTGATTTAGAAAGAGCTATTTAAACTGGGTAAGAGTAGGTTTGAGTACACTGGAGGGAAAGCCCCAAGTCCATCAGGCTGGGGTTTGGTGTAGAGTCCTGGGGTAAATGTTCGGTTCTCAAAGTCCTTTGGTTTGTTTCTTACCAACTGCTTCCAAAGTGCGCACTCGTCCAGCGTCTGCTGTGGGATCATAGGGGCATCGTTGTCAGTGAGATTAGGTGAGGAGTTAGCATAAATGTGGAATACATTGGGTGAGTCCCTCTGTTTGTTTCCCCAGGGGCCATAGGATCAGATGTTTTGTTTCGTGGAAGTCTAGAAGGGACTGGGGAAAGCAGACTGAGCTGTCATAGGTGCTCCAACCTGAGAAAGAGTGGATGCTGGGGGTGAGGGAGTTGGATGACATGAGATGACGGATAATGGGGCTCATTTGGGAGAGGGACAGGCTTTGGGAGGCAGTAAAGATGCTTGGAGTCGGAGGGAAGCTATGAGGTCCCTGCCCTGTCACCCCTACTCCTCAGCAAAGTCAAAGAGCATCACAAAATGTGGAATGTTCAGAGTTCTTAGAACAACGGAGAAGGGATGGAGGAGCCTCACTGTGGGTCTAGTCTACACCTGAACCAAACAGAAGGGGGAAAGCAAACAAGAGAGTCTGCACAGCTGCGATGTTATTTAGCATTTTCAAGCAAAGATATCAACGATTCTAAAAGAAAAAATGTAGGCCGCGTAGGTGGTTCAGTCAGTTAAGCATCTGCCTTCAGCTTGGGTCATGAGGTCCTGGGATCGAGTCCCACACCTAGCTCCCTGCTCAGTGGGGAGTCTGCTTCTCCCTCTGCCCCTGCTGCCCCCCCCCCCATGCTCTCTCTCTCTCTGTGTCTGAAATAAATAAAATCTTTAAAATAAAGAAAAAATGCACTCGTACTTAATTTCTGCTTTTTATCAAGAAACTTGATACATTACATTAAAACAACATTACATTAAAAAAAAATCTGTTCAACATGACAATCTTGGGAGACAGATACTGGCGTTAGGGGCAGAAGAGCCTCTGGTTTAGAGGCTTGTCCAAGGTCATGGGGCTGGTAAGTAGCAGAATTCAGGTTCCAACCCAAGTTGGATACAGAGGGAAAGGACGTCTTTGGGTTGATGCATAAAATCCTAGTTGCCATTTCTAGTGAGAGAAAAATGTTTTTATTTTACTTAAATAGTTCATTCTAGCTTGGAGTGCTTTCATCAGAGATCCGTAATTTTGGTTTCTAATAAAGTTTGCCGAAACCAAGAGCCAAATGCTCCACTGACTAAGCCACCCAGACACCCCATTTTTAATGAAATAATTAAATTACAGAAGACTTAGTATGTCTACCTTAGGAGTGGTAGGCACTATTAAATAAGGAGGTAAAAAAAAAAAAAAGCTAATCAATATTTTTTTATGTAAAAGGGAATTTGATTTTTTAAGTACGAAATTTTCATTTTAAAAGGAAGATATAAAATTATAAACACAAAGTGATCTCTCCACCAGGCAACATTCATGCTTCTCTTCCACATAGGGCTTGGCCCCCTGCATCATCCCACTCCCTGGATCCTTTCAAGGGGAGAAAAAGGTAAATAGGGCTGAAATGCAGCTGGCAGCATGTTTACTTTTCAATACATTTTCCTTCTGGAAGGAATCAAATGAAAATTTTACTTTTGAATTAATTGAACAAAACACCACCTAGTGGTAGGTAGGTAGACATATTTTGAAAGTCCAGAGAACATTAAGTTTCTTGTAGAAAATTTGGACTCCATTCACTATTGGTTTATTTTACCAGGTAACTTTAGTTTAATATTAAAACATTAAAGAGCTTACGTAGTTGGGGTTTGGGGCAGGCTTATGACTGTAAAACACTGGACAGATGAAACCCTGTCGCACCAAATATCATTGAATGCTCCTTGCTTTACACATGGGTTCCAATAGTGTGTTCATAGCCAATGGGATAAACACAGTCTCCACTTTGAAGCCCCCCAAAATATCCTCCCCACATTTAAAATGTTGCATTTTCAAAGCGTGTGATGACAATTTGCGTTCTTGGGTGATCAAGGAGCCCTGCGGTGCCCCCTCTCTGTATGCACCCCGACCCCCGTGTCACCACCACCCTTCCTTCTCCAGCCCTTTATCCGTGTGCCATCTCTCTGAAGGCAATGGCCCTGCCCATGACCTCACAGATGAAAGGGAAGCCAGGGGCTGGGAAGGCACCCACTCCCCACCCCTGAGTCTACACACTTAGGTACAGCTGGGCCCACTTGGTCTCCTCCCGTCCTGCTGTGGGAGCCCGGCCCGATGCTCAGGCCGCCCCAGGATGGCCCTCCCTCTGTGCTCCCCGCTTCCCCCCCACTGACTCCCCAGGCTGCGGCCTGCGATGGGACGTCTCTCCCGTCCTAGAGACAGACAAACCCCACAGTTCCTCAGTGACTGCCTCGCCTTAGCCCTATTCCCTTCCTTGCAGGTTGCTGGCCCTTCCTGCCTCCAGCCACGGCCTGCCTGCCTCGGTGGGCTGGAATCTGGGCTCCCAGGGCCGCCCTGCAGCATTTGCTCAAGCACTCGGTCCTTCCTTACTGGAGGGATTTCGTGCCTCGACTTCTCTAATGTCACACTGCCCTGCTTTCCCCTGTCCCTCTCACCCTTCACGCCTCGTCTGCTCCCCCTCGGAACACTGGCATGCCTTGGAGACGGCCTTCGACTCTTCCAGACGTTCTCCTGGGAGTTTAACCCACCCCTGGCCTAATTTACTGGTGGACTGGAGTCTGCAACCTCTTAGTACCTCTCCCATATACAACCACCTCGTCGTTCCACAGATCTAGAACATTCTTGTCATTGTCCATTGATATTCCGCCTTGTTGTAAAATGGAATTGAGGAGTCGGTGTGCGTGTGCAAAAGCCAGAATACTACACTGAGCACTTTACCCGAATTATCTCACTGAAGGCCCCAAACAAATTCATGAGTAAGCTTCTATTTATTTTCTCTATTTTGCTGATTATAAGAGAAGCTCGGGGCAGATAAATAATTTTCCCAGGGTCACACAGGAAGTGACAGAGCTAGGGTTCTGTACCGGGGTAACGTGTAATATTAAGTGATACGCTTTTCCCTTCTTGACACTCACCCTCTCCCCCAACCATCAAGCAGAACAGTTTTCTCTCTCTCTCTTTTTTTTAAGATTTATTTATTTATGATAGACAGAGAGAGAGAGAGAGAGAGGCAGAGACACAGGAGAAGGGAGAAGCAGGCTCCATGCAGGAAGCCCGACGTGGGACTCGATCCCGGGTCTCCAGGATCGCGCCCTGGACCAAAGGCAGACGCCAAACCGCTGCGCCACCCAGGGATCCCTAGTCACGGGTTTCCACTGCAAGAATGAAGCACTTGAATGAGGCGAGGATTCTCGCGACGGATCCAAACACTGAGAATTAAATTTGGAAACTGAATCACAGAGCATAGGAAGAGCTCCTGAGAAGACCACTGCAGAATGGGCATAAAGGTCATGCCTTCTGGGTTAAGAAGGAACTTGGAGAGATTGGGACGGAGGGGGCGAGTACTCAACACATGTGAGGGTCTGTTCCTTGACCCCCACTTTGGGGCCAAAATTCTGATGTAAGGGGGTGATGATGGCCGGCAGATAGATTTGGAGAAACTCAAAGCAGATGGCCTTGTTTCCTGATTTCCAGGACATGGGGAAAAACAAAAAAAAGGTGCTAAGCCTCCTAGAGATGCCTTGTTTAGGATGGTGCCAGAACAATATGATCTCGGGAGGCGGGTTAGCAGTGGATGGCAGGACTGTCTGCAGGGCAGCTTCACTGGGGACCAGACCCTCCAGAATAGGACAAGGAATCCAGCTGGGAGGACTTGGACTGCGAAGAAGGGGCCCAGAAGTGCTGAGAGACTCAAGAGCCTGGAAAAGTGGCAGGGTCACTCTGGGCAGGACCCACCAATGGCACACGGCCAGGGGGCACCAGGCCACACGGCAGACAAGACCTCAAAGGATACCGACCAAGACAGGATGACAGCTTAGGGACTGGGCCACCCTTCCTCGGTGCCATTATGAAATTTGAGCCTTGTCCTGAGCCCAAATGTCACTTGGGAAGAGCAAGGTGGAGCCAGGCAAACCCCTTGAAAGGTGGACACTCCTACCAAAGGAAGCTGGAAACTTAGCAGAGACTGGTGCTCAGGACAGAGGCAGTTAGGCGAGAGCGGACGAGGAATTCTAGGCCCAGAACTGTCGGCCATGAGAAAGTCCCCCAGGTCACGTGCCCTCTGGAGCTGTCCCTGTTTTTCTGCTTTGTCCTTGCAGTGACCATCACCGGAAGGCTGGTGGCCAACGGTCCTGGACACGGTTGGAGTGGGAGTCTCACCACGGCTGCTCATATTAAATTAGCAAAGTTTTCCTCATTTTATTCTTTGGAAGACTGGAGATCAAGAATCCCTTTGGCGGTAGGAAGAAATAAAATTTAAAAGCTACTTAATTTGAAACGTGGATTGGGAGAGTGTGTCCTTGAGTGTTTCTGGCTGTAACCAAACAGCTCGGGGGAAGGTACGGGGAACTGGCTGCTCCTCTCAGCGTCCACTGAGTTCTTGCCTGAAACCCTACGTCCCTCTTCGAGCTTACGTTCTGGAGGATCCTTGCTCAATGCCTCATCACCGTAAGCAACCTGTGTGTGGCTACTCCTCAAGACCCAAAGGAATGGGAGTGAGGAGAACACCACAAAACCAGTAGTAGGCTGAGCAAGTCCTGAGGACTGGCCCCTCAGGTGGTGAGCGGACACCAGGCCCGTCCTCCCACTTGCGTCCCCACCGTCTTCGTCCAGTGAGTCCTGACTCTGCTCAGGACTCAGGCATCTGTGCACTTCAGGGAACTCTGCACACACACACACACACACACACACACACACACACCAAAGCCATCGCTGTAATCCCAGGCCCTTTGGCAGCAGCGGCCTAATTTCTATTCAGTAATGTAAATTAGGGGAGGCCCCGGGAGAGTTGGGGAGGGCATCTGTACTCACTGGCTGGGGCTGCTGGATGGCCGAAACGACGACATTTATCATCTCATCAAAGTCCAAAATCAAGGTGGTGGGCAGGGCTGGGTCCTTGTGAGGGATGTGAGGAGGCGTCTGGGCCGGGCTTCTCTCCTCGCCTCAGAGGTGGCCGTCTTCATGTTCACATGTTCTCCCTGTGTCTTCACATGATCTTCCCTCAGCGCGTTTCTCCCTGTCCAGACTCCCCCCCCCCCTACAAGGGGGGTCATATTGAATTAGGTCCTATTGTAACCTGATTACCTCTCAAGACTGAACCTCCAAATAAGGTCACAGTCTGAGGTCCTGGGGGTTAGGACTCCAACACGGGAACTTTGAAGGGACACAGTTCCACCCATAACAGCGTTTCTTCCAGCCTTCGGACATCGTGGAGTCTTGTGCACCAGGCTGCCTTGTCGTTTTAATATGTCCCTTGGCAGGACCTGAAGCTTCTGTCCCTCTAACCCACAAGGGTGGGCTGATAACTGAGGGACGTCACCTTCATGCTGAGATCTCAGCTCAGCTTCCATGGCCCCACCGTGGGCCATCCTGACCCAAAACTCCCCCACTTTGGAACTCCTTGCTCAAACACCCTTCTCTTTGGCCTTAAGCTCTTACTCCTTCCTCCCTGCATATTTCCCATCAGCCCCTCCTCTCCTGCCTCCACTGTCTCTTCTGTCTAAGATGCCATGCCTGTCATTTCAATCACACTCTTTCCAAGATTTTTAAGCCCATGTTCTTGAACTTCTGCTGCCCTGCGTGGCAAAGCCCCAACTCTGCATTCTGATTGCCTGCTTGTCACCCTGTGCTGACATCCAGCCTGGGGAGCACGACCAGGACTTCAGGACCACCAGTGTTTGCTGACCACCCGATGACATCCTTAATCCTTCTTCCCATAATTATGTAAGTAATTCCAGTCCTCTCCTTTTGTGAACAAAAGCCTTCCCCTGACTTCGTGTCTCTACTGTCACCCTACTACACCTCCCCTTCTTAATCAGACAACTTTAAAGGGCTTCCCTCCATGCGCCCCTCCAGTCCGGCCTTTACCGATGCCCTTCCACTGATTCTGTATTGCCAAGATTTCCAGCTGCCTTCGTGGTGCCACATCTAATGAACATTTTCCAGCCTTTATTACACTTGGGATATCGGGAGCATGCCATGCCACTGGCCATCGCTTCTTCTTAAGATATAATCTCTTCTTTTGACTTCTAGATCACTGTACTCTCCTTGTTTTTCCTCCACCTCTCTTAGACTTCTTGATAGGTTTTTAGTCTTATAATCCCCAAATGTCTCTTCCAGAACCTTTCTTCTTTTTCTACTCTAGACACTCTCCCTGAATGATCATTCCCACTCCTAATGGCTCCAGGTACATCTATACACTGATGATTCCGCATCTCTATCTCTAGCTCAATCTCTGACCTGAGCTCTAGACTCAGATTTTCAACTGCCTGATGAAGACCTCCACTTGGGCATTACCCAGGCACCCTAGAATTATGCTCATCAACTGAACCCATTGTCCTCCCTCATAAAGTCTGTTCTTCTCATTTCTCCTGTTTCAATAGATGGCACCCCCTTGGCGTAATGACTCTAAAAGCAGATCAGTTAGGTTTGCAGCACAACCCCACTACCTTCTAGCTGGTAACCTTGGGCAAGTTACTTAACTTCTTTGTGTCTTGCTTCTCTAATTCCTAAAATATGAGTAATGATACTTCCTCCATGTGAAGATCGCGGTGAGTTTAAATGCACATAAAACACTATGAACCATTCCTGGCATATGCTGCATCCCAGGGTATTTTAGCTGTTGATACAATTGCCCACATAAGAGGCCTGGGACTCAATCTTCACGTCTACAGCTCATGCACTTGAATCTATTCATGAGGAGTGAAAGGGAGGGAGTTATCAATAAAAGTAAAAGTGACTGCATTTCCGCGGCCACTACCTTCATTCAAGCAGGAATCACCAGGGAAGCCCAGCTCCTGCACCATCAGGCCCAGCAACCCCGGGGAAGGTTCGCAGTACTGCCCTGTGGATATTTGGTGTCCCTAGGATCTGGGGGGAAGGAGCCCAAGTCTCCCAGAAGGGAGGAGTGGACAGCGAGCTCTAAGGTGGCCAGAGGAGACCAAGAAGAGAAACCGGTCCTGACTAGCTAGCTGGCGAGGTCACACATTAGCTCAGGGCCTTGCTGTCCCAGTGAATAATTTCTCCGTGGCCCCTTCATCGTTATGTTACTGCCCAAGAGTTCAAGTCGCAGGTGGCAGCATCTGGTTGTCTGGGCCCAGGGCCCCAGAGGCCTGTGCCAACTCCCAGGGCATGGAGTCCACTTCCGGTTCTGGAGTGGGAAGGAGGCCTTTCCCCACCAACGCTGGAGACGATGGAAGACTCACCCAACATAGAAAGATTGGGTGCTGGGTGGACAACGGAACTAACGAGCATCCGCAGCAGTGAAAGTGGTGCAATGGGAGCATCACAAACAAAACTGAGGGCGCCTGGGGGGCTCCGTGGTTGAGCGGCTGCCTTCGGCTCCGCCCGGGGGGTGATCCTGAGGCCCGGGGTCGAGGCCCACATCGGGGTCCCCGGGGAGCCGGCCTGGAGGGGGGCCTGCTCCTCCCCCTGTGTCTCGGCCTCTCTCTGCGTGTCTCTCGGGAATAAATAAATAAAATCTTTTTTAAAAGAAAGACAGAAAACGGAGTGATTCCCGGAGCCCGAACTGCCTGGACCGCCTGCCTCCAGCTGACCGGTCTGGGAAATGCAGGGACGTCACTGGCGGGGGTGGGAACGGGCTGCGGGGCTGCGGGCAGGTAACCTCAGGTAACCCCGGGGAGCGCGGGAGCAAGTCGAGCTCGGGGGAGGGATCCGGGGGGGACCCGGGGAGCGCGGGGGGGCGCAGGAGCAGGCGTGGGGGGGGGCGCTCCGGGTCCCTGCCCGGCTGGGCCGCGTCTGCGAGGCTGGAGCGGCGAGGGTGGGGAGGGGGGGAATCCGGAGCGGGGCGGGGGGGATGGGAGGGGGATCCGGGGCGGGGCGGGGGGAGGACCCGGGGGGGATGGGAGGGGGATCCGGGGCGGGGCGGGGGGCCCGGGGGGGATGGGAGGGGGATCCGGGGCGGGGCGGGGGGGGGACCCGGGGGGGATGGGAGGGGGATCCGGGGCGGGGTGGGGGGGGACCCGGGGGGTGGCCCGTGCTCCCCGCCGCCTCCCGGCCCGCGCGCTCGGGGACTGGCGTGGGCAGCGGGGTCCACCGGCTCCTTCACCGCCTCCCGCCTCCCGGGGGGCCCTTCTGCGCTCCTGCCGGGTCCGCCCTGCCGCCTCCTGCCGCCGCCGCCCGCGGCACTGGGACAAGCCCAGCCCAACCCGCTCTCTTAGAAATAGTTTGATGCGGTTTCTTTAAAGATTTTATTTATTTACTTATCTATCTATCTATCCATCTATTCATCTATTTATCTATTTATTTATTATCCATCTATTTATCTATCTATCCATTTATTTATCTATTTACCATCTATTTATCCATCCATTTATCTATCTATTCATCTATTTATCTATCCATCTTTATCTATTTATCCATCTATTTATTTATCTATTTATCCATCTATTTATTTATCCATCTACTCATCTATTTATCTATTTATCCATCTATCCATCTATTTATCTATCCATCTATTTATCTATTTATCCATCTATTTATCTATTTATTTATCTATTTATCCATCTATCTATCTATCTATCTATCTATCTATCTATCTACCTATTTATTTACTCATGAGAGACACAGAGAGAGAAGCAGAGAGATAGACGTGCAGGACCCAATCCCAGCACCCCGGGATTACACCCTGAGCTGAAAGCAGATGCTCAACCCCTGAACCATCCAGGTGCCCCTGACTGTGATCTTAAAAAAAAGAAAAAAAAATTGAGGCTTTGACTATATCAAGTAAAATAGATCTTAAGTGTAGAGCTTGGAGAGGTTTTATGGATTTACGTACTTGGGTAACCACCACCCAGGTCTAGATACACTTGTGATTGGACTTGAGTGTGTGAGTCAATTGGAGCAAATTCCTCCCGATGTGGGGCTGGGGGGTGGGTGGGGAAGAGAAGCAGTGGTTCTCAAATGTTATCGAGCATCAGAATCAGCTGGAGGACTTGTTAAAACACGGATTGCTGGGCTTCACCCCAGAGTTTATGATTCAGTACATCTGGGGTGGGCTGAGAATTTGCAGGCCTAACAAGTTCCCAGGTGATGCTGAGCTTTCGTTTAGGGCCGCACTTTGAGAACTCCTGGGCTCAGGAATTGCCAGGACAAGTTAGGTAAGCTGCTTGGTATTTATAACCATACAAAGAAGAAAAGCCCATTAGCAGAACAGTTTTAATTAAAATGTTTCAGCCAGGTATTTGGCTGATGGTCTTTAGACTCTGGCCTTCTATTGTCTGTCCCAGAACTCTGATAATCCAGTCTGTTTCTCGCAAAGGGATCAACAAAGTTACAAGCGTAGATTGGATCAGTACAAGCTCAGAGAGCTCAAAAGGATCAGTAGGCTTTTAAAAACGAGAAGACCCATTTTACTCTTTTAGAGTCAGAGGAGGGGTATTTATAAATTGTTTTGAGATCCTCAGAGGATTAACCAGTCAGCACCTATTGTTAGGACACTTTAAACATTTTTAAAAGGAGCACTGTGACGTAATAAGAAATATATATTTGGCTTTTGTCCCCACTTCCTGACACACAGCTTCTCAAACCCTCAGAATCTCTAGAGAGTTCCAAGTGTCTTTTGTATGCTCATGAGATGATTGGTATCTGGGGCAGAGTGGGGGCTAGATAGCTTCAGGATGGGTACTGGTTGACCGAGACATAATTGGAGGGTTGGGACTTTTTATCTCTACCAGTCCCCCCTGCCTCATCTGCCCACCTCTGAGATGGGGAAGGGACTGGAGATTGACTTTAATCACCAATGGCCAATGATTTCATCAATCATGCCTACATAATTAGACCTTCATAAAAAACCCCTAAACCATGGAGTTCAGAGAGTTGGCAGGTTGGTGAACACGTCAGGGCACTGGGAGGGTGGCCCTCCAGAGAGGGCATGGAAGCCCCTTCCCACATCTTTCCCTGTGCATCTCTTCTAGTTGGCTGTCTTGAGTTGCATCCTTTATGATAAACCAGTAATAGTGAAGTGCTTTTCTAGGTTCTGTGAGCCACTCTACCAAATTATCAAACCTGAGGAGGGGATCATTGGAACCCCCAACTGATAGCTGGTTGGTTGGTCAGAAGTAAAGGTGACCATCTCAGACTTTTGGCTGGGCAGTCCTATAAGGTCTGTGCTAACTCCTGGTAGTTAGCATCAGAACTGAGTTGTAGAACATCTAGATGTTGTCTAGAGATTTGGAAGATCAATTGATGATATGGAAAAAAGACCCCCCCACATTTGGTGTCAGAAGAGTTGCGAGTAAAAACAGCTCAAGCACATTTAATAAATGTAAAACTAACCACGTAAAATGTGCATTTTTCATTTTTATATTCAATTTCTGAATCTAGAAAGTTTTTTCATAACTTTCTTTCCAAATATTCCAGATTTTCCTTATAATGATTATATATTACTTTAATCAGAAAAATCAGAAAAAACATGCGCCAAAACCAAAACAAAATTTCCAGGAAAAGCAACAATAGAGGCCTGAGAAGTTTCAATTGTTGCCTCTATTTGGGTAAACAGCTATATTTAATTAAGAATTTCTGTATTGCAAGATATTTATTTTTCATCTATCTAACATCTATCTATCTATCAGCTCAAAGTGTCCATGGGCTGTTTCTCACTGTTATTTAGTCTACAATGTATAAGAAATAGGTTCTTAAAAAAATAGACTTTTAACAATAGTCTTAATCTTCTACCTTCCTATTTTTTTCTCTTTTTAAAAAGCAGCATGAAGGGGCCCTGGGTGGCTCAGTGGTTGGGCATCTGTTTGCCTTCGGCTCAGGTCATGATCCCAGGGCCCAGGGAGCTGCACTGGGCTCCCTGCTCAGTGGAGAATCTGCTTCTCCCTCTCCCCCTCCTCCTCCCCCTGCTTGTGCGCTCTCTCTCTCTCTCAGGTAAATAAAATCTCTAAAAAATAAAAAGTAAAAAGCAGCATGGAGAGGTTAGAGCAGTGTTTGGAAAGGAAGGATGGGAAGGAAGGTGTTTTGTGTTTTTTTTTAAAGAAAAAGTGAAAAAGTTCACTGTGGAGTAAACAGGCCCCCCTGATTTATTTTAATTCCTTTGTGTTTACTTAGCGTAGGCTCTGCTGGCCAGTGATCGTCCTGTGAGCAAACATTCTGGAACCTCTTTGGAAAGAAATGTACTTGCAAGACAAGATTTGCCCATCAACCCTATCTTCCATGCCTCCAGGGCTGAGAGGGAAGTGACCAAAATGAAAAAAACCACAGGCAGATGGATCACAAAGCTTCATCTTAACACCACACCAGGACGCAACCAGTGCTAGACTCCGCGTTCTTCAGAGGCTGTGACCACAGGTAAAAAGCAATAGTGAACGTAGATTCAACACTAACCACCAGGGCGCAATCCTGAAGATGGGATGGGCTGGAGGCAATCAGCCCCTGGGTGTGTGTGTGTGTGGCAACCATGGCTCTTCATGGCTCTCAAAAGGCCCCACTGGGCAAAAGGTGACCAACATATGCAGCTCCTACTGTTTTTCAAAGTTGCAGTTCATGGATCAAGTATTTGGTTAACCCTCTTTAAATCTAAAAAAGCAAACAAAAAACTCAACAAGTAGAATCATGTATTTTTAGAGTATGAAATGAAAAGGAGCAATCCTGGATGATCCATCCCTCCCACGATTCTTTGCTCATGCCCCTAAACTCATGGTCACCCAGCTCCTCTCGGGGTCAGGGGCTTGCAGCTTTGCAAGGCAGCCCTCACTACCACCAGACAGCTCTCCTGGGAAGGAGCACATCCCATGCTGGGTTGGGTCTGCCCCCTGGGGCCTTCCACCCTGGGCTTCTGGAGCTTGTCGGATAGAGGCCGCCACAGGACAGTATCTGAGGATGGTCTTCTCTGGGTCTCTGGTCATTCAGAGCAAGCATTTTGAAGGCTCTCAACTGTTTTCAGATTACATGTTTGCTACCTCCCTGCCTTGCCTCTCCCGCCCCACGAGGCTCTCGAGCCTGCCCAAGTGCTGGGTGGGTCCTCTCCGTGATGAGCGGAGGGCCCAAGGGGTATAATCTTCTTTAATTGACGTTACTGCTAGCAACTCGGTCTAATCTTTGGAAGCTTTATGATAGCCTTGCCATTCTATGACTTCTAGATGAACCTGTAGTCAGCTAACGTGCCCCTCCCCAACATCAGAATCTTTATTACGTGAACTTCTATTAAGCCACCTGATGTTCCACTATTTGAGCCAGAGTATGGGTCTTTATATGTGCCTGGTTAAAGAGTGAAAAACTGATTCTCAGAGAAAGTAGGCATTTCATCTAAGACCCCATGACTCGTAAGTAAGGGTTTAGCACATCATTCCGTGATTGCATATCAAAGTCTTTTTCAGTCTTGACTCTCTCATCCAAAAAAGTATCCATATCACAAAACAAGAATTAAGCACACACACACATACACATACACACACCCCAGCCTTGCATGCATCAGGCATCATTTAAGTGCTTTTTATAAGTTAGCTAATGGAAGCCTCATAACTTTATGAGGTTAGTCCTATCATTATCCATATTTGAGGTTTAAGAAGGTTTAAGACACAGAAATTAATGAATTGCCCAAGGTCACATTGCTGATAAATGGCAGAGCTAAGATTCACACCCAGGCAGCCTGGCCTCCGAAGTGGTCTGCCTTGCAAAGCAACCTTTCCAGTTTTCTGTTGTTTACAGCTTTATAAAAATGTCTCTGATTTTAAGAATGTGGTAGTTGATTTACTCAGCATTGCTGATTTCCAGGCCTCATGTGTGGCTCTGGGTACCCATGTAGGACAGACAAGGGGAGGGTTGAGCATAGGGCGATTTTCAATCACTGATAACTGATTTATCAGTTTTAAGTGATAGAAACCTGATTCCCAACTAGATTAAGCTTAAAAGGGGAGGTTTATTGGCTCATGTATCCAAAATAGAAGAGGAACAGATCTTGGTTTAGAGGCGATAGGATCTAAAAGCAAAGATGCTGTAGTTAGGGTGTGGGTGGGGTTTGTTGCCTGAAGAGGTGAGGGAAAGCCTGCCAGGCAGAGGTAAACAAAAACCACCTATAGAAGAGGGACCCTGGTCTTTGGTTACCAGCAACAGGCCTATTCTAGTACCAGGAGGATAAAAGAAATGTATTAGAAGGCATAGGGTGGCTTTTAGAATCATAAAATCAGCTAAAGAACCAGATTCATGGGGAACCTGGTGGTTCAGTGGTTGAGCATCTGCCTTCAACTTAGGTCGTGATCCTGGGGTCCTGGGATCGAGTCCCACATCGGGCTTCCTGCAGGGGGCCTGCTTCTCCCTCTGCCTGTGTCTCTGCCTCTCTCGGTATCTCTGTTGAATAAATAAATAAAATCCTTAAAAAAAAAAAAAAAAAAAAGAACCAGATTCACCAGGAACAATAAATAAGGCAGCTTGAGGGAACCCAAGTGGCATGAGATTAACCGATAGGCATTTTTCCTAAAATGAATGAGCACCAGTTTCCCCCCCCCCCCCCAGGTATCTTCACTCAAAATTAGTGAGCTACCTCTGCACACCTATTAGAGGGGCTAAAATGAAAAAGACTGGTCATACCAAGTGTTGACGAGTATGTGCAGAAATATGAGCTCTCACATGTTGTCAGTGGGAATGTAAAATTGCACAAACTCTTTCCAAAACAGCTTAGTTATTTCTCAAAAAGTTAAGTGTGCATTTATCATCTGACCCAAACATTCTACTTCTGGGTGTTTACCTAAGAGAAATGGAAGCATGTGTGTATACTAACGCGTGTACATGAATGTCCACAACACTTTGTTCTCTATAGCCCCCGAGGGGAAACAACCCAAATGCCCATCAAAAGTCAATGAATAAACCAGTATATGCACATGTTGGGATACTACTCAGCAATAAAAAGGAATGAACTCTTGGGATTCCTGGGTGGCTCAGTGGTTTAGCACCTGCCTTCGGCCCAGGGCATGATCCTGGAGACTCGGGATCGAGTCCCACTTTGGGCTCCCTGCATGGAGCCTGCTTCTCCCTCTGCCTGTGTCTCTGCCTCTCTCTCTCTCTCTCTCTCTCTCTCTCCTCTCTCTCGCTCTCTGTGTGTGTCTCTCATGAATAAATAAAATCCTTAAAAAAAAAAAAGAACGAACTCTTGATGCACACAATGCGATAAATGAATCTAAAATAATTATGCTGAGTGAAAGGAGCCAGTCAAGAGGTTACATAATGTATGATTCAATTTGTGTAAAATTCTAGGAAGCACAAGCAAATCTATCAGGACAGAAAGGAGATGAGTAGTTTTCTGGGGAGAGCAGCTTAGAAGAAGAAATTAGAAAGGAGAACAAGAAAACTTTTCGAGGTGATAGATATGTTTACTATCTTGACTGTGATGATGGTTTCATGGCCATATGCCTATGTCTCATTGTTGCAGAGCATATAAATACATAGTTTGTCATATGTCAGTCATACCTCAAAAAAGCTATTAAAAATGTTCTCTACAAAGTCTCCACTAAAGATTTAAAGAAAGAGATGATAATTTTCCTCTCCTGATCACCACTATTGGAGAAACTATTAAATGTATTTTAATTTCTTAACATGTCTTTGGTAGGTTAGTCTTTGGAGTATTGGCTCCAGTGGGTGTGGAATGCCCTGGGGGAAGACAGCATTTAGTTTATGGTTTCATACGGCCCCACACACTTCCTTTTTTTTTTTTTTTTTAAGGTTTTACTTATTTATTCATGAGAGACGCACAGAGAGAGGGAGAGACACAGGCAGAGGGAGAAGCAGACTCCCTGTGGGGAGCCCAATGCAGGACTCGATCTCAGGACCCTGGGATCACACCCTGAGCTGAAGGCAGATGCTCAACCGCTGAGCCACCCAGGGATCCCAGGCCCACACACTTCTACACAGAAAACTTGTAGATTAGTAAATCAAAATTTTTATGTTTGTAGAAACATTAGAAATCATCTAGTTCAATTGTGATATTGAATAAGTGAAGAAAATTGAGAGTCAGAGAAATCATTTGCCTATAGTTATTTGGCCAGTTTAAAAAAATCGTGGTGTAATTACTTAATTAAAAAATTGGGGCAGCCAGGGTGGCTCAGCAGTTTAGCGCCACCTTCAGCCCAGGGCATGATCCTGGAGACCTGGGATCGAGTCCCACATCAGGCTCCCGGCATGGAGCCTGCTTCTGTCTCTGCCTGTGTCTCTGTCTCTGTCTCTCTCTCTCTGTGTCTCTCATGAATAAATAAATAAAATCTTTAAAAAAAATGATCACACTGGGCAAATGAAAAGCCCCCTCAAAATAATTACTAACAACAATCTGGACAGATTATTTAATTTTGTTTGGTTGGTTGGTTTCGGCCTCTTCAATAATGTCCGTGACGTATCCAGTCTGGAGACACTCCCTCCCCATAGGAAAGAGCTGGAAAGACGTGGAGTCCCTTGGCTGATAATGCCTTTCTGAATTCAGCTGTTTCTCCACCAAGGTTTGGACACGGATTCCTCAAACACGGTGGCCTGGTGGTAGCTCCCATCTTCTTTGTGTCAATGAACCGCTAGGGACAGTAATCATGTTTGTCTGATTCCACCATTTGGCCTTTAAATTATTGTTTCTTTATCTGAGTATAGTGGACACACGTGGTTACTTTAGTTTAGGTTTACACCGTAGTGAGTCAGCTTCTCTGTAGGTTATGCTCTGCCCGTGGCAAGTGTAGCTACCACCTGTCACCATATGGTACTTTCACAGTATCATCAACTATAATCCCTATGCTGTGCCTTTTGTTCTCATGACTTATTTATCCCATAACTAGAAGCCTATATCTCCCACTGCCCTTCACTCATTATACTCATCCCCACCCCCTTCTCCCTGGCAACCATGAATTTGCCCTCTGTATTTATAGGTCTGATTCTGCGTTTTGTTTGTTTATTCATTTTTTGGTTAGAGTCCACATTTAAGTGGAATCATATAGTATTTGTCTTTCTCAGTCTGACTTAATTTCACTTAGTATAATGCCCTTTAGGTCCTTCCATATTGTCACAAATGGTAAGATCCCATCCTTTCCTATGGCTAATATTCCATTGTGTCTTCTTTACCCATTCATCTATTGATGGACACTAGTTTGCTTCCATATCTTGGCCTTTGTAAACAACGCTGCAATAAACACAGGGATGCCTATATCTTTTCAAAATAGTGTCTTCATTTTCTTTGGGTAAACACCTAGTAGTAGGATTATGGGATCATATGGGGTAACTATTTTTAATTTTCTGAGGAAGCTCCATACTGTTTTCTGCAGTAGCTGCACCAGTTTGCATCCCCAGCAATAGTGCACGAGGGTTCCTTTTTCTCCACCTCCTTGCTAACACTAATTTCTTGTCTTTTTTTATTTTACCCAATCTGACAGGTGTGAGGTGATATCTCACTGTTGTTTTGATTTGTATTTCCCTGATGATCAGTGATATGGAACATCTTTTCCTGTGTCTGTTTGCCATATGCATCTCTTCTTTGGAAAAATGTCTGTTCAAAAAAAAAAGAGAAAGAAAAAAAAGAAAAATGTTCAGGTCCCCTACTCATGTTTAAATCAGATTGTGTGTGTGTGTGTGTGTGTGTTCCTTTGGCATGTTTTTTAATTTGTAAAGAACAACAATAACAACAAAACAAAACCAAGAGAAGTTTCCAACAATTAGATCAACATTATTTAAAAAGCGGTACTCATTGAAATACTTTAAACAATCTTTCTAGCACATTTCAATAACAATTTTGGCACAACTTTAGCTTTTTTCCTAATTACGTTTTGCAGACAAGTGGCTAACCATTTGCAATATAAAATAAAATGATACTTCTGAAGCATATCCCCACACAAAACTTGTTTTCAGAAGTATGGAAAATGTAAAGTACTAGTACATGGAAGTACTAGACTAAACAATGGAGGAATGTGAGTTATACTTCCTTTGTGGTATATGCTCAGTGCATGTTCTCTATGCCTTTTGAGAACTCCCCTTTCTCCACATGCCCCCACCCCACAAGATGAGCCCTTTAGAGTCTGTGATTCCAACACTCCCTGGACACAACTTATGTTTTTGGATTAGAGGCAAGGGTGCAATAGGCCAATATACTGGGTGAACTGTGGGAATGAGCTTCTCTTTCCCATGGGTTAAAATTGAGGTAAAGGGATGCTGGTCCACTCGTCAGTGGTGCCAGAACTGGGATGGCCACAATGTGGATGAACAGTGTATCAGAGGAGGAGAGGGAAGAGTGAAGTGGGTGCTCAGAGAGAAGCAGAGGGGAGAAGTGAAGAGAAGGAAGCAGGTGAGAATGAAGCAGCTCTGAGAAATGGGAAAGACACTTTGGCTCCAGGTAGGGTTTTATTTCTGGGTTCCAGAATCTCATGTGGCCTGGTTAAATCTCCTGCCTCCAGGTTCCACTTTAGATTTCAAGTATCATAATTAATTTCCCTTTCGTTCAACTAGCTTCTATGCCTGGCAAATTAAAAACCCTAAACTGAAGCAATCATCCTGGCAAAATTCTCAGTAGGCTATCACAAGCAGAACCCCTAACAGAAAATTTCTCTGAAAAGAAAAAAAAAGTCTGTCCTCATAAAAATTAAAGATTTCCCTAAGAAAATCACACACAAGATTAAATTAGAAGAAGATTTGGGGACAGAGAACTACCTCTACGACAGACTAGGAGCTACATTGTTACTGTCATTGGAAATCCACTGCGACAGGTAAATATGCTAAGGGCAACATCAGCAAAGATCTCAAAATAGACCATTTCCAATAGAAGAAATACAAACAACCGATTTATATATAAAATGTTCAAGTCCAAAAAAAAAAAAAAAACCTAATCCAACAATGATGAAATAGTGTTTTTGGTGTAGCAGGGTAGGCAGGCGGCCTCCTAACTGGGCCCCACTTCCAATGTTGCCTTCACTGTGGTTTTCTTGAACACAGCGGCCAGAGGGCGCCTCTTGAATCGTCAGACCAAGTCACACCTTTATGCCACCCCTGCGTCTGGTTCCCGTCTTGGCTAGAGAAATCCATCCCCCCCAGGACCTCGAAGCAGCCCCCATCACCTCACCAACCGCATCTCCCACTCCAGCCGGCTGCCAGGCTGTGGCCCTTTGAACACACGAGGTGTGATTCAAGCTCTAGAACCTGCTGTTCCCTTGCTCCAAATGCTCTTCCCCCAGATAGCCTCACGCCGGTTCCTTTATCTCTTTCAAGTCTTTGCTGGCAAGTCACCATCTCAGGGAGGGGTTCCCGATCCCCTGTGCTGACGGTGGGCCCCCCCTCCCCTGAGCGCCCACCTCCCTCCCTGCTGGACGTGGAGCCTTTACCACCTTCTGGTCCACAGGGGGCTTATTCACCTTCTTCCTTCATTGCCTGTCTCTTCATCCCGAGAACCCGGCTCCCCCAGGGCACGGATTTGCCCCTAGCCCTTGGCACGCAGCCCTGCCTATAGCAGGCGCTCAGAACCCACTTGCTGAATGAATGAATGAACTTTAAAAAGCATACGATCAGTGTTGGGCCAGGTGCGGGAAGTGGGCACTTTCACACACTGTCCATGAGGATGTAAACCGGTGCAATGTTTCTGAAGGATGAGGTGGCAATAGGGGTCAAACGCTTAAAGATGTGTATCTCTTATAGAACATTAATTTTACTTCTAGAAATTTATCATAAGGAGGGGTGCCTGGAAAAAAAAAAAGGAGGGGGGCCTGGGTGGCTCAGTGGTTGCGCATCTGCCTTTGGCTGGGGTCGTGATCCTGGGGTCCTGGGATCGAGTCCTGCGTCAGGCTCCCTGCATGGAGCCTGCTTCTCCCTCTGCCTGTGTCTCTGCCTCTCTCTCTGGGTCTCCCATGAATAATGAATAAAATCTTAAAAAAAAAAAAAAAAAAGCATAATAGGGGATCCTTGGGTGGCTCAGCGGTTTAGTACCTGCCTTCAGCCCAGGATGTGATCCTGGAGACCTGGGATCGAGTCCCACATCGGGCTCCCTGCAGGGAGCCTGCTTCTCCCTCTGCCTGTGTCTCTGCCTCTCTCTCCGTGTCTCTCATGAATAAAAGAAATTTGTCATAAGGAAATAATATATTAGTTAGAACCTTTCTGCTTACAAAAAAACAAGAAGACACTTAGGCCAGTTTAAGTAATAATGGTGAAGTGATTTAATACAAAGGTACATTATAAGCCGCATTACAAAGGAAGAAAGGGAGAATGCATTATGATTATGTGGGACGTTTAGACATCTCTGTCCCCAGGACACCGTCGGAGACAGAGTTTTGCCCACAGAAGGCTTAGTGGCCAGTGCTCTTTGAACCAATACTGTAAGAGCATGAGGAAAGGAGGACTGGGAAGAAGGCAAAGCCGACCTGTGACACCAATGCCACAGTCAGTGGCACGGGGAGCTCCGGAGTTGTCCCATGTGGAGGAAAGGAGCCAGGCTTTTATACCCACATATCAAACAGTCTTCGGACGTAGGTTGCCCCTACAGAGGATGGGTGACCTTGGCCCAGGCAACTCCTTCAGCCCAAGGGCAGGGCCTGGGAAGTGACCCAGCTGTGAGCCATCAGCAACACACATTCCTGGCATCTGGGAGAAGGGACCCCTCGTCCCGATGGGAGGACCTGGACAGTGCTCCACAGCGTGTCCCCTACCTATGGAATTTAAAGAAAGCTTTGAAAAAAAAATTTAAAAAAAATAAAGAAAGCTTTGTTCTTCCAAGCCTTAGAATAATTGGAACCAGACACCTGGATGTCGACAGGCCCTCTCTCTCACCTTTACTGTTTTCTTTTCTTCCTTTTTTTTTTTTTTTACCTTTACTGTTTTCTATGTGCCTCCTTCACTCTGGACTGTTTTCCCTTTCTTGTTCCACGCGGTCAAAGGCTGTTTCCAGCAGCCCCCAATTTAACCATTACGGCTCCATCCTCAGCGAGTAACCCAGGACGGCCCAGCTCGGTCCATGTCCACTCACTGACCCACCAACGACTACGGGAGCGGGGAAATGCAGGATACAAACATGTTGTACCATTTCGATTCGAGGAGGCAGAAAAACGGACAAACCCAGGCCTGCATGTGCCATATCGATAGAGTCAGGAAAAAACCCTCAAAGAATATAAAGTGAAATGTTAAGAGTGGTTCTTTTTTAATGGTGGTGGTAGAATTAACAACGGTTTCTCTCTCCTCTTTTTCTTTTTAAAGTTTTATTTATTTATTATTAAGAGACAGAGAGAGAGAGACAGAGACAGAGACACAGGCAGAGGGAGGAGCAGGCTCCATGCAGGGAGCCCGACGTGGGACTCGATCCCGGGTCTCCAGGATCACATCCTGGGCTGAAGGCAGGTACTAAACTGCTGAGCCACCCAAGGATCCCCTATTATGCTTTTTCTTTTTTTTTTAAGATTTTATTCATTATTCATGGGAGACCCAGAGAGAGAGACAGAGACAGAGACACAGGCAGAGGGAGGAGCAGGCTCCATGCAGGGAGCCCGACGTGGGACTCGATCCCGGGTCTCCAGGATCACATCCTGGGCTGAAGGCAGGTACTAAACTGCTGAGCCACCCAAGGATCCCCTATTATGCTTTTTTTTTTTTTTAAGATTTTATTCATTATTCATGGGAGACCCAGAGAGAGAGACAGAGACACAGGCAGAGGGAGGAGCAGGCTCCATGCAGGGACCCTGACGTAGGACTCAATCCCAGGTCTCCAGGATCATGCCTTGGGCTGAAGGGGGTGCTAAACCGCTGGGCCACCCGGGCTGCCTTCTCTCTGCTTTTTCTTTTTGCATGGGTGTAGAAAAATATTTTTGTAACTGAAAATAGTTTTTAGAGGCACCTGGGTGGCTCAGTTAAGCGTCGACTCGTAAGTTTGGCTCAGGTCACTGTCTCAGGGTCCTGGGATCGAGCCCCACATAGGGCTCCAGGCTCAGTGCAGAGTCTGCTTGTCCCTCTCCCTCTGCCCTTCCTCACCTTGTTCTCTCTCTCTTCTTCTTCTTCTTTTTTTAAAATTTTTATTTATTTATGATAGTCAGAGAGAGAGAGAGAGAGGTAGAGACATAGGCAGAGGGAGAAGCAGGCTCCATGCACCGGGAGCCCGACTTGGGATTCGATCTCGGGTCTCCAGGATCGCGCCCTGGGCCAAAGGCAGGCACCAAACCGCTGCGCCACCCAGGGATCCCTCTCTCTCTTCTTCTAAGATAGGTAGATGATAGATAGATAGATAGATAGATAGATAGATAGATAGATAGATAGTAGCTATATAGGCAAATATCTTTTTTTAAAAAAGTAAATAGTTTTTAAAAGGAAGAAGTAGGCACCTGTCTCTGGCCCTTTACATAAAAAGGGCCACTAGTCATAAGGTATAGAAAGACTATTCATATAAAGTAGATTTTCCGGCACCTGGAGTGAAAAAAAAAAAAAAAACTGACTTGACTTTGCAAAGCTTATTCCACCAAGCTGCAAACAAACTAAACATGGAAAAACCACTATTCAGCAGTTACAATTAACCTTCTTACATCTCAGCACTCCTTAATCCTCTGTCAAGTGATCACACTCTAAGCACAAACTTGGAACAAAACCTTCTATTTGCTTTTGCCAAAATGTAAACCATTGATGAGAATGTTATCAATACCGGAGCATGCTACCCCCTAGGAGGTCCAGCACACAGCCTATTTGGGGTCACTCTATTGGCTTTTATATTTACATTAATATAGTCAGCTGATGTTTACTGAGTAACTATGTGCTGCAAAATATAAAGAAATACATGGGGCGCCTGGGTGGCTCAGTGGGTTAAATATCCGACTCTTGGTTTCAGCTCAGGTCATGATCTCAGGGTGGTGAGATTGAGCCCCATGTTGAGCTCTGTGCTTAGCAGAGTCAGCTCTCTCTCTCGGATATCTAGATAGATAGATAGATAGAATCTTAAAAAAAAAAAAAGAAAAGAAAAACACAACAGAACCCTACTCATAATCAGCTAAGGATCCAGTAGGTAGAAAGAGATAGAATGCATGTGTGTGTATGTGTTATTCACAAATATACATTCACAAGTATATATGTTATATATATGTGTGTGTATATACACACTCAAATAATTAATTATAATAAATTGTAAAATATATTTAGATCCATACCTGTACGTGAAGGGGACAGCGTTCTCTGGGAATTAAAAGGATTGGTGACTTCTGGGTGGGCCGCTTCAAGGAGAATTTCAGTGTCAATGACTGGGGCTCTCAGCTGAACAATATCATTATACATTCATTTGTTTGGATGGTTTTGTCTGTTTTAACCAAGCATCTGTATGAGCGTATCACTATACTGCCATGGTCTCTGCACAGGCTTAAAAACTAAAAGGAGGCCAGAAAGAACTGGTATTAAATATTTTCAATTAAATGAAACTCTAACTCCAGTTGTAGGGGAGGGAAAAGAAAGGTGAAGTTTTAAGACCCCTGGGGGGCACTGGGAGGGTGGAAAGGACTTTAGAATGTTGTATGGTGTCAAGCCTGACTTTCTCACTCAGAGATGCCTGGATCTGACCCGATTACTAGAAGACAGGCAAGCACCAGTTCTTCCCTGAAGGAGATTTGTCCTGCTTTAAAAAAAAAAAAAAATGGCTGGAGAAATGAATTAGCTGTTTCATTCCATTAAGTAATGGGATAAAAATGCATGTTGAATGGTAGAAAGCCTAATGTTTCCCATCATAGCTGGAGAGGCAAAAAAAAAAAAAAAAAAAAAAAGGCTTTTAGGATTAAAAGGAGACTTTGCTTCAATTTGCAGGGACGAACTAAATGCACTAATGTGCCTGGGATGAAAGGGGGGAGGGGCAGGATGGGGGGGTGGGGGATGGGGGGAGGGGGTGGGGGGTGGGGGAGGACCTGGAAGAGAGCTGTTTCACATTCTGAATGTTTTCTTCTTTTTGCTGGGACCAGTGCTCTACTTCACCCCATCTGTCTCTGGGGGTTATCTTTCTCCAACTCACATTGTTCTCCAGAGGAAACACAGGAAACGCAGGAAGACAGACCCTGAGACAGCTGGTTTCCCTTCACAGCTCCAGAGGTACTAGGCGCCTACAACATTTTTAAAGCCTGGGAATCAGACTAACCCAGAAAATAGGGAGCATTGGGCAGCCTGGGTGGCTCAGCGGTTTGGCGCCTGCCTTGGGCTCAGGGCCTGATCCTGGATCCTGGGTCCCAGGATCGAGTCCCACATGGGGCTCCCTGCATGGAGCCTGCTTCTCCCTCTGCCTGTGTCTCTGCCTCTCTCTCTGTGTCTCTCATGAATAAATAAATAAAATCTTAAAAAAAAAAAAAAAGAAAAGAAGGAGCATCAATGAAGTCTCTCATGGATAGAATAAACACTCAATAGGGAGTTACTTATTGTACCTCAGATGAAAAACTTTCAATCTTACTTGTAAATTGTAAAATACATTTCATCCTGACCCTCATCGGCTCCAGAACCTACCTCTTTTGACCGCTTGTAATTCGGGTGAGCAACGTTTAGGTGTCCTGGTGGCACTGACAGTCGGGGCCAGGCAGGTTTTAAGGACCTCTTTTCCTTCTTCTTCTTATCTCTACTGCTTAGCGGGCTGCCTCCCACAGGTCGCCCTCACCCAGAGAGGTTTCAGGGCAGGCTGTCTCCAGGCACTTTAAAAATTTACCCCCCGTTCCTCCAATTATATGATGTTCCTTTCATTTGGTCTGCCCAAAACATATGAAAAACTTCTATCAAAGCACTTTGTAAAATCTTGAGTTCCTAATAGGTGTTTTGGATGTACACGCTGTTTGCTTTATTAATTGGACTCCGTGTCTTTGTGTATCTGAGCTCCTGGCACATCATCATCATCATCAATAAATGTTTTGCCAAATGAAAACATGTGTAATTTCTAAACTGGATTAAAATTGGAGCATCAGCTCTAAACTCATTTTTTTAATAGCAAAATATTTATTTATGGCATTAGGCTAACTTTTATCATAAAGGGTCCTCAACAAGCAAACTATACCAATGTGTATGAATATGTTAATGATAACAATTGATCTCTGGGTAGACCTTTTTCTAGAGAATGGTGGTGTGCTCTAGTTAACCAACTGTTGGAGCTCTGAGGTGGAAGTCCTGAACTCTAAGATCCCCCTTGCCCCATAAGGTTGCTGTGAGGTTCAAATGACAAGATGTATGCAAAGCATATCACACAGTTGCCACACTCATTTTAAGCTGGGAGCAAAATTCACTAGAATTTTGTCTTGACCATCTTTGTCACCATCTTTCTTTCTTTCTTTCTTTCTTTCTTTCTTTCTTTCTTTCTTTCCTTCTTTCTTCTTTTCTTTCTTTCTTTTTAATTTATTTATTCATGGGAGACACAGAGAGAGAGCAGGGACACAGGCAGAGGGAGAGGCAGGCTCCATGTGGGGAGCCCAATATGGGACTCAATCCAGAAACTCTGGGATCAGGCCCTGAGCCACCCAGGCGTTACACCATCTCACTTTCTAATAAAAAGGCCAAATTTCTGTGTGTGTGTGTGTGTGTTTCAGAATCAAGGTTAAGGGCAGCCCCGGTGGCGCAGCGGTTTAGCGCCGCCTGCAGCCTGGGGTGTGATCCTGGAGACCCAGGATCGAGTCCCACATCGGGCTCCCTGCATGGAGCCTGTTCTCCCTCTGCCTGTGTCTCTGCCTCTCTCTTCGCTCTCTCTGAATGAATAAATAAATAAATCTTAAAAAAAAAAAAGAATCAAGGTGAATGGACAGAGACTAGAACTGAGAGGCAGGAGGATGGAGAGCAAGATTCTTGCCTGCTGTACCAGTTCCTGAATCTTCCGAATAGTGAGGAATCTAGGTGCCAGGTGAAGGTTAAGGAGAGTAAACAGAAACAGAGAGACCAGTGTGCACCATAGGGAATAGGGTTGGGGGAGAGTGCAGGAAGCCCATATACTGAGGGCTGGGAGAGAATTTCGGAAGCTCCAGAGCGCTCTGCTCCAAAACGGTTGTGGGATATGATAAGAAAAGGGGAAAGGGATTTTCAAGAAGTGTTCCTGGGAGGGATGCAGTAGATACCCTATAATATTCTTCATGAAATTCTAATAGAGGCTATAGCTCTTTTTTAGTTACTTTGGCCAGATAGACTCTTGCTCAGAATGCAGCTGTAGGCCATTTGGGGTCTTGGAGTAGATATGTCTTAGGATTAACTCTATCATTTTTAGCCTATTATTAACATAAGTGAATATTTACCCATCCCTGAATATTGTTTATATGAAAATAAACCCTACTGGTTCATCACATATGACCAGAATTAGAATCCCAGTTGAGGCTCAGCTGGAAATCCTAAAACATGCAGAAAATAATTTTCTTGATGTTGAATCCACTGTATATTTTGAAAGAGATTTAAATTATTTGAAACTGGAAAATTGATGACAAAACACGTGGCTAACTTAATGAAAAAAGTCCAACTGTTTCGTTGGCACTACATAATAGTATAAGCACGTTTTGCAAAATAATCAATTACAATTTTTGTTTCCTACAGGTTGTGTCAGTGATGTCACCATGCCTGTAAGTAGTCTGGGAAGCAAATATATATGAAGTTCAAGAGTCGGGCATTGCTTTTATATATGGGAAAAGATGGACTAGTGAGGAGAGGACTTGTTGGCATAAGACTGGGTGCTTACTGTCAGAGAAAATCAGGCTTTTTACTGAATATTGTGGAAGGTAATCCTCATAGAGAGAGGAAGAAGTACCATATTTATTACATGTCCACTCTGTGCTTTATTTAATCCCCAGAGTGACCCTAAAAGGCAAACATGTGTGAGTTGCCTGCCCAACCCCTTCTTTCCCCTCTAAGCTCTGTATTGGGTTTTCTTTAAGGAATTCACCTCAGCCAAGGGTTAATTCACTCAGTTTTGGGTAACCTGTGATTGACCTCTACTCACCCTTTCTCTCTGGCCACAGCAATGATTCATGGATGAGCATGTATTCCAACTCAGGCCAATGAGGGTGAGATACTCCAGGACTCCCACTTCCTTTGGATGGAGAGGTAAGACTGTATAATATCTAGGACCCCTGAAGCCATTTTGCTACCACAAGGGGAGAGTCTGGAAGATGCCATGAATGGCGGGGATTCTGTGTTCTATAAAGACAGTGAGGGGCACCTGGGTGGCTCAGTGGTTGAGTATCTGCCTTCTGCTCAAAGTGTGATTCCCCAGGGTCCTGGGATCAAGTCCCACATCAGACTCCCTACAGGGAGCCTGCTTCTCTCTCTGCCTCCATCTGTGTGTCTCTCATGAAAAAATAAATAAAATATTTTTTAAAAAGTGACATTGCACGGCTGAATCAGCCTTCCCTATAACTCACTTTGACTGTGGGTTTGTCCATGTCAGGGCCAATAAATTTCCTTTGTTTGTTTGAGCTGATTGGAATTAAATTTTCTGTCAACTGCAATCAAAATGTTGTAAACCAAGTGATGCAGAGAGTACCTCTATTTTTCAGAGGAAGAAACTGAAGTCCTAAAAAATTTAAATCTGTCTCCAGTCACATAGATAGTGAGAGGTGAAGCCTACATTTGACGCCAGATCTTTCTCTCTCTCTATTTATTTATTTATTTATTTATTTATTTATTTATTTATTTATTTTAAATTTTATTTATTTGTTCAAAGAGACAGAGAGAGAGAGAGAGAGGCAGAGACACAGGCAGAGGGAGAAGCAGGCTCCATGTAGGGAGCCCGGCGTGGGACTCGATCCGGGGTCTCCAGGATCAGGCCAACCGCTGAGCCACCCAGGGATCCCCCCCACTCCGCTTTTTAAAGATTTTATTTATTTATTCATGAGAGACTGCTGAGCCACCCGGGCTGCTCCTCTCTCTCTTTTTTAAAAAGATTACTTATTTATTTGAGAAGAGAGAGTGCACAAGGGTGGGGGGTGGGGTGGGGCGGGGGATGCTGAGGGAGATGGAGAATCCCAAGCAGACTCTGTGCTGAGCACTGACCCCAATGTGGGCTGGATCTCAAGGCCCTGCGATCATGACCTTAACCTAAATTGAGGGTTGGACATTTAACCAGCTGAGCTACCCAGGCACCCCTGAAGCCAGATTTTTTCTGACCAGCATCTTTCAAGATGTACTGTGGCATTGGAGAAGTTCCAGGGAGGTAGCACATGAAAACTTCCCACTCTCAAACCTAGATTCAGTCAAATCCAGTGTTTTATAAGTTATGTGTTTTATAGGCTATGTTTCCATTCAGTAGTAAGAGGAAATGTTCAAAATGTTCAAAAAACTTTTTCCATCATGCTTGATTTCTAAGTTGTAGAAAGGTCCACTCTAGTGCTAGCCCTTTCTTCCCTTTATAGCTAGTATTCTTTTTTTTTTTAATATTTTATTTAGAGAGAGAATGAGAGATAGCATGAACAGGGGAAGGAGCAGAGGGGAGAGAGAGAAGCAGACTCTCCCTGAGCAGGGAGCCTGCTCGGGACTCGATCCCAGGACCTCAGGAGCATTACCTGAGCCAAAGGCAGACGCTTGACTGACTCAGCCACCCAGGTGCCCCTATAGCTAGTATTCTTTATTACCAATTCTATAAAAGTTAGACTCATTTTCCCAGGATATCAGAGGTATTGAGTGACATTTCCTGGAACCGTTTAAAGATGAGGCTCTCTCAAAGTTCAGACCAGAATCCCTAGTACTTGATAACAAATGCAATAATAGGTATGCAGGGCTTGAAGTAAGAGCCACTTCAATTGTTTCTCTCCATTCAACCTATTTTACACACAGATAATCAGATTCATCTTTCTGAAGGTCAGCCTTGACCATACCACTTCACAAATATTTGCCCTGGTTTCCTGTCCATACCAGCAACCTCCAAAGTAAATACCCCAAGACTTCCATCATCTTATGAAAAAGTAGAATTTCCATGTATAGTTATTAGTTATTTTTACGAATGGGGAGGAGATTAAGCTTTATTAGTATTTTATGTATAGATTGACACAGACTCGCTTACTCAATTTGTATGTTGGAAAATCCCACGTCACATACATCACGTACAAGTTATCCTGGGGGAAGAGAGGGAGTTCCACTATAGGGTGTGGTTGCCAGTACAATTGACTCATCTTTTCCCATTTGGCTCATTGCAACTTACTGCTATTTACATGGCCAAGTTAGTTGGATTTATGGGTTATATGCTTTTTAACCAAACTAAACCTTACCAAATGAACAGATGCCTTTAAAAGATTCTTTTAAAGAAATCATGCATCAAAAATCATAGTAATAATACAAGCACAAGTAAATCTAAAAGAAATAGAACTTACATGACTCCTACACTTGGTGCAAGCTCTTTGTCAGGTTGTAAAGTAAAATAATGATGATATAATAAGATCTGATTAGAAGTTGACCAGAAATTCAGAAATTATCAGAGAGACTTTAAAATATGGATTTATAGGCTGCCTGGGTGGCTCAGTTGGTTAAGGATCTGCCTTTGGCCCAGTTCATGATCCCGGGGTCCCGGGATCAAGTCCTGCACTGGGTCTGCATGGAGCCTGCTTCTCCCTCTGCCTATGTCTCTGCCTCTCTCTGTGTCTCTCTCATGAAAAAATAAATAAAATATTAAAAAAAATTTTAAATAAAATCTTTATTAAACTTCACCTTAAGGGTATATTGTGCCTTGAGTTATTAGCTTACAGCAATAGTACATGTTTGTGTGTGGGGGTATATTCATATATTTTCACATATTGGTGGGTAGTAAATAATCTGTTACTGGAAAATAGAGCATGAAAAAATTTGAGACCAGACTTTTGAATAATTAATTCAAATATCCTGTTATCTCAAGTCCTTATAGAAAGCCTGCAGGGTTCAGATAACATAATAAGTATTGAGGCAACAGTTTGGCCTTCTCTATATGTCCCTGACCTACATGTCTAGCCTCCTACAAGTCCTTGCTACAGCCATATTGTCCTGTCCACAATTTTTCTCCGATTTCCCACCTCTTTCCCCAAGACTTTCGTCATGCTCTTCTCTCTTAACTAAACCCCACTTTTCCCTTTCTCTATTCTGTTTGCCTAATTTCTGTCCATACTTCAAAGCATAGTTTCAACCTTCATGAAGCCTTTGCCCATTTTATCAGCTGGAAATAATTTTTCTCTGCTCTGAACTTCCACGATATTCAATCTGTATCCTCTTATGGCCTTGTCATTTTCCCATTTACAAGGATTCTCCTCAAGGACTGCAAATTTCTAAAGATCTGAACACATGTCTCGTTCATCATTGACTCCTTTGATAGAATTCTAGCACAATGCCTTGTATACCATAGGTCCTTAGTAAATACTTGTTGACTGAATGAAGGATGGATGAACGAATTCCAATCGGTGCATTGTCTGATGTGTTCTATTTTACAACAGTATACAAAGGAGTTTTATGAAAAATCCATCATGGGAGTAGACAAGATTTGAGCCCAGATTGTGATTTTAATCATGGAAATACACTTCTCTTTTTAGCTCTGTTATTTAATTAGAGATTGTGTAATTCTCACCCAGAGTTCCAAGCTATTTAGCTGATTTATAACTCACAATGTAATCAACTTGAATAAGTCATCTTATTGTGGACACCCACATTAACCAGAAGAACCGTGGCCATATTAGGGAGATTTGATTTGCAGCCAAATCTCCTTATACCCTCTTGAAAACAAAACTGGCAGAAATCCAACTGCTCAAGTCAAATAGACATTTAGCTTACACTGTGCATTAGATATGCCTGGTGACCTCAGAAAAATACACACAAATGGAAATGCTGGCTTAAAGTACTATAATATGATTATAGTTCAGACACAAACTTTTACTTGAGGGCAGCCATAATTGCTGTACTTTTAGCTAATGTGCACTTGAAAATGTACTTGCTTTTAAGCCTATAAAAAATTCCAAAGGATCTGCTATACTATTTACCAGGAAATAAGTAGTCTCTTAAACATGTATTGAAAACAGACCTCTTTTACCCTTTCTTTTTCCTTGGCCACTCCAAACCAGTGGTCATTTTCGACATTTCAAAAAAATCCTATCACAAAGTTAAAAAACAATAGGACCTGTGGCATTTAGAAGATTCAGACCTAGGGCTCATAGTAATACCTATGGTCCCATCACCTATTGAACTAAAATTTCCTTTAAACTGAGCAGTTAACAAGAAATCCATTATCTTGGGTCAGGGATAGAAGACCTTTACGGCCTGCTTTTGAGTTCCAATTTCCTTTCCCTTCATACCCCCCCCCCCCCACACACATACACATCCTTTCTAAAAACACTTTCATTTCGCTTTGGAAGTGATATAATAAGGGCTGAATATAAACATTGCTCAGTAATATACAATTCCAAATCTGTGCCTAGCCAGCCAAAAGCTACCTCCCCTTTTAGCATAATTTCAGTGGGATTATTTTCTGCTACTTGATAAGAAACATTGCAGGCAAATTGAGAAAGTTTTCAATTCTTAAGGATTCTTATGTATTTCTTCAAATTTTACTTCATTTCTAAGATCCAGGATTGCTCCTGCGGATATAATTTAGGCACCCTCTGGTGGTCAGTAGAACACCACTAACTCTCCTAAACATTACTCTGAATTATTTAATCTTAAAGGCCAAATTTACAATTATGACATACATTTTTTCCTGAATAGTTTTGTCATCTAAATCTTCTCAAATCAAATACTGCTTCCATTTCCTGTATGTGTATGCCTTTACCCTATGAAAGTGCTATATATATATATATATATTTATTTATTTATTTTTAAAGATTTATTTATTTCTTAGAGACACACAGTGAGAGAGAGAGAGAGAGAGAGAGTTAGAGACACAGGCAGAGGGAGAAGCAGGCTCCATGCAGGGAGCCTGATGTGGGACTCGATCCCGGGTCTCCAGGATCAAGCCCTGGCCCAAAGGCAGCTCTAAACCGCTGAGCCACCGGGGCTGCCCCGAAAGTGCTATTTATAAAGTCGTGAAATGCCCTGCAAATATTAGGCAAGATACTAATTCAGAAATATAAAGATTGCTTTATCTTCAGAAAGATAATAGTGGGGGACTTGTCTGGATTAGAGGAAACATTACTAAAACATTGTTAAATTATTAAATTATTAAGGAAAACCTTATTAAAAATAGACCCAAATCCACTCTAAGCACATTCACACCATAGAAATAAATACTCTAACTGGTAACATAGAGAGACAGTATACATCAGTATAACTCAGGAATAAAAAAATGTTTCTATCACATTTGTAGACATATGCTCTGTGAGATTTTCTTCAACAGCAAACTTCTGCACTATTTTGGGAACAGTGCTAATAGCACTGGTATTCCTAGTGTTTAAAGCTGTGTTGACATGATAAAGTGCTATAATTTCAACTTGTTATCGTGAAGCAGAAACCGCCTCATTAATTTCTGCTTCATTCAAAACTGAGGAACAAATCAATGTTTACCAGTGGGAACAAAGCTAAATGAGTAACAAAAAAGAAAACCCCAAACACTTGCAATATGTCATTAGTTTAAAATGTAGAAAAGAATTTTAGAGCATTGCTTAAATTCTGTTTAGTCCACAAAACTTACATAAAAATGAGAAACTGTTTTAGTAAATTTGACATGGATTGCTCAGTGCATACTTTTATTTTAATCCTGTTAAACCTGAGAAAGGGTATATAATAAATATCACATTAGTGTTACATACTGTGGATGAAATCATAGTATCAATAATTTAATAAAATATGACTCTTTATTGTACCGTCTTTATGAAAATGTGACCTATGGCTTTAGACTGACCAGGCATCCCGCTCGTTAAATATACTGAATACATAAATGATATACTAAATATTCAAATAAAAATATCTTCTCTGTTTTATCCATAATCCAGTTATTTTAAATATTTTAAAATATTGCAGAATGACAGCTAAACCTAAAAAAAGACATTAAAAAGACATCAGAGATAGCCCTGTCCCTTTATTTTACAAATAGGAAGAACCAGAAAGAGTAAAACATTGGCCTAAAAATCTGACAACTACGTAACAGAACAAACAGATCTGGCCATTCTAGGTGTTAAACACAAAATTAAATCTTTGAATGAAAACATAAATGTTGTAAAAGTCAACTTACTCTTCCCCCTTTTAAATAAACAATCTAAGGTACCGCCCACAATAATCATCTCCAAGGGGTTACCGCCCTTCCTTACGCTGAATCTGTGGTTGAAAGCCTATTGCTTTATTTCCAGCTAGGTGAGAACAGCAACACTCTGTATTCCTCGTTAGAGAATACGACATAAAAATGAATCTTATTTTCAAGGCATGGCACTCTGATCAAGTAGAGAAAGCATTTTGTTATTAGGAAATCAATTGAATCACTGTGGAAAGCTAGATGTTTAGGGAAACATAGTACATTGAGCTGTATTGCTTCAAACAGTATCCTAAAAACCTCTCTTGCAAGGGATGTGTGTGTGTGTGTGTGTGTGTGTGTGTGTGTGTGTTCGTACTCTGGGTGTAGGAGTGCCCAGACTTGTATAGAAAAGAGGAAGAGGAGGGAAGAATGTTCCCACCTGAATCTAAGCTGGGTCTATCACTAAGATTCAGCTGTGTGCAGCCACAACGGGTGGGTGCAAGGCTGGTCCCGTAGCCAAAGCTTGGCTGTATAATGGGACTGTGAGTGTGAACACAGGATTGCACCCCAGGATAACCCCCCAGGGTACAGAGAGAATTACCAGCCAACCCAGCTGTACCAGCCAAACACTGATGCTCTGGTACCTCTCTAAGAGAGTTTAACAAAGAGAAGAGAAAAAAAGCACTTTTTCTCTCAACCTGATTGGACACATAGTTCTGAGTTGAAGAGCATGTGAATAAAGGCCCTTTGAGACAAAAATTCAACTTCCCAAATTACAAGAAGACCGAAACATGCAAAATGACTGAAGACAAAATGGTCCCCTTGCCACTCTGTTTCTAATACTAAGCAGAGTTTTCTTTTTAAATTCAAACCATGTATCCTCTAAATTGGTGGGGGATGGAGGGTGGGGGAGGTGGTCAGGGAGAAACACCAGATGCCTCAGATTTTCCTCTTAGTTCTGCCACTAAAAGGTGAACACATTTGGGAAAATCTTTTGACTGCTGGGCCCTCAATATCCTTATCTTTAAATCAGGGGAGTTTGGTCCTTTCCTGTTCAAAGATCCATGCTTCCATGTGAAAGGTAAAAAATTCAAAGTATAAAAATAAAACTGAGATTACAAAGGATATCTGGGTCCCTGAATAGGCCATAATCCCTCTGAGATCCTGGGAAGCAATTCTGGTGAGTGTATAATATGTACGTAAGCATTTTCCAGGCAGAGGGACAGTATTTTCATCAGAGCCTTAAAGGGAAATTAAGTTCCAAAAAAGGTTGAAGATCACTGGTTGAGGCAGCAAATGCTCTTTCGTTTCTGATTTATCTGATTTGCAGAGCAGATCAGCAGCAATCTTTACATGGTTATAAAATCTGTCCCACAAAGCCTTCTTAAGTATCTCATTTATCTTCACGAGCTGTGTGTTTATGATTTTTCATGAGCAGCAAGGCTGTTCAGAATCAAGAGCCCTTTTCATTAAGGCTTAACATTGTGGGGATTTCAACGTTTATTTTGATATTAGTAGCTGAAGGAGAGCCATTTTAGTTCATCAGAAAATTTCAAGCATGCAGAATCTCATACGTTTGCGTGTTCAGGTTGAATTATTTTACTATTTCTTTTTTCTAGAGTTAACTGACATGAAACAAAAGGCTTGGCTCCTCCTCCCAACTGGCTTTTCTTTTTCTTCTGATGGGAGTCTGTTGTGAAATGATGATGAATTAACTGTGGTTCTGTTTGTAGTAGTAATTGTAATTTTTGTAAGGATTTGATCCTCAAGACACATTCAGTAGAAGATATGTTTATATAATATTCTAATAAGAATTAGTTGAAAATCAGAGAGAAGCAGAAAATGACATTAGGGAATCTGAGGACCTGTAAAGAGGAAAGATGATTTAGGAAGACATGAGAACCAAAGAGAAAATCTACAGGATTAGATGCTGAAACAGTAACCAATCCCTAAGAGACACAAGAAACGGGGATTTTTTTTTTTTTAACAGAGGGAACACACATAGCAAGTAGAGAATACTGAATTTTCGAATACATTAAATGAAAACGACACAAAAACCTCATAACCGAGCTTTTCAAGAGCATCTCTTGTGGTTGATCATCTCAAGGCGTTATATGGCTTTTCGGTAATTAAGGCAAAGAGGCGAGCAGCGGAGAACATCATAGAAAGAAGGATGTTGCCAGTGATTATCAGATAAATGCAAAAAGCTCAGGGGAACAATCTTTTGTGGTATAGAAGTGCCAATCAGTGCGAAACGTGCATTTTTTTCCCTGAGATAATATCAAAGAGGCATCAAGTAAAAGCAAGAAAATTAGATTTTAGCATTGGCCTTGTATCAAATTATTGCAGGTAATCCCTTGCTGCTTCTTAAACGACTCCCGTCCCCTCCGATCAGTGGCCCCCGAGGCTCCGAAGTCCCGGCGGGAAGGCCAGGCCCAGCCGAGGCCGGAGCCCCAGGTCACGCGCTGCAGACCCGCGCCCACCCCGAGGGAGATCCGTCCTCGCGCGAACCCGGCCCCGCATGACCCTCCCGGCTTGGGGACGGCAGTTCGCGGAGCATCCTCCTCTTTCGAGTAACAGCTCGGCCCTCGTCCTCTCCGCGCCTCCACAAATCCCATTCAAGAAAAATCGCAGGGATTTCGGCCCCGGCCCCCGCCCCGCCAGGCTCCTGGAGGCCGCGTCCCAGCGGGCGGCTGCGGCGGCTCCTCCCAGTCCCAGGGCAGGAGGGGCGCGCGCCCGTTGCTATGGGAACGCAGCGGCGCCCCCCCCCCCCGGCCCCGGCCCCGGCGCGCGCCCCCGAGTCTCGGCCCCCGGCGCGCGCGCCCGTTGCTATGGCAACGCAGCGGCCCGGCCCCCGGCGCGCGCCTCCGAACCGCGGCACTCGGCGCGCGCGCCCGTTGCTATGGGGACGCAGCGGCTGCGGCCCCCCCGGCGCGCGCCCGTTGCTAGGGAAACGCAGCGGCCCGGCCCCCGGCGCGCGCCTCCGAGCCGCGCCCCCCCGGCGCGCGCCCGTTGCTATGGGGACGCAGCGGCCCGGCCCCCGGCGCGCGCCTCCGAACCGCGGCACTCGGCGCGCCCGCCCGTTGCTATGGGGACGCAGCGGCCGCGGCCCCCCCCCGGCGCGCGCCCGTTGCTAGGGAAACGCAGCGGCCCGGCCACCGGCGCGCGCCTCCGAACCCCGGCACTCGGCGCGCGCGCCCGTTGCTATGGGGACGCAGCGGCCCGGCCCCCGGCGCGCGCCTCCGAACCCCGGCACTCGGCGCGCGCGCCCGTTGCTATGGGGACGCAGCGGCCGCGGCCCCCCCCGGCGCGCGCCCGTTGCTAGGGAAACGCAGCGGCCCGGCCCCCCGCGCGCGCCTCCGAGCCGCGCCCCCCGGCGCGCGCCCGTTGCTATGGGGACGCAGCGGCCGCAGCCCCCCCAAGCGCGCGCCCGTTGCTATGGGGACGCAGCGGCCCGGCCGCCCGCGGGGGTCGCGCGAGGAGGCGCAGGGGCAGATCCGGGGGGGAGACGCTGTCGCAAGATGGCGCCGGCGAGGCCGCGGGCTGCGGAGTGAGCGCGCCCCGCCGGGGGCCCCGCGAGGCTGCTGCTCCTCCCCGCCGCCGCCGCCGCCGCCGCGCCCCCCGCCTGGCAGGTACCGCCGCCCGCGCGCTCCGCGTGGCGCACAGATGGCCGCGACAAGTGCCGGCTCGCCTCGGGCTAGCGGGTCTGCCCCGGCGCGGGTGCGCCCGACGCGAACGCACACATAACTTTTTGTGGCCGCGCGCCCCGGCCTGCAGCGTCCCCGCGCGCCCGCGCCCCACCACGCCCCTCCGGTCCCCGCGCCCTCCGCGCTGCGAGCGCTCCGGGCCGCGGCGCTCATCTCCGGGCGGCCGGGAGGAGCGCGTGCGCCGGCGGGAGGCGGCGGCGAGCGGCCGGGAGCGCCGTACAATGGCCCTGACCCTGTTCGGTGAGTGCAGGTGGGCCGCGCCCCGGGGAGGCTGGGGGCGCCGGGGGGCGGCGGGGGGCGCCGGGGGCTCGGGGCCGGGCCGGGGCGGGCCGGGGCGGGGCGGGGGCGCGGGCCGGCTCCCTCGCGCCTCTCCCATTGTCTCCTCCGCAGGCAGGGCCGCTGGGCGTGTGCTCCCCGGGCCGGCCCTGCGCCGCCAGCCGCCCTCGGCCCTCCGCCCTCGGCCCTCCGCCCTCCGCCCGCCCTGGCCGACGGGTGACCCGAGGCCGCTCTAACGTGCCCACTTGGGAGCCAAGTTAGCGGGTGGTTTCCAGACCTAACGTGTCTCAAGTCAGTAAATAAAGATCCTGGAAAGTTTATTTATTTTCGAGCGAGATGTCCGTGCATCCCAGGCTCCCCGGGAAATCGCCAGATGCAGGCGCGCTGAGCCTTGTTGGGTTTTGGGACGGCTTATTTATTTTTTATTTATTTATTTGGAGCCCAGGATAAGTGGTGAACCGAATATTCGTTACAATGGAAAGTGTTTGCGCTGACAAATAACGAGAGCACGCAAGGAGAAAGTTGGTTTCTGGGTGATAAGTGATCTCGGGAGAATAACTTTGAGGGTATTAGGAAAGCAATGTGATTTCTGTGATGCAATTACTGCAACACTATTGTTTCAGTGGTTAAGACTTGAAGGTGGTCCCCCCCCCCCCGCCTGGAGCCTGTGATGACAATGGGTTGGGAAGAAGGGCTGAAAGGATACAATGTTTCCTATTGCCACGCAGACCGTGGTGGACTCGCACCTCCCTTTAAGAAAACTCCGCATGTGGGAATTTAGATGTTCAAAGTAGTGTGTATGGTCTGTACTGATGGGACACTGCTGGCCACCGGGGCGGTGTGAGTAAGTGACTCACAAGATGAAGTTTCCAGTTACATTTTTATTGCATCATTTGATCAAGTCATAGGCATCACATACCACAAATGCTTTTTCATATAAATACTGAGAGTGAATCAATCTGCTAGAATCAAAGAGTTACCCTTATTTAGCCATCTTATTGTATGCATTACATTTAGATGCAGGCAGGTTATTTTCTAATGGCCCTTTTGTGGCAGAAGCGAGCCTAGAACACAGTTTGCCAGTCTGCAGTCTGGGGTATGTTTACTTTGCCGGAATACCCACAGTACCAGAAATGGCATTTTTTTTTTTAAGATTTTATTTATTTATTCATGAGAGACAGAGAGGCAGAGACACAGGCAGAGGGAGAAGCAGGCTCCATGCAGGGAGCCCGACGTGGCACTCGATCTTGGGTCCCCAGGATCACGCCCTGGGCCACCCAGGGATCCCCCATCTCTAGGTGCTTTAAAAAATGTTTCTTCTTTCTCTGAAAGAAATAAAAATCTCACTGTTGTTTTCTAATACTTTGTGTCTCATCTGCACCATCTAGTAGAGCATTTTTTTTTAAGTGTGGACTTCTTTTTGTACAAAAGTTAAAAATGGTGGATGGCTTAAATCATAGTTGATATTTTCATTTGAAGAAGCGTTTCTCTTATACTGTTGTAGCTGATACACAGCAGTAGTATTTCCAGGAGTAAATTTCCCCTTAGACGAGAGGTTTCTTTGTTTTTGTTTTTTCACGAAATTCATTTTCCTTTTTAGTTTTTTATTTTTAAGATTTACTTATTTATTCATAAGAGATACACAGAGAGAAAGAGAGAGAGAGGGGCAGGTTCCTTGCGGGGAGCCCGATGTGGGAGTGGATCTTCAGGCCTGGGATCACGCCCTGAGCCAAAGGCAAACGCTCAACCGCTGAGCCACCCAGGTGCCCCTCATTTTCCTTTTTAAAGAGTCTGCATTTTCAGGTGTGTTTTCAAAGGTAAGGTTTATGAATCAGCCACTTTTCTTCAAATGCTGACATTCTCAGTGAATAAACAAATTAGGGAGAAGCAGAGTAAGGGATAAGGTTCTAAGGATTCCTAAATTATTAAATCTTGAACTATGTAAGTAGGGATGGGGAAAGGAAGGGCATGGATTTGACCTCAAGAAGAAGCTAAAAGAAACAATTCCCACCGCTCAGAATGAATAAAGTGTCTTTAAGATTTTAAAGTCAGCTTGTGGAAAAATAGAATTTAATTTACAAAAGCTAATTTGGTTGCAGGTTTTTAAGAATAATCTCCCTGTTATAAAGGAAACTACACCTGTGTGCAGAGGCTGTTTTTCAGTAATGATAGATAGAGTAGTAGTTGTTGTACACTATTCATCAGTCATCTCTGTCCAAAATGTAGATTCCTGGGGTGCCTGGGTGGCTCAGTTGGTTAAGTTTGCCTTCAGCTCAGGTCATGGTCCCAGGGTCCTGGGATCAAGCCCCATATCAGCTTCCCTGCTCAGTGAGGAGTCTGTTTTTCTCTCTCTCTCTAGCCCCCCACCCCCCCACCCCTGCTATTGTGCACATGTGCACTCCCTTTTTCTCTCTTTCTTTTTCTTTCTCAAATGAATAATTAAAAAAAAATGTAGATTCCATTGCCCCTAGGTCCACAGAATCTGCATTTCTAGGAGAAGGGGATTTTAAAGGGACTCCCCTGTGATTCTGTTATCCTTAAATTTGAGAACCATTGTATTAAATATGGGATTGCTCAAATATGCCCAATTCAAAATAGCCTTTGTATATATTAAGAGCAGTCCCCACCATTAGAAGAAATAGATTTTATTTTAGATATGACAGTTGATCCATTAACAACATGAGGAATAAGGGTGCTGATCCCCAACACAGTCCAAAATCTAAGTGTTAGCTTTTAACTCCCCAAAAACCTAATAGCCTGCTGTTGAGTCGAAGCCTTGCCAGTAACATAAGCAGTTGATTACCACATATTTTCTATGTTATATATATCATATGTTGTATTCTTACAATAAAGTCAGCTAATGAAAAGAAAATGTTATTAAGAAAATCAGAGGAAAGTACATTTATAAGTACTGTACTGGTTTTATGAAGAAAAGTCTACATATAAGTAGGTCTGTTCAAGAGTCAGCTGTACTACTGTTTGTTTTTGTTATTAAAGATTTTATTTATTTATTCATGAGAGACACAGGGAGAGAGAGAAGCAGAGGGAGAAGCAGGCTCCATGCAAGGAGCCCGACGTGGGATTCGATCCCAGGACTCCAGGATCACGCCCTGGGCCAAAGGCAGGCACTTAACTGCTGAACCACCCGGGGATCCCCTGTACTACTGTTTTTAAAAAGATTTATCTGTTATTTTAGAGAGAGGGAGAGAGAACATGCACTCACATGGACGTAGGGGGAGGGTGTACGAGGGAGGGGTAAAGGGAGAAAGAATCTCAAGCAGACTCCCTGCTGAGCGTGGAGCCCAACACGGGGCTCCATCTCATGATCCTGAGATCATAACCTGAGTCAAAACCAAAAGTCAGATGCTTACCCAACTGAGCCACCCAGGCGCCCCAACTGTACTACTTTTTGACTAGTCAGAAGTACCTCGTATCCCTTTATATTTCCTCTTAATAACCAACTTAGAGCAGAGGAGCAATGAGATAATAAAGTTTTGTGAGATAATAGTAAAGAGGAAATAGGGACAAGAAACTGGACACATGTAACTAAACAGTTATCAGCGTCAGAGCTCAATAGAGATTCTCCCAAAGCAACCACTGCCAGGACCCTATCTTGTCTATCATGGGTGTGTTAGTTGGTAAGGCCAGTGTCCTAAGTCCGCTTGGACTTCTGGAATGAAATACCATAAAGTGAGTGGCTTACGTGACAGACATTTATTTCCTGAAGTTTTGGAGGCTGGGAATTCTAAGACCAGTGAGCAGCATATTCACTTCCTGATGAGGGCCCTCTTTCTGGTTTACAGACATCCCTCTTTTTGCTGTGTGTTCCTGTGGTGGAGAGAGGGAAAGCAAGGTCTCCAGTCTCTTCTATGGGCACTGATCTCATCATGTGAACCCCACCCTCATGACATCATCTCACCTCATTTCTCCCCAGAGGCTCATCTCTTCAGATAACATCACATTGGGGTTAGGGCTTCAACATAGGAATTTATTGGAGTACACAATTCAGTGCATAGCTGCCAGCAATAGAGTCTAGTTTGTTTTTTTAAGATTTATTTTATTTTCCTTAGAAAGTGCAGGTTGTGGTGAGGGGGATGGGGCAGAAAGAATCATGACCCTGAGATCATGACCCGAGTCAAAATCAAGAGGAGGGCACTCAACTGACCTAGCCACCCAGGTGCCCTTAGGTTGTTGGTTTTATTTTTCTTTATGTTTTCCATTTGCATCCAGGTTTTGTTTTTGTCATTGTAAAGAATGTTCTTTTATAGGATGTTAGTGAAAGCTTCATTTAAAAAAAATGAGAACCTCTAAAATTACCTAATACAATTTTACATCGATATATTTAACTTTCTTTTACCTAAGTACGTTGTAGCAACTCAGAAATACTTGACAAGTTAAGCTGAAGACTGACAACTGTCTTACCTTTTGTTTTCACTATTAATCACCTTTGCAGCTTAAAAAGATATTTTTAAGGCACATTTCTGTTTTATCTGTGATAGAAGAACTAGATCCCAATACTTCCTGATTTTACAGTCCCATTTGGGAGTTGAAAATATGCATTTTTGAAGGTTCAGGTATTTGCTAGCATTTTTCTCCACCTTGTAGATGAGTATGCCTCTGTTATCTGTTTCAATTCAAATAATTTTTAAATCCTCAAATCCTAAACATCATCCAAATGTAATTCATACTCTGCTCACTCACCTTGCTCGTCTGTTCGACATAAATCTACAGCAATGTGCAAGAGACCTGGTCCCTGTCTTCTTGGAGCTTATATTCCAGAACTATAGTATATGTACCTAACTACCTATTTCCAATAGGAATTTTTTTTTTTTTTTTTTTTAGAACTTTCCTGATAGAGAAGCACATGTTCTCTAACAATTGCTGGACTAGAAACAAAGTCTCAAGTCATCTAATTTAGGACTTTATAGCTCGTTTACCTAACAAACGCCTTGACTGTCTATACCAGTAAAGCCCTATTTGACAGAGCTGGGTGAAAAAGCATCCTGCCAGGTTATCCTTTGGCAGGAATGTCTGTCATTTATAGCTAAATGGGGCTGTGGTTACAGCTCAGACAAATGCTGAGACTGGGAACTCGGTTAAAATCCAGTTGGGCTGGCTGGACCCTGAATAACTCTATCTGGGTAGAACTAGCTCAGGCGTTGTCCCCTCGCCCCTTTTTTTTCTTTTTCCTTTTTCCTTTCATACCAGTCACTATCATCACTGCCACAGATCCCTTCTGATACTTAGGAATTCACTGTGACTTCTGACCTCCTTTCTGCAGACTTTCATACTGCCATGGAAACCTTTTCATTTTGCTGCCTGCCGCACCTGCCTTTTGGCATCTTTCTAGAGATCCTTTGGAGCAGTTAAATGGTTAATGGTGCCTTCTTTGTGATACAGTTGGAAAAATTTCTGATTTTCTATGACTGTCCTGACATTAAAAATTTTTTTATTTTCTAACGTAATCTCTACACTCAGTGTGGGGCTCGAACTCACAACCCCCTGATCACAAGTTGCATGCTCTACCTGCTGCGCCAGCCAGGTGCCCCTAAAACTTGTTTTTAAAAACACAAATCAACTGCATTTTCACTATGATTTATTTGCCCTAAAGCTAATTTTATGGGAAACTCCACTTGAATACAGTCTTTGCTGACATTTTTGTTTTTCATATGTTGCTCATCTAAGAACAGGAGAGGGACTTACCTAAGCCGCAGGGTGGTCTAGTGGTGAGAGCACAGCTACTTTTCTTAGAATGTTTCATCTTTTCAGCTGTCATTAAAATCACCATCCTTATGTAAATACTTGTGCATATTCTCTTACTGGTATCAAAAGCTTAATATTTCAGCTTTAAAATTTTCTTTTAATGTGTGGAGATTTAATACTATGTAAGAGAGATAAAAGAATTATAGTTGCCATAACTCTGATAGTTACCATCTGTGTACAGTATAAAAGGAATATTGGTAATGTAGTCTTTTGAATGGCATCTGTCCCTGCAGTAACAATCCTATTAGCATCCTGATCTTTGAAGATAGAGTGATATGTATAATTTATAAAAATGTGACATATTTGTCAATAAGAGTTTCAATTTCTTTTAGATCAGTATTTGTCTACCTTTAAAAAAAAAAAAATCCCACCCTTGGTAAGAAGACGTTTTTTGTCTTTTTGGGTTTAAAATTTTTTTTATTTATTCATTTGAGAAAGAGAGACACACAGATAAGACAGAGCAGCAGAAGTGGGACAGAGGGAGAGAGGTAGCCGACTCTGCTGAGCGCAGGACCTGAGGTTATGACCTGAGCCAAAGTCAGGCTTAACCGATTGAGCCACCCAGACGGCTAGGCACTTTTTCTTAATTGTTTTCTTCATGAGAATCTCTATAGTAATAGTAATATCCTTTGACATGAGTAATTGATGTTTTCTCAGTTTTATATAAAGTATCAGTAGTAGCACCTTTAAAAAACTTTATTATTGGGCAGCCCAGGTGGCTCAGCAGTTTAGCGCCGCCTTCAGCCCAGGGTGTGATCCTGGAGACCCGGGATCAAGTCCCATGTCGGGCTCCCTGCATGGAGTCTGCTTCTCCCTCTGCCTGTGTCTCTGCCTCTCTCTCTCCTTCTGTGTCTCTCATGAATAAATAAATAAAGTCTTTAAAAAAAATAAAAATAAAAAACTTTATTATTCATTTGTAGTATATAAACTAAATGAAGTCACTGAACTTTCTGTCCAAACCCAACTCAAGACAAATCGTTGAGCCTGGCTTTACCAGTCATAAGTTATTCCTACATAGTAAATGATTCCCATAACCTTTGATTTTTATTTATTAATATAATCTTACTATCCTTGAAAAACATAGGGGTGCCTGAGTGGCTTATTCAGTTAAGTGTCTAACTCTTGATTTCAGCTCTGGTCATGACCTCAGAGTGGTGGGATCAGCCCTGTGTCAGGAGTCTGCTTAAGATTCTCTCTCTTAAAAAAAAAAAAAAAAAAGCAACTAAGAAACAGAATGGTGTGAGTGTATTTTACACTGAAAAGTTATGTTGGAAAAAAAAACATATTTGATAGAAAAATAGATATATTATACTTTCTTAGTTTGGCTCCTTATTTCTAAAAACCATAATGAACACTTTGTGAATATACTAAAAAAACAATTTTCCTGTATATGTTAAAGACTGAATTTTATGGTGTGTGAATTCTGTCTCAATTGAAACATTATTAATTTAAAAATTACCTGGAGTGGGGAGGACCAGATGGAATAGAAGAAAGGTTTACTTCACTTAAACTTTAAAAAACAGAAATGACTATTTTAAAAATAATGGTTTTATATCCAGGAACCTTTTAGAACTTTTCACATTTTTAGAAAGTTTTTTTTCTCTTTTATTCTCCAAGAAACTAAAACAAAACAAAAAATTGATAGTGTAGAAATGCTCATGCCTGTTTGAATAGTTGTTTTAAATTTAGAAAAGTAAGCACTTCTTGGAAAGAATTAATGCAGACAGTTGAGGAATTTGTGGGAAGGGAAGATGAGTCAGGCCCCGGTGTGGGCCCTCTCTGCTTAGTAGCCTGGCAGGGGGCCACCTCATTGTGTTTCCTCTAGCTGCTCCGAAGGTTGTCCTTTCCCTTTCCACTCGGACTTTTTAACCTTTGGATTTCATCGGGACCATGTATATCTCATGGTGTAAAACAAATAGAAGAAGAGATGTAGTCCAAGAATCGTATCTCTGCATGCATAGATTTTCATGACCACAGACTTGACCTTTTCTTTAAATTGCTAATCTCTTTTTTTTAGAGTTCTGTTTATTTGTTTGAGAGAGAGAGAGCGCGAGAGCGCATGGGCAAGCGCACTCTGATGAGCAGGGGGAGGGACAGAGAGAGAGGGAGAGAGGAAATCAAGTGGACATGCACTGAGCACAGAGCCCCCTGTGGGGCTTGAACCCAGGTCCCTGAGATCAGGGCATGAGCCCGATAGGTAAGCGGCATAGGTATCCATTTGAGCAGTGTATAAATATCTGCCTGACTGAAGTATTTCCCCTGCAGACCTTCCGTAGTGAATGCATTTAATACCATGATACTACAATTAAAGCATGGATTCTTAGCATGTTACCTATGAGGAATAACATGCTAGTTCTAGATACTTCCCTTCACGTAGCATGAGGGAATGATTGTAATTTATGGACTGAGGATCTTAAAGTAGACAGGGCAGGCATTTTGATTGAGGGAGCTGTGCTATAAGAGAAAGTGCTGGTTTTTAGGTAGGAGGTGCGGCATTACTAAGAAGGACCTGAGGTAGGTGGTGTAATAAGCAGAACAATGTAAGAGCCCAGGGCGTTTGGGATCAGGGGCAAGGAATGGATGTACCATAGAGTGAGAGAAGGAAAGAGGAACAAGAGGTATACTGTTTCCTAATTTTTCTGAAGATAACTCTGAGGCTTGGGATGGGTCTTCTTGTTTTGTGATTTGTTTACTCATCTGTTGAAGAAATCAAGGACCTAAAATGTGCCAGGTATGTATTAGTTCCTGTCCTCAAGGAACTTATGTTTGCAGTGGAAGGAAACAGACAATAAAAAATGTATAGTGTGGAGGCGCCTGGGGGAGGGGTGCATAGTTTGTTAAGCGTTCGACTCTTGGCTTTGGCTTAGGTCCTGATCTCAGGGTAGTGAGATCGAGCCCTGGGTCAGCTCCACGCTCAGCAGAGTCTGCTTGAATTCCTCTCTTGTTCCCTCTGCCCCTCCCCATTGCATGCTCCCAGGTGTGCACTCCCTCTCTCTAAAATGAATAAATCTTTAAAAAAATGTTACTGTGCCAGGTGGTTCGTGCTATGAAGAAGTATAAAGCAGGATGAGGAGGTGGAGCTAGCTATGTGCAGCATGGTCAGGGAAGGCCTCACAGCCAAGTGGATTTGGAGCAGAGATTCAAAGGATGTGAGGGAATGAGTCCTACATTCCTTGCCTCATGAAATGAGCTTTGAGGTGGGAATATGTGGGGGAAAGAAGGGCAACATGGCTGGAGCAGAGTAAGCGAGGGGGGGGTGATAGGAGATGAGACAGAGAGGTCCCTGGGGAATGGAGGAGTCTTGGGGTCACTATGTAGGGCCTTATAAACAAACCATGGTAAGGATCAGATTTTACTGTGTGGGATGGGGAGCTTGTGGAGGATACTTCTATAGTGTGCAGTGTAGAGGGAAGGGCTTGGATTTTGGTGTAAAGGGCTCTGTTTAATTTTTTTTCTGCCAAGTGTCAGCTCTATGTTCTAGTCTCATTTTCCTTATATATAAACCAGGCCTATTAATTCCCTTCTTCCTTCTGTGTGGAAATAAATGAGATCATGTGTGTAAGGTTCCTGATACAGTGGTGAAGACACATAGTAGCTAATATTGTTACTGATATTATTGTTATTGTTGATATTAGCAAAGATCCAAGATAGCAGTTGTTTTCACAAGTCTGTTGACCTACTTGAGAAAATGGTTCTGCAATATTTCTGTTTATGTGTGTGGCTAAATATGTGCCACATGCCATTTTAGACTTTGGTAATGCTCTGGTAGAAACCTAGTTCAGGGACATACATTGAATACCAGATAGGGGCAGCCCCAGTGGCCCTGTGGTTTAGCGTCACCTTCGGCCTGGGGTGTGATCCTGGAGACCCGGGATCGAGTCTCATGTCAAGGTCCCTGTATGGAGCCCGCTTCTCCCTCTGCCTGTGTCTCTGCCTCTCTCTCTTTCTGTCATGAATAAATAAAATCTTAAAAAAAAAAAAAAAAAAGAATACCAGATAGACTTCTGATAGCTCTGAACAGTTGATATTTCCTGTTGTACTCTGAAATGTAAAGTACACTGACCAATCAGCAATGCTTCTCCTTTGGGTGATGATCTAGACTCTAATCAGATCTAGCCCCTGCCTCTTAGCCCTTAAAATATATCAAGGACTATAAGCTCAATGTTTGCTATGTCCCAGGTATTCAGTTCAGGTTTACTGAGTGAATAAGTATAGTGATAGTGATGGACTATCATCTATATGCTTATCCTGTGGACAACCTTGAATCAGTTTGTTTATATGTTTATTTTTTAGAGAGAGAATGCACATGTGCCTGAAGGGGGCCAGAGGGAAAGGGAGAGAGAATCTCAAGCAGACTTCCTGCAAGGTGCAAAGCCAGACTCGGGGCTCGATCCCATGACCCTGAGATCATGACCTGAGCCGAAATCAAGAGTTGGACACTTAACTAACTGAGCCACCCAGGCACCCCACCTTGAATCAGCTTAAACATTTGCTTTCATTTATCTCTTTTCTTCCTTTATTATTTTGGATTATTTTTGTGTCAGAGTCCATAATTGGAAATTTATGCCTCTTAGAATTTGGTTAGTCTAACAGTGGGTCCCTGTCACCATTAAGATTAAGTCCAAATTCCCTAGTTTGAATATAAGCCTTTTAGAATAGGACCCCTGCTTGCTTGTCTGGCCTCATCTCCTCTTCTTTCCTCCTCAGAGGTTGTGCTTCGGCCGTACTGGACTACTTGAAGTTTCCAGAAGGGATTGTAGTTAGTGTGCCTCTGGCACAGTCATTTCCCAAAGCTGTTCTTTGCACTTGCTTACCTCCACACACTTTGCAAAACTCAGCCTGAATAGTCTCCCTTTGTGAGTTAGTTACACCTTTGCTGCATCTGTTGTGTCCCGTACACTTCTCTCTCCTACCACTTACCCTGTGGTGATAGGGTGGTCCGTACATGGATTCTCTTTGCTTCCCTGTTAGATGAAGCTCCCTGACGTGAAAGCTGTAGATTTCTTCTGTGTATCCTTAACAACTGCGAGTGTCTGATGCATCCAAGCTACTCAATAAATGCTTGAATGAATGTTGCATATTACAGAAGTCTGCTGGATTTCTTAAATTTGAGAGTTAATTTTAAGGCCTCAATTCATGTACACACCTTCTACTGTTCACTTCTTTGTTCATTTGTTATTTTTTGTTAATGCAGTAAATGTGCCATTCTCTCATCTGATGGTTCCATACTATAATACGGATTTCCCAAGTGGAAGCTCACAAGGGCTTGAGTAAAATGGAAATCTCTCTGGGAGCAGATTCTTTGAGGTTTTAACTGTAGTATTACTAACCATCGGCAGATGTTTCTAAATTATTTGGTATAATTAGATAACAAATTCCACTTCATTAAACTATTGTTCCTTTTCATTTCAACAGTACAAAGGAATTGCACATAAATTAGCTTGGTTTGTTCACGTTTTACTCTCACGGTAGGGAACATAATCAAATTGAATAGGAATTCAGTATGAAAATGGCTAACTTAACCTTTTAGAGGTCTGAAAATGAAAACATACCATCTTTCTCTCATAATAATAAATCTGCATGCTACATAGACATTCCTGCTATTGTCATACGGGTATTAGAAGAGTAGATACAAATAGCAGTTTAAACATTCATATTTTTAAATGAATCAAAGAAAAATTTTTGTTATTTCTTAATACCTCTCCTTGTTCCAGAAAGAAATGAGGTGGTCTACAAAAAAGCATAATGCAAGGGGACTGAAGACAATAAGCAGAGGAATTTGTTTTTCTCTGTCTTGTCTCATTAGTTTCCTCCTCTGCCCTGGACCGCTTCCCTTACATTACAGCCATGCTTTCCTAGTCAACATGAGAAACCCTTTCCTCAACTTTGGAACCCTCTGAAGTACCAGCGTGAGTTATTACTGTTTTGTGGGCCCCACCTCCTCTTCCTTGCATGGCTGCTTCCTCCTCCACCCTGTCTACCCTGTCTCCTCCCAGCCAGTGGGGGACTGTAGTAGGTGCTTGGGAATATCATTAAGCACTAGAGAAAAAGAAAGGTGGGCAACTCTGGTGAACAAAGGATTCTGACACTGGTTTAAAGAACAAGGAAGACTCAGGACTACCATGATAGGTGTCAAGACTAGGACAATAGGAGAAAGAGATGGAGTTTACCTCTGAGTATGAGAGCAGGGAGGATCTATAGTGGTGTGTGTGTGTGTGTGTGTGTGTGTGTGTGTGTGTGTGTGTGTCACCGAATGGAAAATGGCTAAGGGGAGACAGGGGAGGGGGAATTCTTGCTAAACTGACCCAACAGGATTTTTGGTGAGGACGGGCCAGAATGATGAGATATCAGGGCTCAGGGGTGAGGAATTTGATTGGATAGCAAAGGTAGGAGGATTCTCTCTAAACTGCCATAGCAGATTTCTTGCTCAAAGGGCTTTGCAGGGCCTGGTGCAGCCTGGGGACAGGGCCGAGGCTAGTCAAGAAGAGAGCTTGGGATAGCCTGACTCAGGTTTGGTCAAGGAGTGCCTCCTGTCACAGCTACTACCTCATTTTCGGCTTCTGTTTTGCCTAAGTGCTTCATCAGTTAGTAGCCAGTAATCAGTGGCTTTCCCGCAGTCCTCATATTTGATCTTTCTGCACATTTCTGCATTCTCTGCCATTTTTAAAAGAATGTATTTATTTATTTTAGAGAGTGAGAGAGAATGCAGTGGGGAGGGGCAGTGGGAGAGGGAGGGAGTCTCAAGCAGACTCCACACACAGCATGGAGCCTGATGTGGGGCTTGATCTCATGATTCTGAGATCACAACCTGAGCCGAAACCAAGAGATGCTCAAACAACTGTGCCACCCAGGTGCCCCTCTTTGCTATTTTTGACTGCTTCTTCTTGCAACTTTTTTCTCTTGTCTTTCAAGACATTGTGTTCTGCTACTCCTTTTCTTCCCCTTTCACTATGCCTCAGTTTCCTCTTTTTGCTGCCTGAAATGTCTGCTTTTCAAGAACTGGCCTCCCTTCCTTACTCAGGAGTATTCAGACTTCCACAGTGTATACTGTGTGGGTGATTCCTGAGTCTCTGTCTCCAGCCCTGCCCTGGCACCCCCTCTACATCTCCATCAATATTTCTTTTTCTTTTCCTTCCTTCCTTCCTTCCTTCCTTCCTTCCTTCCTTCCTTCCTTCCTTCCTTCCTTCCTTCCTTCCTTCCTTCCTTCCTTCCTTCCTTCCTTCTCTTTTAAAGATTTTATTTACTCGTGAGAGACACAGAAAGAAGCAGAGATACAGAGGGAGAAGCACACTCCCCATTGGGGAGCCTGTTGTAGGACTTGATCCCAGGACCCGAGGATCATGAACTGAGCCAAAGGCAGATGCTCAACCACTGAGCCACCCAGGTGCCCCTCTGTCAGGATTTCTTGTGGACTCCAGGTGGCACATGTTCCCAGCACCAGATCCTTAGCTTGCCTTCTTCCATCCTCCCTCCCTTGCCTCTGTACCCTGTCAACTGCCAACTCCTGCCGATTCTTCTTTGCACAAGCTTCCCTATCAGTTCCCTTCTCTGTATTTGCAGTACTTGCTCTGTCCTTCCGTTCAGTACTGCAGTCTGTACTCCTTGCCCCCTGCCACCCATTCAAAATGAATCCCTTGTCTTCTGAATTCTTTATCATTTTATCTGCACATCTCCTGTGGCGTTTGCCAGTGTGTTCCTTTCACAGTAGTTATGTATCCTTCTGTCTTTCTAGGCTGATGATTTCTGTCAGGTAAGACTCATTCATTCTTACTTTGTCCTCAGTGCTTAGCATAGTGCTTCACATGTAGTAAGTGCTCAACAAATATTTAAGTGAATAAATATTTCTTAAACCATGGTACTTAACTTCTTTATTTTTAATTTTTTTAGAAGATTTTATTTTTAAGTAATCTCTATACCCAGTGTGGAGCTTCAAGTCATAACCTGGATATCAAGAGTCACTTGTTTTATCAGTGGAGCCAGCCAGGTGCCCTGGTACTTCCGTAGTTTAACAATTTTCAGGGTAGAGACCTAGAGCACTCATTATTCTTTCCTATAGCTTTACAATATGTTAATCAAGTTAGCAATAGCAAACATATCTCAAAATCTGTCTTAGATTGTTTTTGTTGTCTATCTTCAGTCTTTAAAGGAGGCGGCATATATATATTAAATGCAAAATAAGTTAAAAAATATATATTCCTGCAGTATTGTTGCATGTTAAGGGCAGGACATATTTACTTAGGGATTGGTTGATTTTGTCAACGTAACTTTTTTGAAAAGTTTTTGGTGAAATTCTCGTTGGATTTTCTTTAAAGATTTTATTTACTCAGGAGAGACATACAGAGAGGCAGAGACACAGGCAGAGGGAAAAGCAGGCTCCCTGTGGGGAGCCTGATGCAGGACTTGATCCTGGGACCCTGGGATCACAACCTGAGCTGAAGGCAGATGCTCAACCCCTGAGCCACCCAAGTACCCCTCTGGCTGGGTTTATACTGCTTTATATTCTTTAAAGAAAAAGTCTCTTTATCCTTCTTCCAACTTTCAAAGCAGAGTTGAGAAAGAACACTAAACAGGATCTGCAAACACAGGACTTGTTCATCCAGGTTCATCAATTGGTCCTTTTAATGTTGCTAGGTGTCCCGTATTCAACTGGAAACCAAAACCTTCTGGACAGACCAAACTAAATGTAAGAGGAATGTTGGGTACTTCTGGTTTGATATCTCTTCTCCATTTTTGTTTTTGTTTTTGTTTTTTTTTTTTTTTTAATTTTTTCAGGATACTAGCAAGAAGATGGTGAGGGCATGCTGTTCTTTGTTTGAGCCTCCCTTGTAGACGGTGGTGGGTTAGCCAGGTTCATAGGACGTTTGCATATTATCCTCCATTTAAAAAATGGCTCGTTCAATGTCTTTAAATTTACTGAGTAGAAGGCACAAAGCAGTGGACCAGAAAGCTTACACTATTGTTGTTTTTCAGATGTGCTGAAACCAAAAAGAAAGAGGAAGTCAGTAGTCTATGGGACATTTCACATATTTCTAACAATAGTTTATTTAATTGTGAAAAAAAATATTGGTGAAATTGACTTTGCGACTCTTATAAGTTGCTTTTGGTGATGCAGCCTGTTTGAGTCTTTGGATGGCACTTGCTAGTATTCTTAGGCTTGGATGTTGTAAGGATGCTCATTATATATGTGTGCAAAATAAGTTAAATATGGGAGCCACAAAAATGTTTTCTTTTTAATCCATCACAATATTTAGAAGTTGACTGGACACTTTCAGTTATTTTTTTTTAAGATTTTATTTATCTATGAGAGACACAGAGAGAGAGAGAGAGAGGCAGAGACACAGGCAGAGGGAGAAGCAGTCTCCCTGCGGGGAGCCCGATGTGGGACTCGATCCTGGAACTTTGGGATCACGCCTTCGGCCAAAGGCAGACGCTCAACCACTGAGCCACCCAGGCACCCCTCAGTTATCTTTTTGAATGAGAAATGATCCTCAACTTTTGTCTGTTCACTCTTTTAGTCGAAATTAAAAGGATTAGTTATTTCAAAAGAACAAGAAAAAGGAACATTAATGATACAGTAATAAAAAGAAGGAAGGAAACAGACATGGCTATAGACTTGCAGAATACTTAAAGGCCTGTCATCCTCAATTTTTCAGACAGATGGCTCTGCAGTTCTCTGGAGGCACCCAGGCCTCTTTCTTGTGCCGCCCCCTTCCCTGCTGTTCTTGGTCTCTCCAGACAGGGGAGCTCTTGCTCTCTCTCTTTTAGATGTTTTCTGGGAGTCCCTCATCCCAGTGTCCCACCCTGGTCGGGAGGGAGGGAGCACTGACTGCCCACGGGTCTTAGGACTTACTCCTTTGGGGCAAGACCTCATTCAGCTCACGGTGCCTTCTGATTTCACTCTTCTAATCAATTTTTTTTCCTTTCATCTGTTTCAAGTATCATAATTGACCTTAGGAAAACAAAGGCATTTGAAAATTGAAAAACAATTTTTGGAAATAATTTTCACTTAATCAAAAATTGAAGGTCTCCATAGAAAACATCCAGTATTTTCGGCTTATAATGAGCTATTTTCTGTTACCAGGAAAGAAGGAAAATTAGTATGTGTTAATTATATTAATATTAGTTTGCAAAAGAACTGTTCTGAGGTAGTTTTTTCACTAGTAAAATTACATTTAAAGTGAATGTGCAGTTTTAATGTGTTGCTTACTATGTATTTTCAGCTGCTATAATTAGATGGCAAGGTATAAATTTGTTAAAGTTGACATTTATTTTAAAATTTAAACAGAAAGCTTATGGAAGTATAATTAAGCTTCATTTAAGTAACAATACCTAGATTAAGAGACTAAGAATTTATCGTAGGTGAATTTCATCTAAATTTTTTATTGAGACTCTGCAACAATGTGTAGTAATAAACACCATCAAGTAGTGCTTTTTAAAAGCTTTATGATTTTAAGGCAGACTTAGAAGTGGTAATATAAACTGAAGTGAATGAAGTCTACCACTTTAAACTGTCATGTTCTGTATTTCAAACCTATTTCTGTAGGTTACATCTATTTCCAACTTTTCCTAATTACAAAAAAATCTCAAATTTTTCCTAATTACCAAAAATACAAAACAAAACAAAACAAAACAAACCCCCAAAAAACCAAAACCCACCAAACTTGGGTGAACTCTGGTATATTTAACAGTGTATTTATTATTGTTTTGTATACTTTCTCTTTTCTAAAGAACTCAAGAGGGGAAGTTTAATAAGCTTCACATTTTATTTCCCAGTGAGTTATAAAAAGATTCACAGTCCTTGAGAAAGCCTCTATAGAAGTATAATGTATCATATTGTCATAAGGCAGATAAATATATTATGGTAGTTATGTTGTAAATAATCACTTATAAAACTCAAATAAGAAAAAGAAATCATTAGCAATACTAGCAAAATGGTATGCTCTGGGAGAATTTTATTAAAACAGTTGTGGGAAGCTATAGAAATTAAAAATGTTGTCAAATCTTAAATCAACCTAGACTTCACCGAAGTCATGTTCGCCCCCAGTCTCCCCCAAGTATTTATTTAGTCTTTTCCCCCCTCCCATAAAGAAAATGTTGAACCATAACACAGATCTCCCTAGTTCTTCCCACCAGTGGTAGGCTTGGGTTTTCTTCACAAAGCAGAAAGCTCTCTCAAAGTTTTGTATCTCAGAACAGCATTAAAAAAAAGATGAATATTCTGCAAACCTCCAGGTGTGGCTGCATTGTCAACCAATATAGCAGGACTGGAATTAAGTACCTTTCAAATAGAAAATTGGGGAAGGGTCCTTAAGCAGATGGTGTTGTTCCCTAGCATGACCTTGGATGTCATTATGCCCTCACTACCCCTCCATCCCCCCCCCAAAAAAGATTACCAGGAAAAAGAATTAAGGAGGAAAATTAAGGAAGTTAGAAAAAATTGTAAACTGAGGCCCACAACTCAGTGGGCAGATAGGTAGCAGACAATAGGAGATGTTGAGGAATTTCCAATTTTAATGTTGGGATTTAATTTGGGCCTTTAAAAAAAAACACTCTGGGGGGCAAAGAAAACACATCTTTGGTCTAGTGGCAAGGCAACTCCAGGCCACTTGTTCATGTGGAATATTAATATTATTTCTTTAATATATGAAATAGTACTATTTCTATTTATTTATTTATTTATTTATTTATTTATTTATTTTTAGAATAGTACTATTTCTAAAGTCTAAAGAGAATCATGTAAACATGATTTTGGGGGCATTTTCTTTCCTTTTAGTCTTTCCTTTCTTTTCGTTTTTTTCATATACTATGAACCTTAACTTATAACTTGCTTTGTATACTTTTACTTATAAGGCACACGGACATGCATGGCTCACATACACAAACACACACACAAGGAGTTTCTTAGTTCCACTGAACTGTAAAATTTCTTTTAAGATTTTATGTATTTATTTGAGAAAGAGATTGAGAGAATGAGTGGGGGGAAGGGCAGAGAGAGAAACAGACTCCCTGACTCAATCCAGGGACCCTGGGATCATGACCTGAGCCAAAGGCAGGAGCTTAACCAATTGAGCCACCCAGGTGCCCTGAATTTTAGAATTCTTGCTAACTTTCTGGTTTAGCTTTTATAAACAACAAAAGGCCTCTATTTTGCGAGCCACTGTTCTATGACTTTGCTACCCCCAAAATCAGAAAACTCATTCTAACTTCTCCATTGCCTAGATGCTTGTTTAATTCCTTTGGTATATATATTATCAAGCTTCCTTATTGTAAAATATATCTCTCCAGCCTTAATTCCTGAGGATGTTATAAAGATAAAATGTGACAGTTAGGCTATAAATATATCAAGTGCTTTAGAAGAAAGATCTTACCCCATGTCCACAAATGTACTTTATTACAGTTATTGGCATTTGGACCCTGGAAAATTAACCATTAGTGAATACTTTGATTTAAATTAAAAACATAAAAAAAATAAAAACATTTTGGATCTCAAAAATACTGTATTGAGTAAGTATAATAATTTGCTTCTGGAACTGAACTGATAGAGTAAAAATATTTCCTAGGAACCCCACAAGATGGCGCTTGCCACCCTGTTTCCTCTTTTTCCTTACTCTAAGGAAATTCAGCAACAATGTAAGAAGGAACATCTAAATATTTATTTTAAATGTTAGAGTTTAGGTTTTCAGAAAGCTTGACTCTTTAAAATTGATGAGCTTCAGTTTAATATTTTGAAAAGTGTTCATTTTTATTACAGGAGTTAAGACTATTGAAGATTTTAAGGTTATTTTGGAAACACTGGGATCTGTGTAATACAAAAAGGCTGCCTTCATTCCATTTGCCTTTAACACTTATTTTTAAAGAATATATATGATTTATGAGATGTAGTTTATATGTGTAGCCTCTAAACATTTAAAATACTGCCATTTGTAAGGATCTGGTGATTAGTAATTGTTCTAAAATAATTGTTCTGTTTGTTTAAAATCAGGAAGGTATACTTGGAATATAGCTTAGTATTTCTAAGTAAGAATGAGATTTAATAAATGGAACGGTAATGAAGGGCAGCAGGAATTCACCCAATCATTATATGGATCCTTTTTACCCCTGTATATTTAGTATGTAATTAACACTATTTTATTTTACATGGTTACTGTTTACATTATCATTATTAGGGAAGGGAATTATATTGAAATTACGTTGAGGTTGCTAAGGGAAGTTTTATTTAAGATTTTTATTTATTTATTCATGAGAGTCACAGAGAGACAGACATAGGCAGAGGGAGAAGCAGGCTCCCTGTGGGGAGCCCGATGTGGGACTGGATCCCAGGACGATGGGATCACAACATGAGCCAAAGGCAGACGTTCAACCACTGAGTCACCCAGGTGTCCCAAGTTTTATTTATTTATTCTTGCTGAGGGAAGTTTTATATTTTTTTATTGTTTTCTGAAATCCCGATCATAATTTCAATGAAAACTATATCATAAAAGACTAAGACAGGAAAGTGTATCCACTAAAATTTAGAGCTAATTAAGTTTAGGTCTGTAGGTTTAGGTCTGATTTTTTTTTTCAGCCTCATCATAAAAGTGGCCAAGCATTAGAGTCAAAGGTATATTATGGAATAAGAACAGTAAAAGGAACCTTCTGTTGAAAATGAAGTCAGACTTTTTGAAAAATTAAATTGAAGCTTATAACCAAATATTTTAGATGGTTGTGAAAGTAGTCATTTCTTTCACCATTCTTACAAAGGTCTGGGAAGAAGGAATCTATTATATATGAAGAAAGAATCACTCGTTTTCTTTTTTTAAACAATTATTGTATGTGCTGGCTGCTAAGCATACATAATATGTTCTGTGGGTAGGCTGCACGTTGAGGCTGTTCCTTTGTTAGCTTGCCCTTTTCTGTATCAAGGGTGTAGTGTTCAGTTTCATGTTGCCTTCATTCCCATCATACTGTTTGGTACAGGATCTATCTTAAATGGGCTTATGATACACAGTCTCTTTAAAAGTCAATCATTTTCATTGAATGTATGCGAACATTGAATTTAAACTTAGTTTCTGAGCTAAGGAACTTTGTGAGAAACCTCGGTCAGAGAAATGTAATAGAGGAGCAGATGTAGCGGATGCACACATAGCACACAGTGCTGATTCATCCCCTGGCATCTTTGAATACTGAGATCTGAAGATTTTATTTTTAAAGTGCTATGATTTTCCATTGATAAAATGAAGATTGCACTTTCAAATGTGCCCATTACCAGGGTTAAAAAAAAACAAAATTTAACTGAGTACATATGAAGATCGAATTGTTTTTTTTCAAAGATTCATGAATCAATATCCCATCTAGCAAATACAAAGGAGCTACAAAGGGCTGCAGGAGAGGAAAGATTTTTAAAGGCAGAAAGAGTAGGACCAGGAGGGACCTGGGGGGGGTGGGTGGGCGGGAAGGATTATTTCAGGCAAGGTTATCTCTCTTTGGGAGCCATAGGAGTTATCAGATGGATTACCTCACTAGTGCTGACCAGGAGATTCCAGACTGATAACGCATCAAGATTTCATTCTTGGGGAAGGTTGAAACTCCAATTAGGAGTCTCAGTTTGGTGACGGTACTTAGTGCAAGTGACTTCATTTGGGGCCTGTAGGGTTTTTTTTTAAGCACCAGGTTTTTTTCTATTATTAAATTTTTAAAAATCTGAAGATGAAAAAAAAAAGCAGTAGATTTCTTTCCTTCCGTCTTTAGATTTATAGTACACATTTGAGAACAAAGGAAAATAGCTTAAACTAGAATGTGTTCTTTATGGGTCTTCTCCATCATATTTTTAGACATTGTAGATATGTAATTGTCAAGGGAAGGATTCACCTTGTCGGTTGGTCAACTGATTGACTTGTTTTTTTTCTGAATGCATGAGTTCTGAAGTCTGATTCTAGACTTAGATATATTTATTTCTTCTATTCTCTATTCTCTAACTGTGGAATGCTCAATTTATATGTGGAACGTCCTTGAGATTTTTTGGCCTATAACAAACACTATTTGAGATAATTATTGCACCCTCCTCATACATGGTCAGTAGGACTACTGTTATTATACTAAGAACAGTGGAATTGTAAGGAGCCGTATTTATTTGTTCCTCAAGGAATTTTTTTTCATTTTTATTTTTAATTTTTTTTGCTGAAATTCTATTTTATTATTATTATTTTTTAATAATAAATTTATTTTTCTTGGTGTTCAATTTACCAACATACAGAATAACACCCAGTGCTCATCCCGTCAAGTGCCCCCCTCAGTGCCCGTCACCCATTCACCCCCACCCCCCGCCCTCCTCCCCTTCCATCTCCCCTAGTTCGTTTCCCAGAGTTAGGAGTCTTTATGTTCTGTCTCTCTTTCTGATATTTCCCACACATTTCTTCTCCCTTCCCTTATATTCCCTTTCACTATTATTTATATTCCCCAAATGAATGAGAACATACAGTGTTTGTCCTTCTCCGATTGACTTACTTCATTCAGCATAATACCCTCCAGTTCCATCCAGGTTGAAGCAAATGGTGAGTATTTGTCGTTTCTAATGGCTGAGGAATATTCCATTGTATACATAGACCACATCTTCTTTATCCATTCATCTTTCGATGAACACCGAGGCTCCTTCCACAGTTTGGCTATTGTGGACATTGCTGCTAGAAACATCGGGGTGCAGGTGTCCCGGCATTTCATTGCATCTGAATCTTTGGGGTAAATCCCCAACAGTGCAATTGCTGGGTCGTAGGGCAGGTCTATTTTTAACTCTTTGAGGAACCTCCACACAGTTTTCCAGAGTGGCTGCACCAGTTCACATTCCCACCAACAGTGTATGAGGGTTCCCTTTTCTCCGCATCCTCTCCAACATTTGTGGTTTCCTGCCTTGTTAATTTTCCCCATTCTCACTGGTGTGAGGTGGTATCTCATTGTGGTTTTGATTTGTATTTCCCTGATGGCAAGTGATGCAGAGCATTTTCTCATGTGCATGTTGGCCATGTCTATGTATTCGTCTGTGAGATTTCTCTTCATGTCTTTTGCCCATTTCATGATTGGATTGTTTGTTTCTTTGGTGTTGAGTTTAAGAAGTTCTTTATAGATCTTGGAAACTAGCCCTTTATCTGATGTGTCATTTGCAAATATCTTCTCCCATTCTGTAGGTTGTCTTTTAGTTTTGTTGACTGTATCCTTTGCTGTGCAAAAGCTTCTTATCTTGATGAAGTCCCAATAGTTCATTTTTGCTTTTGTTTCTTTTTTTTTTTTTTTTTTTTTTTTTTTGCTTTTGTTTCTTTTGCCTTTGTGGATGTATCTTGCAAGAAGTTACTGTGGCTGAGTTCAAAAAGGGTATTGCCTTTGTTCTCTTCTAGGATTTTGATGGAGTCTTGTCTCACATTTAGATCTTTCATCCATTTTGAGTTTATCTTTGTGTATGGTGCAAGAGAGTGGTCTAGTTTCATTCTTCTGCATGTGGATGTCCAATTTTCCCAGCACCATTTATTGAAGAGACTTTCTTCAGTGGAGAGTCTTTCCTCCTTTATCGAATATTAGTCGACCATAAAGTTCAGGGTCCACTTCTGGGTTCTCTATTCTGTTCCATTGATCTATGTGTCTGTTTTTGTGCCAGTACCACACTGTCTTGATGACCACAGCTTTGTAGTACAACCTGAAATCTGGCATTGTGATGCCCCCAGATATGGTTTTCTCCTTTAAAATTCCCCTGGCTATTCGGGTCTTTTCTGATTCCACACAAATCTTAAAATAATTTGCTCTAACTCCCTGAAGAAAGTCCATGGTATTTTGATAGGGACTGCATTAAACGTGTAAATTGCCCTGGGTAACATTGACATTTTCACAGTATTAATTCTGCCAATCCATGAGCATGGAATATTTTTCCATCTCTTTGTGTCTTCCTCAATTTCTTTCAGAAGTGTTCTATAGTTTTTAGGGTATAGATCCTTTACCTCTTTGGTTAGGTTTATTCCTAGGTATCTTATGCTTTTGGGTGCAATTGTAAATGGGATTGACTCCTTAATTTCTCTTTCTTCAGTCTCATTGTTAGTGTATAGAAATGCCATTGATTTCTGGGCATTGATTTTGTATCCTGCCACGCTACCAAATTGCTGTATGAGTTCTAGCAATCTTGGAGTGGAGACTTTTGGGTTTTCTATGTAGAGTATCATGTCATTGGCGAAGAGGGTTTTTTTCATTTTTAAAGTGTGACATACAGAACGGGAAAAATAGAAGATACACAGGCATGTTTAAGTAAAATACACAAATAAGTAAACAAATAAGTGAAATACAGGAGTCCTAAGCTTGGTAATTTACCACAAAATGAAGACACCTGTGTGACTAGTACTCTTATCAAGGAATGAACATTACTGAGCATCCTAGATAGACCCCTTTGGAGGGCCTCGGTCTGTCTCATCTGGCCTCAGAGTTTATCACTATCCTTCCATTACTAGTAGGGGCTAGCTTTACCCATTTTTTTTTAACTTTTTTTTTTTTGGTATGTAAGAGAACGTTATAAGAGAACATTGTATTTTTATTTTATTTTTTTAAAGATTTTATTTATTCATGATATATATAGAGAGAGGCAGAGACACAGGCAGAGGGAGAAGCAGGCTCCATGCCGGGAGCCTGACACAGGACTCGATCCCAGGACTCCAGGATCACACCCTGGGCTAAAGGCAGGCGCTGAACCACTGAGCCACCCAGGGATCCCCTGTATTTTTAAAATACATTCTTAAATGATAAGAACAGAATTTCATGGTATAAAACTATTTTGAACTCCTGAAAGATACTAGTACCAAAGCTATGTGCTAAATTTTTTTCTGATCATTTGTACTTCCAAATGCACAGTAAGCTTAATTATGGATCCTCTTTAAAAATATCATGCCCCCATTTGAGAACAGTCTTTTTTTTAATTAAAATCATAATAAATACTGTAAAATTTAGATAAAGTATATCCCTGGTTTTCTAATGGTGATTAGGATGTTATGTTTTTCCTCAACCACAACTAATGAATCAGTCATGATTTGTACTCATCATCTCACAGGCATAAGATGTACTAAAAATGATTTTAAAAAATTTAAGATTTATTTATTCATGAGAGATAACAGAGAGAGAAGCAGAGACACAGGCAGAGGGAGAAGCAGGCCCCATGCTATGTGCTGTTGCCTACAGGAAAAGTCTACAACAAACAACATAACCTTACACATGTTTTCACACTTGTCACCAGTGGCAGAGGAGGATAAATGCGTTGGGGTTAGAGTTTGCTGGGGGACATTTCTGTGTCATAAACTGATACAACTAAAAGCATGATATTTCTTTGAACTAAATGTTATCTTAAAAATTAGGGAATTTTGATATTCTCCATAATTTGTCCATTTTTCATATAATGTTTTTCCATATTAGAAAAGAAGCATCTACCAGTGCTTTCTTTAGTTAACGGAGAAAATGCTGATGAATTGGGGTAACTGGGTGATGGGCACTGAGGAGGGTGCTTGATGGGATGAGCACTGGGTGTTATACTGTGTGTTGGCAAATTGAATTTAAATGAAATATTTAAAAAAATGAATTGTCACTTTTGGAAAACTGCATTGAATTGAAGAGTGTTTAGATTCATATACGCATGTTCAAATGGGATGAATTTTTGTATTGCTTTGTGAGATGTGTTCGGGCAGGAAGGATGCTGAGGAGCTCAGATGTTGTTTTTGTGCTTCACTTACAGTTTCAATAGGTGTCATCTGAGAAGCTAAACTGCTTTTTGTATGGAAAACTGCAAGTCACTTATTCATAGGTTAACATCTTTTATTTTCTCAAAAATATTTGTTCAAGGAATACTTTCAGTGATGGAAGACAGTGGCTCTGTGAAAGATACAGTGGCTTCTGGGGTGCTCAGTGCCCTTGCTGCTGACAATCGTCCACAATGTTACCTGTCTTCTTTTTAGCCCAGTTTCTGGATATGTGCCCATGAATTTTTTAGTTGCTCTCATAACTCTTGCTCTATCATCAAGCACTTTGCAAAATGACATGTCTACATAGATGTTATTATTATAAGTAAATGAACAAAGACCAACTTATTAAAATTCTCCAACTTGAAATTAAAGAGCCAGATTCTTCCTCAGCCAGCTGTGTAAGGAGGTATTTGAGCACATGAAAGCATGTCATTTGCTGATGGAAGCTTTCTTGAATTTGGTTCCCTCCTTTTGCCGCATGTGGATTCAACTATAGTCAAAACACAAAATTTGACCAAATTTTACATTCAAGGTGATTCTTAAACTGACCTTTAGGGAAGTTTTAAACAGTTTTAAAATTGGTAAAATTAGCTTGTGGTCGAGCTTCTTACTTTATTGTTACTTGCTAAAATGTATTTATTGTTTAGTTGCAAAATATCTTTGGAATTTTGCCTTCCAAATTTATATGATTACAAACCACGACATGAGTGATAGCTGCATTGCGGCTATTTCTTATCCAGATCTTCCTTGCCTTATGATGAGATGATGTTCCCAATAAACCCAACACAAGTTGGGCAGCCTGGGTGGCTCAGTGGTTTAGTGCCGCCTTCAGCCCAGGGCCTGATCCTGGAGACCTGGGATCAAGTCCCATGTTGGGCTCCCACCGTGGAGCCTGCTTCTCCCTCTGCCTGTGTCTCTGCCTCTCTCTCTCTCTCTGTGCGTGTGTGTGTCTCTCATAAATAAGTAAATAAAATCTTAAAAATAAATAAATAAACCCATCACAAGTTGAAAATATCAGAGGTTGAAAATTCACTGAGTATACCTAACATACTTAATGTCATAGCTTTGCCTCGCCTACCTTTAATGTGCTCCGAACACTTAGGTTTGCTTGCAGTTGGATAGAATCCTCTAACACAAAGCCTATTTTATAATATTGACTATCTCATGTACTTTATTGAATACTGTACCGTAAGTGAGAAACAGAATGGCTGTAAGCATATTGGTTCTTTGCCCGGCCTGATTGTTTGCTGACCGGGTGCTGTGGCTGCCACTGTGCAGCATCACAAGAGAGGGTCCTACACACCTGGCTGGCCCGGGAAAAGATCCAAATTCAAATCTGAAAGTTTGATTTTACTGAATGCAGATTGCTTTCTGCCACTGTGAAGTTGAAAAATCATTAAGGTGAACCATCTTACGTTGAAGAGTATCTGTATATTAAAAATATGAAGGTTTAGGTTCATTTGTTCACGACGATTTGACCATTTTAAAAATCATTTTTTAGGGACGCCTGGGTAGCTCAGCAGTTGAGTGTCTGCCTTTGGCTCAGGGCGTGATCCTGGGATCCTGGGATCGAGTCTCACATTGGGCTCCCCTCAGGGAGCCTGCTTCTCCCTCTGCCTGTGTCTCTGCTTCTCTCTCTGTTATCTCTCATGAATAAATAAATCTTAAATTTTTAAAAATCATTTTTTAGTACATCTTATGCCTGTGAGATGATGAGTACAAATCATGACTGATTCATTAGTTGTGGTTGAGGAAAAACATAACATCCTAATCACCATCAGAAAACCAGGGATATACTTTATCTAAATTTTTTTTCTGATCATTTGTACTTCCAAATGCACAGTAAGCTTAATTATGGATCCTCTTTAAAAAAATCATGCCCCCGTTTGAGAACAGTCTTTTTTTTAATTAAAATCATAATAAATACTGTAAAATTTCACCTGCAGAAATAGGACTTCAAGTACTTTTATGTTCTGGGAACTCAGAATGTCAGAGAAGTGGGGCTAAATGCAGTGTTTATAAACCTGATCAGTTGTAGTTGTAGCAGCAGGAAATTGGACTGATGTGTGGGAGTTTGGGAGGGTTTTCATTTGTTTGTTTCAAGTAAATAAGCAAACAAAATGAACATGGATACTTAGGGTGAAAACTTTATTTTTCTTCTAAATCTTGCTGTTGGGTGCTCCTGCTCTCTTGGTGGACTGAAGATAGCAGAGGTGGTGTTGGTCAGTGTTACCAGCCTGTCTTGTTTTCAGAGCACTAGCTTTTATTGTTCACTTACACGGGAAAGCAAGAATAATACCACCATAACATAAAAGTACGAGTGGTCCCAGTTATGTTTTTATACAGAAGCATTTCTATCCTTAGGGCTTTTGTAACCTCCCTTTTCTCCAGGGAAGAGCTGGAATCCTCTGGGAATACAAACATTCCAAAATTAGAAATCTTGGCATAAAATTGCTCTAAAAAGAGGTGCCTTGCTAAACCTGTACAGCCTAACTATTGCTGTGTACCCTGTAGGATACAGGTGACCAGAACCTGTCAGCGGGCGGGTTTCCTGGGCTGACTGTAGAGAAAAAAGAGTGGAGAGGCCTGTGATTTTAGCTTGAGTGACATTATTAGGTTGTTCCTGCCTTCTATGAAAATAATATACTTAGCATATTATCCAGAATACCTCCCATTTAATCAAATGAAATAATTATTCTATTTATCAAGAACAAGTTATTATGGTTGATAATACCTCTCATTATTTTGTTTCCAGAGCTCGTCCTCTTTCATTGTAATCCCATCGAATCCTAAAATACACTGCACATTCATGAAATTTAGTAAATGGCAAAGTCGGATTGAAATTGGCTCACCTGGTATCCATTAGCAACTCTGTGGTAACATATCTCAAACTACATTGTGATTATTTAATGTCTTTTTTCAGGCCTTAGCTATGGAATTCTCAAGTATAGGATTGTGTTCTATTCACATTCATTTCTAATTTAGCCCTAGCTCTCATCTGTAGTTGGTACTTGATACATGTTTGATGAGTAGATGAATGGGATTTTATCTGTTTGAAAGTGATAAAGATTTTCTTCTCTGAGTCACTAAAAGTTTGGCTATCATTTTGATTTCTAGACTATTTTAAAGCCATTTTATATTATATTTTATGAATTTATTAGTGTAGTCACTATGGAAGGGTAAGAGATAGTATGCTGAGAACAATTTAAAATTATTGTATATCATTAGTTACATTTCACACTAGCTAGAATTTATTAAGATGTATTTGAAATCTAGAATCTTTATTGCATTTTAATAAATGCCATTGTAAGAAAAAGAACTAGAAGTAATGATAAACTAGAACTGATGAGAGATGGATTTGAAGCCTAGAATTAATATTTATCAAATGGCCACATCTCCTAATGTGATGCAGTGGTGAGTATAAATCATCTCTGCAGTAGTAGGCTTGCAGAAATGCTTTCCCTGAATACTGGCTGGCTTTGTGGATATTTGGACATGGCTCCTCCACACTCAGAAGAACCTTGCCTTTGGTTTAATGCTCTGCTGTTGCCATCTTGAAATTCTTCATTTTTGAACAAGGGACTTGAAAATTAGATAACAGGTTCTGATCTGAATCATGGTGAAATAATCACAGAAATATAGGATGAGGACATTCTACAAGTTTAGCTTGTGTCACAGTTTAGCTTGTGTCAATGGCAAATGGGTTAACAATCAGTGAATTTAGATGAAAGATGCAGTAAAGAATGTACTATTCTTTCAATTTCTTATAGATTTGGATATTTTCAAAATAAAAAAAATGGTATTGATTTTTTTTTACAAATGTCATTGTCATGAAAGATTTTTTAAAAAGGTAGAGGAGCAAGAAGTGTTCTTGCCTAAAGATAAGGCAACCAAATGTGATGTGTGAACCTTAATTGGATCCTGTATCAAAAAACAAAAAAGGACATTTTTCATGTAATTGGGTATATTTGATGGTATGTTTAAATTTTGATTACCATCAGGGTCCCTTTTATTCAATATTAATTTTGGGGTTTCTTTTTTGAGAAGATCTATTTGTTAGGGGTTTTCTAAAGAATTTCTAAAGAATGTTAGAAATCTTTTTGATTTCTTTGAATTCTTAAGAATCTATTTGTTAGGGGTTTTCTAAAGAATTTCTAAAGAATGAAGGAAATTTTACCTTTTTAAAAAATAAAACAATATCTTGCAATTACCATATTGCAAGAAGAAACCATATGGGTTTTTTTTTTTAAGATTTTATTTATTTATTCATGAGACAGAGAGAGAGAGAGAGAGAGAGAGAGAGAGAGGCAGAGACACAGGCAGAGACACAGGCAGAGGGAGAAGCAGGCTCCATGCAGGGAGCCCGACGTGGGACTCAATCCCGGATCTCCAGGATCAGGCCCTGGGCTGAAGGCGGCGCTAAACCACTGAGCCATTCAGGCTTCCACCATATAAATCTCAGATACATTAAGGGGTTTTTATGATTTTTTTTTTTTTTTTGTATCTGAAAACATTTTGCCACTTTATCATTCTAGGAATTATTTCATCATTACTTTTCCGTTATTCCCAATTATGCTAAAAAAAACCTCTAATAAGAAAACAGAAGAACACTGTAGTTGTGGTATACATGCTCACTACTTTGTTTTTGTCCAGTTTCCTTACTTTGCTACCCAAAGTATTGTGTTGTCTTTTAAGAAGGTACAAAAGAAGGTATGGAGACGCTATCTTTGTAGTTGTGTTGTTTTAAAATTTCATTGAATACACTTCATTGAACACACATCGTTGAACATAATTAGAAATGTAGACTTTTCTATTTCCTGCACATAATGGCAGAGCAAAACATTGTGACAGAGGAAGACATTTTGTAATAGATAGAAAGAAGATGAGCTCTGCTACAGCTCATCTACAGCTCATCTACAGTATTCCAGACTGTAGTGGTGATGGTTAAATTTATCATACAGAAGAAATCTCAGACTGTGAATTATCAAGTGATGATATCCAAGATCCGGGGTCAGCAAGTCAGCTTACTACTTGTTTTCTTTCTTTCTTTCTTTTTCTTTTTGATTTTATTTATTTATTCACAAGAGACGCAGAGAGAGAGAGAGAGAGAGAGAGAGAGAGAGAGGCAGAGACACAGGCAGAGGGAAGCAGGCTTCATGCAGGGAGCCCGACGTGGGACTTGATCCTGGGTCTCCAAGATCACACTGTGGCTGAAGGTGGTGCTAAACCGCTGAGCCACCCGGGCTGCCCCTTACTACCTGTTTTCATAAGTAAAGTTTTATTGTGAAAGCCATGCCCATTTGTTCATATATTGTCTAGGGCTACTTTCCCACTCTGCAGGCAGAGTTACATAGCTGAGAGAGGTGGTTTGGCCAGCAAAGTTGAAAATATCTGGCTCCTTATAGAAAACAATTACCAACTAAAGTGTTAGGTGCATTTTCTCGAACTCAAGAATTGATGATGAACAGTATGTATCTAAAGAAAAAGGAAATAACGTGTTCATATCCAGTTAGTCATTCAATAGGAAGAATTTCATTGCTTCATATTTTGTAGCAAGAATCTGGCCTATCCCATTCTGCTAATAGGACAATGGACATTATTTTTTCATTTACCCTAAGGCTTATGCACAAAAATATACCTGATACAGTTTTTATGTGGACATATGCCTGTGGTAGGTGTGTGTACAGAAGTGATAGGAAGGAAATAGATGATGTAGGAATGATCAGTTTATTGGACTGGTCACTTTAATTAGTTTTTATGAATCTAAAAAGTTTTGCAGTTATGGAGCAAAGAAGATTACTCTCTTCTCTTCAGCAAAATTATGAGCCAGCTGATTTTTCAAAAGTGCTATGTTTTGAAGATGTAGGTGCAAGAGGAAAAACCAGAAATAGTTATAAACTAGAACATTAAGATGTTTTTAAAATATGAAATACTGCATTTTGACAATTCAAGTACCAGAAAAAGAACCAGTACAATGATAAGACAAATTCTTTTAGAGATGTACTTGAGACCTGGACTCTGTATTTATTAACATGGATATGTACGTTCATGTATGACTGCCAGTGAGCAATTGGTTGTATTCAAAGAGTGATGTCTGCTTAAGGTATATTCAAAACAGAAAAATGCAGAATAAAATTTGGGTTTGCATGTTAAATTTTCATTAAATTTCTAATATGTTGTTTTTCACTATCATTTCAGTCTTGAATTGGTAAATTATTCATAAAATGACCTAAATATACAAAAATTAAAAAGTTTCATGGACCCAGATAGTAAATTGGGTCCTGGTTTTTGGTTGATTTGGTTGTTTGTTGTGATGGTTGTTTTTCCTAGCTTACAAAGGGTTACTTTCTTAGGTATGATAACAGCATTATTTGTGTGTAGGAGGATGTTTTTATTTTCAGGATATACATGCTGAACTATTTATGAGTGAAATTTTATCTGAAATTGTTTTAGGGATATATAGGGAGAAGAGTATAGAAGTAACAAATGGGCAAATGGGTTAACAATCAGTGAATTAGATGAAAGATGCAGTAAAGAATGTACTATTCTTTCAATTTTTTATAGATTTGGATATTTTCAAAATAAAAAAAAATGAGAAAGGGTGTCTTAGTGGTTTAGCGCCTGCCTTTGGCCCAGGGCGTGATCCTGGAGACCCAGGATCAAGTCCCACATTGGGCTCCCTGCATGGAGCCTGCTTCTCCCTCTGCCTGTGTCTCTGCCTCTCTCTCTGTGTGTATGTCTCTCATGAATAAATAAATAAAATCTTAAAAAAAAAAAAATTCACGGAAATGAAAATTGGGTTCTCCAATAGATGAAAAAAGAACTCTTTCCCCTGCTTCCCTACCCTTTTCTTTTAGAGGAAAGACTTGTATTTGTATTATAAATATATATATATACCTATTTATTTATTTGTTTAACTTGCTCTGATCGCATCAGCATTTTACTGCTGAGTAGTAGAGGAATAAAATGGTAAGGTTAATAATATGCATTTGTTTGCCACCAGGGGTTTTCTTAGAAATTCTTGTGCTTTCAAAAAATATTGCATTTACCAGTAAAATGCAGAAATTTTCTTCCTTATCTATGAGGCAAGTTTGTTACAATAGTTAATGCGCAGTGGACAGTTTAGCTTGTGTCAATATGTTACCTGTCATTTTTATCATTTTTTTATGGCTTGTTTACATAGAAAATATAGAGAATTTTCTTTAAAATTATAAGCACATGTTTTATATCAAGAACTCAGATTTTCTGAAATTTTTTTTATCTATAAAACATGCATGAAAGAATCCAGTCTCACATATGTGTATGTATTAATGATATGAATGAAATTATATTACTTTGCCTTTATTTTTGAGCATTTCATTATTGTTGGGAAAATATTTACTATCAGCAAATAGTAATATTTGACTATTTGACTTGCTTGACTTTCAAAAGTATACCAAATATTTGAAAATTTATGAGAAAACAATTTGATCTGTCATTTGTGAGCTGTAAAAAAAAAAAAACATTTACTTTTGTTATGATATATCACAAGAATTTTAAGTCTTATTAGAGATAAATAATTCTCCCATACAGACTGATAAAGGCACATGAAAGTGTTTTTCCATTGCTGTCATTTCTCTGTGCTTGATGTTGGTTTGAATCAGATAAGTCTTTTTTCATTTTCCAGTGACAATGACCTTTTGTTTTCCAATCCGTAGTATTCAGGATCCTTGAGGGCATTCTAATAATGTCAGTGCAGTAAAGCATGCAGACGGTATTTCAAACAAAATGCTTGTTCACAGCTGTATGACATAAATCATTCAGTCTGCTTTTTCAGTCACAAATAATATTGCTTATTAGAAAGCTGCATCAAGTCTGGAGTTAAAAGAAGACTCTGTTTAGATATTTTAAAATAAACTGATTATCTGGCTTCCATTTTGGTAAAACTATTGGACTGTCACATTTCATGTGTGAAGTGTGGTGAGCCTTGGCTCAGTATTCTTTCTGAATCCTGAAGGAGAATTGAGGAGAAAAAAGACATGATATTTTTTTTTTACTTAAGGACATTTAAAGGATGGTACCTTGAGAAATTTCTAGGTTTTGTGTTTACATGATAGGAGTCCTCACTTCCCATCGGAGCTGGTAGGAATTCACTGAGTTCTAGCTGTGTCTGTGTGCTGCTTTAACTCAAACATTTCTCCATACAGCTTTGATCAATACCTGATTTTCCACTGTGCCCCATGCTTGATTTTATGTACTTGGATATTATCGTCATTGTGTATACATATAGTGGCATATATTTTCTATATTGTCAAATATATGATTGTCATGTGCATGGGGATTGATATCAGATAAATGTTGGCCGGAATGGAATTAGACAACTTTGACTCCAAATCAGATAGTCACTTTTTGTTAAACTGTTAGCCACTTATGCTGTAGAAGATGCTCTACTGCTTCAGAAATGCTCATTGCAGAGTGACGGAAAGGAGTGTTATGTAGTGACTTCGATTATGGCATCTTATGTGTTCTGAAGATTATCTATGAAAATCTTACTGTGACATCCACATTTCTTTTCCTAGAAATTTCCTTAATGTCAGATACTTCAGGAATCAGGTTAAAAGTTTATTGCTAATAATGACAGCTAGTATTCATTTGCCGGGGGTGAGACTCACAATTAGTAAGTACTAGTAGAAGAGGCAGGTTTCCAAGCACCCAGAGCCCACACTTGTAACCAACCAGTACTGCCAAAGCTAGTAGCACAATGAGGCAGGTCCTCATTGTCCCATCAGAAACTTAGGTGCCTGGCAGACAATGTATCATTCCTCTTCTTCCTGAGTACCCAAGGGTGAAACATCCAGCCATCCTTGTTCTTTTGAGTGTTTGAGAGACTCATAAAGAAATATCCAGCAACTTTTTTTCTAGTCATTAATTTTCCAGACGCTGGCGGGTATATTGTCAGCTTCTGTTCTTGGTTTCTGCTCTTCCTAAGAAAATTGTATTTTGGGATTTGGCTTTGAGCAGCATCAGTTGGTCCATTGCTGTCATGCAGCAAGTCCGCCGTGCTCTGTGGAATCTAAAATACTAATAACTGTGTTTCATATATATATTTTCTGTTTCATGATCCAGTAAAATGTTGAATCACTACAGTTCTATATACCATATGTTGAAGCATAGGCTGTGGTGGAAGGAGGCGTGATCATTGGACAGCATCCCACTCAACTTTGGAAAATACCACTGAGCATAATCACTGTTATTCAGTATTCTCTTTCTGACCTTAGACTTTTAGTCCCATGTAGAAGAATTTGTGATTGAGGAACTGAAGGATTCTAGTTTTAGGATAATCCTAGATCACTAGTGAAGCTATGAAAGCCCACTTAATTTTCTTTTTATAGTCAACTGAAATAAAATGAAGATAGAAGACTAGAGAAAGAGAATATCAGTTATTTTTATATTCTTACATCCTAGGAACTTTTCAGGATCTCCTCAAATTTTGAGAATATGCTTGTAAATTTATTTTTTCCCATGTTCATATTGTAAACATATTTTCAAACCTTCTCTCTGATAGCGCTGTCTAGTTTAATTCTTCATGGTCTCAGCACTGAACACATTAATACATAGGCGAACACTCTAACCTGACTTTATGACCTCCCTCCCAATAGAGCGAGGAGAACAGTTCTAAGATTTCACTGTTTTCTTTGTCCTAACCTCTGCTGTTGTCTGAATGTTGCATTGCTGAACCATGACTACTGCTCAAGCACCACCCACTTCATCTTCTGTTTTCCTGCCTAGTCTTAGATCACTCATTTTTTAAATCATCCCTAGCAAAAGTGATTAATGGTTTAAATATTACAGAAGTAGAAATTTTAAGATGGTAGAAAGTATATCTGCATGTTCTTGCAGGAATTTTTAGCTTAGGAAAATTCAAAGCTGGGAAAGAATTACTGTTCTTGACCTTACAGGACTCCTTCGTAAAATACAGATATTAAATGCCCTTTTTGTCAGTAATCCAATCAAGATGACAGAACTTTAAGAAATCACCATTCTGTAGGACTCAGAGGGAGGCACTTCTTGGAGTTGATAGATTTAACTTAAAAAAAAATTATTTTTCAGTAATCAACACCTAATATGGGGCTTGATCCTGGAACCCTGAGATCAAGAGTCCCATGCTCTACCAACTGAGCCAGCCAATTTAGCTCACTTTGATAGGTAGCAGCAACCAAAGTTGATAAATGGAAACTCTATTTGGATGTGACAACCAAAGAACATCCTTAACATTTAACTGAAAGTTGTACTCAAGGGATCCCTGGGTGGCTCAGTGGTTTAGCGCCTGCCTTTGGCCCAGGGCGTCATCCTGGAGTCCTGGGATCAAGTCCCACATCAGGCTCCCTGCATGGAGCCTGCTTCTCCCTCTGGGTCTCTGCTTCTCTCTCTCTCTCTGTATCTCTCATGAATAAATAAATAAAATCTTAAAAAAAAAAAAGAAAGTTGTATTCAAGCTTGAGCTACAGGGAAACCAATAGCAGTAAGAGGACTTTAATAGTGTCAGGAATGAATCTGACCGTAAGGGATTTATTAGCCTTAGAAGCTGGTCTTGAAGCTAAATATACATCTCAGGGTTTTATTGTTCAACAACTTGTGATAGCTGTTGTACCCTTGTAGGCTACCCTTGAAATATTTCCTGAAACATTTGCCTTCTGCCTCTGAGAAGTTGTCCTAGCTTTTTTCCTCACACAAACCTCCTTAGATTGTCTCCCTTCAATCCCCAATGCATTTATCCCCCCTCCCTTTTTTTTTGCTCCTTCTTAGTGCCTTCATATTTTTAAGTGCAGTCACTTGGCTTTGCATTGTTGGTCTTGTTTCTAACCTAGCATACCTTTATAATAGTATCAGTAGTGGCTAGGAGCATATGATCTGGAGTTAAAGTCTCAGCTCAAGTGCAGATTCTACTGCTTGCGACTTTAAGCAAATGCCTTCATCTCTCTTAAGTACTGGTTTTCTTACCTATAAAACGGTGATAGTAACAGCACTTTATAAAGTTGTTTTTGAGGCATAAATGAAATAAGTATCAAAACATTTAACAAGAACCGAGCACATTGTAAAGTGTTCATGCAACAGAATTTATGCTATCTACTAGTTATTGTCTTAGGCCAGTAGTTCTCAAACTTTTTAATCTCAGAACCTGTTGATACTCTTTTTTTGTTTGTTTGTTTGTTTTTTTTATTTTTTTTTATTTTTTTATTTTTTTTTATTGGTGTTCAATTTACTAACATACAGAATAACCCCCAGTGCCCGTCACCCATTCACTCCCACCCCCCCTGTTGATACTCTTAAACATTATGTAGGAACCTAAGGACAAACCCACATTTGTTTATGTGGGTTATATGTATTACTGTTTACTGTATTTGAAAATAAAATGGAGAAGTTAAAAAAATTATCAATTGATATAAAAATAATAATAAACTTATTACATGTTAGCATAAATAACATTTTATGAAAATAATTATTTTTAAAGTAGAAGAGTGGCATTCTTTTACATTTTTTCAAAGTCTTGGTGTTTGGCTAAAAAGAAGAAAACTTGTATCTGCAATCATTTGTTGTAATGTGTTTATTTTTTTTTAATTTTTTATTTTTGTAATGTGTTGTTTTGATTAGAGTCTATGAAGAAAGTCTGACCTTATACAAGGATGTAGTTGGAAAAGAGGGAAGTATTTTAGTAATCTTTTGAAATAGTTGTGATTATTCTTTGATACTACACTAAAACTTCACAAGTGGTATTTTCTTCAAGGTCAGTTGCAATGTAGACTCTGATACCATATCACTGAAAATTTCATGCTGTTATATTGGGATCCCTGGGTTGCTCAGCAGTTTAGCGCCTGCCTTTGGCCCAGGGCATGATCCTGGAGTCCCGGGATCGAGTCCCGCGTCAGGCTTCCGGCATGGAGCCTGCTTCTCCCTCCTCCTGTGTCTCTGCGCCTCTCTCTTTCTCTCTATGTCTATCATAAATAAATAAATCTTTTTAAAATAAGAAAATTTCATGCTGTTATATTAAAACCCATTGGTCTATCTTGTACTTTGGATCTTTAACCTATTCATGATAATGCCTTTGTCATTTCTTAAATATTAGCTCAATGAGCTATGCAGATCTTACAGATGTTAGCACATTTCACTATACAACATATTAAAAAATCACATTCTTTAATATCACTATCCATTTTATCAGAAAAGTCTTTAAATATTAACAAAGTGTCAAGCTTATGGTAGTGATACAATTTTCTCCAATTTTTTTTTTTAAGATTTTATTTATTTATTCATGAGAGACACAGAGAGACAGGCAGAGACACAGGCCAAGGGAGAAGCAAGCTCCATGCAGGATGCCCAACACGGGACTCAATCCCAAGACTTTTGGATCACGCCCTGGGCTGAAGGCAGCACCAAACCACTGGGCCACCGGGGCTGCCCAGTTTTCTCCAAAAAAAATTTTTTTGGTGTGTTTATTTATTCATGAAAGACACACACACACACACAGAGGCAGAGACACAGGCAGAGGGAGAAGCAAGCTCCATGCAGGATGCCTGACGCGGGACTCAATCCCAGGACTTCGGGATCATGCCCTGGGCCAAAGGCAGATGCTCAACCGCTGAGCCATCCAGGCTTCCCATTTTCTCCAACATTTAATGTTCACTTGAAAGCTTGGATTTTATGGCTGGTAATAAATATTGTCAGTTATTGTCCTTGAAGTGACAAGGTAACTTTGTTTATTTTCAGGAAAATATCTACCAGATATCCAGGTCTGAATAGACATAGTACGTCAGTCATTCTTTCCAGTGAAATTGTGTTTATGAAAATTGCAGCTAGTCCAGTTCACAACTTGAATGATCTCACATATTTTCCCCATCATACTGTAGATATGCCTTATACACGCTTCCTGTTTTATCACACAGAATATTAAAAAGGCACATACTCAAGGGTCAAGATATAGTACAATTAATGCATTTTAAACTGCTTTATCAAGGACATTTTTAAATGAAACTAAATTTGTTTTTAAGCCTTGAGTATGTGTGGCAGTGAAGAATACAGTGACAGCTATTGTAGTTTGGTGCTCCTGCATTGTTTTGTGCCAAAGCTCAGCAGTTTTACCCTCCACAGCTTTTGCACTGATAGTGAGAAAAGCAAATAGCTTCTTAGTATAATTATGAAAATAGTTTTTGATCTTGTGTATCCCCCTGAAAGAGTCTGACTGATCCACAGGAGTCCACAGACCACACTGAGAATCGCTGTTCCAGGCAATGTGAAAAATAGACAAGAATCTTTGCCCTCATGAAGCTTACATACTAATGGGAAGAGACGAACAAAAGCCAACATAATTTGGTAAAATGTTCATATTTTGGATAGTGATAGGTACTAAAGAGAAAAAGTATGACAACTAATGAAAACAGAAGAATATGAATTGCCAGGGTATTTTGAACATTTTAGATAGTGAAGAGAAGGCCTCATTTAGAAGATGACTTTTGAGTAAAGAACTGAAATAGGTGAGGGAGCAAGTCAGGCGAACATTCCAGTCCGAGGGAGCAGTTAGCTGGAAGTGTTTCTTGAATGTTTAATAAATGGCAAGGAAACCAGAGACTGGAGAGGAGGAGTGGAGTGTGCAGTGAGGGGAGAGAAGTAGGACCTTGCAAGGTAAGGACAGGTCTTCTAGTATCTTGGGGGTCAGTGCTTCTGAATCACGGGCGTGCACATCAGCTAGGGGGCTTTTGACAATGCAGTATCTGATTTATAGAAGGGAATTGGGTCTTGTGGTTCTGCATTTGTAACAAATTACCAGCTGATGTCAATGTTGTGTTTCACTTTGAGTAGCAGTCTTGTAGGCAGCAGTAAAGAGTTTGGCTTTTAGTCTGAGTGACACAGGAAGCCATTGGGGAGAATCTAGCAGAACAGTGTCATGTTCTGACGTGTGATTTAACATGGTCAGTTATAAATATTAATAAAGGTAGTGCATCTCTAAGCCCTTATCCAAAACCTCTGGTAACAGATATGCAGTAGAATTCAGAATTTTTCAGATTTTAGGAAGGTAATAGATTTTGTGTATATATATTTTCTAACCCCCCAGCATTGTCTGAGATTAGCACTCTGTAATCACCCATTGATATTTCTGCAATGAAACAAATGAACAGTCACACTCAACGGAGTAAGTAAGGACTGCAAATATTCTTATATCCATTCAGGTAAGGTTTTTGCCATTGAATGCGTTATAAAGAATTATGAAAATGCTTTTAGGTTCAGGTCAGACAAGTGTGTGTTGGCCAAATGAGTTATAAAAATACTTTTACTTTTCAAAGCATATGGATTTTAGAATTGAGAAAAGGTGGGCCTTTGTTATTATACTTTCAGGTAGTGCTCTTCATATCTTCACACTGCAGGAACTTTTAAGACAAATAAGTCTATTACATGTTCATTTTAGGCCTTGTTGGATGCAGCTGTTGACAAGAGAGAGGTTTCATACCCTGGGTCCTGCTCTCAAAGGAGGAAAAATAGGTACCTATAAATTCAGAGCACAAAGTCTCATTTCCAAAAAGTGTTTTTGCTTCTTGGCAGCTTCTACTGTCATGTGTGCAGTCAAAGCACATTTAATTAAAACATGCTGAGCATTTTATTATACCTTGGGACAGTTAGCGTGTGCTTAGAATGATCCAACTCTGCTCATTTGTGGTTAACACAATATTGCTTCCATATCTGATTCTGCTTCCTTTCCTACAGCTTTGAGCTGCCTTATTCCACATTTGGCTCCACATCTTGAAATCTAAAGCAAATTTCTCTGTGTTCTTCACAATCCACTGTTCATTTGGGTTTTTTGTTTTGTTTTAAATGACTGGTTTTCTAAGAGAAGTCCAGTTTAAAAGAAGTACATTAAGAAATTATCAGTGATGAGATATGTTGTGATCTTTTCCCATCTCAGTTATCTGTCATGTTAAAGTATTAATAATGGAAGCATTATCTCTCTTTTCCCTATAGGGTTTCATTTAAGGGTTAGTATATCCTCTGTTCTGAGTACCTGTCCTCTTGAAGCTTGAAAACATTGACATAAGGCAAGACTTGAAAGGTTTCTGTTTCAGTGCTTGCTGGCAAAATGACATGTTGACTCTCATCATTGGGAAATCCTAACTCTTACGTGAATCTGTGTCCAAAAATGCACATTCTAATAAACACATTCTAGTGCAACTCCTAAGCCAGAGAATATGGCAATAGATTCCTTTTGCTGTAAATCTGTGTTGGTGTATGGGAAATACGTGAGTTAGGAATAATTGTCTCAAAGGATGCATAATAGCAAAGGGAAAAACATCGTTTGCAACTTTTCCTGTAAGGAAAGAACAAGGAGGATATACAGTGGACTCTTAGACATTGAGGAGATTGGGGGTGCCCACCTCCCCCACCTCCACACAGTTGGAAATCCGAGTGTAACTTTTGACTCCCCCAAAACTTAACTATAAAGCTTTACTAATAACATAGTTGATTAACAAATATTTTGTATATTATATATATTATATATTGTATTTTTACAAGAAAGTAAGCTAAAGAAGATAAATTGTTAGTGAGAAAATCATAAGGAGGAGAAAATACATTTACAGTAATATACTGTATTGATCCCCTAAAAATCCACATGTGGTTGGACGTGTGCAGTTCAAACCCATGTTGTTCAAGGGTCAACTGTATACTGTTTCGACTGAAGGAAATGAGGGCATTTGAGACAAGAGTTATGGTTCATAGATGACTGTCTAGGAAGCTCCCCACTAAAAGTATAGTTTCAGTTGGTTATTTTCCAGAACTTCTATTTATAAAAAGCAAAAATTCTGCCAAGAGTTTTCATGTGATTACATTTTTAATATCTGTAACTTCAAGTGCTCTGGATGGTTAAGTCTCCATTGTTGAATTTGGAAAAGTGTTAATCAGGTATATTCTTTTTATATGTGTGGTTCAATGTTTATACCACATGGTATATTCTTTTAAGGATGAATTACAAGGACTTCATAAAGAGTTAACTCATTGCAGTCTGATTTTAGAAGTGAGAGCTATAGAGAGACAAGTAGAAGGATATACTTTTTTGGTATTGTTGAATATTGTGTATTCTTGTTTTTGTGGTAGAGAGCTTTAGGAAATGTGTCCTGTTATTAAAGGTGAATTTATTTTGTTTACCTAACAAAATCCAAATGAGAGCCATTTGAAAATGTTGAGATGTTATTGGGAGGCTTGGCAGGAGTTAAATCTTCTCTTGAAGTTCTCTGTCAGAAAGCATGTGGTTAAGTGGGCCTGTCTGAGGACTTACTGTGCCAACATGCTAGGATAAACAGTATTAGAAATTATCAGATTATTTAAAGAGAAAACCTCAGAGAGATATAACTTGCTGTTTAGAACAAAAAAATAGGTTGGAAAAAGATGGTCCTTACCTTTGAATTGAGTTGAGTGACCCAGTTCCTGTGTATAGCTTTTTGTTTCCCAGTGTAGAGTGAAAAGTTTGAGTAAGCAGAAAGACTTTGTGCAGTCTGTTTGTTAGGTCTGCCAAATTGGTTAGAGGAAACATCGCTTAGGTCTTTAATAAGAGGCCAAACTTGAGTTATAAAAAGGAGGGCTTTCCAAGTTTGGTTCACATTTCATTCAGGAACCTTGGTTGGGCCAAGCTCTGGGTCCATGGTGAAGAGATGAACACTGCATTTACAAAATGTTTGTTTTTGGAGATCTTTGATGAAGCTACATGTGGGCACTGTAGTTGTAGCCAGAAATTTTCTTCCATATAGTAGTGGTTCTGGGTCATTATTCTCTAAAGAATTAAAAACAATTATCTTTGGTTTTAAAAATAGTTTATTTCTGTCAGAATTGTATCATGACACATCAGTTTTCAACTTGGAACAGTTCTAAATGACTTTGTTTCTTCTAAGGGTAAATTTAACTGACCTGATTTGGCCATGACTTTGCAGAGTGAATTTTAATTAGCTTTGTTGAAATGCTTACTTCCCATGTTTGGAAACATTTTCTAGGAAAGAAGTTTAGTCAGGATATGAGACACCTAGAAATGTAGTGAAGCATTTTTTTTTTTTATTTGTTTCCTCATTAGTTTAAAATTGTATGTGTTATTATGAGCCTTTTTGTTTTTACCCTGAATTTTTGTATTCCAAGAGATTTATTTATTTATATTTCTCCCCTTCCCCAAAAATATATTTCTTTTAGAGTAAGAGGTTTCATTGTTTTTTTTTCTGTGACTCTCTCAAATATTATCAATAGTAATTATTTGTTATTTATTGTGGATCTTTTTAAAAAGATCACTTTATAGTAATATAGGATTTGTGATCACAAGCATCTCATTATTTTAGTATGCCAAAATTTGGTACAGAAACAGAATAGCAACATGTCATTAATGCCTTTCATTTTCTGATTAAAGCAGGACAGGGAATCTCTTGCCAGTTGGTTGAAAGGTGAATCTTCATTTAAAGGGAAGAAAAGCTTTTTTTCTTGTCAGTAAATGTCATTCTTTTTACAGAAATTAAAATTGTTAATTTTCAAAATGAAGGCAATCTGAAACAAATGTGCTTTAAAACATTAATCACAGTTTTTGAGTGTTCATACCTCATTAGTCTAAACTTCATTTCAAAATGCAACATTTTTTTCTTTTTGAGAAAAATCCATCATATTGTTAAAAAGTTGCGAAAGCCTTTTTGGTTTGAGCTTAAAAAAATAAACAGCTTAAATTTAACATTCTAGTCTGTTCTTTAATGAACTATTTCTTTTTTAAAATAAAAAGTTAAGCAGATTTAAACTTAACCAGAAGAATATTGTTCCAAACTAAAGGATCCATATAACATAACTATAAAATGATATACAAACCATGTAATAAAAAGAATGAAATTTTTTTGTTGTTTTCTAAAGTCAATCATTTTCAACAACATCCATAGATATGCTGGATGTAAATAGGATCCAACTGGAGAAAGCACCAAGATTTTACTCATTCTTTTACAATAAAACATTTTACAATGTTTTAGGTTCAATCTAAAAATGTAGAATATTAGGATATTTATAAATAAATTTAATCTTGGGGGATCCCTGGGTGGCTCAGCGGTTTAACGCCTGCCTTTGGCCCAAGGCGCGGTCCTGGAGTCCCGGGATCGGGTCCCATGTCGGGCTCCTGGCATGGAGCCTGCTTCTCCCTCCTCCTGTGTCTCTCTCTCTCTCTATGTCTGTCATAAATAAATAAATAAATCTTAAAAAAAAATAAATTTAATCTTGTCAATCAATAAATGAACACTTTGAGTACTTCCTAAATGGTACTAATATTGTGAGTTATGATATATCCTATCAAATATATTATCCCAGGTATATTTTACTAAGATTTTTAAATCATTGCTTAAAGATACAGATGAACATTTTGAAAATTTTAATATTAAAGGAAAAAATGAATGTCCTGAAAATAGAGAAAAAGGCATCACAGAAAAAAATTATAGGCAAAAGCAAATTTAACACTAGAACTTGCTTAAAATCTGAATCTTTGAGTTTTGAAAAGGGAGAAAAAATTTGAATAATTTTCATAGACATGATAAAATAGGTAAAAGTAAGATCTCCTTGACTTCCATTTCTAGCAATTAACCAAAAGTAAAAGAAAATTTCATTATGAAACTGTTCTCTTTTCCTCAATGAATGTCTGCCGTTCAGCAGATTCAATTAGAAGAGGAAGAAGAGGTAAATGAAGACCTGTGTTAGAGGTCCTGAAGGGCATTCAAAGACTATACAGGAGGATGGTGCCTTACAATTTATAAATTTGCCACAAAGCTTATATCTGATTTCCAGGCCTCTCGGACTGGGAATAGGATTTCTCAGGTAGTGTATTCATTTCAAGAGATGACTCAAAAAATTAGCCTGTGGAGTTTGTTAAATTGGACTTTTTTCTATCTGAATCAGATTTCCCAGTTTTTTGTTCTTACAGATTGTTAATCTATACTTTTTGTTTTTTAAATAGTTTTTTTCGGGATCCCTGGGTGGCGCAGCAGTTTGGCGCCTGCCTTTGGCCCGGGGCGCGATCCTGGAGACCCGGGATCGAATCCCACATCGGGCTCCCTGCATGGAGCCTGCTTTTCCCTCTGCCTATGTCTCTGCCTCTCTCTCTCTCTCTGTGTGACTATCATGAATAAATAAATTAAAAAAATCTTTTAAAAAAAATAGTTTTTTTCCTCCTTAGTACATATATAACATATTCATTAAATAATTTTTTAAAAACCATGTAGACATATAAGGCAAGTAAAAATCACCATCTAGAGAAGCCTTATTCCTCCTGGTTCTGGGAACAAATAACACCCAGTGGCTTAGGGGTTCCATTGTAAGTTAACTTCTCTCCTGTGCTTCTAGAGAGACACCCATACACGGAGACATAGTCACAACATTTTCTGTACTTGGTGGGTTGGATGAGGAACCTGGATGAGAAAGGCTGATCTAGAGATCACGACTGTTACTTAAATGATGTATGTTATTCTAGATCTTTCATATTTTCTCTCCCTGGCCTTCTGCCCCATATGTATACACACATCTTTGTTTTCATTTCTAAAAGTGCAGTCAGACTGAACATCCTGATCAACTTCGTCTCTTTTTTCCTTTGTTTTCCTGTACTTGTTTGTATTTTGCTTATAGTCACAGAGAAGAACATCCCCAACAGAACTTGTCTTTTTACTTTGCTACTTGCTTAGACACAGTGCCATCCATCTGCCTTCTCAGACCTTGCCCGCACCACCTGTGACTTCTGAGCTCCTTACCACCACTACCACCACCACCACTACCTCCTCTGAGTCTTTGCTCCATCTGTTTTTCTGGCTGTTTTCTCCTACCTTTGGCCTTCCTGATGGTTGGCTTATTTTCTCTGACTCATGAGCATCAGTCTGGGCCTGACTACCCTTCTCCCTGCGGACATCAGAGTGTTTAGTGAGAAGTAAGTACCAAGCAGAAGAGAACACATTTCATTACTTTTAGATGCTTCCTGAACAACTCAGCCCTGGATCCCTGCAGTGCCCCATCTCTAGCTTTCCTCAACTTGTCTTTGATTTCACCCAGTCTACATTACTTGTGGTTCCTCAGACACTCCTTTAACTCTGTTATGTCTGTGCTCTTATTCACTGTGTTCCTCTCTTCAGAATGCTGTTCTTCCTCTTACTTCCAGTCTCCGTCCCTTAGCCCCTTAACTTTAAAAATCATCTGTCTTGGGCAGCCCTGGTGGCTGGCTCAATGGTTTAGGACTGCCTTCAGCCCAGGGCCTGATCCTGGAGACCTGGGATCAAGTCCCATGTCGGGTTCCCTGCATGGAGCCTGCTTCTCCCTCTGCCTGTCTCTTCCTCTCTCTCTCTCTCTCTGTCTCTCATGAATAAATAAATTTTAAAAATCTTAAAAAAAAAAATCATCTGCCTTTCAAAGCCCTCATCAGAGGATGCTGCCTCTGTTTTTTTCTTTTTTGGCAGTCTGGCTGAAAGTGGTTCCTTCTTTCCTTCTATTCTTTCATCAGTTCAGCAAATACTGTTCTTGCCAGGCATTTTGACAAAATGCTAGTGTGTAAAACTCTTACTATGTTTAAGAGTATTATGTATTATTCTTATTATGCTCATATATTATTTTTATTATATTGTTTGTATAATTATATCCATCTTATTTTCCTTACTTCCCTTGAAGACATAAATTACATATGGACCTACCTTGTAGCCAACATTTTTACACATAGAAGGTGTTTAATACATATTTATTGAATGAATGAAACTTTCTGATTATATCAGCATTGTGTACGCCAGCATAACTTTGGGTTTTTTAATAAAATTACCTTTTGCATAGACAGAAAAGTATTACCTATACTTAAAGGCAAGGGAGAAAATCTTTTAATGGATTTCGTAGGTAGGTACTTAATTTAAACACTCATCCATATCATGCTAAGGTTATTTTAAGTAGCTGTCCCTGAGTTTGTAAAGATGGTTTATAAGGGGAGCTGTCCATGGATCATAGATTGTCTGGCTGCCATTCTCAGTTGTGCTCTAGTGATGGAAGTCTGTCACATTTATGTGCTTGGTGTGGGTGGTTTTTCTGACCATCAAAACGAGGTGAGGGGAGCCCTTGAAACCTCCACCTGAAGGCAGATTACAGACATTTGGTGCTTATTGGCCTCAACTTCCTTTGAACAAGCTGAAAGGACTTTAACTGCTAAAAGACCACATAATTTCCTCTCTTTTCTTCATTAATTTTGTATTTCTTCTATTAGATGAAATGTATCTTAGCCTACCATACCCAGTATCCTAGATAAGGCAAGGAAACCATTGTTTAAAACAGTTGTTCTCAAAGTATGGTTTGGGGACCTTGGGGTCCCCAAGTTTTTTCTGGGTTCCCACAAAGTCAAAACAGAATAAGACGATGTTATTTGCCTTTTTCACTTTCATTCTCTCACAAGTGTGTAGTTGAATCTTTTGGAAGATACATGGCAAGTGATATCACAATAGATTAAATACAGAGGCAGGTATGGAAATCTGTCTTCAATTAGAGCAGACATCAAAGAGATTTGCAAAATGTAAAACAAATTTTTTGATTTGAAAAATAAAGTAACCTTTTATAAAAGTGTTAAAATATAATGGCCTTGTTATCCAACAAATTAACTAAAATTTGTCAAATGAAAACAAAATTTGTCAGTTTAAATCTCTAATGTGGTTAATATCAGTGGATATTAGAAGCTCTTTAGAATCCAGTTTTTTTTAAAACAGAAGTTTGAGAATCACTGGTTTAAAAGATGTAAAATATTTAAAAGGGGACAGACTTTATTTTTTAAGGATTTTATTTATTTATTCATGAGAGACACAGAGGGAGAGAGGCAGAGACACAGGCAGAGGGAGAAGCAGACTCCATGTAGGGAGCGTGATGCGGAACTCGATCCCGGGACTCCACGATCATGCCCTGGGCTAAAGGCAGGCACTAATTACTGAGCCACCCAGGGATCCCCAAGGGGACAGACTTTTAACAGATTACAAGATAAAGTCCATTTGATGTAGTCAAGGTGTCTTCAGACTGGAATATAATAATTGATCACACTGGGGGGGCACCTGGATGGCTTAGTCTGTTAAGCATATGCCTTTGGCCCAGGGTCCTGGGATCAAGCCCCAGTGGGGCTCACTGCCCAGCAGGGAGTCTGCTTCTGTCTCTCCTTCTCCCTCTGTACCTGCTTGTACTCATACTCTCTCTCTCATTCTCTCCCTCGCTCAAATAAATAAAATCTTAAAAAAAAATTATTGGTCATTTTGGTTTCTAGTTATTGGGCAGTTAGGTTGAATCCAGTTTTTTAGTCTTTTTTTTTTTTTTTTAAGTTGGTTTATTTATTTTGAGAGAGAGACCAAGAGAGTGAGAGTAGTGCAGGAGGGGCAAAGGGAGAAGAAAAGAGACTCTCCAGCAGAGTCCGCATCAAGTGGCCTGATGTGGGGCTCAATCTCATGACCCTGAGATCACAACCTGAGCTGAAACCAGGAGTTTGAGGCTTAACAGACTATACCACCCAGGCATACCCTAGTTTTTTAGTTTTATTTTTTTTTAAGATTTTATTTATTTATTCATAGAGACACAGCTAGAGAGAGAGAGAGGCAGAGACACAGGCAGAGGGAGAAGCAGGCACCACACAGAGAGCCCGATGCGGGACTCGATCCCGGGTCTCCAGGATCACGCCCTGGGCTGCAGGCGGCGCTAAACCGCTGTGCCACCGGGCTGCCCATAGTTTTTTAGTTTTAAAAGTAATATTGCAGGGGCACCTGGGTGGCTTCGTTGGTTATAACACGTCCAACTCTTTTTTTTTTTTTTTTTTTTTTTTAACACCTCCAACTCTTAATTTCGACCCAGGTCATGAGCTCTGAGTCATGAGATCGAGACCTGTGTCAGACTCTGTCCTTAGCATGGGGTCTGCTTGGGATTCTCTCTCTGCCTCTCCCTCTGCCTCTCTTTCTCAATCTCTTTCTAAAGAATAAATAAAATCTTTTAAAAAAGTAATATTGCAGTGATATTCTTGTATACTGCTGTTTTCCAAACATCCTTAGTTGTTCTGCAGCCAGTTCCTAGGAAGAGAGCAGAACTGCTGGGTCACGAGGCATGCAGAAGGAGCCGGCATGACTGGTTACATAAATTCAGAGGCCATACGTGCTCCTCTGCTTGCTGTTGTTAATCAGTGTCCCAGTTAGCAGGAAGTCCAGGATCTTCCTCTGTAGACAGCCTCCTCCTGCGCGTCTGAACCCCAGGAGCTTACTCAGTCCCACGGTGGCCCCGTCCTCTCCCAAATGCTGGAGAGAGAGCTGCGCTATAATAATACACTGGCTGTCTTCCTTATCCTGTCACTTTCTGTGAGTGTTTGAGACCAGACCTGTATTTGTTGAGAGTTGCTTGTCTGTTGCTGCTAGGATGCAGTTCCTTAGTTCATCTTCTTATACTCAGTGATTCAGTGCCAGGGAGGTTGAGGACACTTCTCACATCAGTCCCGTGCTGGGTCAGAGTCTGTTCTCCCTAATAAACCCGTCAGCCCTTATGTGGCCCTACATCACCAGTTTCAGTTAGTCCATTTTCAATGTCATTCTGTTTCAGGAGTGTATCTGCCTTTTCTTGCCAGTGGAACTTGGTTTGGGCTATGAGTTTCATCTATAACAGAACTCCTTAACTTTGAATCTGAGGAATCAAAGATTTGGGGTAACATTTCTTCTCTTCCAGAAGGACTTAGGGTCCTGGCAAATCAGTCTCCCCAATTCTAGCAATGAATTCTGCTCACCAAGAGGCCGGGGGATTGTTTTTCTAAACCATCTAACTATGCTTCCTCCATGGGCTTCTTTCCCCTGAGTTCTGAGGACAGTGGTGCTTACCCATTGCCTAACTTGGTCAACAAAAAGACCAAGGTGACTTAAGGTCTCAACCTTTAAACATAAGAAAAATTGTCATAATTTTTAAGTGTTTTTTTCAAAGAGCAGCTTATTTGAGCTCTTTTGTTACAGATGCCCATCAAATACTTGTAAACATTTAGGATATGTATTGCTCATTGTGCTCCAGAGAGGTTGTGCCGGTTTACACTCCCATCAGCAAAAAAAATACATTACTAGGAAAAGACATTTACAGGCCAAACTTCACTCTTAAAAGTCACTAATCATTAGAATTGTTTTAATATTAAGGGAAACTCAAACTTTTCTCCCACTATTTCTTATTTGCTAAATGATCATTTTATTTGGCCACAAAATTGTGATCTGTAGCATCTTGAATAATGGCCTTCTCTAATACAGTAGGTATATGAGGGAAGAACAAATAAGAGAATGCAGAGCTGAAATCATTGACAATGGCCTGAGGCTAATATGGCAACATCATTGTGTTTTTAAGTTCACTTTTGGTGAGGGCAGGAGAGGGTATTATTCACTAAAGGTCTCCTAAGTGCAGGGTGTTTTATGTAACAACACCTAATTTGATCCTCATAACAGACCTGTGTTGTTACATTTTAGATGATGTTACTTTATTTTATAAAGAATAAGATTCAGAGAGGTAGTAAATTTCCTAAAGTCACACAGATTTAAATAAAAGTTGATGTTTCCCTTAGAAAGCCCTATTTAGGACTAGATACACAATTCCCCAGAGGCAAGATTTTGAGATTTAGCCTCTTTCTCACCTTCTCCAAAGTCAAAGCAATCTACGGAAGACTCTCACTGCTTCAGTACAGGCTTTGCACAGGATTTGTGAGGAATTAGGGCCAACTGCAGAGTTAGAGGGCATGGTCCCAAAGGCTTCCCTTAATTCTGTCACCAACTGCAAGTTGGAAGGCATTCCCTCAAACCCCTCACAGGCTTGATAATTCACTGGGAGGACCCAGAGAACTCACCAAACACCGTTAATACCCGTAGTCATGACTTCTTACAGGGAAAGGTACAATAAAAATCAGCCAAGGGAAGAAGCACGTAAGGCAGGGGCCAGAAGTATAAAATGTGGAGCTTCCCTTATTGTCTCTGTTTAAAATGGCCCCACATGGGATCCCTGGGTGGCTCAGCGGTTAAGCGCCTGCGTTTGGCCCAGGGTGTGGTCCTGGAGTCCCCGGATCGAGTCCCACGTCGGGCTCCCTGCGTGGAGCCTGTTTCTCCCTCAGCCTGTGTCTCTGCCTCTCTCTTTCTCTCTGTGTCTCTCATGAATAAATAAATAAAAATTTTAAAAAAATAAATAGGCCCCACACATGGTGATGAAGTGCTGTCTGGGGTTCCTAAGCTCAGGAAGGCTGTGATGTATCTTATGGAGAAGACAAATAGGTTATAGTGCTGTTGGTTGTGAGTTCAATGTTAATGAATCACAATATTTATGAAATCAGATGTCTTTAAACAGAAACACAAATAAAGCAAGGTTATATATTGATGGACCAATGAGAATGTTGTGACCAGAGACTTGCAGGAACGTAATCTTGTGTTGTCCCTTAGGAACCACAGTTCAGTATTCACTAATTCAGTGTTCAAGGTGACTGTATAGAGTATAACTACGATAAATAATGAGGGTGAACTCTATTTGCTGCATTACTTCATCACTCATTTATTCATGTAATCATTTATTCATTAAAAAAAGTATTTGAACACTCCTACTGAGTGCCAAGCAATTTCTACATGATTTAGAATTTCCTTTTTGTGTTCTTCTGCCTATCATTAGTAGTCTTGCTTTAGCCCTCTGACTCTAAATATTTGTGTGGTTTATAAGTGAAGTGTTAGCATTTTAAAGGTTGAAGGGAAGGTTTTGAGTCTATTATCATTTTTACTTAGCCTTACACATGCTAGATTCAGCCTTCTTAAGAAACTTACCAGAAATTTTCTTGCCTCCTTGGAGACGAAGATTTTTTAGACCAGATTCCTTAATGAGTTTGTGTTGGGTGCCAGCAGAACCAGGCGATGTCTCTGGCCACATATTCCCACACCAAGACGCCATGTCTGACAATTTAGCTACATGGTCTTGTATGCAGGGCCTTTGACCAGCAAAATTATTACTTAGCTGCACTTTACTGATGAGATGCCAGACCACACTGGTGCCTCTGCTTTTTCGAATTCCCCCGTCTCCCTCATATGTTTGTATATCTGTCTCTTTCCATCCCCTCTTTCCACTATCTCCTAAGTCCTCATTCAAGCAGAGTGAGGGGGAAATGGATGTGAAGAGCAGATGTTCCCCTCGGGTTTTTTGTGGTTCCCTGGATGCACGGTCTTCCAGTGGAATGCTTCTCATTTCTTGGTTTTGATTGTCCATGATGTATGAAGAAGTACCTTGCTGCTCTTCTCTCCTGATGTTAATAAAACCAGTTACACTGGAATCCTCCTAATTCCATTAGGAGGATGATGGGGGAGGTACATTTCTGATGGTTAAAAGTTTTATCTGGTCCATATTACTGAAAAAGAAAAATACCAGTGATTTCAGGAATCTTTTAGTGAAAAAGTCATAGAATTATGCCCAAAGATACAAAGACTTTATTGACTATAAGTGACTGTGAGAAACAGGTGCCTGCTATAAAAAATTAACTCTGGTGTTTTTAATGTGATAACCAGTTGAGTAAATATAGTAACTTTCTTTGAACATCTTTGTGAAACTGTACTCCAAGAAAGTAAGGACCAATACTAAAAAAATCTCTGAATGACCTTTAGAGTCTAACACAATGCCTAGGACACATAGACTTCAACAAATATATGTTAAATATGTGATTAAATATATATTAACATAATTTAATGTATATGAAATATATGATTAAAGTAGAAATATTCAATAATGTTAATTCGGTGTTTATTCTTCCAGATACAGATGAATATAGACCTCCTGTTTGGAAATCTTACTGTAAGTATACAAATAATTTTAAATTGGGTGGGTTATAGTGCTTTATGAGTGATATGGAAATAAGATCATTAGATATGAATATTCATTTCATTTTATTCCCATTATTGAAAAATTAATTTACAGCAAGATTTGAGAATAGCATAGAAGAAGTAATTAATGGGAAAACAGGAGTGTTTCCATAATGTCTGTCTATGGTTTGCGTGTCTGGAATGCATCTCATCCCTCTGCGTTAACATGGAATTCCATATTGAACTTGAGGCCACTTGTTGACGTTGACTGATGAAAACTAACGCGAGGAGAAGCTCGCTAAGAATTCAAGCAATGTAATTATTCTTAGATCCTAATTCTTTGTATGAAAAAGGTCTATGTAAATGATAAGTCAGGAGGCTATCTTGATAGAATAAGTGGGTGAAAAGAGGCAAAAGAAAAGTGTTTTTTTGTGCATGTTTAGTTTTTTAGGAATTGCTTCCCAAATATAAAAGAGAGGCATCTGAATTCTCTATTGCTCTTTAAACTTTGCATTAGCATAAAAATCTTTTCAAAAGAGTCTAGGTTCCTAGTCCTTTATTTTCCCTACCTTGTTTCCTAGAGAATATTATTTCTTCAAGTAAAAGATATTTCAGATTTTTAAAAAGGGGAAGTAGGATTAATATAATCAAAGTAGCTTTAAAAAGAAATCCATGAATGCACTCTTGTAGACACCAGTACCGTAAGTTTTTGTTTATCTGTGGAGTTGAATAAACAACCTAAGAAACTTTACTTTAAATATACATTATTAACATCTTTGTAAATGTTGAGTTATCCTGAATTTTGTTATTTATAAGTTGCTGGCTCGATTCTTGGTTTTATGTTCCCAGAACAACAGGTAGTTTTATTTTAATAGGTTGCTACTTTGAGCTAATTATAGTAAGCAAAATACGAACAGTCTCTGAAAGTATTGCCATAGAGGCTGCTGGTACCTTTTTATTTCTGGGGAGTATAGTTCAAAGAATGTATAAAAATGACTAATGTTCTTTACTTCTTAAAGATTTTGTCTCATAATCCCATTGGCTAGAAGCCTATTTAAAGTTCTTGTCTGTATTTTCTGGTTTTTGATTCATCTTTGTTCCCTTTGCTCTGACTTGTACCTTGCACATTTTTTTTGTGTTTGAGCATCTAGGAAGCCTCATACTGTTACTGAGTCATGGTGGTGGCTTTTTCCCCTTGAAGAATATTGGGGACTAAATATATAGGCAATTTGTATTTTCTATATCTTTGAATGTCTTATAGTAGCTATCATGTTTTTAAAATGGCTTCTTTTTTTGGGTGCTAGTTCTGCTTCTGAGTTTTATAGTTTCTTTTAGTAACCTCAGTGCTTGAGCTCCACATTATTCTAAAGCTCAACATATTCTGAGCTCAACATAATTCTAAAAACTTACATATATGAACCAGTAGGAAAATAGAACTAGCAAGATGTTGAAGTTGAGGACTCTTTTTAAATATAGTTTTATTGCCTTTGTAAAAAAAAAGATTTTATTTATCTATTTAGAGCGAGCAGGGGGCAGGGCAGAGGAAGAGAGAAAATCTTCAGGCGGACTCCCTGCTGAGTGAAGACCCTGATGTGGAGCTCCATCTCACAGCCCTGAGATCATGAACTGAGTCAAAATCAAAAGTTCAGTGCTTAACCGGCTGAACCACCTGGGCACTCCAAGTTTTGTAGCTTTTTGATACAAATTACTTGACTTAAACCAGGGGCCTAACCAGTAATAAATGAGGCAAGTGAGCCAAGTGGCAATCAAGGGAAAGCAGAGCAGGGATGCTCTGTTTGCAGGGCATAACGCATAATTAGCTCCCCTTTACAGAGTGCTTTGATGTTGTCAGATCTTCTGATTTTTCAGAAGCGGAATTCTCTTTTGCCTTTGTTGATGTCAAATCACTTTTTAAATGTTTGAAAACACACTTAAGTTTAGAAAACAGCAAACCAAACACATGAGCTGACTTTGACCTCAAGATACCTACTTGTGATCTCTGAACTTATTAACAATGTTTTGTTACTATCTCCGGCTACCAAGAAATCCCTGGGTGGCGCAGCGGTTTGGCGCCTGCCTTTGGCCCAGGCGTGATCCTGGAGACCCAGGATCGAATCCCACATCAGGCTCCCGGTGCATGGAGCCTGCTTCTCCCTCTGCCTATGTCTCTGCCTCTCTCTCTCTCTCTCTCTCTCTCTGTGACTATCATAAATAAATAAAAGTTAAAAAAAAAAATTAAAAAAAAAAAGAAATTCATTAATAAGTAAATAAGCATTGACACTTAAAAGGTGATTGAAAAATTTAAGTACTTTGATCATATATCTTTTCATCTTGAATTTAGCAATTAATTTTTGGTAAATCATTTAATTGTGCAATTTAAATTTCAGCTGAGGTCCAGTTTAAATACCAAGAATTTTAAATTAAGAGCCTGAATTAGTCTTTATTGCAGTGGTCTTTTTAATGATCTTTTTGATAAGTATTCCTTGAATTCATATGTTACATTCAGTTATACAATATCTGAAGGCCCCCCTTTATATATTATTTGTTAAATATAAGTCTTAAAGGTAGCAAACAAGGAAGCATTTGTGTAAAAATTATTCCTCTCCATGAAGCACAACTGTACCCTTTGAAATGTTGATTACAACAAAGGGTAAAATTTTCATGTGATGATATCGTCACTCCTTTTTTCAAAATCACTTATCTTACTGTTTGCTTAGTGAATAGGTAAATCCATTACTAGTGATAACCATATACTTAAGTATTTGTGCTTTGAATCAAAATCAATGTTTTATATTCTCTAGTATCTTTTAATGTTCTTCTTGACTACCATTCAGTTCTCATAATTGAGTTTCCATAGGTGACGATACTTTCCCAAGCATTTTCTTCACAAAGGAAAACAACTGATCTTTGAAGATTACTGATCAAAGCAGAATTGTGAACTGAATTTTCACATGGAATAGGTAGCAATATGGAGGAGTGGATCTGAAGAATCCTCCCTTTGTGCAAATCATGTGTTGGCTTCTCTTAGGAGGATAGAGACTTATCTGGGTGTATGTGGGTGCTACACGTGTTTAATCACTCTCAGAGCTGGAGTGCTCTTTCTCTGTGCTCTTTCTTCCCTTCTCTGAGGTCTCAGAACTACTCCCTCTATATCATCTCTTTAATCTGTAACAACATATTCACAGGAATATTTTTGAAAAACTGACTTTCACAATAAAAAATGGGTATCTAAAACTATTTATAATTTATGGCATCTCTCTTAGGCATTTTTGCAACCAGAAGGAAAAGGCAAAGGAATTAATTTCTATCAATAGAATTTCAAACATTGGTAAATGAGGGAGTGACCTTTATTTTTTGATTTTTAAGTAGGAAAGCTGTGTCTTCTTGGTATCTTTTAAATTATAACATTCCCCTGGTGTTATATTTTGATGATGAATTCAGGATGCATCCTAGTAACCAAATATTAATATTAATGTAAGAAATTATATGTATTAATATCAGTCATCTATATATAATAATAGCTGATCTTTATTGAGTGTTTTCTAGGTGTTAGCAACTATTTTATGTCACCTACATATAATAACATTCATCTTTTTCAGTAATCTGTGAAGTAAAAACTATTATTATCTCCACTTTACAAATGAGGGAAACTGAGGCACAGTATGTGGGGTTAGTGGCAGAGCCCCAGTGTTCAAATCCCAGGTGACCTGTTTCAAGAGTTCAGATTCCTAACTGCCATGGTACATCTTCCCTTTGCAAAGCAATACAGAACAGAACATAAACAGTAACATATGTCTGCATATGTGCTCAGTGTGCATTTTGTGTATATTCATGCATATAGTCTAATTATATGTGTGTGTATGTATAGTCTAATTGAGTGTATTTACATGTCCCTATGATATATATGAATGAATATGATCAGAGGTGGAGTCTCTATAATGATGTCTAGTTGAAATTTAAGTCCTTCGTTATCTGACAGTGGCTGAAGTCTGGTTAGTTTGATGTTGACAAAATGTCTAAATATTTAAACATATTATTAACTTACATTCAGGTATATGTGATTATATATGTAGAAATAGAAGAAAAGTTCCCTCCAAGAGATAAACTTAGATATACATAAGGAGAACCTCTCTAATGACTACCAAGTTCTGTTCAGTCTTTTTTCATTACAGATCAGAAGGGCTGAAGTGGAGCTAGAATGTCATAGTATTGGTGTCATTTTCATGGGTTCATTTTCAGATACCCTAAAAATTACCCTTTCCTTGGCAAGAGGAATACCCGAATTCTTCCTTGTGCTGCATTTGCTCTAGTTGAAGAAGTGGAGGGTTACTTTGGCTCAGAAATTTTGTTTTTAGGGGAGATTATCTTTGAAGATAGATGTTTGCAATATAAATGGGGAGAAAAGCAGCACATCTGTTACTTCTAACATAAATCCTAATTTTAGTTTCAAGTTTGACATGTAATAATGTGCTTTCAGAATGTATAACCATTATTGGCTTATATGAGAGACATGCTTTATGCAATACATCCACCAGGAATTGGGGAAAATAAAAGACCAGATTATGGAGAACATAGCCAGATACCCAGTACTGATTTGTTACAAGGCAAAAAGGCATTTGTATGGATTTTGATTTTTCTATTTATGCTTGCTTTTGGGCTTTTACTAAATTTAGTTTACTTTCTTTGCATCGCTCTTAACAAATTTTAATTTAATAACAAATAGGACTATACCACATTTTTCTTGTGAATATAAAAAAGCAGCCAGTTTGTGATTCCTAATATATTCCAACTTTCTGCAAAAGGGTAATTTAGGATTATTTGTGATAGCAGAATATTAGAAAAAATCTAAATGATTGTCCATAGGAGACTAATTGAATAAACTATAACACTTAATAAGGAAGATTTCTATGAACTGATATGGAATGATTTACTGTCTTCACAGTGTATCAGTTGCAACAGGAAGCCCCTCATCCTCGAAGAATCACCTGTACTAATGAGGTGGGTGTGATGAAACTGTTACAACAAAATGTCTCTCAGTCATCTGTTTCCTGAACTTTGACCTTCCTCAGTAGCATGGTTATTTTTGGGGTTAACAAGGTATGTTAGTTAGCATCGTGAAATTGTACTTGAATGCATTTTTCTTAACGTTTTCCTCAATTGAAATAACTGCCATTTGGTTTTTAAAGATTTTATTTATTCATGAGAGACACAGAAAGAGAGAGAGAGAGAGAGGCAGAGACACAGGCAAAGGGAGAAGCAGGCTCCATGCAGGAAGCCCGATGCAGGACTCGATCCCGGGACTCCAGAATGCCCTGAGCCAAAGGCAGATGCTTAGCCACTGAGCCACCCAGGGATCCCCTAACTGCCACTTTTACTGGACTATTTAGAATATAGTATAGAATGTGATAGTATAGTTTTAAGTGATATTAGTATTCTCAGTTAAGTCATATTTTCTTCTTCCAATTTTTATTTTTTGTTCTTTTTGAAAACAAAATTTGAAGGCAGTACTGAAATAACTTTTCCATTAAGAAAATATTTAAATTTTGGTTTTAAAAATGAGCAGAAAACCTGAACAGTTCACCAAAAAAGATATGACTTACCAAAATATATGAAATGATGTTCAGATTCATGAGCAATGAGGGGAAATACAAATTAAAATACACCAAGAAACCATTGTCACCTTTTCAAATTGGCAAAAATTCCAAAGATTAGAATATGTTTAGTTGGTAAGTCTGAAAAAACAAACACTCTCATACATTGCTGATAGGAATGTGAAGTGCTACAATTTTATAAGAGTTTTGTAATACCTAATAAAACGTTGCCTGCATTTACCTTCCAGTCCAGGTTCAGTGATCTACCCTTATGGATTACCTGTACAAATAGGGAATTACATATGCCCAAAGTTTATTATTGGATTGTTTATAATAGCACAAGATTAGGAAAAAGCCTAAATATCTGTCCATAGGAGACTGAATAAACTGTGATATTAAAAAGAATAAGGAAGATTTCTATGAGTTGGTATGGAATGATTTCCAGATAGAAAAAAATACATGTACAGACATTGGAGATACTATGATTTCGGTTAGACCCACTGCAATAAAGAGAGTCGAATGAGTTTCTTTGTCTTCTAGTGCATATAAAAGTTATGTTTACCCTATACTGTAGTTTTTTAAGCATGCAGTAGCATTATGTCTGGAAACACAATGTACACAGCTTAATTTTTTTTAAAGATTTTATTTATTTATTCATGAGAAACACAAAGAGCCAGACATAGGCAGAGGGAGGAGCAGACTCCCTGTGGGGAGCCCCATGTGAGACTCGATCCTGGGACTCCGGGATCCTGCCCTGAGCCAAAGGCAGATGCTCAACCGCTGAGCCACCCGGGTGTTCCTACACACCTTCATTTAAAGATACTTTAAAATTGCTATAAATGCTGTCACTGAGCTTACAGTGAGTTCTAATCTCTTTGCTGGTGGAGGTCTATGCCTCTGTGCTAATGGCTGAGATCGATCAGAGTTGTGATTGCTGAAGGTGGGGTGGTGGTAGCAATGTCTTAAAACAAGGCAACAATGAATTTTCCCACATTGACAGACTGTTCTTTGATGAATGTTTCTTTGCAGCATGTGATGCTGCTCAATAGCATTTTATGCACAGGAGAACTTCTTTCAAGTCCAAGTCAGTACTCTCAAACCCTGCTGCCTCTTTGTCAACTAAGTTTATGTAATATTCTTTTTTTTAATATTTATTTATTTATTTATTATTTATTTATTTATGATAGTCACAGATTGAGAGAGAGGCAGAGACACAGAGGAGAAGTAGGCTCCATGCACCGGGAGCCCGATGTGGGATTCGATCCCGGGTCTCCAGGATCGTGCCCTGGGCCAAAGGCAGGCGCCAAACTGCTGCGTCACCCAGGGATCCCAGTTTATGTAATATTCTAAATCCTTTGCTGTCATTTTGGGTTTTTTTTTTTTTTTCTTTGCTGTCATTTTGATAATCTTTGCAGCATCTTTATCAGGAGTAGATTCCATCTCAAGAAACCACTTTTCTTTGTTAATTCATAAAAAGCAACCCCTCATTTGTTCAAGTTTTGTCATGAGATTGCAGCAGTTCAGTCACATGTTTGGGCTCTACTTCTAGTTCTCGTGCTATATCCACCACATCTGTAGTCACCTATAATGGGTCAGATCTGAGGAGTAGCAGGGGGATTGGGGAATGTCCTGTTGGTGGAGAAGTCAGAACATATCCCATGTAGCGATTAAGTTTTCTGTCTTCTATGGGTGCAGTTTGTGGCGCTCCAAAACAATTACAGTAGTGACACTGGAAATCACTGATTACTCCATTGAAGTCTTGAGCCGTCCTCAGGGTCATTCATGAGGGTGGGAATCGACTTCTCCCAAGCTCCTGTTCATGTTGATATTTTGACTTCTTTTCATGAATCATGAATGTTCTTAATGACATCTAGATGGTGAGTCCGTTCCTGAAGGTTTTCAGTTTTCCATCAGAGGATTCACTATCTGTGGTAGCTATTGCCATATGAAATGCTGTTTCTTGGGATCCCTGGGTGGCGCAGCGGTTTAGCGCCTGCCTTTGGCCCAGGGCGCGATCCTGGAGACCCTGGATCGAATCCCACGTCGGGCTCCCGGTGCATGGAGCCTGCTTCTCCCTCTGCCTGTGTCTCTGCCTCATTCTCTCTCTCTCTCTGTGACTATCACAAATAAATAAAAAAAAAAAAAAAAAAAAAAAGAAATGCTGTTTCTTAAATGATGAGACTTGAAAGTTAAAATGATTTCTTGTCCCATGGGCTGCAGAATGGATGTTACATTCGCAAGCATGAAAACATCAGTGTTAGACTTATTGTACATCTCCATCAGAGCTTTGGATGACCAAGTACATTGTCATTACTGCTCATTGAAAGGAATCTTTTTCCGGGCAGTAGGTCTCAACAGTGGGTTTAAAATATTCAATAATCCAAGTTGTAAACAGATATGCTGTCATCCAGACTTTATGGTTCCATTTATAGAGTATTGGCAGAGCAATTTGAGAGCATAATTCTTAAGGGCCCTAGGATTTTCAGTGGTAAGTGAGCATTGGCTTCAACTTAAAATCACCAGCTGTATTAGCCCCAAAGAAGAATCAGCTTGTTTTTTGAAGCTTTGAAACCAGGCATTGACTTCTCTCTAGCCATGAAAGTCCAGATGGCATCTTTTTTTAAATACAAGGCTGTTTCATCTACATTGAAAATCTATTGTTTAGTGTAGCCACCTTCATTAATGACCCTAGCTAGATCCTTCTGGAGAATTTACTACAGCTTCTACGTCAGCACTTACTGCTTCACCTTGCATTTTTATGCTGTGGAGATGACTCTTTCCTTAAACCTCACAAACCAACTTGGCTTGCTTCCAACTTTTCTTCTGAAGCCTCCTCACCTCTCTCAGCCTTCAGAGAATTGAGAGCTAGAGCCTTGTTCTGGATCAGGCTTTAGCTTAAGGGAATGTAGTTGGTTTGATCTTCTGTCCAGACCACTAAAACTTTCTCCATTATGAGCAATAAGGTTGTTTTGCTTTCTTACGATTCATGTGTTCACTAGAGTAACACTTTTAATTTCCTTCAAGAATTTTTCCTTTGCATTCACAGCTTGGTTAACTGGCACAAGAGGCCTAGCTTTTGGCCTGTCTTGGCTTTCGACATGCCTTCTTCACTAAGCTTAATCATTTCTAGCTATTGCTTTAAAGTGAGAGATGTGTGACTTTTTCCCTTGAACTTAAGATGTCACTGTAGGTTATTAATTGGCCTAATTTCAATAGCATCAAGTTTCAGGGACTAGATCAGAGGAGCAGGAGGGAGATAGGGGAATATCCTGTTGGTGGAGAAGTCAGAACACATCACATGTAGCGATTAAGTTTGCTCTCTTCTATGGGTGCAATTTGTGGTGCTCCAAAACACTGAAAATCACTGATCACAGATCACCATAATAGATATGATAATAATAATGAAAAAGTTTGAAATATTGTGAGAATTGTGGCACAGAGACACAGAGTAAGAAAATGCTGTTGGAAAATGAGCAAATAGCCTTGTTTGATGCAGGTTTCCAGAAACCTTCAACTTGTAAAAAACACAGTATCTGTGAAGTGCAATACAGTGAAGCACAATAAAATGAGGTATGCCTGTATGGTAATTGTACCTTTTTTAGAATTAAAAAGGGGGAAAATAAAAAAAAATCTGATTTTTGTAAAAGAGAAACACAGGAATAATTAACCCAGAGACCAGTGAAATAGTTATCTGTAAGGAGTGAGTAGGGGGCAGTGTGGGGAGGATAAGAATGGAAGTTAGACCCATCTACAGATAAGTTTTTATAAAGTTGTGACTTTTAAGCTATGCAAATATTTCACATATTCACACAACAAAATTAAGTAAAAAGTGGTTAAAAAGCAAACCTTAAGTTTGAATACAAATAGAAGCAAATGAACCTAACAAATTCATAACATACCCCCAAATTAATTTAAGTAACTTATAAATATTCTGATGGTATAGACTTGGGAGGAAATATTCTAAGAATCTTAACCTACGAACAGGTAATTTATTGTTGTTAGTGGTACTTATGTAGTAGTTGTAAAATTATTTTGTGTGTAATATAGGACAGAGCAATGAGTAACTATATTGGATTTTGGGGAACCATTGTTTTGAGGAGATAAAAATATGGAGTAGTGGGAATTGAGAAGTACAGTATGGTTTTGAGTTTGAATTGGAGGTATTAATATGAACTCACAGATTTTTAAAAAATATGTGTTCTATTTCAGTCCACGGAAAGGCATTAAAGGCAATGATGCCCTAGTAAGAATGAACATACTCAGTGCCAAAGTTTGGTTTCCAAAAAGTATTTTCTACTAAAGGGTGCCAGTGTTCCTTGGAGGAGTTCCTGATTCCAGAACATGGGGCAGTGAGATCCTAGAACATTTTATATCAGAAAGCAGGAAGAACTCAGAAATGGTTGGGGACATGTCAAAAGACCTAGCAGCCCACTTGAATGAAGGGTTCTCACAGGCCAAATTTGTGTGTAATTTGATATCAAAAAGAAAAATGATAGTAATGAACTATAACATACCAAGTGAAAAAATATGTTAGTCCATAATGATGCCCCAAAAAACTACCCCAATACAAAGAAAAAATGGGGGAGAGGGGCAGAATGTAAAGTTGTCCTTTACAGCAGAAGGGCGGCAAAGCATGTAGAGTGGTAATAATTCGTGCTAATCATTGAGTCTGGCAAAGATCAGCATTGGACATTAAAACCACTGAGTGAAAGATTGTAGGTGAAGAGGATATTTACATGATCTCAAGGTGTCACTCCACCAATTATTTATGAATTGCAAAAAGAAAGATACATTTTCATAGTGGAGAGGTCTGGCATCACACTCTCATTCGTGTGATCACATTTAGTATTACCTGTAATGGGTCAGATTGACAAGTGTCTCCTGAAGTGATGTAATGAGACATGTACAAAACCATCTATATAATATTTCTGCCAAAATGCTTAACTTCTATGTTATAAAGAAATGTGAATCAGACACATCCAAAATGTGTACATTCTATAAGACATCTGTCCCGCAAATGTCACGTTCATAAAAGAAATAACCCTGTTGGGATTATTCTAAAACGAAGGAGATGAAATGCCAACCAAATGTGGTACAGGTACCTTGATAGGGTCCTGAGATAGAGATCTCTCTCTTTCTATTTACAGCTGCATATTTTGGGTATAATTAGAGAAATTTGAATAAGAACTATGTATTAGGTAATATGGAATCATAATAACTTTCTTAGATGATATACTATTAAAATAATTGCTTCTGTTTTAAAAAAAAGTTGAAATGGATTTTGTTATTGTGAAGACTGGTTAAAAAATACTGAATAGCTTCGAAAGTATAATGTCATAACGTCGTAAAAACAATTTATCAAATTAGGCAGGGTTTCATGAGATTATCTTTTAAAATGTCCTGTTGCAATTTAAATATTTGTAGATGTCCAGCCTGCATGTAGTGTTTAAAGATTGCATTTTATTGCTACTGTGCCATGATCAAGGATGATGAAATAATTTTATGTGTAGTGAGAATTTTTTAAAATGCTATTTAATAAAACATTTCATTTTGTTTCATACTCTGACCAGACACAACCTTTTAAACTTTTAACAGAAAGTGAGACATTGGCAGTAGTTCAGTGAAAAGTCTAAAAGTATTAGTAACACAATTATCTTTATTGAGAAATATCTGTACCTTGCCTTTCTTGAAAGAATTTGATGACACACAAATGAAGACGTAATAAAAGGAATAAAAAAAGAAAAGTTGAGGAAAAAACCCAACAAATAAGCTAAGTGATTGCAGTGCTCACTGAGGATCAATAACAGGGTGAAAAGGGAATCACAGTAATAAAGTATGTAACTCTTAAGGATCAGAAAGGCTAATAATATGATCCAGTTTTTACCTGAGCTAAATTATTTTCAAAAAATCATGTGGTTGGGATGCCTGGGTGGCTCAGTGATTGAGCGTCTGCTTTTGGCTTTGGGCCTGATCCTGCAGTCCCGGGATTGAGTCCCACATTGGGCTCCCTGCATGGAGCCTGCTTCTCCCTCTGCCCCTGTCTCTGCCTCTCTCTGTGTGTCTCGCATGGATAAATAAGTAAAATCTTTTTTAAAAAAATCACGTGGCTTATTATGTGAAGTACGTTTATTGATGTTACTTTGACCAACTGTAGTTTCATAGCCCATGTAAAAGTAGACTTATGATCATTTCTCATAGCAGCTGGTATAACATTAAGGAACAACAAATCACTGACACTAATTTTTAAAGGGCTAAACTGTTGTGGTCTAAGTATATAGGCTTCTGGTGATCTACTCTGATGTGAAGAGACCACGTGAAATACTAGGAGATTGGCTGACTCATAGAGTCTCTGAAAATAATTTCTCTTGATTTAGTTTTGTGATGTGGTTGACCAAATACTGCCATCCACTGAAAAACAAGAGTGTCATATTCTATACTGTTGGTTAAAGGAAGGCATATAAGCACCACGAAATGAAGGGTACAATTGAGATTTTCTTATTTAAATTGTTTTCACTCTGGTTAGTTTTCTTTCACAAGAAATTAGTAATCATGTTCTAAGGGCAAATTGGTGGGCAAGGAATGTTGCTCTGTGGGCAGAAGTGTTTGCTGTGGACTAGCTCTCTTATCACATTGTAACCACACTTGCATGTTGTTCAAAACTGATAATCTGTTAGCTATTCAACTTTGACAGCTTAATAAAGATTAATTATGCATGCATAATTAGTTAGCAAATTGGTAGTGATAACAACTTGTTTCTATATTTGACCAATCTCTTATGTTACCTAATGTCTTTCTGTTTTTACCAGGTGACAACTAAATCGCAATTAATAAAGACTGAGAAATGATCTCATTTTAAAGAAGTGACATTCCTACTCAACATTGCTCTAATGATTAAATTTATAAATGTAGATAATGAGTGTTTATGTCACTAATGCTGCTAATCTACTTATTTTGAGCAATATTTGGTCTCATTAAATTCCTGTAAAACAGTCAAATAACTTAGGTATCTATTTAAAATGAAAGTAAAGCATTAATCAGTGAAATGGAGCTAACATAAAATTACTTAAAGGAAGTTTCAGTTGTAGTCTTGATTAAATGATAAATAGCTGGTTTGGGAGAATCATCTTGGGAGTGATGAGCACTAAAAGTAAAACTGTACTGAGCAACCAATTGCTGTTCAATTTCAAATATTTAACTGAGGAATTGGATTTGGGACATTAAGCGCTAAGTGGCCACTGTGTTTTAAGGGGGAAAATGCAACAGGATTTAATTGCCACTGAAATGTGGAGAGAAAAAGAGAGAAGTTAATGCAGTAGATAAACTGACGGTTCTTTTAAATAAAAGTTATTAAATTATGTGGGTGCTAATTATAATCATATAAAAATGGTCCAGTGACACTGTCTTTAAGGAGATTTCTCTACTACAGTCGTAAGAAAGGGAAAGCTGACCCTGTTTGTGTGGATGTGCACATTGCCATTCCTTTTTTTTCTAACCCCATAGCATTGTATCAACAGCATAGCAACAGGCTTCACATTGAATTTATGAACCTCAACTTGATACTTACTGCTCCCTGGTAGGTATACTGTGCTTTCCCCTCAAACCTGTAATACCTTATTCCTCCCCTACTTCTCAGCTCATAATCTATATCCTACTTTATTCCTGATTGAAACAGTTAGAAGAGAACTCCCACGAATTTTGAATGCCACATCTACTCAGCCATTATCATTTGGATCCACTGTTCTGCATTCTTGCCTGTTATCATAGATGATGGGTAGCTCTCCACCACACCAGACCCCATTTCCTCTCATCTACTTAAGGACCTAATCCTAGCAATTACCCCTCTCCTTCATCATCAACAGTTTTTCTCTTTTTACATCAGGCCATGAACATTCCATTTTAATTATTTCACCCATCTTAAAAATTGTCTTGACCCTACTTTGTCCATCTGCTCTGCCCAATTCCTTAGTTCCCCTTTGTAGAAAACAATTGAAAGTACTGTCAATACTTGCTGTTTCCAATCTTGCTCCTCCTATTTTCTCTTAAACCCACTTTAGTCAGGCTGTTACCCACCACCACTCCATCAGAACTGTATAGCAAGGTCACCAATGACTTCCACCTTGCTCAGTCTAATGGTCGGTTCTTGTGCTTAACCTGTCAGCAGCATGGGGTGCAGAGGATGACTCTCAACTTGATACACTTTCCTCACTTCCTTTCTAGGACATTATCGACTTTTGGTTTTTCTCTTGCCTTCACAGTCACCTTTGCTGCTTCCTCTTCTCCCTGACCTGGATGTTCAGATGCTCCAGGACTCAGTGCTTGATCTTCATTTCTTCTCTGCTTGTATTTATTCCCTGATGTTGTTGCCAGTTTCAGGCTTTAATACAACTGACATTTCCAGTTCCATTTTCCCCAAGTTCCAGACCACGTTATCAGTTGCTTACTCTACATCCTTTCTCCCTTGATGTCATTTCAAATAACACATCCAGAACAGAACTGACATTTATCTTCCTCCCCAAACCTGCTTTTAGCAAAAAAGATTTCCACATGTTGGTTAATGGCAGTTCTTTCCAGTTGCCTAGATAAAAAACCATGTATCATCCTTGAGGGTTTTTTCTTTTTTTTCCTCTCACCATCCCATGATTAATTCATCAGGAAATCATACAGGGTCTATTTTCAGGATATGTGCACAATATGTTAAGAATCCTACCACTTCTTACTATTTCCATGGCTACCATTTGGGTATGAATTGTGGGAACTGCTAAGAGACCCACCAAAATCCATTCTTCCTTTCTTGAGAAACCTAGTTGGACTAAATTTCCCCATCTTCGTTTATATAGTTCTGTCCGTATGACAGTTTTCTCTTGTGGAATAGAAGTGAACTTAAGTGCAGGATCCATTAAAACTTCCCATTCTAATTTCCTCCATATTATGTTCCTTTCTGCTTGTATTTAGATAAAAACAGGGGACTTTCAAAAAGATGGTGTAGAGCTAAAAGAAAAGATGGAAGCTGTCTAGATGTAGAACAGTTGTCTTCCTGACCCGAATTACTTATCCAGGGATATTATACAAACAAAGAATAAACTTTTGTTGTATCTAGTTAGTATGTATTTAAGTCATTTTGACATAGTAAATTATTCTGCCCCAAAGTACAGTCACCTCTCAATTGTGTAACTGAAATAGTTCTTACTGAACTTTCCCCTTTTGGTCTGTTCTCATCACAGAGTGTTCCCTTTAAAATTTCAGTCAGAGCTTGTCTCTCATCTGCTCAGAACTGTGCATTGCTTCCAAGGCCCTACATAATCTCCCTATCATTTTATTTTTCTATGCTCATCTCCTACAGTCCTTCTCTCCCCCTGTCGTGCTTTGACCAAACCAGCTTTCTTGTTTTTCACATATGTTAGCTGTGCTCCTCTCTCCAAGCCCTTGCACCAACTCCTCTTTCTGGAATGTTCTTCTCTCTAATATCCAAATGGCTACTTCTTCATATGCTTCAAGTCTTGTCCAGTCTTCTCTTCTCAATGAGGCCCATCCTGACCACTGGATTTAAAATTATATTTTATCACTCCCCCCAGCATTTACAAATCTTACTTATTCTACTTTGTTTTTATAATACTTTTCATTTTGTAATATAATATATAGTTTACTTATTATGTTTATTGTAATCTTCTCTTCCTTGAATATAAGCTCCATAGGATAGGATCTTGGTCTGGTTCGTTCTTTAGTATGTCCCAGGTTCCTTGAACATTCAGTGCTTGACACATAAGTAAAATGCTTAAATAAAGACTAAGTGACTTATTATTTCACTAATAAGTGAAACAATGGGAGGTTTTATGTTTACTGTTTTATTTATTTTTTATTTTTAAAATTATTATTATTATTATTATTATTATTATTATTTGTTTACTCTGTTTTAGAGGACATACTTTGCTAGGTGGGAACACAAGAGTTTGTTTCAGAAGTGAGAGGAAAGCACCATAATTGAAATCGTTAGCTTCACCACTGATTGCCACTATATGCTGACAGCCTATAGCTTAATTTTGATTCTATAAAAATAAAGATTATCATGCTCATAGATCTCTTAGATATTGTGACAGTCTGTTACCACTTACAATATACTTTGCAGCTGGAAAACATTTTTCAGTGAATGCAGAATAGTAATATTGAATTATTATTGAATTATTAAAACCATTTTATTTTAAAATCATCCTATCACTCAAAAGCCTGTTTTCACCTTATTTTACTTTTACTGCCCCCCCGCCATGGGCAGCCCTGGTGGCTCAGCGGTTTAGCGCTGCTTCAGCCCAGGGCCTAATCCTGGAGACCCGGGATCGAGTCCCATGTCAGGCTCCCTGTGTAGAACCTGCTTCTCCTCCCTCTGCCTGTGTCTCTGCCTCTCTCTCTCTGTGTCTCTCATGAATAAATAAAATATTAAAAAAAAAAAAATGAAAAGCCCCCCCGCCCCCCCCCTTTTTGTCATCTTTTCCTCTTGTTTAAAATTCATTGTTCAATAGGCACTTGGTTAGTAAGGTATGCTTTGATGTCAAAATCTATACCTTAAGGTAGAAGTATATTTATAAAATTGGGGATCACAAATATAATTCCAAATAGAATCCCTTTACCAGTTAACTGTTACATAAACAGATTGGTGGTTTCCACCTCTTAACTCCTATAACCTAGAAGTGACTTGAATCCAAAGTAGGTAAATAGTGAATACAAATAATTTTTTAAAAATTTATCTGATACATTTTTTCATGTAGTCTACTAATAAAAAATATGATATCAGGAAACTGAACTGGTTTTCAGCAAGTCACTAGTCATTACAGAGCTTTAAAAAAACCTCCATAAATATATATTCTTTACTGAATTTGTGAAATCTGGCAGTAAATAGAGAACTAACTGATAAGGTATGCTGAAGGTTAATGGTTTTCTTGGATAAGTCTAAAATACAGTGGGAAACAAGCTGTGTTCTTAGCACTTGTAACTTTGGTCTGAATATCATAAAAAATGTGACAGAATTGAGGAGGAAAGCAGGTACCTAGAAGTTTATTTTACTATTAATGGGGGATAAGTTAATCTTTGTAAGTTCCACAATATCTCTGATCTCATTTTTGTCACCTCTTCCCTACAAGTCATTTCCAGCTATGTAGCTCTTTGATGAGTACTTACTCTTCCACTATGCTGGCTCTGCTCCTTTTTTTTTTTTTTTAATTTTTGTAAGTATAATATTTTTGTCTTGTTGAGGCTTAACTATTATCCACGTTGATATTTTCTATGGTGTAAAATGCAGTGAGAAAAAACCCAGTATTTAGAAAATGTAGTGAAATAATTTGTACTTCAGTGGGAAACTGCATTGTCTGCATTGTCTACTTATAGCACATCCTTCTGGGTTATTCAATTCCCATCTCCCATTATCTTTGAGTGGTTGTAAAACTCCTCCTCCTCTCCTCTTTCTTTTCTCCCTTTCCTCCTCCCTGACTTTAATATGGGAAACTAAAATAGATCCAAAGCTAGAGTTGACTTACTAGTTTTTAATTCAGAACCTACTACTGTATGAAGCAAATACCAAATGTACACTTTTCTCTCTTTTCCCCCTTCCATGCCTCCAAACTGAGCCATTTTGAAAAACGGTGCAAAACAAAATCTTGATACTTGGAAAATTGTGCTTTTATGTGTAGCTTTTATATACATACTCTAGAAATACGTATTATTTCTTAAAATTTCATGTATGTATATCCTAACTTTTATAAGCATCGTAAAGACTTCCAGGCTAGGTTTAAATACTTGCCTCCAAGTACTTACTGCTGTTACAATGGGAATGAGGAGGAGATAATGATTTCCTGTGATGTCTGACTGGGTTAATAGCCTTGTTATAAAAGAGCAGTACTAAACATTTTAGAAATTTTCTCAATGTTCTGCTTCATTGTTCAAGTAGTATTGCCTCCAGAAATATATATTCTTTAAATCTGAATTTATTATTTATTTTTTTATTTTTTAAAGCTTTTTTAAAAAATTTTTTATTTATTTATGATAGTCACACAGAGAGAGAGAGACGCAGAGACATAGGCAGAGGGAGAAGCAGGCTCCATGCACTGGGAGCCCGACGTGGGACTCGATCCCGGGTCTCCAGGATCGCGCCCTGGGCCAAAGGCAGGCGCTAAACCGCTGCGCCACCCAGGGATCCCTAAATCTGAATTTAAATTGGAAAAATTTTGTGGGGGGATACAACTGTTCTGAACTATAGCCATGGGACAGAAGAAAAAAAAATAATCTGAGAAAAAAATAATCTATAACATAGTGTGGGAGGAGGGAAGGGAATTAACATTTATAACATTTATAATACTTTTATTGTTTATTCCTCCTGTTTTCAGATTTCCTTTGGAGAGCAAGAAACATATATATTAAACAAGATCTTGTTTGTATAGACAATAAGATAAATATTTGAAAGAGTGTAGTTGCTGAATTTGATTAAACTATTTTATGTATGAAAATAGTTCATAACACTGTTAAAAAAAAAGTAAATGAAAAAGTAATTCATTAGTCACAAAACTACAGTAAATGTTAATTTAACAAATACCATTGATACTTAAAATATTGTAAAATGATATCTACTACTTAATGAATTCTTGTATATACTATGCACTTCATGTCATATTCAGTAATGGTAGATTAATTTACAGCTTTCTTTCTCTGGTGGCATGATCTACATCATAGCAACCAAGCGATAGCACCTTTTATTTCTAGTTGGGATCTGTTTTGTTCTCCTCATTTCCCATTTTTCCTACCCATGATAATGGTATATTAACTAGTAAACATAGAAAATTAGAGAAAGTAAAGCATATAATTCAACATAGGTGCTAATTTAAGATCCTTTTTCACTTAGTCACATTGACTTCAGCTAGTTTTAATCTGTAAAGTCGACTATTGTGAACTTTATTTTTATTTTTTGAAACTTAGAAACAAGCATACAAATATTTGTATAAACATAAATATATTTTTATTATTGCATATAACATTTAAATTCCCAGTTGGATGTATTTGCAAGTAGATTAATTGGGATCATTAATAATCATTGCTTATATTACTAACCCTTTTTTATTTGATTATCAGAGTAATGCTATCATATCCGTGAATTTGAAAAGATTATTCTAGATCACAACTTAAGTAATGACATCTTACACATCAGCAAAAATCTAAAGGCTGTTGTAAAGAAGGAAAACCTCTTCTCTTCTCTTAGGTTCAGTGTCTGGGGCCTACACATTGAACTGACAAAAGAGAGATTAATTGTGGAAGAGGTTTATTTCCTCTGCACACAGGAGAAGAGGGGCTCAGAGCTGATAAATGAAAACCCCAAACGGCAATTTCAGCTGGTGGCTTATATACCACTTTAACAAAGGGTGATAAAGTGTGGTGAAGAGACCAGGCAAAGCAAAAGGGGTTTGGGCCTCAGAGGGGTTAGGATGAGTTGTGGAATGGTGATTAGGAACTGTTTAGTAAGTAAGGGTATTTTGGCAAGGTTTCTTATGCAGACTCCAGTCATCTCAGTGGATTAAGAGTTGTCCCTGGAATCATTGTGTTCTTCTCTCCCTGTTATGGGAGGGGACACCTTTACAGAGGGAAATTTATGTCCCACTTTGAGGTGAAAGGGGGAGGGCCCATTGTTCTTTCCTTATTTGTGGTTTCTTAATTGCCTTCAGCTCAAAAGAATCCTTATGCTGAAGTGGCATATTCTGATCCCCTTCACTATCTAGATAGAAGAGAAAAAAAAGTTAGTTTAAACTTGTTTTATTTGATACTTCCGTTATAGAAAAGCAGAAAATAGGCGATTGGTTTATCAATTTATTTTGGACTTACTGCTTATTTTGACAGTATTGTATTAATCACCCAATGTTTACCTAATTTCCTTTTTTTAATTTTTAATTTTTTTAATTTAAGAAAAATTTAAATTTTCCTAATTTCCTTTAGTTCAAAATTCTTTTGGGCAAAGCAAAGTAATTATTCAGCAATGTAAGACCTAATCAATTGTTTTATGAAGACGAGTAGTTAGGTAATCAGTGGAAGCATTTTTGTGTACCTAATGCAGGAATATCAAATAATCAGTATTTGTCTTGGGTTGTAACACCATTGGACTGCTACACCATTTAAGGCCACCAGTACCTCAGCCACACCAATTCTTTGTACTGTCCAGAATGTCCATCATTGAATACAGTGTATTCAAGAACTTTCCTTTCTTTTTACTTCATTCCCATAGGCCTGATAAGCTTCTTTTACCTTCAGCCACCTGCAAAGATGTTAAGATTTGAGGGACCCTATTGAGGGAATATATCTTAATATGTCCAAGACTCTAAAATTACACAAAAATTAATCTTGATTTCTATTTTTAAAGGTGTTATCAGATAATATTAGCAATGCATAAATGCATTCTTTATTAAAAATTATGTTACAGATAATACTAAAGTCTTTCTTTTGCCTTCTCAATGGGCCCATCAGTTCAGCTCTCCCCAGCCTTCCTGGAAAGAAACCATTTGAATTTGGTATATATTTTTCCAGATATCTCTCAATTCTGTAAATGTATATTAAAGTATAGTGTACCTGGGCTTTTCCTAAATGGTGCCATACTGTATAATTACTCCATGACTTACATTTATATTCAATAGTTTGTCTTGGTGACTTCTTCATGTTACTCCCTGTAGATCCACATCATTCCTCCAAACTGCATTTACTATAAATCAGCTTACTAATTCCCCTATTGGTGTATATTACTGTAAATATATTTATTTTCATTTTAAAATTTTTTATTAAAATATTTTTAATCTGTTAAGTCTATTTTTATATCTTAAATTATTGAAACATAAATGACATACCATGCTGCATTAGTTTCAGGTATACAACATATTAATTCAAGTTTATAGATTACTCATTGCTCACCACAACCAGTGTAGTCATCATCTGTCACCGTACAATGTTATTACAACATTATTGACTATATTCCCTATGCTGTACTTTCTATCTCCATCATTTATTTTATAACTGGAAATTTGCACCTCTTAATCCTCTTTATTTCACCTGTCACCTCCCTCTTGCTCCCTTTGGTGACCATGATTTTGTTCTCTGTATTTAAGAGTCTGTTCATTTTGTTTTTTTAAGATTCCACTTAAAAGTGAAATCATATGGTATTTATCTTTCTGTGTCCAACTTATTTCATTTTGCATAATATCTTCATGTTATTGCAAATGGCAAAATCTCATTCATTTTTATGGCTGTGTAGTCATTGTGTGTGTGTGTGTGTGTGTACAACATTGTCTTTATCCATTCATCCATCACTGGACACTTGGGCTGCTTCCATAATTTGGTTATTGTAAATAACACTACAGTAAACATAGGGGTGCATATATAATTTCATTGGGTAAATATCTGGTAGTGAATTATTGGATCTTATGATATATCTATTTTTATTTTTTTTTAAAGTAAGCTCTACACCTAATGTGGGACTTGAACTCATGACTCTGAGATCAAATGTCATACCCTCTACTGACTGGGCCAGCCAAGGTGCCCCTCTTTTTTAAATTTTTTAGGAACCTCCATACTGTTTTCCACAGTGGCTGCACCAGTTTGCATTACCATGAACAGTGCATGAGGGTTCCTTTTTCTCCACATCCTCACCAAAACTTGTTTCTTGTGTTTCTTAGTCTATCCATCCTGACAGGTGTAAGGTGATAAATCTTATTGTGGTTCTGATTTGCATTTCCCTGATAATTAGTGATGTCAGGCATCTTTTTATGTGTCTGTTTGTTATCTGTATATCTTCTTGGAAAAAGACATTCAGGACATCAGAACCCAGTTGAAATGTCACCTTCTCGGGGAGGCCTTTCCCGCCCACCCAATTTAAATACTTCATTAGCCCTCCCTTTCACATTATACGGACTTATTTTTTATTATAGCACTTAATACTACTTTCTATTTTACTGTTTGTTTTCTCGAAACTTCTTCTGTGTCTCTAAGTTTCAGAAAGTAATGACAGTTTTTGTCTTATTACAGTAATATATCCTCTTCTGGGTAGGACAGCACCTATCACACAATGAACATCCAGTAAATGTTTCTTGAATGTATGGGCCAGATACTCTCTTTCAGTTTACTCCAGTACAAATTCTTTAGAATCCTTTCTGTGGAGCCTTTCTTTAGCCACAGCCAACATACCTGCCATGCAATGCTGCGGGGAGGAGAGGGATAAACTCTAGTGAAGGAAGAGCTGATGGAAGGAGAAAAGGGCAAGATTATATTGAGGTGTGAACAGAATGGAAAAGATGGAGTAACAGGAGAGAGAGGAAGGGAGAAAAAGCTACAGTCTGTTCTGACACAATTGTGGCATTAAGTTTTATTTTACTTTTTTTGGATAAAATGATGTAAATATTTTTCAGATTCATAAAATCCTAGAAATGAAAGGTTAGATTTAATCCAACTCTTTTTACATACATAGCCCTTTTTAGATAAGAAATAGACCTGAGAGGTGAAATGAGAAGTCCGAATGGCAGAGTTAACCTGCTGATAGAACTGGGACTCCAGACTGTGATATTTTAAATCTTATTCTAATTCCTTTTCTTAATGTATGTTTTATTTTACCACATATACAAAATGTTGATTTATGTTCTGAACATTTGCATCTTCACAAATATCTTTTTTTTTCCTTCCCAAATAGGTGGAAAACAGACCAAAGTACTATGGAAGAGAGTAAGTATGGATTATGAGAAAACATTTTATAGATTGGAATATGTAAGAGAGGATAAATGGTAATGTAAATGTAAATAAATATGTAAGAGAGGTAAATGGATGCTTGTAGTAAAAATAAAAGCAAGATGGAAAAAAAAGCAAGATGAAGGAAGTATTCAAGTTTGAATGAGTTAAATTATTTTCTGTTTACAAATTATTCTAACTGGTGAAAATATGAAAAATAAAGAGAATAGTGTAGAGAAGCAAATAGCATGGAAAAATGTGTATATGGAATGATAAAATAAAGATGCAATTCATATAAATAATTAATCCTTGATGTGTATGAAGGAAAATGTATATATTTGTGTGTATATGTATTAAGCATATCAATGTATATTTACATAGGTACATACAGTGAGGGTAGGGGTGGTTTATTGTATATTTATACTTTATTTTCCAGATTTTCTTTAAGTAAATTTATGCTATGCAGAAGTAACTAGTGTTAACAGTCCAAAGTATTACCTTCTGAGGATCTATTTTCCTAATGGTCTTACAAAATTGAGATATTATAGATTTAATTTTATATCCTGATTTTTCCACTTAATAATGAACATTTTTCTATTTTATGAAAAATGCTGTAGTAATTTTTTAAATGCTTAATTTTTCTGATTATAAAAAAAAGAAATACAGCCCTTTGGAACAAAGAATAAAAATCACCTATAACCCAATCATTCCTCGAATAAGCCTTTTTCAAGACTTAAGATTATATCAGATAAACAATGACGTGTGTAGCAAGTATTTTAAATTTTTTAAAATTCTGTTTAAGTTTTCATAACTTTTGTGAATAGAACATAGAACATAGGCACTTATGAGTTGGGGAGAGCCACTGATGGTACTTATGGTTGTAATTTAGTCACTGCTGCTTTTGGCACTTAGTTTGCTTCTAAACTATATTATAAAATGATATTATCAGAAACATCTTAGTGCATAAAGCTTTTTCTGGGGTGGAAATTTCGGTTCAAATGGTATGAAGAGTTTTACAGATCTTTAAATAGCTTTGTCAGGTTCTGTTCCAAAGTCTGTATCCTTGAATGTGATTTTATTTTAAAATAATTGAGTTTTTAAAAACAAATAAATATTAAATTTTACCGACGTTATTAACTGATGTCATGTAAACTTAAAACAATATGCTAATATGCTAATCTATGGTATGTGTTACTACCAGGCATAGGTTACCAGTAGTCTTCCTGCCTCTGGCAGAGTCTGATGGATCTGGTTCTGAATGATTGAGAGATATATGAAGATAAGAAATTCCCAGGGTCCACTTTTAAACCTAGCTGCTCTGATTATCATGAATTGAACATATGTACCATGAACTGTTTTAAGACCAAAATTGAGAAAGACTGAACCATTTCCATTATAAAAACTCCAAAAATTTGCCACTTGTCCACTAGTAAAGTCCCTACATTTTCAAGGTGCCATTTCATTCCAAAATCAAGTGACTGTTGTATTTTTCATACTAGTGAAAACCACACGGTATCACTTGAGCAATCCCTCAATTCAGTTATTCTTGAATTACTGAAAGGACATAATATATGTGTAAGTTCTTTGTAAGTTTTAATTTTAAATCACCATACAAATATATAAGATTTTTTCCCTTTTAATAATCATCAGTCACCACTGACATTTTTTTTCAGTGTTTTATGTCAGAATGCTGTAGATGAATCTACTGTCTTTGTGTAAAGACTGTGTTATTTATGTTTTTTCTTCTTCCTGCTTTTTTCCCTGTTAATCAAAAATAGGATTTTAGCAGGGAGTGAAAGCAAGTATTACTGTTGTTTGCTTTTGGCCTGAGTATCCAGTGATGCAGATTATGCACATTATTGAGCAATCATGCCAATTAAGGGCAACCCAGGGTCCTGGGAAATTGCCAACTTAGATTGTGAGCCAGAATTCTGGAGCAGTGCCACTAGTGTGCAGGAAGGAAATGGGACACATTGCTGGATATTTGTTAGTATGTCCATATGGTCAGACAGCTACATGAGAAGGGAACGTCCTCTCGAGAGAGGTGGTTGATCTTCCCTTAGATGGATGTGAATTTTGATTTCAAAATTGTTAAATGAATTGGAGAGCTACTTTGGTATGGTTCTTGTTACCACAGGGAAGCTGGCCAGGGGCCAGGCCCAGAGAAACATAAGCAGAGTTAAACTCAACTGCTCCCCTTCGACTATATGGCAGTACTTTGTCTAGAAAACAACAGGAGAGGGTGGAGGGGTTTATTTTATTTTGCTTTACTAAAAAAGGTAGAAAGCATTCAGTTTCTGAATTGACTTTTTTCTTAGATTTCACGGCATGATCTCCCGAGAAGAAGCAGACCAGCTCTTGAGTGTGGCTGAAGGGAGTTACCTTATTCGTGAGAGCCAGCGTCAGCCGGGAACCTACACTTTGGCTTTAAGGTTGGTCATGGACCTGTAATTATAACTGTGCTTCATTTAAAACCCTCTTAATAGAGGGCTTTAAATTTTAAAAGCATCCAGCATGTAATTGAATTGGTTCTTGTTTTCTTGGGACCTAATTACCATTTTAATAGCTTTGAGACCCTTAAAAAATTCCTCATGAATGGTAGCACTCAGTAATTAAGAATTGAAAAACTTTTAAAGCATTTTTATTGTAGCTGCTTTCTTCTATTTCATCTTACCCTTTCTGTCCCATCTGCCCTGCTGTGTCAATTCCCATCGATTTCTTGAATAAGGAAAGGAACTGAGAGAAATGATCTTTGTAACTCATAAAATTAAAGCCAATATCATTTCTCTTACGTTGGCTTTTGGTTGAAGCAGCTTTTCTTGGGAGCTCTTGGCTCTTTCCTCTCAACTGAACTTTGCCTAGTATTTTGGCTCTTCTTAGCTTATAGTATAGTGCACAGAAACGTATTTCCATGCCCTGCAGTAATAACAGAACAGTAATACAATAGCATGCTTACCCACTGGGCTTACTTCCTGCTGGGCCTTGGACCTCATTTAATCTTCTCAGCAACTCTAGGATGTGTGTACTGTTACTATCCTCACTTCACAGAGAAGGGAACCGAGGATGTAGAAGTTGAGTAACTTGGCCAGGGGGATACGTTTAGGAATTTGGGTAGCTGATATTTGAAGCCAGCGATTCTGGCTTCAGAGTCTAGGCTCTTAGTCACTCTCCATTGCTGCCTCTCCAAAGGCTTGGAATAATTATCCATTGTCTTTGTGCGTTCATTCATCCATTCTTTGGAAAAGACTTAAAAGTAGAGACTTCCTCAGAAGGGGGTCAGAGACATGGCAATTATTTGGGTAGCCACAATGAGAGAACAGGGAAGATGATGTTGTTGTTCTAATATGACCATGTTGAACTCCTCTGATCACTCATGCCTGTTTGAGTTAGCAGGGACTGCTCTTAATCCCATCCACAAGACTTAATCTTTCTGTCAAAAATCTAGTATTGTTTTCTACCAAATTCTGAATCAGTTGTGCTCTTGGAGAATAAAGCTTGTTTGCAGGTGCAGAAATTTTATTTTAATGGCAGATTATAAAATGTGAATCTTCCTTCAATTATTTAATTATGTTGTTTTTTGGTTTAAATTATGGTATATGGGGAAAAATTCTGGGCTGGAAATTCAAATACTTATTCATTTTACCACCAAATGAGCTAAAGACCGATTCAGGTAAATCACAGAATTCCCTGAAGTCAGTTTTTTCTTCTTTTTATGGCAAGCATTCTGTAATTCTAAGATTCTATAACACTCCATTTCCCAATAGTCTGACTGTCTGTGTGTTTGGGGTAAGCGAGTGTACACATGAAGACATATGGACCAGAATAACGAAGAAGGACGTAGGATGAGGGAAATATAGATAGATATCTGCATAACACTCTCCTTTCCTTTTATTGCTATCTGCCCTAAATCGCTCCAAGGTCACATAGGAAGTTACAGAACTGAACTGGAGCTCAGTGTTGCCTCATTGCAAAGTTCAGGTACTTCATTATATCATATTGCTACTCACCTTCTAGCGTGGCTGTCCCTTACTTTTCACTGAAGGACATCAGTGAACATCCTAGGGCCAGGGGTTTAGTTTAGAGAAAAGTGGCACCTCAAGCTCCAAGGCTCTTCCTCCTTCCTACCTGTAGGAACTGTAGGAATACAGTAGCTGTGTTTTTATAATATAATACAATATAATATAATCCTGTAATTTTATAATTACTTACATCCAGTTGAGCCTAGGAAATCTGAGATAGAAATTGGAGAATAGATGAGCATGAGATGGATGGGAATATTTCTAGTTCTTATGTCTGGAGGAAACATACAGCCTTTCTTTTGTTATTGAAAATAACCATAAAACTATACATAGAAAAGAAATAGTAATGAGTAAAAGGGTCTGTAGTTGGAGTAGGGAATTTGTGAATATACACTGTAATTTACATGCTGAAATATGATCTTCCTGGATTTGAACTAGATGTATAGCAGGAAAGTGTTAAGGAGAATATGAAAATAAGTTGTATTGATATATTGGATATTCCCCATTTGAACTGATGATTCTTCCAAGTCACATCAGTTTATTTTGTTTTCAACATTATGCATGATCTGTTTAGGGGAGCCAGTTTAAAAATTTATAAACATCAATGTTCAATATGCATTTATTGTGTTAACCATCAGCCCTAAAGTTACCAACAACCGGGGCACCTGGGTGGCTCAGTGGTTAAGCGTCTGTCTTTGGCTCAAGTCATGATCCTGGGGCCTGGGATCAAGTCCCACATCAGGCTCCTCATGGGGGTCCTGTTTCTCCCTCTGCCTATGTCTCTGCCTCTCTGTGTTGCTCATGAATAAATAAATAAAATCTTAAAAACAAGTCCTTGAATTCAAGTTGCTGCATTGGCACCTTAACCTTGTTGTGTACAAAACTGAACTTGTCCATTTTCCTCCTAAGTACGCTGTAACATCTGTATTCCCTTTATTAGCTGGTGACACTATTATTTAGTCAGTCGACAAGACTGAAACCAAGACCTCACTTTTCTTTTTTTTCTTAGCTATATTAAGATGTTTGTGGACCCTGGTAGTACTGCATTTAGAAGCCTTCATCTCACATTGTCTTAGACACCATATCCCATATCAAACATTTTTTTTGGTGTTTATAAGATTAAGTTTTTAAAAAAATATATAAGTTGCTTTTAAAATTAACTTTAGTTTTGAGTTTTCCTTTTGTATTTGGGAGCGCACCTTTTTATTTTTTTATATTTCATACTTTCTCATAGAATGGAAAGCCCATGGTACTGTGCCTATATTATCTCATGGTTAAGAGGACTTTGTCTTCTTGCTCATATCACACAGCCAAACCCAACAGCCTTTTATTTTTTCAGGATTTCTCAATTTTACCCTTCTTTTTGATTTCAAAACTAGTTCAGTAATTGCTTGGAAATCTCACTCTACCAAGCCTTGTACCCTCAAATGTATCTTACACAGTATCATTAATGACCAATCTTAAAATCAGATGCAGTGATCAGCAAAGTTGTGGTGTTGAGTGGGGCACAAGGTTTCAAAGATCACACCTCTCTCTATCATTGGCATCTCCCCAGTACTTATGGGGCCTAATCCTTCAATGATGATCTTTATATATAATGTGAGGATTTATGTAGGGGGGTATGTATTGTATGTGTGCTGTCATGGTACCAATTTTCTGTAATCAGAAAAGAGATTCTCGTTGTACAGCTTAGGAGGTTGTCTGTATGTAATGTCTTACTTTTCTCTTGTGCAGCATCTTCTCCTGTACCAGATCTCAGCCTGAATTTCAGGTCATGTTTTTCTGGCTTTTCTGCCTTTGCTCATGTTGACCACTTGGTTCAAGAAAAATGATTGTTGATCAGTGAAAGTTTTTTATACAATGGAAGCATATAGACAGGCATTCACATGGTTGGAATGTGTAGTTGAAGACAGAGTGCTAGCCCAAGCACTGGATTATATGTCACAAAGCATGAAGTATTTCAGTGACTTTGGGATTTTCTGTGTATTGATTTTGACAACATTTGGATTAGTTACAGTTGGATATATTGCAAATATCAAATAAAAAACCTAAGATAATTTAAGGAATTTGGTTTTGAAAACATTTTTTTTATGATTTTCATAGTTTAGAACTAATTCTTTAAAAATATTTAAAGGTCATTATATAATTTTTCTCACTAGAAGAAAAAATTAGGTTCAGTGTTATACATACAGAATGACAAGTGAAGAGAGATAGGACTAGTGCATGTTTTGTATTGTCCTTTTTATTAAATGTTAAGAATATTTCATATTTTGTGTTACTTAGGTGCAAATTTTCATTTTTTTAAAATTCAAATTCTCTGATTAAATTCTCCATCTTTTCCTGTATTTTCTTAAACAATGACCTATCAAAACAATTGTTTAGTATAAATAACTGATAGAGTTACACAAACAGTGCACCATGAATTCTTGGAAATAGTGAAATAAGAAGATGTAAAGATCAGTGAAGAGCTAATATAAGTGATCATATGAAATGATCTTTTAAATATTTGGTATCTATTTTCTCTTGCCACTCCTATACCTGATAAGGTCTAAACAATTTCTGTATGTAGATCTAATGACAACACATTGAAAACTGGCCTTTTCACTATATTTACCTAAGATTTTCATATTTTTATGGAATTGATGTGAATGCAAAAAGTCCTTTACTATCTCAACAAATTTATAAATAACATTGTGATCCTCAATAGCTGTTTACCTTTCCTGCCTTAGCTTAAGTGTGCTAATGGGTGAATCACATAGCTTGCCTCTAGGATCTCACTGTTAACTCTTCCTAAGCCATTCATTTAACGTAGGGCTAACTTGCTTGGATTCCATCCAATAATTTTCTTGGAAATATTAAAATGCCTCTTTATATCAATGTTGCACATTTACTATGATATCAGGACTAAAGTTATGCATTGCTTTGATTTATTATACTCTTTGATAACATTGGTTCCCTTGGATATACAAATATCCCTTTTTCTCAGTGGCCTGATCTGCTAAATTTATTCATTTTTACTGGCAAGAAAAATGTAATCTTAAGTATGTATTTTACTAAAACTAGAAAAGAAAGCTGGAAGAAGAAACATTTTTTAAAAGATTGAAAAAAATAAAAAAAATAAAAGTTTGATTGATTTGAGAGAGAGAGTGAGCACGAGCGCACACGCCTGCATGAGCAAGCAGGGGAAGGGGCAGAGGGAGAATCCCAAGCAGATTCCTTGCTGAGTATGGAGGGCCACACTGGGCTTGATCTGACATCAGGACCCTAGCTGAAACCAAGAATCGGATGCTTAACTGACTGCACCACCTAGGTGCCCTTGGAAGAACATTTAATGACCTAAACAGGAAAACTTTTGATTAACGTACAGGTTGAAAGAGAAGAAGGTCAGAGGAAATAAGAAATTGAGATTTTAAAACATCTGTCACAAAATATAATTGCAATTACTGCTCTCACTGTTGGAACTTTGAAAATAGTTGTAGTAACTTAGAGCCTGACAAACATGAGTTCTAGTTCCCTGACCTTATTATATATATTTACCTCTCTGAGCTTTAGTTTACTATAGAGTGGGGATTATAATCCCATTAGTTTGCAAAAGAGAACTTTTAAAAATCTGTAATTAGCACCATTTTAAGAATCAAATTCTCTATCAGTTGAGACTCGCTCAGGTCCAAGTATTATCTGATTATCTGACATTCAAAATAAGCAAACTCTATTGGCTCAAACAATAAATTACTTAAGGAAATACCTCACATAATGAGAAATCTGGAAATGCAACAGCGTGGATGATCAGTACTCTATCGATGTTATCAAGGACTTGTTATCTTATTTCTATTCATGGCCACTCACAGCATCAGCTCCAGTCTAAGCCTGGCTTTTCTTATAGTCAAAAAGTGGCTGCCAGGGACGATCAGAGTTGTATGCTTCCTTGTTTATGCCTAGCCACAGAGTACAGCAGAACCCCTCCCTTCGCATGCAATAGGCATCCTTCCCTTCAAATTGACCAGGCCTTCTCAGGACTCCTTTTCCCACCCCCGAGCCAGTTGAAAAATCTGCAGGGAAATGCGTGTGCTGATGCTTGCCTAACCAGCACATGCTTCTAGAGCTGGGAGATGGGCTCAGTTTCTTTTGGAAGATAAGGCTTGAGAGGAAGTCTGAATGACCAGACAAAATCCGGTTTTCTTTTCATGTTTTAAAGAAGGAAGTAAAATAAATAAATAAATAAATAAATAAATAAATAAATAAGGAAGTAGGTTGAATGAGGAGAGAAGATGGATGATAGCAGTTACATACTATAACATCATGGGTATTCATCAAAGTAGTTTCCTTGTTCTACAGTGAGGATCCATCTCTGCCATAATTCTTCAAATCTTTTAGTCCTGATCAACCTCTTATTAAAGTGGTATATCCAATTTTTAGCTTTGGTAAATAGTAAGAAAATCTGGTATTAGCTCCAAAGAAAGTTTTATATGAGGTGAGACACCAGAGTTTTGTAAATTCTGGGTTTTGATGTTCTTTTGCTTATGTTTTTCAAAACTTGATTTAAAATTTTTCCAAACTGACTTTAAAATAATTCAGTATTTTTTTAAAGATTTTTTAATTTATGTATTCATGAGAGACACAGAGCGAGAGAGAGGCAGAGACACAGGCAGAGGAAGAAGCAGGCTCCATGGTAGGACCCCGATGTGGGACTCGATCCCAGGTCTCCAGGATCACAACCCAGGCTGAAGGCAGCGCTAAACCACTGAGCCACCCAGGCTCCCTAATTCAGTATTTTAAGGGTGATTGGGAAACCTGATTATGTTAATAATTTTAGCACAGTGAAATCCATTGTACGTTGACTAATATATACCTTAAAATATTTATTCCTGGTGTGTCATAAATGTGTCAAGGCCTTTTGTTTGGAGACAGGAGCTTGGTTTTCACTGTTAAATTGGGTAATTAAAATAATCCCTCAGTCAACTGCCTCATCAAAAATAGTAGCATTTATTGAGCTTCTATATCCTGTTGGTACTATCTACATGGGTCAAGAAAGACGATGTTTAAAGGTAGACTAGAGGTTTGCCAGGTAGAAGAATAGGATGTGATGAAAAACAAGCATTTAGGTAAGAAACAGCCAAGGAGGGAATATATAGAACAGCATGGAACATTTGGTGTATGGCAGGCTGCTGGGGTTTGGGGGTGCAGGAAGTTTTAGCAGTAAGTGTGCCAGGGAAGCCTGGTATTTCATCCTTAAGAATTTGGATTTTATCTGTAGAATTTATCTGTAGAAAATGGGAGTCACTGAAGACTTTTAATAGAAGGTGATCATTATGTTTATAATTTGGAAGGATCATTGTGGGAAAGCAGTAAGAATAATTAGTGGAAAGGATAGTGGGAGCTAAGTTTTACCAGAATTATTTAGGTAATTAATTTGGCTACAGAAAAATAATGTTTAAAAGGGTTTCTAGATATCTTAATGGATTTCGAAGGGCTCCTGTTGAGGAGAAATGTTAGCTACAGATTTGGCAACACCAAAGACATTTCTTTTGAGTCTGACTCATTTTAGCTTCTCTAAATTGGAAGAAGAGCAAGATGACGTATGTGCAAGAGTCTTGATAATCCCTAAATTCTGTATCTGGATATTCCAGAGAATGCTTTATACCCACATTGTTTGGCACTTTCCTGTTAGTTTTGAGCTGACCACTAAGATAAGAGTTTTTGGAAAATTTTAGATAATGAAGAACAAACGAGAATTTAAAAACTGAGAAAGCATATTGTTAATATGTTTGAACATATTTATTATATATTTTAAAAACTATATATCCTATTGGGGCACCTGGCTGACTTAATTCAAAGAGCATGCAGCTCTTGATCTTGGGGTCATGAGTTTGAGCCCCATGTTGGGTATAGAGATTACTTAAATAAATTTTTTTAATTAAAAAATATGTATATCTTATTTCTTATTCAATAAATTTTGAAATATGTATTGGTTTATGACAGTCTGAAAAACAAAATTCATTATATAGGACAGTGTATGGTATTATGCTACTTAGGTAAAATTATGTATCTGTTTGGGGTGTGTGTGTATATATATATGCAGAGAGAAGTCTAAAAGAATCTGAGTTGCCTGATATTTCTTTACAATGCATGTGTATCATTTTTATAGTCACACACAAAAAATACAATAGTGTGATTTTTATTTTGGGAAGAATCAAAGAAGCTACTTGCAACCTTGGGTCAAAATGGAAGGTAATAAAAAAATGGAAGATAATAACTCCCAAATCTCTGAAGATTTAATTCTAAATGCAATGTATCAATTTATTTTAATAGTTGATTAGGAGAAGAATTGGTCAGTGTTGGGAGCAATAGAACGGAAGTCACAGAAGACAGTGTTCTAGAGTCCAGGGTCTATGGAACAGGGGAATCTTGGCCAACATTTGGTAGCACTATCTCTAGTATAGAGGTGAATTTGAGGAACCACATGAGTGTCCCACTATTAAATATAATCAGTTCTTTCCAACTTTGGTTGTCAGAGTCTGTGAGTATTGTTTAAAGACTCTACTGCATTTCCCAAACTCAATTGATTCTGAGACCCTCTTCATGAAATCCCTCTGTGGAGCATACTTTGAGAGATTTCCCATTAAACAATTTGATTTACTCACATTCTATTGTTCTGGACTTCATGTTCACCAAGCACTCTGATTAATGGCTTTTCAAGTGATCTGTCTACAGGGAGAGGAAATTTTAAATATGTAGGTTGAGTATGAAGAGCCTGTGATATATTTCTCATTTTCAGTCAACAAATTAGAATTAAATGCTAGCAGCTGGGGTGGGGTGAACAAGAAAAAAAATCTACCAGGTTTCTTTTATTTGGTGAGTTCAGATAGATACCCTCCCCACTTTTTTTTTTCTCTTTTTCACACGCCTTTTTGATAAATTAACCTAAAAGACTTTTGCTAAAATATTAGAGAAAAAAAGTTAAGGGCTAATTGACTGATTTGTTTTATTCCCATTTTCTGGGTTTTTAAATTTTTTTTTCCTGGCCTGAAAAAAGATTTACCTCCTGTCCAAAGAGTATTCTGAAACTTCTACCTATATCAACCACTTAGCTTCTATATATTACAAAATTGCAACTCCCCCCCCTCCCCCTTAACTTTATTCACAAGTCTTGGCTTTCCCATGTTATTGTATCTTAGTCTTTAAAGAAAAGTTTTTAAAATTGTAATTAACATAGGAATTCACCCATTTAAAGTGTACAATTCAGTGGGTTTTGATGCATTCACAAAATTATGTAATCAATTTTAGAACATTTAATTCATACCCATTTCTTTAAAAAGAAACTCCATACCCATTTGCAGTCACTTCTCACCATTGGCCTACTTTTGTCTCTATAGATTTATATATCCTGGACATTTCATATAAATGGAATCACATATAATATGTGGGTTTTTTGTGACTGACTTCTTTTCCTTAGCATGTTTTCAGGGTTCATCTGTGTTGTCACATATATCACTATAGTATTCCTTTTTATTAATGTATAACATTTGAATAATATTCCGATGTATGGATATAGACTACATTTTGTTTCTCCACTCATCAGTTGATGAACATTTGAGTTGTTTCCACTTTGGGGCTATTATGAATAACATTGCTATAAATATGTGAGTATGAATAATGTTGTATACAAGTTTTTGTGTAGACATACGTTTTCATTTCTCTTGAGTTGATACCTAGGAGTGAAATTGCTAGATCATATTGTGGCTCTATGTTTAACATTTTAAAGAACTGCTAAATTTTTCTTCAAAATGATTTTAGAATTTTATAATCCCACCTGTGATGTATGAGGGTTCCAATTTCTTCATTCCTTGCCAACACTTGTTAGGATGTCTTTGACTTAAACAGTAGATATGACATCCTCATGGGTGGAAGGTGGTACAGCATTGTGGTTTTGATGTGCACCTTACTCTGGAATGGTACTTCATTTGTCATGTTTTTTTATGCTCAATATGGTTTTTATTCACTAGTATACTGTCTATTTAAGCTTCAGTTTCATCTCAAAAGTTATGCATACATTGCAGTGGATTTAAAACAGAAGGTAGAGAAATCAAAAAAGCTGATTTCAAGATATTTTTGGTCTTTGTGTTCTTGAGGCACAACATAAGGCAAATTCCCCTGGGCATTTCATTGAGGGTGGAGTTGAATTTCAAGTATATTTTGGGGCTTGTTGACAGGAACTTTGATACGAGAGAGGTAACTGACTCTGATCATCTGCTTTGTAAAGGGAAACTGGAATCTGACTTATGTATCTACTTTAAGGTACAGAACCTACCTGGTTCTCAATTTAAGATCTGTTCCTTGGTAACCAGATACTGCCCCAGAATGTGTTGCTAACATGCCTCCTTTCCTATGAATGACTTGGCATATATGTGTCTTATTGACGGACTTAATGATTTTATAAATATAAGAGTTAACATTTACTGAATATTTCCTGAGTCAGGCAGGCACTATGGTAAATACTTTATGTGCATTATCTTTCAGTATTTTCTGATACTTTTTCATATTTTGGCACCCATTGAAAATTGTGATGTTCTATATGGCATGCTAAGGTAAATGTACCATATTTACGTTAATGTGGCCTGATGTAACCAGCCCAAGGACTTCAGCTGCATCAAACCTTCCCAGTCTCTAACAGTACTAGACATTTTTGATATCTTTTAACCTGCAACCTCCATTCAGAGCATACAGGTTGGAGAACCCAGTTTTATCTACAAAATAAGCCCATGTGGTAATAACTGTATTTTCTGCATTTTACAGATAAGGAAAACAAGACTTAACTTGCTAAAAAACAAAAAGCTAAGAAATAGAGGATATAACTTGTTAAAAACAACATCCAAAGTAATGATTAACCATGCAGCGCTTTTTATAAGTTGACGGGGGTTTGGCACGAAAGTAAACTCTTAGCTTTTAAATTAATGATTTTTTAAATAAAGATGTTTTAAGTTAACACATTATCATTTTTATAAAGCTTATCAACCCTGTTTCAGGCATTTTAGGATAAGATTACTTACACTAATCCTCAAGGGTTAACTTTTCACCATCACATGTTCCCTCTACACACAAAGAGAAAAGCAAAATCAAATATATATAAAGTTTAATTATTTAAGCTAAAATTTCATTATCAAATCATTTGATGGTCATTTGTGCTTATAAAAATAATTTTGTAGTGAGCTTGGATAAAGAAAAACAGCAGTAGTCATCTATAAAAATAATAGCATATTTGCATTTATGTAATTTACATCTATTACAATTATGAAACCAACACATGGATGTAGTTATATTTTTTTCAAATAAGAGAGTTTATAAAAAAAAAAAGTTTATATAATGCCAAATTACCTTACTTTCACACCACATACTTTTAGTTCCACTCCTTAGAAATGATGTCATTCTCAATTAGGTGTCCTTCCAGAAATTCGTCATGCATAAAATAGACATATTTTTATGGCATGTATACATTATATTTTATGGCATGTTACATATGCATATATTTTTATGTAAAATAAAATAATTTAAGTGATCACTCTTAGTGACTAACCATAGCAGTAAAGGTTATCTCTAGTCTTTTTTTTTTTTTTTTTTTAAGATTTTATTCATTTATTCATGAGAGAGACGAGAGAGAGGCCGAGACATAGGCAGGCTCCATGCAAGGAGCCTAGTGTGAGACTTGATCCTGGAATTCTAGGATCATGCCCTGGGCCGAAGGGAGGCGCTCAACTGCTGAGCCACCCAGGTGTCCCCATCTCTAGTCTTTACAGAGACTTGCCCTCTTGTCTGTCTGGCAAAATAGTTAAGTAATAAATAGCCAATGCCTAACAAAAGCCATCAATACCTTGTTTGTTAGTTTTGATGGTTGGTAGTTTAAGAATGTTGAGCTAGATTCTGTGAATTTAGCTTCAGTTCCTATGATAGTGTTTGATGATTGGTGATGGAATGGACGATGACAAAATGGGGCTCTTCTGTATCAGGTGCGGTTGTGATTTAATTTTTTGTGGCTTTGAGTTTGGAAAGCTGGTAAGCTTCTATTAAGGAAGAAATTCCTGTGAGAATGTGTTTTTATATGTATAGTGCTGAAGAAACTATTGTTACTGTATTTAAAAAATGATAAAAAAATCATTGAAGTAAAAAATGTAATTTGCTAATGATTGGAAAAAAAAAACAGTAATTCTTAATTGAATCTCAGAGCATTGGGTTGACTCTTAAAGGTAAAATCAGCTAGAGTTCCTGGGTAAAGTCAGAGAATTACAGTACATACTGATAAGGGGTTTTCATATTTTTAAAAGATAAAAATTGGTTGAAAGCTTTTTTCATGTATAGGAAGAAGAATCAAAAAGAACTGGAGAGAGATTATGCTGCTGGTAGGCGTTGACGTGTAATGTACTATGAGTTCTTTTGATCTGATAGCTCATGATAGGTTTAGTTGGTTACCATGGTTTCGTTTCATTTCCTGCAAACCTTGTGCTATTTGGAATAAGTGGAAAATAATGTTCTGAAATAATTTTTCAAAAATGTTTTTCTGCTTCTCTTAGTTAAGATGATGATCACTTTTGGGGAAGTTGTCTGGATGTAAGGGTAGGTGGTAACTCACATGACAACAATAGAATCTAGAAGCCTTGCAATATCAGAAAATTGATAATTGATAAAAAGACTAGCATAGGGGATCCCTGGGTGGCTCAGCGGTTTCGCGCCTGCCTTTGGCCCAGGGCGCGATCCTGGAGTCCCGGGATCGAGTCCCATGTCAGGCTCCCGGCATGGAGCCTGCTTCTCCCTCTGCCTGTGTCTTTGCCTCTCTCTCTCTATCATAAATAAATAAAAATAAATCTTAAAAAAAAAAAGGCTAGCATAATTTACTTAAACCTGTAATCACTTAACCATGTTATTAGTGCCATGAGCTTTTAAAAAATATTGGTATAATGATTCAGTTTATATGAAATACCTTCAGGTTAAGTATGCTTTAATAAAACTATAGAAAATAATTGATACGACACAGTAAGAAGTAGATAGCATAAGGCATTCCCTACTTGAAAAAAGTAGATATATTCCTAAAAATGGACTGCAAATTGAACCATATTGTAAATGTAGAAGCAGCTGTTTAAAGAGATGAGTTTTTTCCTATTATGTATACAGAAAACATTTAAAAACGTAGAAAAACAAAAAATAAACTTTTAATTTCACTACCCAGAGATAATCACAATTAAAGGTTGTAGTTTATAAAATTCTAGCACTTGCTAGGGTTTCATAAATCATAGAACCATCATAGGATGGTTATATGGCTTACATAACCATAAAATGGTTTCAATCAGGTATACTATTTTATGGTATATTTTTTCAGTTAGCTGTACATCAGGAACATTTTCCTTGTCAATAAAATATGTTTTCTATTTGAATTAATTCTTCATAAGGTCAAGTTTCACCTCCTTCAATTTTTTAAAACCCTGATAATTTTACTTACTGATTTTCACTTACTATACTTATTTAAATGTGAGTCCATCATAAACCTTTTTTTTGTTAATGTGCACTATAGAAAATATGTAAAACGCAGAAAAGTAAGACAAGAAAAATATTACCTATAGTCTAACTGTCCCAAAAATAAATAGTATTTTTATCTTTTTTTGAAGTATTTTTTATTGTTCCTTTGTTGCTGTTGTTTTTTAAATGTTGACCTGAAGATATTCTCCTGGGTGCTGGGGATACAAGGATGAACAAGACAGTCAAGATCCCTAGCCTTGTGGGGTTTACCAGGTAGTGAGACTGTTCAAATTTAACACAGTTGTCCCAACACGTACAGTTAAAACTGGAAGTGAGCCCTATGGAGGGAAAGTGTGAGGTGCTAAGACTATTTTAAGGAGAATCTGATCTAAGACCACAGAATTAGAGTCGAAGAAGGCTCTTCTGAGAAGGTGAAGTCCGACATGAGAACTAAAGGCTGCGTGCAAGTGAACTAAGATAAAAGAATGGGAGGGTGGGGAGAGAATGACAGAAGGAGCGTCCTGTGTGGTGGCTCTGTGCCTGAGCGGCAGACAGGAAGCTGGAGAGTGAAGGCGTGAGGCTTCCTGTCCGCCATGTTAAAGGAGTTTGCTCTTCATCCTAAGAGCCATGGGCAACTGGGCCAAGTTTTAAGCCAGGCTGTCATGTGACCGAAGTTTGAAATTTTTGTTAGCTTCAGTAGGAAAAACAGCCAGAGGAGGAATCACTAGCGTAGGCACAGAAGCTGGTTATATTTCTTCTTAGCGACCTGATCATGTCCATTGTCCTATAAACTCCTTAATGTATTATGTGCGCATCCATTTATTATATTTACTGAGCATGTTTTCTCTAGTTTTGTTGGTTTTGACCTAAAAAATATTTTAATTTTTCATGTTCATAAAATCAGTGAATCTTTTTCTTAATGACTGTCTCCATTTTCCCTTAGCTGAGAGAGTACTAACTCCATAAGAGATTTCAGAGCTAAATTTTAGGTTCTCTTCTGGGTTTTATGATGTATCTTACACATTTAACTTTTTAATCTCCCACTAATTTATTTTGGCATCATATGAGGTAAATATTTCCTAAACTATTCCATCTGTACTTTCTTCAAGATATTAATAGATGTCAGAGAAGTAAGGTAAGATAAATTTGGGAACTGGTGTATGCTATTTCCCTGTCTAGGAGATATTTTTAAGGCTCTGAGAAGTCTTACAGTAAAGCAAAATGAACACACATATACACCTACAAAACAAGAATTGTTTCAACTTTCTGTAAGTATTTTCCTAATGTTTTACCACAAATAGCACTTATTAATATGTCACAGAATACCATAAAAGACATAATTCTAAGTAAATTTATTTGCTAATTGCTAATCAGTGGTTCAAATTCTAAGGAGTCCTTTCTTTACCAACTGTGGAGATTATTTTTTTTTTTCAAGACTTATTTATTATTTACCTGAGAAAGAAAGCATGCAAGTGAGGAGAGTGGGAGAGGGTGAGAGAAACTCCAGCAGACTCCCCACCGAGCATGGAGCCCCAATGCGGAGCTCCATCCCACAACCCTTGATATCATGACCTGAGCCGAAATATCATGTTGGATGCTTTTTTTTTTTTTTTTTTTAAATTTATTTATTTATGATAGTAACAGAGGGAGAGAGAGAGGCAGAGACACAGGCAGAGAGAAGCAGGCCCCATGCACCGAGAGCCCGACGTGGGATTCGATCCCGGGTCTCCAGGATCGCGCCCTGGGCCAAAGGCAGGCGCCAAACCGCTGCGCCACCCAGGGATCCCTATCATGTTGGATGCTTAACTAAGCCACCCAGGCACCCCTGTGGGGGTTATTCTTTTTATTATTTTTTTTTTAAATAAGTATTTTTTTTTTAATTTATTTATTCAGAGAGAGAGAGACTGAGAGGCAGAGACACAGGCAGAGGGAGAAGCAGGCTCCATGCAGGGAGCCCGACGCGGGACTCGGTCCTGGGTCTCCAGGATCAGACCCCAGGCTGCAGGCGGCGCTAAACCGCTGCACCACCGGGGGTGCCCTGTGGGGGTTATTCTTAACATTATACTGACAGTAGTACTGTGGACCTTCATAAGCTTTTCAAAATTGAATTTTTTTTTCCTTTCCTTAAATCTTAGGGAGATGTAATCAGTCATGTAGACCAAGTATTGGTAATCTTTTTTCTGTAAAAGATCTAGTAGTAAATATTAAGGGCTTTGCAGGCCAATGAGAGTATTTTGTTATGTAGGTAGTTATATAGCCCCTTAAAATGTAATCATTTAATTAGCCATACGAAAACAGATAGTTGCCTGGATTTGGCCAGTGAGCTATATTGCTGGACCCTGTGTAGACTATTCTCTGTGTAACTGCTACTACATTTGGCAAATTTTTGACCTCCTTATGCATTCTGTAGTTGATACATACATTGGGTCATGGCCACTAGAAGATATTTATAGAATGTTAATACTTTTACTTTCACTTTGCTTTTGTTGTTCAAATATAATTTCTATTTATCAGTTATTTTATTTTATGTTATGTTATTTTATTTTAAAGATTTTATTTATTTATTCATGAGAGACAGAGAGGCAGAGAGGGAGAAGCGGAGGGAAAAGCAGGCTCCATGCAGGAAGCCCCATGTGGGACTCAATCCCAGGACCCCAGGATCACGCTCCCTGGGCTGAAGGCGGCGCTAAACCGCTGAGCCACCCGGGCTTCCCCTTATCAGTTATTTTAAAACCAATTATCAGTGATCTGAAAACTTATTCATACCATGACTCAAATTTGTCTAATTTTTATGTACCATGTCTTTTCTCTCCTGTGGGTCTACCTTTTTAGTTACCAATTTTTTTCTAATGTTGGCCTCCTATAACACTTTTTCATTCAGAAAGATCCAGGGCACCAGGGTGGCACAGTTGGTTAAGCATCTGACTCTTGATCTCAACTCAGGTCTTGATCTCAAGTTTATGAGTTCAAGCCCTCCCTGCCAAAAGATCCTACCAGCTTAAAATGCACATTTAGAAGGAAAGAGAAAGGTGGCAACCACAGTAGGGGAGCCTATGAGGCAAAGGAGCCTCTCCCACTGGCAAGCCAAGAAACTTAAACCTGTGACTTCTCTGGAATTTTTTTTGGGTATTGAATAAGTAAGTTCAATCCCCAGCAAAATAAATTATCATACTGTTGATCTTTACCATATTATAACAGATAAACGAAAGCATATTTTGGGGTGGTAGTATCCAGGTAGTGGAAGATATTTTAAGGACTTGCTGTTTGCATGTTATTTTAGCTCTTCATAGTATGAGTTCATAGTATGAATTTTTTTAAAAAAATGTATACTCTGCGGGGGCAGCCCAGGTGGCCCAGCGGTTTAGTGCTGCCTTCAGCCCAGGGTGTGATCCTGGAGACCTGGGATCGAGTCCCACGTTAGGCTCCCTGCATGGAGCCTGCTTCTCCCTCTGCCTGTGTCTCTGCCCCTCTCACACACTCTCTCTGTGTGTCTCTCATGAATAAATAAATAAAATCTTAAAAAAAAAAAAAAGTATGCTCTGGAAAACAGGACCTCAAATGAGAGGATCACCAAATAACAGAAATAAACGCAGACTATCTGTACAGTGAGGAATGAGAATTGGGATCAGGTTTGAGTATAAGTAACTGAAAAAGAAGTTACACTTCCTTATTCAAAAATAGAATATATTCTATATTCTAATTTTTCTCCTGCATTCAAGAAATCTTTTGAGGCTAGTGTGGCCTTTTTTTTTTTTTTTTTTTAAGATTTTATTTATTTACTCATGAGAGACACAGAGACAGAGACACAGGCAGAGGGAGAAGCAGGCTCCATGCAAGGAGCCCGATGTGGGACTCGATCCTGGATCTCCAGGATCATACCCCAGGCTGCAGGCGGCGCTAAACCGCTGCGCCACTGGGGCTGCCCTAGTGTGGCCTTTTTTAACAAGTTAAGAGATGCAGACTAGTTCTATCCTCCTGTTGCTTTCCTGTATGTGGCTTCCAAGTTTATCTCATGGTGACACCAGACTTCATATCCACATTCCATTTTTTTTTTTATTTTTTTTAAATTTTTTTTTATTTATTTATGATAGTCACACACAGAGAGAGAGAGGCAGAGACATAGGCAGAGGGAGAAGCAGGCTCCATGCACCGGGAGACTGACGTGGGATTCGATCCTGGGTCTCCAGGATCGCGCCCTGGGCCAAAGGCAGGCGCTAAACCGCTGCGCCACCCAGGGATCCCCATATCCACATTCCAGCTGATAAAGCAGAAGTGGTTAAGATTCATACCACTTCCAGTTAATACTCATTGGCTGCTCCTAAAAGCAAGGCAAAAGAAGCTGAGAAATGTGGTCTGCAGTTTAGGGAGCTAAGTTCACACCTGACAGGCAAAAGGGCCTATTATGGTGGAAGATACTGAAAGACCATCTGTCTCTGATGCAGACGGGTAAGATGAGTTTTTGTCAGATTGTATCTTATTTAGAGGCAGGTTGTTCATTTTGAGAAATAGTAAAAGCTGGATTTCCTTTCCTTCTGCCCCTCCCCCCTGCCCTTTCCGCCACATATCTCCTTTTATTGATAGTCTCAGAAGAGAATAGTTTATCATCAGTTCAGAGGAGCCTGTTCTCTCTAGGTTGCCCGAGCTATCTCGTCTAGTAAGCTTTCAGTTCCACTGTAGTTATTTGTGTGTGTGTGTGTTTTTTTATCAAGTTATGTGGGTTTTTTTCTTTCCAAAATAGAAGTACATAACATCTCTAGATAGCCACTGGATAGTATGGGAGAGGAGGAATATTTTTTATTCTATGGAGCTGAACTTTGGAGTGTTTTAATTTTTTTTTATTCTCCTACCAATCGAACTAACATATCTTAGAAATGTCTGGAAAAAAATTCAGAAATAGATACATGTATATCTCTCATACACACACTCTTACCCCACCACACATAGATTTCTTTCTCTAAAGATAATTTTGTTAGGATCCTAAGATGATATTGATCTTCCATCATTTATCCTGACAATATGCTTCCATCCTGCCAAAATACAGAAGAATGAATGCAGATTATAAGTACAAAATAATAATAATTCTTATTGAATAATAATTCAATAAGTATACAAAGTGATTAAGGTATTTATTTCAAGAGCTATCTTTCCATTCTCCAATTTCAGTGGATTTCAGGAACTGGAACATCCATTTTGAGTAAAAAAGATTCTTTGAATTAAGCACAAAGTTCCAAATAATTATCCAACTTTTTGTAGTCAGATTTTGCCAAAACACAGATTTCAGAATTTCATAACATACCAATTTTAGAATTTGCCAGATTATATCAATGGAAAATGGGAAAAGAAAATATCTTTCTTTGCTTTTCTCTTCCCTCTTCTATATTTTCATATTTATTTATAAATCGTTTTACTAAAGTATATCTGTGATTTGAATGTTGATGTGACATTTATAATGTAGATAAAATATGATTTATACCATTAGATATTATATATGGCAGATGATATACATTAAACTATAACTAGTTGTGCCTGACAGTTGACCAACAAATACAAGTTTTAAAGATTTATTGATGAGCAGAATTAAGTACAGTGATGTTAAAAGCAGATATATATTAAATTTCTCCACTTACCTAATTAAACTGCAGTCCCTGTGCCAGCCAAATGACACTTTACAACAAAGTTTAGAAAGAGATGTTAAGTAGGTGACAATATGTCTTGAAAACAGAGGAAATCAAGTATGTACTTATGATTGGGAAGAAGGAAGAGGACACAGATGAAGATGTGAAGGAAAGAGGTGTGTGGTTTTTTCTTTTACCAACTTAATTTTTGTTAATATAGAGGGAAGTTAATGAGTTACATAGCAGTATCCAGTTCTATCTCAGGAATATAAACCGGGTTCTTTATACCCTACTGGGGTGGGCATGCAAAAATGAATGAATCAATGAATGATTTTGTCTCAATGGGTTGTCTTTTTGGTATTCCTAATCTACACCACATTTTCCTGAACTACGTGTATGTACACATATGTGTATTTTTTTTAACTCTCCTAACTTTCCAGTGTTGATTAAGTAATTGCTTACTTTGTGTATGTTGTTATCAGATTTCTAGAACTCTTTCATATTGCATGACAAAACTCTACCCATTTAAGGATGACTCTCCCCACCCCACTATTTGCCACCCCCCAGCTGCTGGCAACCACCAATCTCCTTTCTGTTTCTCTGAGTTTGCTTACTTTAGTTAACTCATGTAAGTAGAATTGTGCAGCATTTGCCTTTTTGTATTTGGCTCAGATTTTTTTTTAATCCTTCCATCCTTTGATGGACATTGAAGTTGCTTTCACAGCTTGCCTATTGTGAATAATGCTGTAGTGTTCATGGATGTGCAAATATCTCTTGGAAGTCTGTTTTTAGTTCTTTTGGACATATACCCAAAAGTGGGATTGCTAGGTCATGTGGTAGTTCTATTTTTAATTTCTTGAACTCCATACCATTTTCCATAGTGGTTGCATCATTTACAATCCTACCAACATTGCACAAGGGTTCCAATTTATCCACATACTCACCAACCCTTGTCATTTTGTTTTATTGATAGTGCCATCCTAACAGGTATAAGGTGATATCTCATTGTGTTTTTGATTTGTGTCTCTCTCTGATTAGTAAAGTTGAACATCTTTTCATATGCTTGTTGGCTATTTGTTTATCTTCCTTGGAAAACTGTTCAAGTCCTTTGTTTAATCAGGTCATTTTAAAATTACACTGCATGGGTTCTTTTTATATTCTGGATATTAACCCCTTATTTGATATGCAGTTTGCAAGTATTTTTCTCCCCTTCCATAAGGCTACCTTTTCACTCTATTGATTGCTTCCTTTTCTGTGCAGATGTTTTTAAGTTTGATGTAGTCCCCTTTGTTTATTTTTGTTTTTGTTACTTTTGATGTTAAAGGCGAGAAATTGTGGCCTGTTCCACTGTCTTGAAGCTTTCCCCTATGTTTTCTTACAGAGGCTATATAGTTTCAGGTCTTACATTTAGGTCTTTAATCCATTTTGGGTATATGGTATAAGATACAGGTTCATTTTCATTCTTTTGCATGTGGATATCCAGTTTTCCCAGCACCATTTATTTGTTGAAAAGACTGTCTTTGCCCCATTGTTTGACAAAGATTGTTTGACATAGATGAGGGTTTATTTCTGGGCTCTTTATTCTCTTGCATTTGCCTGTATGTATGTCTTTAGTGTGACTAAGTGCTTATTTATTTTGTTGATATTTTTTGACAAACTGACATTTAATTTCATTGATTTTCAGTCATTTTTATTTCTTTATTTTAATCTTTGTTCTGGTCTTTATTTCCTTCCTTTTATTAACTTTGAATTTAGTTTTTTTTTTTTTTCCTAATTCTTTGAGATGTAAAGTCAGGTTGTTGATTTCTTTTTTAATTTAGGTGTCTTCTATAAACTTTTCTCTTAGTACTTGGTGTTTTAGTTGTTATTTGTCTCAAAATATTTTCTGATTTCCCTTGTGATTTCTTCTTTGACCCATTGGTTATTTGTATGTTGTTCCATTTCCAAATACTTGTGAATTGTCCTATTTTCCTACTGCTGTTGACTTATAGTTTCATTCCATTGTGATTGGAAAAAATACTTAGTATGATTCCATCTTCTTAAATTTGTCAAGATTTCTTTTGTGCACTAGCATGTAATATATCCTGAAGAATATTCTCTGTGTGCTTAAGAAGAACATGTATTCTGCTTTTGTTGAGTAGGTGTTCTGTGTGTGTGTGTTAGGTGCTGTCAGTCTGTAGTGCTGTTCAGGTCCTCCCTTGCCTTATTACTGTCTGGTTTTTCTGTCCATTATTGAAATCTTTTACTAACACAGTGTTACTGTTTATTTCTCCCTTCAATTCTGTGAATGTTTGCTTCATACATTTGGGTGCCCTTGTGTTAGGAACATATATACTTTTAAAAAAAAGATTTTATTTATTTATTCATGAGAGACAGAGAGAGAGAGAGAGAGAGAGCACGGGCGAGAGAGGCAGAGACACAGGCAGAGGGAGAAGCAGGCTCCCTACAGGGAGCCGGAGGTGGGACTCCATCTGGGTCTCCAGGATCACGCCCTGGGCTGAAGGCGGCGCTAAACAGCTGAGCCACCCGGACTGCCCATGTATGCTTTTTATAGGCACTCATTATCTTTTGATTGGGGAGTTCAACCCATTTACATTTCAATCAATTACTGATTGGGAAGAACTTACTCTTGCCACATTGTTAATTGTTTTCTCTGTCTTACAACTATTTTGTTTCTGTTTTTCTCTCTTGCTGCCTTCCTTCATGTTTCATTAATGTTTTTGGTCAGGCATGCTTTGGTTCCTTTTTCATTTTCTTCTGTGTGTTTTGGTATTTGTGGTTACCATGAGGCTTATATGAAACATCTTATAAGGCTGATAAAACTTAACTTCAGGTATATGCAAAAAAGCTCTTTTATATCTCATCACCTCCATTTATGTTACTGATTTCACAAACTACATCTTTACATATTGTGTGTCTGTTAACATAGTGTTATATTTATTTTTATGCTTTTGTCTTTTAAATTCATATCAAAATTGATAGTGCTTTATGCATCACTGTTACAGTATTACAGCATTCTGTATTTGTATAGTTACATTTACAGCAAGCTTCATATTTTCATATGCTTTCATGTTGCTGTCTAGTGTCCTTTAGTTTCAACTTGAGGTCTTTAACATTTATTATAAAGCAGGTCTAGTGATTGTGAACTCCTTCAGCTTTTGTTTATCTGGGAAAGTATTTATTTCTCCTTCATTTTTGAAGGACATTTTTACCAGAAGTAGTATTCTCAGTGGCAGTATTTTTTTTTCTTTCAGCGATTTGAATATATCACCCCATTCTCACTGACCTGTAAAGTTTCTCTGAGAAAGCCACTGAGAGTATCATGGAAGCTCTCCTGTACATGATGAGCTGTTTTTCTTATGCTGCTCTTTTTTTTTTTTTTTTTCTTATGCTGCTCTTAATATTCTTTGTCTTTGACTTTTGACGCTTTGATTATGATGTATCTTGGTATGAATCTCTTTTAGGTTCATCCTGGTTGGAGGTCTTTGAATTTCTTGAATTTGAGTGTTCATTTCCTTTCTCTGATATGGAACATTTTCAGTCATTGTTTATTCAAATAAGTTCTCTGTCCCTTTCTCTTCTGATTTCTGTAATGTATTTAGTGGTCCATTTGATGATCTACCATTAGTCTCTTAGGAGCTTTACTTCATTCTTTTTGTCTCTTTGTTCATGTTTCAGTAATTTCAATTGACTTGTCTTCAATTTTACTGACTCTTTTGCTTATTCAAATCTGATGCTGAACCTTTTTTGAAATCGAATAAATTTGACATGTAATGTTGTATAAATTTGAAGTGTATTATTTTGATACATTTATATATTGTGATATAATTGCCATGGTAGTGATATTTATCACATTATATCAGTACAGTACAGTGCAGTAGATCTCTATGGCTTTATTTAGTACTCATTACAGATTTGAGGATTTTTTTTTTTTAAGATTTTATTTTATTATTTATTCATGAGAGACACAGAGAGGCAGAGACAGGCAGAGGGAGAAGCAGGCTCCATGCAGGGAGCCCGACATGGGACTTGATCCCCAGTCTCCAGGATCAGGCCCTGGCCTGAAGGTGGGGCTAAACCGCTGAGCCACCTGGGCTGCCCTCATTACAGATTTGTACCTTTAAACACTGTGGGTCTTATCCCCTGCTCTTTATCCCTTGGTAACCACTATTTGACTATGTTTTTACAGGTTTGAATTTTTTAGATTCCATATGTAGGTGATATCATACAACATTTATCTCTCTAACTTATCTCACTTAGTGCAATGTGCTCAAGGTTTATCCAGGTTGTCACAAATGGCAGGATATCCTTCTTTATCGTGGCTGGATAATATTCGACTGTGTATATGTACCACATCTTTCTTATCCATGCATCCATTGATGGATATTTGGGTTGTTTCTGTATTTTGGCTATTGTGAATAATGTGATCAATGTGAAAGTGCATATATCTCATTAAGATCCTGTTTTCACTTCTTTGGGGTATATATCATGAAGTAGAATTGCTGCATTGTACAGTAGATCTATTTTTAATTTTTAAAAACAGATTGTATTTATTCGTGAGAGACACAGAGAGGTGAGACATAGGTAGAGGGAGAAACAGCCACCCAGGTGCCCCTCTATTTTTAATTTTGAGGACCCTCCATGTTTTTATAGTGGTTGGACCAATTTACATTCTCCCCACATTCTTGCCAGCACTTGGTCTTGTCTTCTTGATAGCAACCATCCTACAAGGTGTGGTTTTTTATTTGCATTTCTTTGATGGTTAGTGATATTGAACATCTTTTCATCTGCCTATTGGCCATTTTCATGTCCTCTTTGGAAAAATTAGTTTAGTTCTTCTGCCCATTTTTAAGTTGTATTATTTGGGTTTTGTGGGGATTTGTTGTTGTTAAGTTTTATGAATTCTTTATATATTTTGAATATTAACCCGTTATTCAGTAGGTGGTTTGCAGAAATTTTCTCCTGTTCTGTAGGTTGTCTTTTCATTTTGTTAATTATTTCTTTTGCTGTATAAAGCTTTTGAAATTGATGTAGTCCCTTTTGTTTTGCTTTGGTGGTTTAGGCATTTGGTGTCATGTCCAAAAAGTCATTGCCAAGACCAATATCAATGAGCTTCTTCCCTATGTTTTTTTCCTAGAAGTTTATAGTATCAGTTTTTATGTTTAAGTCTCTGGTCCATTTTGAGTTAATTTTTGTTAGTCATGTGAATTAGAGGTCTAATCTCATTGTTCTGTATGTATTTCTCCAGTTTTCTCAGCATCATTTTTGTTACAGAGACTGCCCTTTCCCCAATTGATTATTCATGGATCCCTTGTTGAATATTAGTTGACCAAATTTTTCTAATTATTCTGTAGCTCCAGAATTTCTGTTTGGTTCTCTTTAAAAGGTTTATGTCTCTCCTATTGATATTCTCATTTTGTTCACGCATCATTTTCCCGACTTTATTTCATTTAATTGTCGTGCTCCCTTTAGATCATTGAGCTTCTTTAAGAAAATTATTTTTAATTCTTTGTTGTGTAATTAACAGATCTGTGTTTCTTTGGGGTTGGTTTCTGGGAATTTATTTTGTTTCATTGATTGAAACATGTTTCCCAGGTTCTTCATGTGGTTTGTGGGTTTTTTCCCTGAGTTTTTTTGCATTTGTAAATATAGCCACTTCTTCTGATCTTTACAGACAGGCTTCATATGAACGAAGACCTTCACTGATCAGCACAGGTATAGATTTTGGAGGCCTCTGACACCTCTTGGGAAGTGTGACTTCTCAGAGCTATATGTACATGATTTCTCAATTAAAGAGGTTTGCCAGTTTCTTTTTCAGGATCTTGTAATCTTTTGTACCAGCTGGTATCTGTCTATGGTACCGCAGGGTCTTGGGTGCTACAGGAGCAAGCTGCCCTGTTTCTCCTGTTCTCATTAGCCTCCAGGCATCTGAAGTATACTAGCTTCCTGCAAGCTTCCCAAACCAGGCAAGAGAAATACCATTCCCTTGGGAAACTCCCTGAAAAGCCAGAACGTTAGATATATGCCCCACCCCTCTCCCTCCTTCCCAAGGGAGAAGCAACAAGTTGGGCACCTCCTCCCAATTGCACCAAGCCATGCCAGCCCATCTGTGACAACGGCAGGCTCTCTGATGCTACAGCAAGCTGCTCCCATTTTCCCTTGCCTTCAGAATCCCCCGGGCATCCAAACTATGCCAATTACCTTAGCATTCCGAATCAGGTGAGCTTAGTAACCAGTCCCTCAGGCAGCCCTCCAAAATGCCAGAATGTTGGACACATGTTCCACTCTTTTTCCTCCTCCCACCCTTAGGGAAGAAGCCACAAGCCAAACTGAACTATGTTGTCTTGGGGGGCGGGGGCGGGTGGGCAGTCATAGATAAAATGAAATAGCCCTTCTTATCTGTTCCAGTGAGGCTTTTCTTGGCTTTGCGCTTGCCTGGTGGTACTGCAGTTTCTTAAATGGGTTCTGGAGTTTTCATAAAAGAATTTTATTCCATGTGTCTTTAATTCAATGGTTCTGTGGAGGAAAAAGGGCTGGAACTTCCTATTCATCCACCTTGCTCTTAGATATCTTTTATATACATTACCTTTATCTTATTAAGTATACTGAATATACTGAGTGTTTCTTCTGGTGTATCCTTCCATCCTTCCATCCCTACCCCCTTGACTTGTCCTGTCTTTCCTGAGGCTAGTAGAACAGATCTCCTATGAATGTCTCATGATGTTCTGAGGCTAAAATAGCTGCCCTATGGCTCTTGTCATTGTTCTGAGTGCATGTTTCTCCCTCCCGCTCCTCATCTGCTCATTTCAGACAATTGTGTTAGCTTTTGGCCCTGCTTCTGTTCTCAATTGTAGTCATTTTCCAAGCTACAGATTGACTCATTCTGCTAGGTCTTTCAAAATTTTTCTTCAGAGTTCCATTAGATATTTGCTGCCAGGTTTTTAGGATCACTTAGAAATCTATTCATGACTCAGGTGTTTTTATTTTTAGGGATGGTACCTAATGTGCAAGATGATATCTGAATTTCTATTGAATACATTTGTGCCTGGTACTGTTGATCACATGGTTATTCATTTATTTTGGAAAAAGATCTTCACATGTTCTCAGAGTGTACGTAAGAACAAGTGACCACCTCCAGTGGTCTTTCTCCAGGGGACATCTGCTTACATGTCGGTCTTTACAAATGAATTGAAGTCCCCCAGGGCAGGAACTAAGTCTTGGTTTCTGTGAACCTTGTGCACTACTTGGTATATACTGGGCTTATTTGATAAAATTGCATTGGAGAATTACCAAAGAATGCCTCCCTGTAACATCCTACTACACAGTTCTTTGTGTGAGTAGAAACTAAAGAACCATTTTTCATTCTATTTATTGATCTTATCTAAGAATCTCTTAAGTGAAAAAAAAAAAGAAGAATCTCTTAAGTGGTCAGGTATTCATGATTCTTTTGCCATGTTCCTCTAAAAGATACATATCCAATTATTGGGCTTCTGATGGTGATCTTTTTGACCCTGTGGTTTTAAATCAGCAAATATGGTTAGTGATTCAGAATGTGGCTTTGCAGTCAGACAGATATATTCATACTAGATATATTCATACTCTGGTACCAGCATTTTCTGTAAAACTTTGGGCAAATTACTTACCTCTCTTAAGTATCAGTTTCCTTATCAATAAAATGAGGATGTAATAATGCTTCATACTATTAGAAGCGAAGGCATGCATAGTGGCTAGCACAGAACACTCAAAAATATTAAATAGTATTATAAAAATAAACACACATGGAGTGCTTGAGTGGCACAGTAAAGTGTTTGACACTCAGTTTCTGCTCAGAGTCATGAGATTGAGTCCCACACAGAGCTTTGTGCTTAGCGCGGAGTCTGCTTAAGACTCCTCTCTCTCGGGGCAACCCTGGTGGCTCAGAGGTTTGGTGCTGCCTTCCGCCCAGGGATGATCCTGGGGACCCGGGACCAAGTCCCACATTGGGCTCCCTGTGTGGGGCCTGCTTCTCCCTCTGCCTGTGTCTCTGCCTCTCTCTCTCTCTCTGTGTCTCATGAATAAATAAATAAAATCTTTTAAAAAAAAAAAAAAAAAAGACTCCTCTCTCTCTCATTCACTCACTCTCTCTCTCTGCCCTTTCCCCCAGCTTATGCATGCATGCTGTGCTCTCTCAAATCAATAATCTTTTTTAAAAAAAATGAACAGATTTTCATTCATTTCATTCATTCATTTCAAAATGAACAGAATGAATAGATATGTTGTGTATTACATTTTAAGCTTTTTGCTTATTAGCCATTAAAAGTCAGTGATTTGCAACCATGGCTATGTTGATAATTCTTTGTTTCCAACTACAGGTTGATTATATTTGGTGGTTACATCTTAATTAGATGTAATTACCTATTTAAGAACAACTCCAGAAACAAAAAAGCAATTACAAATTTCATTTATTGCTTTTCTACAGCCCTAATTCTTGATCTAGTTGCAGTTAAAATCCAATGAGAGCAGTATCTATCAGTTTAAAAGTGATGGTTTATATAATCTGAGACATCCAAACACAAAAAGAATATATGCTGTATGATTCCATTTACATAAAGTATAGAAAATTATGGTTCCAGAAAGACGATAAGTGGTTGAATAGAATAAGGGACAAAAGGATAGGCTACAAAAGAACATGAGGATACTTTGGGGGTGTTGGAAATGTTCTGAATCTTGACTGTGATAGTATCTGTCAAAACTCATTAAATTATGCACTTCAAATGGATGCAAGTTTGTTGAATATAAATTATACATTAAGAAATTGATTTTTAAGTGATACATTTTATTTAGTAATTTCTGATTGTTAATGACCACTAGATCATAAACGTAAAGATATATATTTAATCAAATTTAGGCTTACCTCCACTCATCTACAGTAACATCCTACTTAGCTGAAAATCAGATTATTGGCAGCTTCAGGTCTTAGAAATATAGCTAGGAGGCTGGAAATCAGGGGAAATGCCTTTGAATGGCTACATAGCTGCCACGGAGCCCATGTGTTGATTGCAAAGGAATAATAGTCAGTAATTCCCATTAGAATATTTAATATAGTTTGATATAAAATATTAGTAAAGCCTTATATCTTTTCCCCAAGCTTACAGCCAATAAAAAGTAGCAAATTAGAAGGTGAACACAGGTGGTACCCTGCAAAGAGGATTTAAAAATATAAAACTAGATTCAAGAACCAAAGTTCAATGATTGGGGGCAATGTAGATCCAGGAAAAGGCTAACTCAGTACAAGCCTGTGGGATATTTCTGTATTCAAACACTAAGATTTTAGTCATATATTCATGATAATGAACCTTAATATTTAAGAAAATATTAAATCGTGTTAATTATTAATAACTTTAATATTTAAAATGTTAAATCATAGTCCATGTGTGATACTTAGAATTGTATAATTTATACAGAAAGAATTAAATAAAACATTTTGTGGTTTAAGAGAATTAATAGTAGGAATCTGAAAAGCATATATATAGAATGTGTGGGTATGTTTATGCACTTATGTATATATGTATACTGTTCTACAAATACTCACATACATATGTAGCTCTGTGCTCTTGTAAACTTCTATTGTAGTGTGACTTTTTATCCTGAAGTAGTAGAGTGATGAAAATAAGATTTTAATGAGCTGTTAGTGGGACTGATTACTAGCTCTTGAATAAGCCAGAACTTTTTTTTTTTTTTTTTTTTGGAGGTTTTATTTGAATTTAGAAATAGTGAAAGGGGCTATAAGAGAAAGGAGGGAAACTGAGTGGGAATTAAGCCAAATCTGTTGTTAATTGTACAAATGTGCTGATTGGTTTTGGACCTATCCTTATTTTAAAAAGATTAAAATGTGTGTATAATACTCTTCTGTGTAAGCACATCCATTTATTTATTGGCTGGACATACTATTGTTTCTTTGATTTGCTGGTAAAATGAAACAAGGTGTGAAAAATGATTATAATTGGTTCACTGCATTAGAAGGGTTGGTTTTTATTTATTCCCAGTTATCAATATGGAAAACATCACAGTTCTATACATGACAAACACTATATCATGATAATTATCACATCTTTTTTAGTTATGCCTAACAAAATTAGTAATCTGCTTATATTTTGGTAATTCTACGTTACATGTATTTTTTCGAGTTTTGTTGTTGTTACATTCAGCTGACCAACTTAGGGGAAAGCATTAACAGACCCTTTATTAATTCTATTCAACAGCCACTTAGGGTCTAATATGTCCCAAGTACTATGCCAATCTCCTTTGCTTTCAAAGTAAAACTAATAACTGATTCTCAAGAGCTCAGGACTTGATAAAGTATTTGAACTATTTCTTATGGACAGTAATGAACCATTAACAATTTTCAAAAGGAAAAGTAGTGTGATAAGATCTCTTCTGGAACAAACTCAGGGCTGTAGGCAGAATGGGTGGTTTGTGTAGATTCAGAAAGATCATTCAATAAAGAAAAGTTTAAATTTAGAGGGAGATTGAAGAATCTCAGATAAATGAAAGGGTAGGCAGGGTTGCCTACGTGGGTGATGGGTCCATTAAGGGATGTTGGAGAAGGAATGGTTTTCATTTCTTTTTTTTTTTTTTTTTAAGATTTTATTTATTTATTCCTGAGAGATACAGAGAGAGAGAGAGGCAGAGACAAAGGCAGAGGGAGAAGCAGGCTCCATGCAGGGAGCCTGATGTGGGACTCGATCCTGGGACTCCAGGATCACACCCTGAGCCGAAGGCAGGTGCTCAACAGCTGAGCCACTCAGGCGTCTCAGGAATGGTTTTCTGAAGAGGGAGAAGAGATGACAGGATGGATTAGTTTGGTTGGGGACCTGCTGATCTGGCAATGCGTAGAAATACTGGGGAGCACAGTACAGTTGGGCTAGGAGGCTTTCCAGAAAGACACTATAAAGCAGCTGATGCTAATGCAGAAAAAGAACCATTTTACTTTAAACAGTGGGTTGAATTTTTTTAATTTTGTATTGTTTGGAGCTTCAGCGTTGTTTTTATTAGCCTATTTTACTGTTTTGAAATTTGAATGTCTTTGTTATTGCATTGATAACATGAGGGAGTTGAATTAGACTAGTGTTTCCTAGACTTCAAGCCATATAGGAATTACCTCAGGATCTTGTTATCAATGCAGATTTTGAATCTGATGGTCTGGGGTAGAGACTGGGGGCCTAGGTTTCCAACAGTAGTAACAAAGAATTAGATAATCACAAAGGTCTCTTGTCTCTTCAGAGTCTCATCTTTCAGACTTAAGATTTTTGTAAAATAAGACAGAATTCTTATAATTTACTCATTCAACATACACTTTTATTTCATGATTGGTAGATGAACCATAGCTATAGATAAAGTTTACCAAAGCATAGAATTAATTAATAGCTCTGTCAGGCATTATATTTCCAGAAAATCAAGTTATCCTCTCTTCTTCTATTCTTCTCTGTATGATTAGGTATGATTGGGCCATATGCGTTTTATTGTCTTTCTTTTTTTAAAGGTTTTATTTATGTATTCATGAGAGAGGCAGAGAGAGGCAGACACAGGCAGAGGGAGAAACAGGGTCCCTGTAGGGAGCCCGATAGGGGATTCGATCCCAGGACTCTGAGACCATGCCCTGAGCTGAAGGCAGACGCTCAACCACTAAGCCACCGAGGCATCCCTGCCTTTTATTATCTTAACATATCCTCATTTTTAAAATCTTTATTATAATTTAGCTAACTATCAAATTGAGCAGTACATTGAAATATGAGGTATGTTTTTTGATGATACAAAACTTCTACTTTGGAATGACATTAACATATACTTGCTCAAATAAATGATCTTTTCTAACCTCACTGAATCACTAGTCAGATAAAACAGTATCAGTGACTGTGTTACAAGTACAATATACCAGTGAGTTTTTATTTGTTCTTGTTTTGACTGTGACATCCACTAACTTATCCTTGACATTCTGTATAACAATTGTTGTTTAAGAGATTATGATAGAAGGGAGAAAGGCTGTGAGTTGCAGGTTGGCAAGAATGACTAGGTATGGAAAGAAGACAAGAAAGATTTTATAAATTTCAAGATACAAGGTCCTCTCACTAAAATTATTAACAAAAGAGATTTTACTGGTGAATAAGCTGTTCCCTGAATTTAAGATACTTTTAAGGCTTGATCCTTTGGGCTCTATGAAGACCATTTAGTGTAATGGAACAGGTCATCAAGACTGGTTCCGCTTACCAGGCTTTCACTCGAATTGGGTTTCATTACAACAGTTCTGTTAATTGTTTCCTAAAGATATAGGAAGCTCATTCATCAGTGCATGATTAAGAAAGAGTCCCTGCATTTCATGGAAGTGAAATTCTGATAACTATAGTTCTTGTGTAAGAATGGTCACTTATTAATTTAAGTAAAATTCTAGGCATTTTTTTTTTTTTTTTTTTAGATTTTGTTTATTCATGAGAGACACTGAGAGAGAGGCAGAGACATAGGCAGAAGGAGAAGCAGGCTCCTCCCAGGGAGCCTGATGTGAGGCTTGATCCCCGGACCAGGATCACGCCCTGAGCCAAAGGCAGACGCTCAACCACTGAGCCACCCAGGCGTCCCAAAATTATAGGCATTTCTTAAAGGCATCAATATTCTAAAAAGTTAAATTGCTGCTACATGCAGTATTATTTTTAAAAAGAGGCACCAAAAATCTGACATTAGCATTCATTGGCTTCTCAAGACTTTAGGGAAGCTATAACTTTATAACAAGACTGTGTCTCTGTTGTTTAAACGACAGCTTGTTTAGATAGAATATCCTCAGTGTATTTTCTCTTACCCTCGGTATTTCATAGTAATCCACTGTTTCTTGACATTTATTGTTAGTGTAGAGAAGTCTGAGAACAATCTTGCTCTCAATCCCTTATATGAAAGTGACACTGTTTCCTGCCTGGTTATCTGAAAAATTCTTTGTTTACTCTTCAAATTTAGTAATTTAAACCAGGATTTGTTTTAGTGTTGATAGTATTTTTATAAACTCATCCATGAAACAGAGTGTTCCTTCAGTCTTGAGATTCAGTTCCTTTTTCCTTTCCTGGAGTATTTCCCGAATTCTATTTCTGAATAATTTTTCTGTTCCGTGTGTTGGCATCTGAATTTGAGGTACAATTTTTATGTTGGATTCCTAGTCATCTGTATTTATCATGTACACTGCAATTGATTTACCCTTTTATTTTTTCTTAGCTATCCATTTAGTTGTTTAAGCCTTATCTATGCCATCGATTTGCTTTTCAATCCTGTTGATGCTATTTTCTGTCATTTCTAGTTATTTATTAGTTGTAGTAATTATATTGGTACTTGTTTTTTTTCTTAGCTCTATTATCTCACCTCATTCTCTTTAAAAACTCATCATTAAATTCTATTATTAAATTTATATTCTTAAAGGGTGCCTGGGTGGTTCGGTCGATGAGCATCCCAACTCCTGGTTTTGGTTCAGTTTTTCTATGTGTCCTATATTTGTTACTTTTTTATGGCATCCTAGTGTTTCTCCTTCAACTTACTTTCATTCTGTTTGTTTATCTCTGTTCTTCGTGAGAGAGTCTTCCCTCAGACGTCAGGTGGGCCTTGGCTAACTGTTCATATTTGAGTTTATTTGGCACTAAAAAGCTGACTTGTAGTTCTGAGAGCTTAAAAGAAACCAGCCAAGTAGAGGATGATGTTTCTATTCTTAAGTCTTTTCAGTTGGGCGGATGCGATTTGCCAGAGCAAAATTTTCCAGTCTCCTATCGTGAAAAAGTGCAAGCCTTTTGAGAATCTGGCAGCAAAGAAAGATGGGGGATTCAATCTTCAATATGTAAAACTTTCACTTAATTTTCAGGATAGCACCTCTCCCTTCAACACTGTCTAGTGTCCCCCAGTTCACAGTGTCCTTGTTTTATCCTATCCAGAAAATAAGGTTTAGGTCTTCCACCAGAGTGGGGGAAGGGGTGGCACTGGAGAGAGGACCAGAAAAGATCGGTGGGGGTGGGGGTGGATATCTTACCATTTCTTACGCAGACCTTCATCCAATTCTTCCATGTCAGTTCCACCTTCCAGAGCTTACCTCATGTCACCTTTGGAGGTTTAGTTAGGTGCATTGGCTTGCTTTGTTCACTGAAGGTGATTTACTGTGCCAAGGGAATATCATCACGAGTTCACACATTTTAATACTATTGCCTCATTTCACCCCCAAAATTACATGGCCAGATAGACAAATGTAGTATCCTAACAAAGGTTTCCGATGGAGAAAATATTTTTAAATTGCATATAGCTCCGTTCTCTCTTCCTAAGCCTTTCCTTTTTTTGGTATTTAACTGAATGCCTTGTCATATTCTTGTCTCTGTTCTAAACTTTTTTTTTTTTTTTTTTTGTTCTAAACTTTCTTTCAAGAGTGTACTGACAATTAAATTTGTGAGATACTTGTATTTCATCATTTGATTAGCTTCTTTGACTTTGGTAAGCAATACACAAATATGTATTTATGACAAATAAAACTGTTCTTACATGTTGGTTTCTGGAAATAGTTCTAACATTTTATTGTTGACTTACACAAGTGTGTTGTATATGTTTCTTTGGTAAGAGAAAACATCTGTTAGCTTGGAGCTTTCCTTTGAAGAGATATTTTCAAATACTTTGACCTCAAATCAGAACTAATTTTTGGTTTTAGAAGAAGTAAAGCAAAATCCCAAAGGCTATTCCTTATACATATTTTCATCACTTTGTACCTCTAGACTGAGTTTTTTTAGTACAATTTACTTCTAAAAAACAGGGTGGTATTAAGGGTTTTGTTCACTTTTTAAAGCTATATGTTAGGATTATGTATTTTGAAATTCATCTGAATGCAGCTGGGTGCATTAAACAGTTCTTTAAAACATGAAGACCAAAACCTGAAATCACTGGAGAAAAATACATTTCTAGAAAGTGGTAATTATGTATTACAACAGTAGCAGTTCAAAGCAGATTATCCCAGTCTCTCTTCTCTATTTGTTAACTATAGTACCACTTTGAAGAAAATGAATTTTGTTGAACTCTCTAGGGGAGAGTTGGCCCTGTACAGCTTCAGATATGTTCACCAAAGAGTGAACAGCTATAAAAAAGCAAAGGCAAATGCAGATAATAAATATAAGAAAAAAATGAAAAGAAAAAATTTCCTATAGAAATGGAGGAAAATTGTTTAGCCTTAGCAGTTTTTACAAATCAGTGCTCTGTAGTGTGAAATTCAACTCTCATCACCAGATCCACTTAACATGCCCCGCGTTTAGTATGACTACATTGGCTGACCTTTCGCCTTTGAATTCCAATACCTGACTCACAAGCCACAGTGCAAAGATACATTGCTTCTCTTTTCCTCCCCTCTTTGCATTCTGCTGTAGTTCCACTCTGTTACACCAGTAATATAAACTTATTCAGGGACATCTGAAAAAATTCACAAAGAGGTCATCTTTGCCATGTGTTGACTATAAAACCAACCAGTGCGGAGATGTTCCTATACAAGTTATTTGGATTACCAGTTATTTATTTAGCCTCCTACAATGCATATTTATTCTCTTTTCTGTTTTACTTTATTGTTTGATACATGTTCTGTCATTCTCTGCAGAGGCCTAACAGTAGGAGAAAGGGAACTACAATTCATTGAACCTAGTATATGTATTTAGCTTTGACTTAAATATGTTTATGTAATCCTCACAACCAGGTAGAGAAAGATGATGTGATTCCTGTTCTCTAGATGCAGAATCTGAAGAAGGATTTTCTCAAATCACTCAGCTTAAAAAGTGGCCATTCCAGGATTTAAACTTATTTTGTCTGGTCCCAAAACCTAAGGTTTTCTGTTAAACACACAGGACCCACATTTTGCCTTTCTTTCCCTGGTCAAATCTAATTTCAAGGCTGCAAGGGCGCTTTTGTACTTGGGACATAAGCAGTAGTTCTGAGACCTTATTTAAGCAGGGAGTTCCTCGGTTTTCATATTGTGACAGAGACATTGGATTGACTTGCTTTCACGAATCACTGCAAAGAAATGTACCTTTTCCATTTAAGATCAAGGCTATACACATTTTTATAATAATTTTTTAGAAATCAAACTGAAGATAAATTCTTTAAAATTCAGCATTTCGGAGCACCTGGCAGGCTCAGTTGGTAGAACATATGACTCTTGACCTTGGGATCATGAGTTAGAACTCCACATTGAGGGCAGAGTTTACTTAAAAAAAACAAAAACAAAAACAAACATAAAACAGACCTTTAAAAATAAATAAATAAAATTCCATGTTTCATCTTGTGTTTCTATTGGCTTGTTTTTATGTATATCTATTTCCTATTGAGGTAATCAAGGGAACAGGAACTTTATTCTGAACTATCTGGGTGTGTTGTTAAATGTTGCATAAATGACAGTCTGTAAGTGGCAAACTTTTACAAGGATGAATTCTTTCTTCGCCCTTTAGATTTGGCATCTCTCTTTTTATGGCTCTTATTTGTAGACGAGACACATCCATTCCCCACCCTCCTCAAAGATTTTCTGTCATGCCTTTCAAATCACAGAAGAGAAGACAACTCTGCCGGTCTCTGCTGTGATGCTGTTCTTTATGTAACCTCCAAAGTGAAAGAGAGGGCGGTACAGGGTAGGCAAAGAAAGCATACAGTTCCTGTAGTGAAAATAATGCAGCTTTCTTAGAAAAAAATCAATCCTAATTCCAAAATGGAAATTCATTTTCTTGTCCTTTGAGGTTAAGTTTTAAATCAACCCATATTATGAATTACTTTAGTTATCTGATCACCTTCCTTAAGACTTGAAGTTTGATTGTACCTTAAGCCCAAAGCTGAAGTGCCAGCTGAGGAAGAATTGGGAATTGTATGTAGGGTTTCTTGAAGTTGCTGTGATAAAGAGAAAAGGACAAACTTACTTAGTCTTTTTTGCCCAATACCTAGAGGTAGCCAGGAAATCCTCTCCTTGGTTGGCTTAGGAATAGACCCATTGTGAAGAGGGACCCATTGTGAGATCTGCTCTTTCAGTCTAACCATCCCAACCCACATGAGGCTATGCCAGCCATCTTTCCTTCTGCCCAACGTTCCCATACTGCTCAGATTTTAGAAGAAATTCAAGTGACAAATGCCTTCCACCACTGCTTGGATAGTCTTAAGTTTAAGTGTCATATGCACTGTAAAATTATAAGGCTCTGAAGGAGTAAAATGGACTATTCCTTCATTGAAATGCCTCTGAATATAATTGAAATATAAAAGGACTTCATGTTAAACAGTGTTATGAGTGATTATTTTAAGAATCTTATAAAAATTATAAAATGGCTCTCCATGTTTATTTCTCAAAAGCAGATATATATTAGCAAAAAGGAAATTATAAAAGCAGCATATTAAACTGAAAAAAAACTTTTACATTTAATTTTGGTGTAGAAATTTTACCTTCCAGTTTTTTAGACTTTCATTATAATGAAAATTTACTCAGGAGAAATTTATAACATTACAGGAAAGTGGAGAATGGGAAATTGGAATTATATGGATCATTCACCTGAGTATAAGTCAAAATATAATTGCTATTAAAGAACCAAAATGTGGATAAATTTTATTTTAGTAGAAGGGCCATCATGATCATAATGCCAGGTTGGTTCTAGATTATCTGTTCTGGTTTGTTGTTGTTCTGTGTGTTTTTAACAATAAAAATAAATACACTATTTCTAATTTGTTTAGTTTTTAATTAGGCTCACTTGAGACCACCTTTGGGAAACCATGATACTGGCTGTTGGTGCCTGTTGGCATCAGCTTTCATAAAGTCAGGAAGCAAAATACTGAAATTATCATAAAACTAAAGTCATTATTCTCCAGTTTTTAAAGTATGTCACCAAAGCATGACCCAAAAGTGAGAACAGGAAAAAAAAAAAGTGAGAACCGAATATCTATAGTCTAGTAGTATATGATTTCTATGCCCTATATATATTGTAGATATTTCTTGTTTAGACTCAACAAGGAGACACAGAAAAATGACTCTGTAATAGGGAAGAGCAAGTCATTGACCCATGGCTAGTAATCACAAAAATATGTGTCTGTCGCTCTCTTGCCCTACTCTATGGCTCAGGTTCTGGAATCAGCTCTACTTTAAATGGGTTGCTGGCATCATACTTAGGTGAGCCCTAAAGGGAGCTTTCCCATTAAAAGACATGAATCATGGGGTCCGTAGTATGTTGAATATTTTTATTGATGAACTTGAAGAGAACATGTTAATATAGAAATTTCATCCATGATGGAGTTGACCAATTGAATATAGAATGTGTTCTAATAGGATATGGGCTTTATTTTCCTTGTTTTTCCTACAGGATAATGAAGTGGTTTAAAAAGACAAACAAGAACATTTTTTTCCTTCTAGAGGAGACATGCTTTTGGCTAGTTATCCCTAGTTGTTGCAAATTCATTCTTTGTGTTAAAAAGTTTTATTTTCTATATTCCAGACGATTTATAGAAATTAGCCACAGTTTATTTAACAAAGAAGACACACACAAACAAAGCAATAGTTTTTTTTTTGTTGTTCTTTTTTTCTTTTCGGAAAGAATTCAGTTGCTTACTTTTCTTAAAAACATCTTTCCCATTTCATTGAGGCAGATTTGGAAGTCAAACCAGAAACTTCAGGCTGTACTACGATGGAAAGCACTTCGTTGGGGAGAAGCGCTTTGAGTCCATCCACGATCTGGTGACTGATGGATTGATTACTCTCTATATTGAAACCAAGGCAGCAGAATACATTGCCAAGATGACGATAAACCCAATTTATGAGCACATAGGATACACAACCTTAAACAGAGAGCCAGCATACCAAAAACATATGCCAGTCCTGAAAGAGACACATGATGAGAGAGATTCTACAGGCCAGGATGGGGTGTCAGAGAAAAGGGTAAGCTACCATGAAACCACACTTGATCTTCTTCTGTTCGGGGTCTGTATGAAAAAGCCATGACTGCCAGAAGAGGCTGGCTTCATAGAGCTTTGAAAAAGATGTGCATTTTCCTTGATGTCTGGTTTCGTTGGTGCTGAGCTTTGCATATATCTAAACCTGGTTCAGTTATGTCAGGTAAATGCTTGTGTTCCCTATTATTTCCTATTTCATCAGTTTCATGGTTTAAAACTATGCTGAAAAAAATGCTCCCTAATTAAAAAAAAAAGTTCAGGGCTTTGGGTTAGAACCATAACTGTGGTCAAGAAAATATAGCTATATCCCATCAGAAATTGAGGGGGTCATGTAATCTATCAAAACTGCCTTTTCATTCCCTTTATAAATAGTTCTATTCTTTAGCAAAATGATAGATATCCACACTTTAAAATACATAGGATTAAATTTAGTCTATCAATAACTATTACACTATTTTGAGAATCAGTCAGTCCTGAGTAGCAGGAGCGTTTGTCTCCTGCTGGACTCTTATGAAGTAATTGAATCAGAAGATTTATTTTAATTATAAAAGACAACTTAAGTTTTTCATTTGGCATATTTTATAACATATTTAGTTAACATTAGAAGTTTCAAATCCTTAGCATTGATATTATTTTACTTTGAAAATTGTCCCTACTTGCCTCCTTATCCCCAAGAAAATGAGTCAAAGAATTTCCTGATGTTTTATTGTGTAGGATGTAGGTAGGAGAATTTTATGTATTCTAACTAGAATTGTGTTGATCCATTCTTATATTTTTGAAACTCTCCAGTTGCCATGTTAAAGAAATGCAGTATTACATAGTGCTTTGAGCTTGGATTGTGTCACCAAATAGATTTGTGTGCAAATTCTGCCATTTTACCTGTTGTGTGAGCTTACTTCACGTCACTTAATTTCTCTGTGCTTTGATGTTCTTATTTGCAAAATGGTAGTAATCAAGTTGTGAGAATTGATTTAAGGAGATAGTATGTGTTAGATAATCGAACAGTGATTGGCACATAGTAAGCACTCGAGTTTGGTGGTAATGTTACTTTAACAGCCATATTACCTCAAGGTGTAGTATCCTAAAATACTTCTAGTTGTCTTAAAGTTTTTAGGTACAGAATGGAAACCTAAGATGTTCATTGTCTAGCCTGAATTTTAGTTTTTGGCAAATCTAATTCAAAGTGGCACTTTGTGGGTACAGAGAAACCAACTTTTGAAATTACAGATTACAGAAAATGGTTTTCATATTTGTTAGGAACTCAGATCTTTTTTGGAAGTAACTAGAATTTAGAATCCTAAAAGCATGCTATATTTAATATTGTTCTTTTCACTCTCTAATTCCCATTTTCTCACTTTTGGTTATTTTCCATTCATGGCATCTTTCAGTAATGCTTGCATTTAAGTATCTCTAATACTGAAAATATGTTTTATGCAACTATGATAAACTGTTCTAAGTTAACATTTGTGAAATATTTTTATAGTGTGTGCATGTGGGGTTTTTTAGAGTTTATCGGCCTAATGATAACCTTTGTTAATGTGTTCTGGATATCCTTTTCAACATCAAGAGACTTCCGCTAACAACACTTAGCTATTTCTCATTGGACTGGTCGTTTAAACTCATAGGATCTTGGTTGTCCGTCCTACAAAGTGAAAATAGTATTCACAAAGGAAAGACACTGAGGTAGATAATGCCTAAAGGACCCTTTTAGCTCTAGGATCCAGGATTCCCCGTGTATTCTGGCAACATTACATGTTAGATTGCCTGGATTGTCTTGTGCTGATGGCCAGTGATAGCCACATAGAGTGAAATAGCTGGCATTGGGAACTAGTTCTCTCCAGCAGTACATAATTAAGAATCATTTAAAAAATTACTCTTTGCTTTAAACTGCATGCATCTTAAATCTAGTTGGCTTAAAATCTACTCACTCAAAAATAGATTTATTTTATTTATAGGTGTCATCCAACAGGACAGGGATGATGACCTGTTCAAGAGGTGAAACATTGATTCCCTGTCACAGTTGATGACATTTGTAAGTAAAGACAATCGTGTTTAATTGATTTAAAATATCTCTTGCCACTAGTATGGTTTAGTAAATATTTTACTGGGTCCTGAATAGCTAAAGCCCATTTGTCCATGAGGGGCTTGCCTTTTCTTCAGAGGCAAAAAGTGTTGATTTTGCAGGAGTTAGTACACTGTCATAGAAAGGTTTCTGGTATTGGAATTAAGAGCTAGATTCCAGTTTCTACAATAGGAATTGATTTTATGTGTCACTTTGGGCGAATTGCTTTACTTTTCTGAGACTGTATTTCCCCACTTTTAGCAAGAGAGCTTTAGACTAGATGATCTCCAAGATGTGGTTCTTGTTCTAGTCTGTGATCCTTCAAGGAGTGTAGGTGTACAAGAAAGAGAGAACACAGTACTAGAAACAGCACCATACTTGGGCCTTGAAAGGGGAGATCTATTTTTAGCTTATCTACCAATTGATTGTATCACTTTGGGACAATCTCCTAACCAGTCTGGACTGCAGATTCTTCATAGATAAGGGGTTTTCTATAAGACAGTACTTTTACAAGATTTTCATTATAAATACTTGCTGCAAAAAGGGCTTTGTGCTCAAATAGGTTTGATTAAAAATAAAGTTGTTTTTTTTTTTTAACTTACCTGTTCCTTTTCTGTGGGCTTCTCAGTTTTGCTAATAACCTAGTATGTATTATGACTCTCCTAGAGTGTTCCCAAACTCATCTGGATCGCCCTGCCACTGTTCAGAAAATTATTTAGGAAAATAGTGTTTTCATGAAATCCACTTGGGGAAATTCTGAACCAGATGATCTCTTAAGATCTTTTCTTGTTCTAAAAATCGAAGGATAAAAATTCCGTGTGGATTTTTTTTTTTTTTCTTCAGTACTTAAGGTGTAAGTTGAGCATCTGAGCTTTGTGGATGGTTGTCAGAATTGTTTTATGGCCAGGAAGTTTTTTGCCAAAGGAAATGAGACCTGAAGGTTCTTAGCTGTCTCTAGGAAATTTTGTGGCCTGCTGTGAGGGGAAAAAATTTATTTTGAGAGACATCTATGTCATTTTTTTCATTAACTGTTTAAGTTGCTTCTCCAGCTTGAAATATCAGAAATTTAAAATTATTTTTTAAAAACATTGAGAGAAATTTAATCATGAAGTTGTAGCATGTTGAAAAGCTGGACTTCCTTCTCTTATAAAATGGCTTAACTTCAGCATCCAGACTGGCCATGAGCCCAGCTTTTATTAGTGGCTTTTTCAAAATTTATCTTGGAACTGTATTTGAATAGTTTCTTTTTCCAAGTTGTCAGTATAGTATGCTCGCTTCAACAGATACTGGACCAATGGCTGAATGCAACAGTTTTTATGATGATTTTATACTTATTAATAATATAATTTTAAATTCTCCAAAGCCATGCTTTTAAAAATGGCTCATAATGTTAATAATATAAACTGTCAAATATGTAATTTGCATTTCAGAAACTATGCTATGAGTCAGAACTCTGAATCTGGCAAGAACTTCTTTACTTTTAGATTTAGTCTTTTAAGCCCAAAACTTTCTCACATATAACAATGACCTGTGATGACAAGGGTGTGAAAAATCCATTTATTGGTTTTATGGAACTTTACTAGGCCAAATAACCTTTATGTGTCTGTGTGTATATGTATTTTTCTTCTCCTGGAAGTTTGAGATGGTTGCAGTGTTTTGCATACTGTCATAATAATTTATTCTTAAGGAATTTCTTTTATGTTTAAATTCCACTTTTTAAAGACTTCTTTGGAGAGCACCAGACTGCATATGTATTGAAAGGCCTTGTAAAATATGAGGTTGAAATGTAATCAGGGCCTTGCCAAAAAACTGCCATACCTACTGGAATTCTCTGGGTACCTCTATGAAGTGATAAGAGTCTATGTCCCTGGGAATGGTGAAAGGAGCACAGGAGGTCCTGTCTGCTAATTTTCTTAATTCTCCCACAAAGCAACCTTTCTAAAAGTCTTTACTTTGCTTTATATTTATAAAATATAAATATATACATTATTTATGTATTATTTGTATCCATATAATCCTAATGTAGAAATCAGCAGAGAACCATACTTCAATTTCATCATTACAAAAGTAACAATATAAAAAACTGTTTGAATTCTTGATTCTCTGCTTTCCCACTTTGTAAGACCCATCTTTTCCCCCTTCCTTATTCCTCCCTAACCTGTGCTCCTCTTGTTCATCTCCTTTCTAACCCTACCTTATCAACATCCATCGCTCTCTTCCTAGTCAAATTTACATGCTCATGTTTCCCCTGTGGCTTGTTAAGGTTTGGATCGGTCATTCCAGGGGTGAACAGGCCCTTGGAGAACTGCCAGATGTGCCCAGGGTCACCTATTTATATTAAAAAGCCAGTTTAATAATTTATGAGGGAGACTACAGTTACTGTGCAGAACTTTCATAGTGGGTTTGTCCTCTGTTAATATCCTTCTTAAGACTCAAGTAGAGTAATGGGGTTCCTGGGTGGCACAGGCAGTTGAGAATCCAAGTCTTGGTTTTGCCTCAGGTCATGAGTGCAGGGTCACTGGATTGAGCTCAGCATGCAGTCTGCTTGGGTTTCTCTTGCCCTCTCCCTCTACCCCAACCCCCTGTGCACGCACTTTCTCAAATAAATAAATCTTAAAAACAAAAACAAAAAAAAGAAAGAAAGAAATCAAGTAGAGTTTTTAAAAAATCCTACATAGTCAGTATATAAGTATATATTAGTCTGTGTGGTCTTGAGCAAATCCTAAATCTCTCTGGGTCTCAGTTCACCTCAATGTCTAAAAGTGCTTCCATATAACGCCACCACTTGGCTGGCATTATATGACTGTTGTCCTCTACTTTGCACACATAATGAACTTAAAAAGAGAACAGTTTAAAATAAAATTTATAAAATAAGAATCATGTAGTGTTATATTGTACCTAATCAAAAATAAAATTAAATGCCTATATTTTGTATTTAGCCTATGGTTAAATAACATAAGGATATTTTTTTAAATAAATAGTTTTATATCACTGTTTTAAAAAAATAAAAAAGGATGTTTTCATTGCTTGAAGTGTCCTCCAGGTCCACAAGATAACATCAGATGGTTCCTAATCCCTTCATCTGATAGTGAAGTTTCTCTTGTAGTAATGCTGTGATACTTCTAATTGTGTCTAATCTGGAGGCCTATGTCCTCATTTCTTTTCATCTCCATGAACTAACTCCTCTCCCATCAAAATTAATTGTGTTTAATTCAACATTTATTGCGTGCCACCTGTTTGTAAGGAAATAACCTAGGCTCTGGAAGGGATGAAAGATGTACAACATATAAGCCCTGTCTCAAAGAACTTACATGTTAATGTGTTCATTGTTTCTACCTTATTTAATTAGCACTTAGGTATATTGATAGCAAGAAGCAACCTGCCTATATAATCTGTATAGTATTACAGTTCAGTAAGTATTAAATTGGATTTACTCTGATTTGAGTTTGCTTCTCTAAAAGCCCAGCAGATCACAGAAAACACTTTTATAGACAAACACTAGTTTTTCAGAATTATGAATCAGAAATCAATATGACATTCCATCATTTCACTACAGTTTCAAGTCTGAAGTCCCTTAGTATTGTTTCACTTCTGTTTCAGCACCTTGGATTTTATATACACAGTTGTTGATTAAACAAATGAACAAACTAGTATATTTTATGAATTCAGCCAAATCCAAGGCCCTGATAGAATCAGTCCTGAGACAGAAAAGAGGGTAATTCAAGTTGATTTCCTACTTTATATTTTTTCTTTTAGGAACTCAGAATATTCCTAATTCCACAGATAAAGCATCTGAGGTACAAAAAAATTGTTTTTATGACATGAAATAGTTTGTGAAAGGTGGTGGCTAGATGTACCTTTTCAGGAATATGTACAAAGAAGCCAAGATGGTAGAGTGGCATCTCCCCATAGTTATCAGTCATGGGTTGGGGACAATCTAGACCCCACCAGAGAATCTAATAATGATTAAAGAAAACTGACATGGGGCCCAGAAATTTTTTTGTATGAATCTCATCTATTCTTCCATTTTATCACTCACAGAAAGGATTAGTAACTCAAGCCATTAGGGAAAACCAGATGGAAAGATGAAAACGGAAGATAAACATCAATTCCTCAGCTCCAAAAACCAGGCCAACAGAAGACCAAATTGTAGTTTACCAAGCCAGCTGCAGTTTTGGAAGATTTGTATATATGAGCCAATTAAACAAATAAAATCTTAAATTACTGGCTTGAGGGTTGGAAGAGGAAGCTATTAGAAATTCTTTCACAATTGCTATTTCAGAGTCTAGCGTTTTGGTGGGGGAATAGTCATTGATGGCTCATCCAGTTAACTTTGTGAAACAGAAGTCAGCTCTGGTGGCTTTAGCAATCTGGGGTCCAAAACAAGTTGAGACTATCAAGCAATAATCTGGGTTTCCTGTGTTGCCCACAAACCAGTTCTATGGGCAATTCTTAAATTAAACTTTCTAATTTTAATAAATCCTTACATTATACCTCATGCTAAATGATTTGGATCTGTAGTGTTCATCTTCTGCTTTTTGCTCCATCATATTTCCCTTTATATTTGGAGTCCTTTTTCTTTCTCTGATATTTAGACCTCTGGGAGACTGGCAAATCATAGCTATGCCCTGAACCTTTCCTTAGTCAAGTTAGGAGAACGTAAGTGTTTTTATATGGCTTTATAAGTTAGTCCTTAACTCTTCTTGGGTCTCCTCTGAGTTATCACACATGGTCAAAAATGCCCAAACCTGGGCATTATATTGCAAAAATAGATGCTTTCAGTAAGAAATTCTAGGCATCAATAATGGCAACTGATCATGCTCTTGTTTATATGTCTTTTTAAGTGTGCTGTTAACATTAGTTCTTTGTTTCATTCAGTAATTCAGATGAATCAGCTGTTATCCTCTATTTCCTTAGCTTCTAAAACCATTCCATGAAAATTCACTAAATGCTGTAGGTTTGCTGATGACCTAAACTTTACAGCTTAAACATTATCTTTGATAATTTCTTTTTTATTTGTTTTAGGAAGCTTTTTCTTTTTCTTTTTTTATATTTTAATTCCAGGTTAGTTAACATACAGTGTTACATTAGTTTCAGGTGTACAATGTAGTGTTCAACAATTCTATACATTACTCAGTGCTCAAGATAAGTATACCCTTGGGACTCCTGGGTAGCTCAGTCCGTTAAGCGTCAGACTCTGATTTCTGCTCAGGTCATGATCCAGGGTCGTGAGATCAAGCTCTGAGTTGGGCTTTGTGCTATGCATGGAGCCTGCTTAAGAGTATCTCTCTCCCTCTTCCTCTGCCCCTCCCCACTCACATGTTCTCGCTTGCATGCTCTCTCTCTTTCTCTCTTTCTCTCTCTCAAAAAATATAATTAAGTTAAAAAAAATAAATGTACCCTTAATCCTCTTCAGCTATTTCACCCACCCACCCATGCCTCCCCTCTGGTAAATATCTGTTTGTTCTCTATAGTTAAGGGATAGTTCCTCTGTCTTTTTTTTTTGGTTTGTGTGTTTTTTTTTTCTTCTTTATTCATTTGGGTTTTTTCCTTCAATTCAACATTAGTGAAATCATGTGGTATTTATCTTTCTCTGACTGATTTAATTCACTTAGCATTTTTCCCGTTAGCTCCATTCATGTTGTTGCAAATGGCAAGATTTCATTCTTTTTTATGGTGGAGTAATATTCCATTGTGTGGTGTGTGTGTGTGTGTGTGTGTGTGTGTGTGTGTCTATACATTTTCTTTATCCATTCATTTATCAGTGGATACTTAATTATGGACACAAATTATGGACACATAATTTGGCTATTGTTAATAATGCTGCAATGAACATAGGGGTGCATATCTTTTCAAATTGGTGTTCTTGTATTGTTTGGGTAAATACCTAGTAGTTCAATTACTGGATCATAAGGTAATTCTATTATTAATTTAAAAAAATTATTACTAATTTTTTGAGGAACCTCCATACTGTTTTCCACAGTGGCTATACCAGTTTGCATCCCATCAACAGTGCATGAGGTTATCTTTCATAATTTCTAAGACACTGCATAAGTTTGTACTTACTTACCAGCAGCGTTTGATAAAAAGTTACCATTAGTATAAAGTTTCTCTCCAAAAGCAGAAGCTTTTATGCAAGCTGAAGATTATGTAGCACTATCTTAAAAGAGATTTACACTTTCTTCCACCCACTCAACAGAAGGAGATCCTGTTGTGGTTATAGTTTGCTTAATAAGTTTAGAATGACTTTGGGCCACTGCCCAAGTTCATAGAAAAAAAAAAAAAAGTATATTAACCTTATCCCTTGAGAAAGTCCTGTTTTCCCCTGTAACGGGGAAACTCTGCAAAAGAGCAAGCCATATCCAGGATACAAAATCAATGCCCAGAAGTCAGTGGCATTTCTATACACTAACAATGAGACTGAAGAAAGAGAAATTAAGGAGTCAATCCCATTTACAATTGCACCCAAAAGCATAAGATACCTAGGAATAAACCTAACCAAAGATGTAAAGGATCTATACCCTCAAAACTATAGAACACTTCTGAAAGAAATTGAGGAAGACACAAAGAGATGGAAAAATATTCCATGCTCATGGATTGGCAGAATTAATATTGTGAAAATGTCAATGTTACCCAGGGCAATATACACGTTTAATGCAATCCCTATCAAAATACCATGGACTTTCTTCAGAGAGTTAGAACAAATTATTTTAAGATTTGTGTGGAATCAGAAAAGACCCCGAATAGCCAGGGGAATTTTAAAAAAGAAAACCATATCTGGGGGCATCACAATGCCAGATTTCAGGTTGTACTACAAAGCTGTGGTCATCAAGACAGTGTGGTACTGGCACAAAAACAGACACATAGATCAGTGGAACAGAATAGAGAATCCAGAAGTGGACCCTGAACTTTATGGGCAACTAATATTCGATAAAGGAGGAGACTATCCATTGGAAGAAAGACAGTCTCTTCAATAAATGGTGCTGGGAAAATTGGACATCCACATGCAGAAGAATGAAACTAGACCACTCTCTTTCACCATACACAAAGATAAACTCAAAATGGATGAAAGATCTAAATGTGAGACAAGATTCCATCAAAATCCTAGAGAAGAACACAGGCAACACCCTTTTTGAACTCGGCCATAGTAACTTCTTGCAAGATACATCCACGAAGGCAAAAGAAACAAAAGCAAAACTGAACTATTGGGACTTCATCAAGATAAGAAGCTTTGGCACAGCAAAGGATACAGTCAACAAAACTCAAAGACAACCTACAGAATGGGAGAAGATATTTGCAAATGACATATCAGATAAAGGGCTAGTTTCCAAGATCTATAAAGAACTTCTCAAACTCAACACCAAAGAAACAAACAATCCAATCATGAAATGGGCAAAAGACATGAACAGAAATCTCACAGAGGAAGACATAGACATGGCCAACATGCATATGAGAAAATGCTCTGCATCACTTGCCATCAGGGAAATACAAATCAAAACTACAATGAGATACCACCTCACACCAGTGAGAATGGGGAAAATTAACAAGGCAGGAAACAACAAATGTTGGAGAGGATGTGGAGAAAAGGGAACCCTCTTACACTGTTGGTGGGAATGTGAACTGGTGCGGCCACTCTGGAAAACTGTGTGGAGGTTCCTCAAACAGTTAAAAATATACCTGCCCTACGACCCAGCAATTGCACTGTTGGGGATTTACCCCAAAGATACAAATGCAATGAAACGCCGGGACACCTGCACCCCGATGTTTATAGCAGCAATGGCCACGATAGCCAAACTGTGGAAGGAGCCTCGGTGTCCATCGAAAGATGAATGGATAAAGAAGATGTGGTTTATGTATACAATGGAATATTACTCAGCTATTAGAAATGACAAATACCCACCATTTGCTTCAACGTGGATGGAACTGGAGGGTATTATGCTGAGTGAAGTAAGTCAGTCGGAGAAGGACAAACATTATATGTTCTCATTCATTTGGGGAATATAAATAATAGTGAAAGGGAATATAAGGGAAGGGAGAAGAAATGTGTGGGAAATATCAGAAAGGGAGACAGAACGTAAAGACTGCTAACTCTGGGAAACGAACTAGGGGTGGTAGAAGGGGAGGAGGGCGGGGGGTGGGAGTGAATGGGTGACGGGCACTGGGTGTTATTCTGTATGTTAGTAAATTGAACACCAATAAAAAAAAAAAAAAGAGCAAGCCATATCTCTTTATACTCTCATTTTCCAACAATTGTTTTATAAGTCAACTTTATTGAGGTATAATTTATATACAGTAAAATGCAGAAGTTTGATGAGCTTTGACAAATAAACATACCTGTGTAACCACTGCTGCAGTCAAACAAAGAACATTTCATTACTCCATAAAGTTCCTAGTGCTTCTGTAAAAAATTGCACCCCTACCCCCGATCCAAGGGCAACCACTGATTAAATTTCTGTCAGGACAAGAAATTGTTTTTAACTGTTGCTATGACAGGTGGCATCTATTTAATGTTTTATTTTTTCACACTTATAGCACTTTTTACCTTCATTTTGTCACTTTATTATAAATACATCATCTTAAATATCTTTCTCAATTTTAGATGTAAAATTTCCCATCATGTTCTTTTAGGGAAATATGGACAACAAAAGAATTATTGATGTGTCGTACCGATTGCAAGGCACTATAACTTGTTGACATTTTCAATCCTATCATGGACTTTTCACCTTTTATTCTACAATAAAGACTGAAATAAATGTGGGTACACAATAAGAGAGGATTCTTAGGAAAGAAGCTCTGCTATGCTCCATCTTGGACATGAGCCAGAAGCGCTCAGCCAGCCCTCCTTTAATCACTAGCTGTCTCTTGGCCATTCCTCTCTGGAATAGGTCCCATGGCAGATGTTAGTCACAATCACAGTTGACAGGAAGTACAGTGTCCCCAACTCTCTGAATGTGAACCGTACCATGTGGAACCAAGTATCACAATGAGAAAAACTGCCATTTCTGCTTTCCTCCTTTTAGTCTACTCAAAAGGGAAAAGGCATTATTTGTGGCATTGGTATGACTTCAGAATTCCCTATGGCATACCACTAAAGCTTTTTTTTTTTTTTTTTTTTTTTTGGCTTTATTAAGACCAGTAAAGCATTTAGATGTCTTTCCCTATGATCTGTTAAGAACTAGCAGGTCCAACCCACTCAAGAATCCTGTAGACTAGAGTTCACCTCTGCCTGGTGCCAGGTGAAGCCTGTATAACAGGCTCCCATGCATAGGCTGTGGGTTGTAAAAAATTCCTGGAGAAATGTTTTTAAGTTTTCTCCTGTCTCTTAGAACTATTGGAATATGAGTGAATGAAGAAAATGCTGATATATACAGAACCTTGATTTCACTCTACTTTCTTAAAAATAGATTTAATCATTTGCATATTAATTTTAGTAATCAATTTCAGTGCAGTTTGATTAGAGTAGGCTCTCCAGTGATCTGGAACTGTTTTCTAAGCAAGTGGGTCTCAGGAGCTCAAAAACCTCTTCTTGTGACTCTTGGAATTATACATGTTTTTTTTGGCCACCTTTTGGGGGTCTAATGTTTCTTAAGACTGGGAAGACTGGGCATAATGGGAGAGAAAGGAGAGTACCAGGGTGTGAAAACAGTAGAGAATTGTAGAAAAGTTTTATTTACACTGACTAGTTCATGTCTGTCTGTATGTGTATATATATATGTGTATATATATTTGTGAACAAGTCCAGTCATGTTATACCTCAGACTATTTTTTTTTAAGATTTTATTTATTTATTTGAAGGAGAGTGCGAGTGAGAGACAGCATGAGAGGGGGCAAACGGAGAGAGGGAAGCAGGCTTTCTACTGAGGAGGGAGCCTGATGTGGGGCTTGATCCCAGGATCCTGGTCATGATCTGATTTGAAGGTAGATGCTTACCTGACTGAGCCACCCAGGAACCCCCTAAAACTATTTTTAAATTTAAAAAAGGAACCATGTTTTGATACAATTATTCAATTTAAGAGAGTTTTGCCCCCTAGTCTTAAAGGAATGCATGTTCTTTATAAAACTTTTGAAAACTAGGAACTAAAAAAAAAAAAAAAAAAAAATTTCTTATAGCCCCACAAATATATGTTAACATTTTAGTGGATTTCCTTGTAGTCTTCCTATGCACAGATTATTTTAAGCTTTTATGTTTTTTATTATATAAGTAATCCCTATTTATTTTCTACAAAATAATAAAATATTGAAAAAATAGCATTAAAATCACACCAAGTCCCTCTATTGATGGATAATATAACCAGTAATATTCTGCTATTTATCCTTCTAGTTTGTGTGTATGTATGTGTGTCTGTGTGTGTCTGTGAGAGTGAAAAAGAGAGAGAAAACATGTTTCTTCTATATGAACTACTTTGTGATTTGCTTTACTATTAGATTATGGTTTCATGTGGATGACATTTCTGCTCTATCATTTTAAATATCAGCATAACATTCCATTGTGTTTATATACAATAGTTATTTAGCCAATCTCTTAATATATTTTTTCATTCATTCATTTTATGAATATTTATTGAGTAGGTGATTTGGGCTCCTGTGGCCAATACCAAACAAGACAACCATGGATCTTCTCTAATTGTCTGTCATGTACACCAAGAATATTAAAAAGAAATTTAAAGACTATCGTCATGATTTGAAATGATGATGAGATGGGGGTACAGAGAGAAAAACTCTTTTACCAGGAAATTTTGTTCATAAATTATTGGTAACCAGTGCTTTTTTCCTGCAGGCTGTCTATGTTTTTATGATAAATCTTTCTTAAGTAATCTTTTTTCAAAAGCATTCAGTAAAAAGGTTTCCTTTGCTTACTCAGATTAGCATGATTTAGATATACTAGTCATTTTAGTAGACCTTCTAAATTTCAAGTTTTTATTCCTGTTAACTGGCTTTATCCTTTCAAATAAAGGAGTTTTTCCAGAATATTCAGTGCTCCAAAAATCAGTATTTCTTCAGGATAATGATAACTAACCCCCAAAAATCTAAATTTATAAGTCAGTTAATATGAGGGATAATTTAAAAGCATTTACAGTTGTTTTTCTTGGAATAGTCCGTATCTTTTTTTTTTTTTTTTTTTGGATTAGTCTGTATCTTTAAAATGTATAGGACTTTCATGTGAGAGAAACCTATTTCTAGATTTGTTGAATATAGAGAGTTGCACTTTAGCTTCATATATGATCACAGCCAAAGCTTCTCTACTCTTTAGAGCTCCCTAGTTATAAATTAATGAAACATTTTGAGGGTAAAGGACTTCCATAATTTATATCTGCGGTGTGCACTGGTATGGGGTGGGGGAGGGTGACCTTAGCTAAAACTATTATTTAAGCCAGAACTATTTTGATATCTTGTGTACATAGCATTCTATTTACCATTTATTTCAGTATGAAGAGTGAATTTCCTTTGTCCCTTATAGATGAAGCCCCCCAAAATGCCTTTGCCTAATTAGTGATGTGACAAATGCTTTTATTTGGAAGCCGTGTTTATTGTTACTGAGGAGGGGCTAATTTTTTTCGTATTTTTATTTTTTAGTTCATAGTGATAATGGATTCTAAACAAGTGTTTTTAATATTTCACTTTTGGTTTCATACAGAACTATTCTAAACGTTTAAGGTAAAAAAATTTTTTTAATTTTTTAAAAATTTTTATTTACTTATGATAGTCACACAGAGAGAGAGAGAGAGTAAGAGAGGCAGAGACACAGGCAGAGGGAGAAGCAGGCTCCATGCACCGGGAGCCCGACGTGGGATTTGATCCTGGGTCTCCAGGATTGCACCCTGAGCCAAAGGCGGGCGCCAAACCGCTGCGCCACCCAGGGATCCCTTTTTTTTTTTTTAATTTTTATTAAAAAAAATTTTTTTTAAACAGAACTTAAATAGTAATGGATCTTTAACATTTGATCTGGTGTTAAGACTCATAAAAGATTTTCTGTAGCCATATATGCTAGTGTTTGATCTTAGCTTTGGAGCAGTCCACAGCATCTGGTTCATATGTTCTCTTTATGCTATTTCTTTCTTTATTTTTTTCCTTATTTTTTGAGATTTATTTTTCAGAAAGATCTACCTTTGCTCCTCAAATAGAGGTATTTCAAAGGGAGCTTTGATTATAATGTTATCTCTTATTTATCCAGCCATTCCAACACACATGCAAAACAATTTTTTATTGGGCATCCCCTTGGGACAGGATGTCTGCCTGTCTTATGACTTTAATGATGTCACTTTGAGCACATCATTGACCTCTTCAGGCCTGAGTTGAAGAACCCAGCTTCGTAGATGACACTCAGGTCCCTTCTAGCTGTTGTGATTCGTCACACATAAGTTCTCTTTGTTAACCTTCAAGAGATTTTTCAGACTTAAGATTTTATACTTCTGAGAACTTACTATTCTAGGAGGAAGACAGGCTGAAGACATGCAGATTTAACTACAGGCTTGGCTCTGATACTAACTAGAACTGTAAATCTTTGAGCCAGTGACATAATTTCCTGTGGCCTCAGGAAATTGAAGGTCTCTTCTAGCTCCCCAATAAACATGTCTAAAGGTTGTAAAACTAAAAATAATAATAGAAATAACTAACATTTATTGAGCTTCTATACATCAGAAAGTGTACTGAGTATTTCTCCAGATTATCTGTTTTACTCTCTGTAGCAGTCCTTTTGAAGGTAGGTATTATAACATGGGTATCTGAGATGATAGGGTTTATGGAGTATTATCAAGGGATTCTAGGGTGTGTTTTAATAGTGCATACTTTATTTTTAAGAATGAAATCACAAAGGACAACCAGACCCTTCCACCAAATAAATGCCCCTTGGTAGATGTCATCATAGAGATTAAACATTGGACTGTGTATTTAAACTAAGTAGGTAATTATATTTTGAGTAATTGGATTACTCAAAAAGGAAGAAGTTAAAACACCTTGGAGCCTGCCCAAAGGAAGTTGAAGCATGGTTTAAATGGATCCTTCACCAACTGAGGCTTGTCATGCTAGAACTGCAATGCTTAGGTTCAGCTTTTTTTTTTTTTTAATAAACTCTTATCAAATGTTAAAAGAATAAAAAGCTTCCGATCTACAGAATAAGAAAATCTGTAACTTGAGTTTTTTAGTATAAAAAAATGAAACAAAGTGTTTCTCGCTACATTGTAGCTTGGTTCTCTAATGACTGCTTGTGTCAAATGCTACCCTTCTTTATCTTTACCACAAAAATCCAAATAGTCTTGTTCCTTTCATAGGAACAACAACAAAAATAAGTAAGAAAGGATTTTATACTTAGGATAGCGTAAATTATACATAAATGTGCAAAGCTGTCAATAATTTAACATGAATTTCAAATCAGTATATTTAATAGAACAGAATATAAATTTCATTAAACTTTTTCTGACTGAACCATATTAAATGATTAACATAGCTTATTTGTGTATTAATGAAATATACTTGCAACTAAGATTTTTGATACGCATGTTGCATTTATTATGTTTAAGGAAAGTCAACACACTGTTTTACGTTTTCAACAGTTGACTTAAATTCACGTTGACATCTTCAGGTTTTCATCATTCCACTCTTCAAAGTGCATATTAGCATTTCCTTGTCAAAGTTGAAGCTTACTTAGCTCTTTGAAACTGACAAAAGACCTCTGAGGTGACAGTCACCTCCTAAATAAATAAGATTGTGAGGGCAGTTGAAGTGTTTTTCAAATCAATACTCTACAGACTGTATGTAAAACTGTAGAGAGTTTATTATAATTTAGAAGCAAAAATAAAAAGAAAAATGAAACAAACAAAAATCCTCCCGTCTTTTTAACAGTTTGACAGTGGTATCGTTTTCCGTGGTATCTCTCAGAAGCAGGGAAACCAGTAACAATGAATAAGGATTAACGTTCATAACGTTCATAACTGTAACAGAAAAAATTATAGATATTATTACTAATAATACTTTTAAGAAATAAAGTAATGAAGAAAGTGAAAAAAAATAACTTTAATGTAAAATAAACTTTTGGGAAGTCCTAAAATATGCAGTCATAAATAGTTTTTGATCAAGTCAAATCAGATCAAGGTTCTCACCAATGCGGGCAGCCCGGTGGCTCAGCGGTTTAGTGCCGCCTTTGGCCCAGGACGTGATCCCGGAGTCCCGGGATCGAGTCCCACGTCGGGCTCCTGGCATGGAGCCTGCTTCTCCCTCTGCCTGTGTCTCTGCCTCTCTCTCCCTCTGTGTATCTCTCATGAATAAATAAATGAAATCTTTAAAAAAAAAAAAAAAGTTCTCACCAATGAAAGTTTACATGTAATAGAGATGGCTACAGAAATTTTGATTTAGCAGATTCAGTATGGGGTCCAGACACCCATTAATGTATGTGTGGTTTTTTAAAATATTTTTTTGAGAGCGCACATCAGCTAGGGGTTGGGGTAGGGGAAAGACATGGGGGAGGGAGAGGGACAAGCGAGCAGACTCCCCATTGAGCACGGAGCCCACTCAGGGCTCCATCTCATGACTCTGAGATCATCACCTGAGCCAAAATCAAGAGTCAGATGCTTAACTGACTGAGCCACCCAAGCACCCGAATATATGTGTCTTTCTATATGAGAGAGAGAGAGCAAGAGAGAGACTGAGACTGTGGGTATATATAGTGTGTGATATCCTGTTGCACAATAAAGATTATAAGTAATGGATTAAAATAGTGGTTCTCAAACATTTTGTACTGAGGAGTTTTTTACACTTTGAAAATTGTTCAAGACTTCAACAATTTGGGGTCATATCTATTGATATTTACTATATTGGAAATTAAAACAGACGTTTTAAATGTCTGTTAATTCATTTAAAAAACAATAAGCCCATTACATATTAATGTAATAGCATTATTAGCATAATCATAGTTTATTAAACAAATTTAGTTAGAAGAGTGGCATTTTTTACATTTCTGTTAATCTCTTTAATGTCTTAATACTAAGGAAACTACTGGATTCTTATAAATGCTTCTGCATTCAGTCTGTGGTGATATGTTACTTTTTTTAAAAGAAAAGATTTATTCATTCATTTTGAAAGAAAGCAGGAGAGAGTGTGTGGAGGCAGTGGCAGAGGAACAGGGACAGGGAAACTTAAGCAATTTCTGTGCAGAGCATGGAGCCCAATGTGGGGCTCAGTCCCACAGCCCTGAGATCACTACCTAAGCCAAAACCAAGAGTCAACATTTAACCAACTGCACTCCCCTGGTGCTCCATATAATGTGTCCAAGCATGTGAAGAGACTCTGATCTCATACAAATAATATGCATTTGGAAAAGTAAGGAGTATTTGAATAGCCTTTTCAGATATTTGTGGATATTTGCCTTTGATATCTCACCAAAACTACATAAATGGTAATGTGTTTTTTAAATTAAAATATAGTGAACATACAATAATAATTCATTTCAAGTGTACAACATAGTGATTCAACATTTATTTACCTTACAAAATAATTGCCCTGAAAAGTCTGGTCACCATCTTTCATTATACAAAGTTATTGCAATATTACTGATTATATTCCCAATGTTCTACTTTGACTTATATATTTTATAACTGGAAATTTGTACATCTTAAATCCTCTCACCTTTTTTGTCCATCTCTCGACCCCACTCCCCTCTGACAACCACTGATTTCTTCTCTGTATTTATGAATCTGTTTCTGTTTTGTTAGCTTTTTAAGATTCCAGACACACACACACACACACACACACACACACACGATTCCAGATACAAGCGAAATTGTCCTTCTCTAACTTATTCCACTTAGCATAATACCTTCTAGGTCCATCCATGTTATTATAATAGCAAGATTTCATTCTTTTTCATGGCTGAGTAATATTCCATTGTGTATGTGTATATTTATGTGCCTGTGTGTCTGTGTGTGAGAGAGAGAGAGAACCTGAATAAGTGGCAATTTCTTAAAAGTTAACTTGCAGTGGTGTTAGCTGAAACCTTCATAATAAGCATTTCTTCTTATTCTTTTACACTAAAATCCATTGATCTATTTTGAACTCTGAATGGATCTTCCAACTATGCATAATTCTATAGTATTATGCATTGTTCATTTGGAAAATATTGGTTCATTGAGTTCTATAGGTCTCCTAAACATTGATAACATTTCTTTTTACTATGTCAAAAAATCATTTGTTAATATCATCATTGATCTCATCAAATAAGTCATTTGAGTAGTGGGAAGCAGGTGATATGTTCAGGATGACAGATACAACATTTCCAAAATTTTTTTTTCACTTCAGTGTTCAAATGTTATCATTGAGAGTTGTTTTCCTTGAGACAGCTGGCTCACTTTGTCCATTTTTGAGAAAATACCAAGTCTGAATAACTAATATTTATGTTAGTCACTCTTCCAAGTAAAAAAAGTGGTATTCCATGGAAAAAAACAGCTACCTTAGCTTACAACTCAAACAATACTTTTCTTTCTTTCTTTCTTTTTTTTGATAAAAAGCTTTTATTTGTTTATTCTTTAAAGATTTTATTTATTTATTCACGAGAGACACAGAGAGAGAGAGAGAGAGAGAGAGAGGCAGAGACATAGGCAGAGGGAGAAGCAGGCTCCATGCAGGTAGCCTGACGTGGGACTCGATCCCGGATCTCCAGGATCATGCCCTGGGCTGAAGGCAGCGCTGAACTGCTGGGCCACCAGGGCTGCCCCTAAACAATACTTTTCTTAAGAAACCACCCCTAAAAGGAACTCACATATCTTTGACATCATTTTGAATGACACTCTCTTTTTGAGAGTTTTTTTTAAATGTGGAAGTATAAAACTGTAAACTTAATGTAATCTACAGCAGAAACAACAGAGGAGACAGAGTTAAGAGGAAAAGTCTAAATATGTGACCCACAATAACTTAACATGCTATTCATTAAAAGCAGTACCATTGGTATAAAATAATGCATTAAATGCTATACTTAGTATTTCAAAGACTGGGTTCTTTAAAAATGGAAACAACAAGGAAAGATTATTCAACTGATGACATGGTTTGATATTTCTAACAGTGAAAAATGTAACAAAAGCATCCAAAGGAAAAAAATCTACAGCTGATCCTGCAGGAGGAGATATTTTAGGCAAGTTATTTTTTTAAACATTGTACTTCTTATTTTAATGTCTTCCTTATTAAGACATGCATTCAAAAATAGTTTCATCTTGCAGTTTTATAACAAGTTGTGAGTTTGAGTTCTTGGGAAGAAAATAATCGAACTTCAAACTAAGCTTACTAATGGTAGATACTTCCAAATTCCCTTTTCTTTCTAACATCATTACAGAGGGGGGTTTATTCATCCATAAATTTTCATTGCACTTTGCACTCTTCCTCGAGTAATAGTTGTTTTGGTCCTCCACATTAATTTAAGCACAGTGCTTCAACCACCTATGGAATTGAAAACTGCAGTTCATGCATCCTGACCATCCTTTATGTTTCAGGTGGCACCTGTTCTCTTAACACAACACATGTTTTTAATTCAGTCTCATTCTTGAGTCAGCTATGTTGCTAAGATACCTATGTTGTCACAAATTTCCAAATATGTTTTCAGTTCGTATTTGCATACATTTTGGCCGCCAAGTGAGGAAACAGTATTTAAATTGCCCTTTTTTGCACCCCTGGCCAACCGTTACTTTTTTAAAACCCATGATAGGAGATATTTTAAGGAATGATCATTATGAGAAAATAGCCATTTTCTTTGTATCAAATATATTCTGACAGTATCATAAGCTTTGGAGGCTAGAATCATTCAGACAGGCATTCATTTAGGAGTCTGAAGAATTCAGTGAGTCTTACAACTGTGCCATGAACTTTGCTCATTCTTTCATCATTTATTTATTTTCATTCTTTCAACATTTAGCACCTACTTTGTTCCAAGCATTGTGTTAGGTGTTAAGACTGATGCCGATGAAAAATGGCAGTTTCAGTATCATTACTGAACCAACACCTAGTCTTGGAGAGCTCTCTGCATGTTAGGTACTGAAAATACATGCTTTACATACATTCTGTATATTCTATGTACATTATTTCATGTCATCCTCCAAACAATGCTATGAGGTAGGTATTCTTATTTCAATTTTACACATAAAGGACCTGAAGCTCCTCCCAAGATCCCATATCTACAATAAGTGGAGCGGAGATCTTTTACAGATTGTCTTTACTCAAGAGCCACGCTTTTAACTATTTAACTGTAGATAACACTGAATAGTTTTTAAAAAAATTTTTATGGATGCTTCCATGGCTCAGTTGGTTGAGTGTGTGACTCTTGAGTTTGGCTCAGGTCATAGGATTGAGACCTGTGTCTGGTTCATGCTCAGCGTGCAGTCTGCTTGTCCTTCTCCCGCCCCTTCTGCCGCCCCTCTGCTTGTTGGCACGTGCTCTCTCCATCCACCCCCCATGCATATATATGCATATATATATAAATATTAAACTTTTTAAAAAATTTCTTTCTTTATGAAAGGAGTTAGTTATTAGGCATATTGAGGAGGAAGGTTTTTTTTTTTTTCTTTTTTTTTTTTTTTTTTTGAGGAGGAAGGTTTATAAACAGCAGCTCCCAGCTTGTCATTATTTCTGATCATAGGGCTGTGAGAGATGGTCAGCAAACAGCCCTGTGGTTTCGGTGTTGGAGGCTGCTGAAGACATTCCCAGATTGGGAGAGAAAAGAGATCTGAGATGGAGAGATGTGTAGAAGTCACATGAAAGAGTCTCAGAAGGATTCTAAAAGGAGGAAACAGCTTGGAAAGAGGACATGGACATAGATTTCATAAGTAAATCCAACTTTTGTTAGAAAATGTGGTCATCAAGATTAAAATAGGATGGAATAAATCCATTACCCATCCAATACTTATCCCAATTATAATTGATTCATTATGTATTTATTTGTTTAATATCAGGTCCTTGTGAAAATAGCTCAGGCTCTATTCCCTAGTATTCACCAGTTTCATTAATGCCTAGAATATAGTAGATATTCAGTAAAATATTTTTTGAATGAAAGCTATTTAGGAGAACTTTGTATTGTACATATATGCTTTGGCCATTTCTATAATTTCTTTTAATGAACTAGTGGGCTCTGTGAAGTATTTATATTTTCTCAGGCCACATGTCCAGAACCCCAGATTCTTAATTTTCTTTTAAAGATTTTATTTATTATTTCATGAGAGACACAGGCAGAGAGACAGAGAGAGGGCAAAGAGGCAGAGACCCAGGCAGAGGGAGAAGGAGGCTCCTGAGGAGCCCAATATAGGACTCCATCCCAGGATCATGACCCGAGCCAAAGGCAGACACTCAACCACTGAACCACCCAGTCATCCCAGATTCTTCATTTTTTATACTATATTCTTTTAAAGATAAAATACATCTAATCATGGAATCACTGCATTGGCCAGTTTGGAATCTCTGTTATCAATATAAGACTTAGTTAATTGTTTACCCCTGAGATTGAAATGGCTTTCCACCTTGTAAATTATGTATGTTTGGTAAATTTTAATGGAAAGCTTAATTACTTCTTTCTAAAGACAGCCTAATTAAGTTGCTCAGGAGACTACTCTTCAAATTCATTGGTTTGGAGGGTGGTTTTGTTGATTTGGTTTTTATTTAAGGAACACGAAAAGCCAATGCAAAAACAAAAATAAAAATAAAAATAAAAAGCAAGCTGCTCTGTAACTCTTCTCGAAGCTCCGATAGACATTTGTCAAAGGGTCTGCATGTATTTAATTAAGAACAACATATAACCTTACTCACCACCCTCCAAATAATGAAAAAGGCTTTTAATTGCCAGAAATTAATCACTGAGGCTGATCATATGTCTCTGTCAACCATTTGTCAGGTTTAGAACTGAATTGGGGGTGGTCATTTTCAGCTGCAAATATTTCTACTTGCTGTTGGTTCTGGGTCTTTGTAAGCCTGGGCCTTCCTAAGAGGAGAGTCAGTCTCATCCCATGTTAAGTGATCATAACCCTGGTCCCAGGGAAGCATAATGGGGCGAGAATACAGTACGAAGTCAGGCCTGAGTCTCCATCATGGCTCCTTTGCTTACTGATTATCTGCAAATGCCTTAACATCACAGAATTTTTCTTCTGAAGAACAGGACTGTGAGGATGCAGGGCAGTAGTCTATGTGACAGAGCACTTTGTAGAATCTAAAGCTCTGTGTGTTACTGAGCTGGGAACAGCTAAAGAGCCAGACTTGGATTTTATTTTATTTTATTTTTAACCAAAATACGCAGAGGAATACTCCCTCAGGTTCATTGAGGGAGAAAAATTGAGAATTTCCCATGGAAGCCAGTTTCAGCTTTTCATTAGGAAGAACCAAGAGTGTTGTTATGATCATCACCATCCAGCCAATCATTGCCAGTGGCCGAATATTGGAGAGTGTTAGACTAGAATGTTTTATTGGGTAATTTTACATATATTACATGTATATATTACTTTGTAATTACATAACTCAGGATAAGAAAACATCTTCCATTTATTTTATCTTCCCCAGCACCTATTATATAAATTGTTATCATCAGGGCTACGATCTAGTATTCTTTAAGAACTTGCAAGTGGAGACATAGGACTGTGTCTTAAGAACTAACTTTAAAATCACCATTTATATTTGAACAGAAATATGCAAAACCATCATAAAGAGACACCTGGAAAAAAACTCAGAGGTGGAAGTTGCTTAGGTCCATCTAAGCACTGATTTCAGACGAGGGGGGCCCCTCACCAACTGGACATTGAATGTTATCTGTTAGCAGGGCCATCCTAATTATATAGGATTAAACAAATGGCTTGACTCTGCATTCAGTATCACTTCAACTAACCCACTCCACTTGTTCTGGTTCCTTTCTCATCAGCATCCTAATTATTTTTTTGTTTCCAGTATAGATATGTTACCAGAAAAGAGAATACTGGTCACTTGCTTTATGATAATTTTATCTCCTACCTTACTATAAACTAGACTACTGTCATTCTGCTTTTACCTTATCAGTTTTATGAGCTTGATGTTATAATGTCACTCTCTCTTGAGACATAGATGTGATCACCTTGAGTTTCTGAGCCTACATGGCTGAGTACCAGACAAAAGCCTGTAGCAAATTAGCCAGAGCTGCCTTGTGGGGACTGACTGAAGGGTCTTTCCCAGTAGACACACCCAAGTCTTTATACCCCTGTGTGCTGAATGAGTATGAATCTTCCTTTTTCCTTTGACTTTCTATTACAAATATAGAGAACACCATGGAGTTCATTTAGTCGAGAAAAGTTCAGTGAGTTGGCTGGCATCCGTCAGAGCCAGTCTTGGAAACCGGGCTGTGTGCCATCCACCCCCCCACCCCCGCCCAGGGCCTGGTGTTCTTCATGCAGAGTGCAAAACACTCCCTCAAAACCGTTGCTTGGACAATTTGATCATTTCTGTTGTTTCTTGAAAGAATAAGGGAGGCAAGGCTGATCTTTTTTGTTTGCATTATGTTTTCAAATGTCCTGTGTTTAAAATTAGTACATATGAGTCTGTCAGGGAGCATGTTAGAGTATACAGAGTTTGGTGGTGTCAGTGTTAGTATAATTTAAATTTATTATACACTGACATGAATGCAGTGATGTGCTTTATTTTCTGTTTAGATGGATATTATGTTAATGCTAGAGGAGCTATGTAATGAAGACCCAGTTAGGAATTATGATGTGACTCATGCCAGTAGCATAAAAATTTAGAGCCCTACCAGAATCTAAGAGTTTCCTGTGCAACATAAAAAGTTATTTATCCCAACATAACTAAAGGAATTTATAGAGTTCTGTATAGATGTCTTTACTGTTTGACTTAAAATGCATTTGAAAATTTTGATTGATGAATATGGTAGGTACTATAAATTCAGATATAAGCAGTACGAAAATAACTAGTGATCTGAAGGGTACCAGAATTTAAATGATCTAGAAATTTATTCAAATGATAGCCTTTCAGAATTGCATGTTAACAATAGGTAATATGAGAAGCAGGACAGTCTAGAGGAAAGACAGAATTTGAAGTCACATAGGCCTGAGTTCAAATCCTATTCCTTTCACATATTGAATGACCTTGGGCAAGGTACTTAACCTCTCTAAACTGGTCTCATCATCTACAAAGTGAGAATTATAATGTTTGCCTTATTGATTGTTTTAACAACTACTACATCATCCATGTGAAGCATTTCCCAGTATAGTAACCTGCAGTTATCAGTTAACAAATGTAAGGAGACATATTGTCACTAAGTACCTTGGAATATATTCCATTCTTGGCTCTAATGGAGAGAATTTAGGTTATAAATTATAAATCAGGGGGAAAGGTATGAATAATCTGTATTTAGGATGAGCCTTGCTTAAATCCACTATTCATGATATAACTTGATATTGGAGGTTTTGGGAAAGCTGTTTTTTTTTTAATTGAATTATAGTTACCCACAATGTTACATTAGTTTCAGGGGTACAGCATAGTGATTCTACAACTCTATACATTATGCTGTGCTCACCACAAGTGTAGCTACCATCTGTCACTGTACTACTGTATTACAGTACCATTGACTCTATTCCCTGTTCTGTACGTTTCATCCCTGTGACTTAGTCATTCCTTAACTGGAGGCCTGTAGCTCCCACTTCCCTTCACACATTTTGCCCATCCCCTCCCTTTCTGGCAACCATCAGTTTGTTCTCTGTATTTATGGTCTATTTCTACTTTCATTTGTTTATTTTGTTTTGTTTTTGTTTTTTAGATTCCACATATAAGTGTAATTATATGGTATTTGTCTTTAACTCATTTTACCTAACATAATTCCCTCTAGGTCCATCCATGTTGTTGCAAATGGCAAGATCTCGTTCTTTTTTATGGCTGAGTCATAATACTTCATTGTATATGTTTGTGTATCTCACATCTTTCTCTATTCAGTAACAGACACTTGGTTACTTCCACATCTTGGTTATTGTAAACAATGCCACAGTAAACATAGGGGTACACGTATCTTTAAAAATTAGTGTTTTCATCTTTGGGGGGTTAATACCCAGTAGTGGAATTTCTGGAACATAAGGTATTTTTAAGTTTTTGAGGATCTCCATACTATTTCTCACAGTGATTGTACCATTTTATATTCCCACCAACAGAGCAGGAGGATTCCTTTTCCTCCACATCCTCACCATTTGTTGTTTATCTTTTTTGACTCTAGTTATTCTAACAGGTGTGAGGTGATATCTCATTGTGGGTTTGATTTGCATTTCCCTGATGAGGAGTGATGTTGAACATCTTTTCATGTGTCTCTGGCCATCTATCTGTCTTCTTTGGAAGAATGTCTGTTTAGATCCTCCACCCATTTTTAATCAGATTATTTGGCTTTTTGGTGTTGAGTTGTATCAGTTCTTTATATATTTTGGATACTAACCTTTTATCAGATATGTCAATTGCAACTATCTTCCCTTCAGTAGGTTGCCTTTTCATTTTGTTGATGGGTTCCTTTGCTAAGCTAAACAAAAGCTTTTTGTTTTGGTGTAATCCTAATAGTTTATTTTTGCTTTTGTTTCACTGCCTGAGGAGACATATCTTAAAAATGTTGCTGAGGCCAATGTCAAAGAAATTATTCCCTATATCTTCTTTTAGTTTTGTTCTTTCAGATCTCGCATTTAGGTCTTTACTCCATTTTGAGTTTATTTTTGTTTATGGTGTACGAAAGGGCACCAGTTTCATTCTTTTACATGTAGGTGTCCAGTTTTCCCAACACCATTTATTAAAGAGGCTGTCTTTTCCCCATTGTAGATTCTTGTTTCCTTTGTCATGGATTAATGAACAATCCAAGCATGGCTTTATTTCTGGACTGTCCTGTTCCATTGATTTATGTCTGTTTTTGTGCCAGGCCCATACTCTCTTGATTACTTACTACAGATTTTTAGTATATCTTGAAATCTAGGGCTGTGATACCTCCAGCACTATTGTTCTTTCTCAAGATTGCTTTGGCTTTTCGGGGTGTTTTGTGGTTCCATACAAATTTTAGGACTATTTTTTCTACTTCTATGAACAATGCTATTGGTATTTTGATAGAGATTGCATTGAATCTATAGATTGCTTTGGGAAGTATGGATATTTTGACAATATTAATTATTCCAATTCATGAGCATGGAATGTTGTTCCATTTGTTTCTGTCATCCTCAGTTTCTTTCATCAGTGTTTTACAGTTTTTAGAGTATAGGTTTTCACCTCCTTGGTTAAGTTTATTCCTAGTTATTTTATTCTTTTTGGTACAGTTTTAAACAAAATTGTTTCCTTATTTCTCTTTCTAGGGCTGAATCTTTTTATATTGTAGTTTTTAATTTTTATTTTTTATTAGTTTCAGGGGTAGAGTTTAGTGATTCATCAGTTGTGTATGACACCCAGTGTTCTTTACATCCAGTGACGTCCGTAATGCCCATCACCCAGTTACCTCATCCCCCTACCCACCTCTGTTGTTTAAATTGTGGCCTGCTCACACTCCCTCAGTACTATCCCTTCCCACTGCGGTTTGCAGTTTCAGGAGTAGCAGTTTTCTTCTTCCCATTCTCTGTGTAGTCTGTCCTTTGTTGTACAGAAGCTGTCCAGTCAACCCTCAGTTCTTGAGGAGGAGTTACACTATAAATAGGTGTAGATGTGGTATGTCCCTGGAGGAGGTGAGTGTAGGATCTTCCTATGTTACTATCCTTGACCCCAAAAATCAAAGTTGTGTTCTTAATATTTGAATGTTATTATTTTATAGAAATTGCAGAATTTTGCTAAAACTGAACCAGGTTTATCCAGTCGTTAATCCAGTTACTCTTCATCTCTCCAAGCCTCTGTGCCATGCCAACCAGAACTTTTGTTCATAGTGTTTTTCTGATGGAACGTTGACTATACTTAGTTAACTGGAACGTTGTGTTCATGAGTCTGTGGCATAATGATGATATTCAAAGGAGGTGACTGTGTGAGGTCCTTCCAGTTTCCTAGAGAATACTCTTACTATTAATGAGTTCTAATGTTGAAAATTAGACTTATTCTTTTGGTTTAAATCTTGGTCCGGTATTAAAAACCAGGTATGGGGGATCCCTAGGTGGCTCAGTGGTTTAGAGCCTGCCTTCGGGCCAGGGTGTGATCCTGGAGATCCAGGATCAAGTCCCACATCGGGCTCCCTGCATGGAGCCTGCTTCTCCCTCTGCCTGTGTCTCTGCCTCTCTATGTCTCTCATAAATAAATAAAATCTTAAAATAAATAAATAAATAAATAAATAAATAAATAAATAAATAAATAAATAACAAATCAAACAAACCAGGTATCTGTGGAAAAGGAAGTATAATCAGTTATTTGTACTTTAGCATGAATAAGTTGATAAGACCCTTCCCTGTAAGCAGGTTTTAAAGTGGGAAAGTGGACAGAACATGGATTCTCAGAGTTTGAGCCTGGGAGATCAGATTGCCAGGGCAGGATAAAGTAAGGTTTGCAGAAGAGTGATGCTTGTGATGTGTCCTTAAAGCACCTGGTTACAACTTAACCTGAAGCTCACACTGCTTAGGCCAGTGTGCCTTGGGCCTCTTAACTATCTCAGAGTCCCACTAAATTAACCCTGATCTTGGAAATAGAAGTCCTTGGATACAAGGAAAGGAGAGAAACTTCCACTTATTGATTATTGTCTGCCAGGAATAATGCAAAATGCTTCCCATATATTATCTCATATAATTCTATAATGTAAGTATTTTAAATCAGTTTTACACGTAAGGAAACAAGACTAAAAGAAATTAGTAACTTGACCAGGATATGCCACAGCCAGTAGATGACAGGGTTAAGATCAGCATTTTTGTCTGTCTCCACAACCCCTAATCCTATTATACTACACTTGGTAAAAATGAGAGATGAGTTTCACATAAATTATTTTTATTATTATTATTTTTTAAAGATTTATTTATTTATTTATTTATTTATTTATTTATTTATTTATTTATGATAGACATAGAGAGAAAGAAAGAGAGGCAGAGACACAGGAGGAGGGAGAAGCAGGCTCCATGCCAGGAGCCCGACATGGGACTCGATCCCGGGACTCCAGGATTGCACCCTGGGCCAAAGGCAGGTGCTAAACCGCTGAGCCACCCAGGGATCCCCCAAATTATTTTTATTAGACAAACAACAGGTAATAGGGTCAGTGGTAGAAATTTCTTTATTTGAAAAACAGCAAATGTGTTCCCTCCCAAGGTCACTTATTTCCCCCCTTCTGTTCCTTATTCCTCACACAACTGCCTCCTGCTACCCACACACCATTTTTGTAGTCCATTTCTCTGTATTTTAGATGGTGTGGATGGAGGTAGAAACAGAGGGTTGTAGAACTGCCTGTTCTCCATTGCCTTCTCGAGGCTCATCACCCTCATACAGGAGAATGTACAAAAGTGCTATCAGTATCAGGGGTGGCCAGGGTTAGGTCTAGGGCAGGCCAAAGGGTTACAGTCCAAATGAAAAAGTAGATACTGCTGCTGTTTCCAGCAGGAATGACCTTGTGGGAGATGTGCCCTGTCAGTTTAGATCCCCACCCCACCCTTTTCCTATCATGGAACCAGAATGTGAGGGGGCTATATCCCTAACACCTTGGGTTTATTTCCTATTCTCATTATAAGGTAGCAGAAAGAGATTCCAGACTTTAGAGACAAAACACAGGGATTCAGATCACAAACTTTTAACTTATTGACTGTGACCTTGAGCAAGCTACTCTATGAGCATTTCTTCCTCTGTAGAATGTTCATTATACAACATAATCCCAGGATTGGTGTGGCCAATAAATAAGATAATATCAAACATTGCTCTGACTTCTTACCAAATGCTGGTAATCCTTCCTTTCACACTTTCCACACCCCTCCCACTCCTGCTCCCTCAGCTAATATGCATGTCATAATATGCCTTATAAAAGATGGAGTTTGAATTTGGGAGATTTGGTAAAGACCATAATCCAAAGGGAAGGGCAGGAGTTTCCAGGCATGTTTGTATGGTATAAACCAAAAGCAGATTGATCTATCAACTCCTTGAGAGCCGGAACCTATGTCTTACATTATACAGCATAACCTGCAGCTAATATTCGGCAGGGCACCCTTGTAATACCATCAATTAGTGAGTGCTTACTAGTAGGCAGTCTGTTCCTCTTTTATATGTCATCTCTTTTAAACTGCCCTGTTCATGTATGTAAATGAGGTAAGCAAGGCACCAAGCAAATCTCCCAAGATTAGGATTCAAACTTTAGTGTCTCTGATTTCAGATCCCATCTTTTTTTATTATAATACACTGCCCCTCAATAAAAATAGGTGCCTTCATTTGGTATTTTTTTTAACTACATACTTAATGGACCTTTATTTGTGTAAGCTACTGTGCTAAATTCAAGGTATATACTAAGATGTGCAAGACCCAGCCTATATGAACAGCTACACAGGAATTGTGATATTAGATGGAGTGTGCTACATCTCACAATTAATGAGCAAGGGAAGGGTGCAGAAGTTCACAGATGGGTAAAGTCACACCTTATTGGTGCAGATCCTCAAAGGCCTCAGAAAGGAGGGCGTGTCTGAACAGCGCCTCGAAGGCTGCATTGCCTGTTGTGTGTACTGTGCGCTGAACTTGAAATCTAGGGATGTTAGCTAGCATTACTTTTTCTCTCCATCCGTTGTTGGATCCATACTCTGTCTTACCATCTCTGGCTGCTCTTTAAAATTGAAAGGAGGAAATAACTAGGGAAACCACCTTCCAGAGAATCAGAGAGAAAAACTACCCTCAGTCTTCAAAATTTTCTTCTCATTTTTGGATTTGGGTGGATATAGCATAATGTTTAAGAGGCCAACTCTTAACTACCACCAACTAGCTGTGCAGAAAGTTAACTTCTGTTGGCCTCTGTTCTTTCAACTATGAAGTGAGGGTAATATATACCTCATGGGCATCTTTCTGTGGATTTAATGGGAATCTGTATGTAAAATGCTTAGCTTAGCTAGGGGCCTGGGATATGGATACTTAATAAAATAAATGATAGCTATCATTAATAGATTCTACAGTTACCTAAATATGGCCAGAGAGGGACGCCTGGGTGGCTCAATGGTTGAGCAACCTTCAGCTCAGGGTGTGATCCTGGACCCAGGATCGAGTCTTACATCAGGCTCCCTGCAAGAAGCCTGCTTCTCCCTCTGCCTGTGTGTCTCTCTCTCTCTCTGTGTCTTATGAATAAGTAAATACACTCTTTTTTTAAAAAAATAAAATAAATAAATATGGCCAGATAAGTAAAAGGATGAGTGGTATATATATTTGCCTAGAATATCAGAACATTGATAGTAGTTCTAAATTTTAGAATTAGCAGTTCTTATGACTTGAGAGCTCCTGCAGCAAAATTAATGCAGAAGTTGCATTATTGCAAGTTACTGAAGGCATGATGTGGCCAGAAAACCCCTAGCCCTTTCAGGGTCACTAAGAACCTCATCCTTGACTATTTTTTTTCTATCTCCTGTTGCCCTAGGTAGCTGCCCAAATTGCAATTAATCCAGTATGTCTCGATTAGATACAAAAATTATTTGGGAAGAAAAGTGACTATGGAGTCTATGGTATACTTGCCTCTCAAAGACAAAATACGTACTTTTGCCCAGGTGTGAATTTTCTCTGCCATCCATCTTTTTGTGCTTTGGTTGAATTTTAGTTACTTAAACTGAATATCGGGATGGTCTATAACAAAGGATCTTGATCAGAAATAGGAAAAAAGGCTGCTTTGGATTCCATGGGTGATTGTTTTCTTTAGCATAGTAATGTAAACATTAAACATTATATAGAGAAAAAAATTTACTGTTAAACTTGCCTTTGGAATCTTTTTCTAGTGTCTACTGAGAATTGGATAAATTTCACCTTAGGTTGTACATGACTAAAGGGTTGGTTGGCGTTTATATTTTTAGTCATCACATGACAAACTAGGTCTAAGCTGAAAAGTAATTTAGGTTAGGCAAGCAAAGTTCTTTCCATTGTATTTTCTCCTGGAACAGGAAGATTTTTTTGTTTTATTTAGTTACATAAGGGTATAAATTTGTGGAAATAAATACCTGTAGATGTAAATATTAAGTTCTGCCTTTTATTAGAAAATATTTCAAAAACTGTGGGGTTTTTTCCTTAAAAATTTTTTAAGTAATCTCTACACCCAGCATGGGGCTCAAACTCACAACCCTGAGAACAAGAGTTGCATGCTCTCCCCACTGAACCAGCCAGATGTCCTTAGAAAGTTTTTTATTTTTTTTTTATTTTTTATTTTTTTCTTAGAAAGTTTTTTAAAAGAATAAAAGTATTTGGGGATGTTTAGAAAATCAGTCATCAGTATTCCTAATAGCTAGCATGGTTTAAGTATAACTTTATGTCCTAATTAAACTAGAATCTGCATTGGGCACATAGTCCCCAGTAGATTATGAAGTCTGAGATAAATTGTGGTAAGCAAATGGACTGAATTCATTAAAATACAGTTTTTGATTCTTTAAGCACAGTGCAACAATTATTAGAATCATAATGGGTTAAACTTAATTACTATAACAAGAGGAAAGAAATGGGAGATGTTTAGGGAACCAGTATGGGAAAACTTAGCTTCTTATAGCAGGTTAGCAAAAAGTATAGGTATTCCTCTTAAATGAAGCTGGGTTTAAGTCTCTTACCCAGCACCCTTCCCACTTTTTATATCAGCAAATATCTAACTCAGACCTGTGTGCATGAGAAACTTTCCCCAGCTGGCTCCATGATCTGGCCTCAAGCTGTTTGAATTAAGAATGTTGAGACTAAATTAAAATAGAGATTGGATCATTTATGTATAGATTCACAACAAATTTCCTCCTTATAGGGAAACAAAAACTGACCACTTCCAGGTAGCAGTATTATATGCACCCTCCTTATTCTACATGAAAATAGAGTGCTCCCATGTTAAAAGCCTTTTCTTTTTCATCAAAATACAAGTTTTTGTTCATCCTAAATAAAATTAGGTCCTTGTTAGCCAGTCTCAGTCTATAATGCACAAAGGAAGATATGGATTAACCTTTCATTAATTTACTAGGCAGTGATGGCAAATTCTTTTGAAATCTGGTGCTGTATGTTAATCTTCTTTTGCTTTTAATAGGTAAAAGAAATATTCCATTTTGTAATAATGCATGACTCATTCATGGCTCATTGTCTTCCCACTGATTTATTTTTTTCTTTTTCTTTTTTTTTTTGCCTTGAGCCAGCAAGAAAATCTTACATGAGAGGAGGGAGGAAAAGAGACAGAGTTGAGGAATACAATACTTAAATACTGTTGCTTGATGCTCATTGGTTCTCTCCTTTCTTACGGTGGCCAGTCTAATCCTGCCTTCCTTGTCAAATCCCTTCCCTCCACACCCTCCCTGCTAGGGGCTCCACAGGGTGTCTGCTGCTAGAAGCTGACTGCAGGCAGTATGTAGGCATCTTTCATCCAGAATGGACAGTAATATATTGAATAGAGAAGGAAGCTTTTAGAAATGTATCATTTGTCAAAATTGCATGGCTTTTGAAAAGGGATAGAGAGATGCTGAATGTTCTGTGTGTCAGCATCGACTCTTTATTTCTGTTCAGACTCTTAAGTTTTCAGAAGCTTAAATATAGAGCCCTTTAAAAAAAAAAAAGAAGAAAGAAGAATTTTTCTGGTTAGTCGACCTCTTTTTAAGAAGTGCTTCATCATCCTCCTCCACCTCTCCGCGATGTTTCTCTGCAGCTCTCTGTAGATTAGGGTTCTGTGCCGGCTGCCAGAATGCTCATTTGTTAACTGAATAGAGTTCACCGACAGACACAGATCAATATAGGTTTTATTTCTTTCCTGTGAATTCCAAAATGCCATCCAAAGAGTCTTGGTCGGGTAGGAAAACTAATAGAGCTGCAGTTCACAAATCAAAACAAGAGGGCCGTCAGCAAGATTTATTGATAGCAGCCTTGGGAATGAAACTGGGTTCTCAAAAGTCGTCTGTGACAATCTGGCAACCTCTGAAACTCTTTGCTTATTCGCAGTTGACATCACTTGTTAGAAGAGCAACTCTGAAAGAAAACGAGCAAATTCCAAAATATGAAAAGGTTCACAATTTCAAGGTAAGAATTTTGTTTTTAACCTTTTCTTAGAAGAGAGAAAATGCACACTGCTTGCAGTATACAGTATTAGAGGAGTACCTTTGATGTCTTTTTAAAACTACGATGACTGGACTAACATGTTCTTGCTGTTTAAGGAATGAAGATGTTTTAAGCATGATTTTATTTAAGGAATAGCTGACTAAAGCTCATAGAATCCAACTCCATTTTCTCTCATGCTGATTTAGTCTTCTACTTAATGTACACTCAATGGTACAAGTCTGGACTGACCTTTAGAGGTCTCATTTAGTAATGATTTGGGCATTATTTTTATTTGTGATGCAAATATGTCTAACTACCTTTGTCAGATATTTCACGAAAGGATTAGATCTTATCTCCATTCCTTTCTGGTAAAAAGCTTTGGATATAAGAGGCGTGTGTTGTTGCATCTGGATTGAGCAGATGGTCTGCATTTCCCACAGTTTCTGTCTTTTCTCCTCTGTTAATGAATTGACCATGATGAAAGGAGGATGGCTACCACGGGACTGTTACTGCTGATACAAGCAGCCTCTCTTTACTTTTTGAGTATTGCTTTCCGTGTGTGTGTGTGTGTAATTATTGTGTTAATGTGTTTTACCAATTATACTTTGAATCCTCTTTCGTCAAGATGATATGTGTGTGGATTCAAGTTGCCTGTATGCATAGCATGATATAAGGCCTTGAAGTTGGGTCCTTTGCAGCCTACCTGGGAAAACATACCATGTGAGGTTGTGCATAAGAACACGCAGTTCCAGTTCGTGGGTAGATGCACCAGCATTTCTGCAGTCACTTTACAGTAATTACACAACTTTATGATAAAGTTTTCTGTCTTTAGTTTAGACAAAATGTCATTAGTTCTAATGTTAGAGGGTATATGGTTTCATTTTATAGGCCATTATGGTTTCAAAAGATGATAGGCTGGAAACCTGGATAGCAGATACATTCATTCAGAATGTACCAGGCTCTGTAGCAGAAGATCTCATTTCAAATTTACAATTCATCCTGATTTTTAACACTAGCAATTATTTATTTTACAAATGCTAAATCCCACACCCCAGTATGCTCTACTTTTTTTAGTGAGGAATAGATTCTTATGATCTTCAGATCATTTTGTGATAAAGAATAAATTCTAAACTGTTTAGACTGTATAAAGATTGCTAATATTTGTAAACCAAATAGCTTTTTCTTCTCCCCCTTAAACATATTGTTAAGGACCCTACTTTTCAACTAGTATCTTTGATTTCAAATGAAATTGAGACTATTCAGTATGTACATCCAGTCTCAACCACCTTGTCCATTTATGAAACTAAAACAGTACATGCGAGGTAGTAGGCCTTTCTTCTTGCATGACAAATTGGTAAATTGAGTAAATTCTTTTGCAAATATAAATATGCATGTTAGTAAAAGAGCCATTAAGGTTTCTAAGCAAGAAACTATGCATACTGTTAAGAAATGGCTGAGATTTGAAAACATATCCCCAAAGATGTCCCCTGTAGTGTGTTTAGCAGGAACAGACTGAACTGACCTGTTAATGATGCCATTTTAGTGCTAAGTCCGTTCAGGGATTTGCATAAACAAGCACATTCACTCTCTCTCTCTCTTTTCTGTGGTTTGGGGGGCGGGGGGTAGGGGGGCTTGGCTGAATCTTCAAGTAATTTCTCAATTTTAATTTAACACATGGCTTTAATGAGCAAATTTTGACAGCTAGAAAGTGCTGGCTTGGGGACCAGTTGGGACCCTTAGGTTGGTACCCAAACAGAAAGATACTTGTGGGTTTTTTTTTTTTTTTTAAAGTGTGTGTGGGGAGGGGTACATTAAAAAGAAGTCTGAAATCAAGTGGGCTGTTTTTTAAGAAGTATTAACGTTCAGGAAAGAGCTCATATTAGACAGTGAAGTTCTATTACATATTTTTTACAGTTGCTAATAAGGTCAGAAGTCTCAGAATTTGACTCTTTCCATTGAAATTACTCCTTGTTATCTAAAAAAATGTTTCTGTGGGGTGGCATTATAAAAAAGAGAAAAGAAAGGTGGGAGGGATAGTCATACTTGACTTCCGAGAACATCCTCCCTCAAAGAATTCAGGCTCTGTGGCAGGAGCACTTCTCTCCCACACAAATGTTCACTTAGAAGGTCACGGCTTGAAATATGTAAGTATGTACAGTTCAGAGATTTATAGTAGGAAGAACCCTGAGCATTTATATGATGATAATCGTTCATATGGCCTTACCCCCATTTTCTATGTTGGCAAAAGTGGATTCTGCTCTCCACGAGCCCACTCTCCAAAGCCTCCTTTCAATGTGGTTTTCTTTTTTTGTGTCTTGAACTGCCTTGTTATGTAACATTGCTCCGTGATGTTGGACAGCAGCCAGATCTCATTTCAGAAGGTAAAGCCAAAAAGGCTTTATACCTTTGGTTGAAAGCACTCACCAAGCTGAGATCCAAAAGAAAAAAAAAAAATCAACCAGGCCCTAACTCCAGACAGGTGTTTTGGGGTTTTTTTTGTTGTTGTTTTTAAAAAGAAAAAAATGAAACAAAGCAGGAAGGCTTCCCATTTACTGTTATGTAACACGGCCTTTTTAATTTTTTCTATTGTTATTTATAAGGATTTGATAAAGAATCTATCCCAAGAAACATAGTTGTCTCTCTTAGGGAGGTCATCATTTAAAAAATAAATGTACCACATCCTTTAAAGCTGATCATAATTTGTCAACATACCTTGGAGCAAAAATAATTTTAACTCTTTCCTGGATCAACGTCTCATTTTAAGAACTGCTCGTGTCCTAACACAACAGAGAGAGAGAACAAGTGTTAATTTCTTGAGCAAACTTAAAAACTAAACAAATAATCTCTGACATAAGACAGAGGCACTCCAGTAGCAGTGATTCTGTCCTTATATCCTACATCTGAGGTTCTGTGGATAGAATGATAACTGAGACCCGGCCCTGGCCCTCAGGAGCTTGCTTATTATTTCTATGACCTTGAGCAGACTGCTTTATCTTTAAATCCCGTGATTCTACATCAGAATTGAGTTCTAGTATGTGTTAGGTACTTGGTAGCTACTATTTTTGTTACCACAAATTACCCCTAAATGGATATTTTTTTCTGAATCCATACCAAGACTTTTTCTTGCCCAGGTACAGAGGTCATGATGCAGTTGAGAACCCTGGCATGATTGTGGGGCTAAAGAAAGCTCTTGCTTCTTTCTTAGCTCCCAGGCAGAGTTAGATGTTATGTAAGAGCAGTTGCATTTTCATGCACCACAGAGTACAGTGAAATCCTCTTGATGTCTCTTACTCTTTCCAGATTTAACTATTTGGTGTTTCATTTATAAAATAAAGTTAAGATTCCATATAATGAGAACAGTCGCAGGAAACCCGGCTACTTAGGCAAAGTAAGTAATTAAAAGAACATTATTACAGTGAGAGAGTACTTTAAAATAGGAGTTTAGTCCCTTTTTTTAAGGTAGTCTTGAAGTGGCGACTGGTTCATTTTAGAGTCTGATACTTGCATTCTGAATATAAATGAAAGATGTGACATATTAATAGATCTGATGTTTCCAAGATAATATGCAAGCAATGAATCCTGAAATGTGAATTGATACTGTAATTAAATGAGACTATAACATGAACCTTATAATATTTACTAAAATTACTGATTCAAAGTGATAATAGTGATCCTGGCAAAACAGTCATGCTGCTGTTCGATTAACTGAAGGATAGAAGTGGCCAGCTTGGCTGAAAGTGGACTTTCCTTCAAAGGACACAAACAGATTCAAGCCCCGTGGTCCTCATTTTATTCCCATTTGAGAATAAACACAAAATAAACCAACAAATTAAACATAGAGTTAGTATGAAACGTAGAATTAACTACATGATCTAGAAGTTCTGTTATAGCTCTGAGATTCTCTTGGGGCAGTTGACTGGGTTAGTCAGTAGAACATGCAACTCTTGATCTCAGGGTTCAAGCCCCAAAATGGGTGTAGATTGCTTAAAAATAAAAAGATCTTTACAATTCAGATTAAATTATGTTGAGAAGCACTGGATTTGTTAATATAATTACTGTTTTCCACTTTTAAAACTTCATTAAGGCCCATATGAGGACAATATATTATGTTCATTTTTAGAAAGAATTAAAATAACCTATATATGAAGGAATATTTTTTAAAACTGGTTATATCAACAGTCAGTGAACTACCATATTCACCGACTGGGCTACCTTTGTATTATCCCCACCAACCATCACACCACTACCATCTCCCGCTTTGCTCATTTTCACTCTTCTTTCCCCTTCCCTACATTTAGTAAAATGCAAATGTTCAAGACACATCAGCTGAATGACTAAATGACCATACAGTGCGACAGGAGGGCCCTTGGTGGTGGTGAGGGTTGTTATTTTGAAATCACTTCTCATGCAACAGGAAATTTCAACCTAAATATAGGTTCTTCTAATGATTTAAGACCTATAATGTTGCAATTTTTAAATGCAATAAAACTCAAAATATCACGTTGTCTTATATTTGACTGGAGAATCTGTGTTCACATTTTAAGTGCTCAGAAATTTGAGAATTGTTTTGAATTAATAGCATTATAAAAGAAGTTAAATGCAACATGAGTAATGGAAAAGGCAACCTAAAATGTCTCATTATTAAACATCATTGCCCTTCCTGTGGGTATAAACATGGAGTGTCTTTAAAGGAATAAGTGGTTTCCTTCAAATATTTATTTATTTCTAGATTAAACAAATATATTTATATATGTCTATGTATATACACACAGACAAAATTCCCAAGTCTTAATGTGGGTCACTTGCAAGAGGAGATAAAAATAATAAAGCTCAGTGCAGAGGGGGGGTTTCTCTCTCCTTAGGGCAGTCATGGAGGAAAGGTAGGAGATTGGACATGATCCCTGTAGGCATTGTTTCTGTTGCTGTTTGGTATGGTACTTAGCAGATGCTACAGAAGCCAAAAATGATAAACACATGTTAGCTACTTTGCTTTTTATCTCTGTCCCTAGTGGTGATGAGCAGGACCACAAAGACTCATCATGTATTTCCATCCAGGCCTCTCCATTGCCCCTCAGCAGCTTCAGCTTCGTCTATCCTTTTTATGGTTTGTGTAATGCCAGCTGAGGAGCTGGTTATGACTCCTCAAGTACAAAACTAGATCATAAGGTCATCGGAAAGGCGACTGCCTGCCATTAATAATCCAAAAAGAAACATTTCACAAGCTTTGTACATAGTTGCTTATACTGCTTTGTGGCCATTTTATGAGGCTAGAGAGTTTAAAATGTTATACTTAAGAGAAACTCATGTTTTTTTTGGATTGGAAGAATATTGCTTAACCATACATACTACCCAAAGTGACCTTCAGAGCCAGTGCAATTCCTATCAATCTCAATGGCATTCTTTACAGAACTAGAAAAAGCCATCCTAAGAGTGGCATGGAACCAAAGCAATCTTGAGCAAAAACAAAGCTGGAGGCAACAGTGCTTTCTGATTTAAAAATCTATTACAAAACTATAGTAATCAAAACAGTATAGCACCGGCATAGAAACAGACATGTAAGGACACCTGGATGGCTCAGTGATTGAGCCTTTGGCTCAGGGCATGATCCCAGGGTCTTGGGATTGAGTCCTGCATCAGGCTTCCCGTAGGGAACCAGCTTTTCCTTCTGTGTCTCTCATGAATAAATAAATAAATATCTTTAAAAAAAAAAAAAAACAGACATATAAACCAATGAAACAGCCTAGAAATAAATCCATGTATCATCAGCCAACTGATTTTCAACCAGGGTGCCACGTACACTAAATAATGACAGGATAATTTCTCCAGTAAATGATGTTGGGGAAACTGGATGTCCATATGCCAAAAAAAAAAAAAAAAGAAGAAGAAGAAATTGGTCCCTTATTTCACACCATATACAATAATTCAACTCAAAATGGATTAAAGACTTAAATATTTAAGATCTGAAACTAGGGATCCCTGGGTGGCTCAGCGGTTTGGCGCCTGCCTTTGGCCCAGGGCGCAATCCTGGAGTCCCGGGATCGAGTCCCGCGTCGGGCTCCCGGCATGGAGCCTGCTTCTCCCTCCTCCTGTGTCTCTGCCTCTCTCTCTCCTCTCTCTATCATAAGTAAATAAATATTTTTAAAAAAATTAAGACCTGAAACTATAAAACTACTAGTAGAAAACATAAGAAAAAAGCTTCTTGACATTGGTGTGGGCAGTGATTTTTTGGATAGGACACTAAAAGCAAAGACAACAAAAACAAAAACGGACAAGTGGGATTATAGCAAACTTAAAAGCTTCTGCAGGGATGCCTCGGTGGCTCAGTGGTTGAGCGTCTGTCTTCAGCTCAGGGCATGATCTGGGGTCCTGGGATCGAGTCCTGCATTGGGCTCCCTGCATGGAGCCTGCTTCTCCCTCTGTGTCTCTGCCCCTCTCTCTCATTCTCTCTCTCTCTCTCATAAATAAATAAATAATATTTAAAATAAAAAAATAAAAGCTTCTGCACAGCAGAGGAAATAAATAATTGGTGGAATGAAAATGCAACCTATGGAATGGGAGAAAATATTTGCAAACCATATATCTGGTAAGAGGTTAGTATCCAAAATATATAAGGAATTCCTACCACTCAACAGCAAAAAGCAATCTGATTTCTCAAAAGATACACATGTGGCAAATAGAGATGTTGAAGGATGCTCAGCATCACAAATCATCAGGGAAATACAAATCAAAACCAAAGATGGCCAGTATTGGTGAGGATGTGGAGAAAGGGGAACCCTTGTACATTGTTCATATGAATGTAAATTGATAGTCATTATGAAAAACAGCATGAAGCTTCCTCAAAAAATTAAAAATAAAACTACCTTATGATCCAGCAATAGGTTGCCTTTTCACCCTGCTGGTTTCCTTTGCTATGCAGATTTATTATTAGATATAGTCCCAATTGTCTATTTTTGCTTACGCTACTTTAAAATTTGGAGAGATTTGGAAGTTTGTCTTTCTCACTAGGAGATTTTGGTAGAACTTATTAAGTGTACTATTTATTTTATGCAATTAAAAAGCAAATTTAAAAAAAAAACCTCAGGCCAGCCTTGAAATTAAAATATAGAGTTGTCACCCTTTTTTTTTTTAGACAGAGGGAGAGAAAAAGAGTGTGCATGCATGTCAGTAGGGGGAGGGGCAGAAGGAGGAGAGAAAGAATTCTAAGCTGAGCGTCCAGCCTGACATGGGGCTCTATCTCATGAGGCTGCGATCATGACCCGAGCCAAAATCAAGAGTCAGACACCCAAATGAATGAGCCACTCAGGCGCCCCTAGGGTTATTACTTTTAACAGAACAAATTCTGATTCTTATTCCCAACCAATCTCTTAATGTGAGATCCTCTGACAAACAACTACATCTAACATTGTATTGATTATTTTTAGCATTTATGTCCATCCTGCTGATATGTTTAAGAAGATTTGGTATCTCTATGCAAATCAAAATCACAAGGAGATGAGCTATCACCTCATACCTGTCAGAATGGCTAAAATCAATAAGACAAACAAGTGTTGGCAAGGATATGGAAAAAAAAAGGAACCCTGGTGCACTGTTGGTGGAAATGTAAATTGGTGCAACCACTTTGGAAAATGGCATGGAGTTTCCTCAAAAGATTAAAAACAGGACTACCCTATAACAGTATTTCCACTTCTAGGTACTTATCTGAGGAAAATGAAAACACTAATTCAGAGAGACATATTCATCCCTGTGTTCCTTGCAGCATTATTTACAATAGGAAAGATATGGAAGCAACCTAAATGTCTGTCTATCAGTAGATGAATGGCTAAAGAAGATGTGAGGTGTGTATATGTGTAAAGTAGAATATTAGCCATAAAAAAATGAAATCTTGCCATTAGCAACAACACGGATGAACCCAGAGGATGTTACACTAAGACACAGAAATGCACACTATATTACTTTATTATATGCGGAATTTAAAATCAAAACATCTCTTTTCCATGGCAACTCAGAGGTATAGGCTGCTTTAGGATGAAGCTGAACATTTCTCTTTCATTTATTGGCTGCCGGAAACTCCATGAAGTAGATGATGAACGCAAATTTCGTACCTTTTATGAGAAGCATATGGCCACAGAAATTGGTCCTGATGCTCTGGGTGAACAGTGGAAAGGTTACATAGTCCACATCAGTGGTGGCAATGACAAGGCTTCCCCATGAATGGTGTCTTGATCCATGGCCATGTCCATCTGCTGCTGAGTAAGAGCCATTCCTGCTACAAACCAAGGAGGACTGGAGAAAGAAAATGCAAATCTGTTTGGGGTTGCATTGTGGACACCAATCTCTGTGTTCTCAACCTGGTCATTGTTTAAAAAAAAAAAAAAAAAAGGAGAGGAGGCAAAGGGATATTCCTGGACTCACTGAGATTATTGTGCCTCATTGCCCGGGGTCCAGGAGAAAATCCAGCAGAATCCAGACTTTTCATTCTGTCTGAAGAAGATGATGTCCATCGGTGTGTTATAAGAAAGCCCCTAAACAAAGTAGGTAAGAAACCTAGAACCAAAACACCAGTGATTCCATGTCATGTGACTCCACATGTCCTACAACACAAACATCTGCGTATTGCTCTAAAGATACAGCTTACTAAGAAAAATAGGGAAGAGGCTACAGAACATGTCAAACTTTTGACCAAGAGAATGAAGGAGGACAAAGAAAAACTGAACAGATTGCCAAGATACAAAGGCTGTCCTCTCTGAGGTAGAAACCTCTAGATCTGAAGCCAGTCAAAAGTGAGATTTTCTAAAATAAAAAAAATTAAATGAACAAACAAAACTGAAACAAACTCAGATACAGAGAATAAACTGATGATTACTACAGGGTAGAGCAGTGGCAGGGATGAACAAAATAGGTGAAGGCAGTTAAGAGGTACAGTCTACCAGTTGTAAAATAAGACATGGAGATGAAACGTGCAACGTAGCATATCTAGCTGATAATATTGTCACAATTTTGTATGGTGGCAGATAGTACTAGACTGACTTAATGTGGTGACCATTTTGTAATATATACAAATATCGAAGCACTGTTTTGTATACCTAAAGCTAATACAACATTGTATGTCAGTTATTCTTCAATTCAGAAAAAAAATTGGGGGATCCCTGGGTGGCTCAGCAGTTTACTGCCACCTTCGGCCCAGGGCATGATCCTGGAGTCTCGGGATTGAGTCCCACGTCGGGCTCTCTGCACGGAGCCTGCTTCTCCCTCTGCCTATGTCTCTGCCTCTCTCTCTCTCTCTCTCATGAATAAATAAAATCTTTTTTATAAATAAATAAATAAATAAATAAATAAATAAATAAATAAATAAATAAATAAATTTTTTAAATTGGCATCTCCAAAATTTCTCTCAAAGTAGAGAACCAGCCTGGCATAGGACTCTCATTGCAATAATAAGATAAGGATATAGACCCATAGGAAGAACACACAATAATAAGTCACCTCTACAACAGTTCTGTTCTCTTAATACTTTATGTGGACACATAATAATCTAACCTTCAAGGATAAGTTTTTCACACACTTGGGACACTTCGGTATGTTAAAGGCAACATTTTGTAGTCACTTGTTTCATAAATCCCTTCTTACCTTCCAGATTTAACTGAGGATTGAGTCTTAATTGTATTCTGGTTATTTTGTAATCTAATAGGATATATATATGTAATATTTTATATCTAATTTTTAAACCTTGTTTAATTGACAGTATAATTCACATTATACTGTCATACTTCATCTTCTTTGTGACCCACTATGTCAACATTCCTCAGAGGAAAGTCATCCTTAGGAGTGAAGTTTACCACAGCTTTAATAAGGTGGTGAAAGCATATGACTGAAGAATATGTACATGTCATAACGTCTTACCCAGTTACTGTCTATAGTGCCAAGTTCCCTAGATCTCCGTATACTTACTGTCATCATTAGGCAGCTTGCAGCTTTCATTATTCTTATGTAATAGTACATACAAAAATATAATTGGGCTCTTTGATGAAGGCAAAGGACAGAAGAGATACAGGTGTGGAAGATAGGCCTACAAAAGATTTTTTTTTTTTTTAAGTGAAGAGAATTCACAAAAACATAATTTTTCTTTCTTAAATATTTTATCAAGTACTGGTGGTATCTGAGAAACCAGTACAAATTATTTTTCCAACAAACATCATACCGGTAGTGTTTTTGTTTTTTTCAGGTTTCTTAACCCCTCTTCTTAAATTACCTTAAGATTCTTCTGGTTGCAAAATAGGAAAGCTAGAAAGAAAAAGGGAAATAGCCCAGTGATGTTACACTTCTAAGGAACATCTTCAACTGCTCACTTAAAAATTATTTTTATATTCTTTGGGGAGCAAAAATAGAGCTGGGTGTGTTTTTTAAGTTATGCAGCCATAAAAATTAGAACAAAATATATTCATTTTTAGGTAATGGATATCTGAGGATTCTTGTTGTATTAGGTGATATCCTTAAGTCTGTTGTATTAGAAATGACATACTTTGGCTAGTGATGTGAATGGATTTGCCCAAATCAGGCCTAAAATATTATGTTGACTCTTTCTGTTTTATAGAAATCCCTTTTTGGAGCCCCAGCCCCTAATGTGTCACACCCAGATAACTGCTTATGGTTCTGCCTAATGAGTTTATAGAGTGCCCTTGCTCATAAAGAAAAGGTCCATCTCTAGGAAGCATGTGTTTTGTTTTGATGGTTGCTAGTATAGCTCATTATTCCACAGTTGGCTGACATTGTTTCAGTATGCTTTTCAAAAATCTATTTGATTGATATTTACCATTTGATGGAACAGTTGAAGATTCTCCATTGCAAGTGTCAGAAAAGCCAACTCATGCTTGCTAAGGTAAAAAAAGGAATTTAATGGTTCACATAGTAGGAAAGGTCTGGTGGTGATTGGTATCCTTTGACTTGGGGGCTTAAAATGGCACCAGAACCCTTTCTTCTGGCTCTGTCTTCATTGGCAGCCTTCCTGTGGTAACAAGACAGCCTGCGGAGGCTCCATTTAAATATTCTCTGATTCTAGTCAGCTCAAAATGAGACTGAAAACAAAAGGTCTGGGCCTGGCAGGCATTTGCCCATTTATCTTATATGCCCATCTCTGAACCAGTAACTCTAGGCAGGAGAATGGAATGTGCTGATTGGCTTAGATCAAAGTCACATACTTTCTCCTGGATGGGGACAGTTCCATACAATTCATCTGGGTTGAGAACTAGTACCCAAAGAGAAGACATTTATTCTTTGCAGCTAAAATAAGTGAATGCATGCATGCATGCCCACCCACAACACATTCAATGACAAAATGAAGTCACTAAGTCTAAGGTCCTAGTATACAACCTACTGAATACAAGTGTCAGTGTAACACTTTGCTGGAAGAGACATGTTCATAGAGCATGCTGACAAAAGAATCCTGAAGAAGTTCAGCCTTTATAAGGGACACTGAGAATTACTAATTAATTTTGTATGTGTGGAAACTGAAGCCCAGAGAAATCCCAGGTTCAAGCTCACATGAAAGATAGATTTTAGAAATAAGAACATCTGAACTTCCACTTTTTATAACTTTTTAAATAACAAGAAATATATAAAACTACACTAAGATATTGAACAGGTAGTACAGTACTGTGATACTTCAAAAAAGGAACACAATAAGAGGAGTCTTAAGGTTATTCTCATTTTCTGGTTGGAGGCAGTTTCTTGGCCACAACATACAGAGGGAGAATCTGAAGAGAACCCATTGGTCTAGCCAAGTTGAAGACAGAGATCAGAATTTGGTAAGGCAAAGCAGCTAAAATTTCTGGGGGATTGTCCCTGGGGGCACAGAGCTGTACATAGAGCTCTGGGGATCTGCATAGGGGTCTTCTTGACTCTTAGAGCAAGTACTTATCTACATGATTATGAAAGGAGCCCATTTAAAAAGAAAAACTACCAGAAGACAGTCGGCCAAACAATTACCGAAATTCACTAATTTCACTAATTTGGCAGAGGGCTGAGAATAGTTTTGCCCTCCTCCAGGAGGAGTAGAAAAAATGTGATATAATATATGAGGCATTGTTTAAAAGTCCTCAAAAGGATATTATCTCAGTAGCAGGACTAAATTAGCAATAAAGGCTGCAGTAAGGAAACTGAAGCTATTTAAAAGAATCCAAGTGGAATCTCTAGAGATTAAAAATACATCTGAAATGGGGACAACTGGCTGGCTTAATCAGTGGAGCATGTGACTCTTGATCTCAGGGTTGTGAGCTCAAGCCCCATGTTGGGTATAGAGATTACTTATAAAGATTTTATTTTTATTTTATGATATGAAAAATACATTGGACATTAATGGCATATTAGGCATCAAAGAAGAAAATATTAGTGAACCAGAAGACATAGCAATAGTAAATATCCAAAATGAAAGATTAAAAAATATATATAAGGAATTAACATAGCATAGTGACTAGTGGAACAGTATAAGCATCTAATTTAAAAGTGTAATTGGAGTCCAACGGAGCAGTGGTGAGGGGCCAGGGAACAGTACAATTATTTGAAGACCTGATGATCAAAAAATTTATAATTCTGATGAAAACCTACAGATCCAAAAAGTATAGTGAACTAAAACCAGAAAAAAATATGAAGAAAACAACACCATGGCATATTATAATCAAATTGCTAAAAGCCAGTACTAAAGAGGAAATTATAAAAGCAGCTAGAAAGGAGAAAACCAGGTTATGGGAAAGAAAAATTTTATTCCTAAAATTTAGGACTTAGTACTTTTACTTCAGCCTGGAAGGAAATTGTTCATCCTTCACATAGGATATCAAAATGTAAAGAGGACATCACTAAGATCTAGAAATTAAACGTGTATTCAGTTTCTCTTTAATTTTATTTTCATATTTCAGCTGCATGTTTATAATTTTAGGGCTTTATAGGATCTTAAATGTTCACACTCATACACAGAAATACAATGTACTTTTTTTTTTTAAGAAAATTTGTACACTACTATTTTCTTTATTAACTTTTTTTTTTTTATGATAGTCACAGAGAGAGAGAGAGAGAGAGAGAGAGAGAGGCAGAGACATAGGCAGAGGGAGAAACAGGCTCAATTCACCGGGAGCCCGATGTGGGATTCGATCCCGGGTCTCCAGGATCGCGCCCTGGGCCAAAGGCAGGTGCCAAACCGCTGCGCCACCCAGGGATCCCTCTTTATTAACTTCTTTAAAGGTTATTTCAGTGTAAAGAAAATACGTCAAGGAAGAAACAAAATTTTTTTTGTCACTCATATGCTTACATATTTTAGAAAGTTTTTTAAAAGGCGAAGGGGAGGAGGGAAAGAATACATTTTACATAGAGATGAAAAATAATGACAGAGTTCTCATCAGAAACTATGCAAGACAACAGAGTGACATCTTCAAAGTACTCAACAAGAACTAAAAAAAAAAAAAAACCCTACCAACCTAGAATTCTATATCCAGCAAAATGCCTTTCATAAATGAAGACAAAATATTTTCTTTTTAAACAAAGAAAAGCTGAGTGAATTCATCACCAGGAGATCTGTTCTACAAGAATGTTAAAGAAGTACTTCAGATAAAAGGAAAATAATACCAGATGGAAATTTAGATCTATACAAAAGAATAGAGAATGCCAGAAATGGTAAATATGTGGGTAAGTGTAAAAGATATTTTTTCTTTCATTTTAATGAATATTTATGATAATTGACTATTTAAAGCAAAAAATACCAATATTACATGGGTTATACAAGCATATGACCACAATAGCATTACCTACAGGATGAGGGAAGCATACTGTCATAAGATTCTTACACTATACATGAAATGGTATAATATATTTTTTAAAGATTTTATTTATTCATGAGAGAGAGAGAGAGGCAGAGACACAGGCAGAGGGAGAAACAGGCTCCATGCAGGGAGCCCAATGTGGGAGTTGATCCAGGGTTTCCAGGATCACCCCCTGGGCTGAAGACGGTGCTAAACCACTGAGCACTGGGGCTGCCCCTGAAGTGGTATAATATTCTTTGAAGATAGACTGATGAGCTAAAGATATCCTATAGATAGACCTTAGAGCAAACTCTAAAAAACTAAACAGTTATAAGCTATTTGCAGAGACAAAAGGGATCCATAAAATATGCAATTTATTAAAAAATATGGAAGAGAAAAAGGAACAAAAGAACAAAGTATGTAGAAAACAAAACGAAGATGGCAATTTTAAACCCAGTCATATTGATAGTTACCTCAAATAGAAATGGCCCAAATACTCCACTAAAAGGCAGAGGTGGTCAGATTGGATTAAAAAAACAAGATCCAACTATATACTATCCACAGAAACTCACTCTAAATATAGAGACCCAGAGAGATCAAAAGTAAAAGATATACCATGGAGACAATAATTCAAAGAAAATTAGAGTGGTTATATAAAATACTGTGGTTTTCAGAATAAAGAATATTAGTGGGAGTAGAGAGGGTAAAATTTATCAAGAGAACCTAATTTAAAATGTATATTCAGGGACGCCTGGGTAGCTCAGTGGTTGAGCGTCTGACTTTGGCCCAGGGCGTGATCCTGGAGTCCCAGGATCAAGTCTGACATCAGGCTCCCTGCATGGAGCCTGCATCTGCCTATGTCTCTGCCTCTCTCTCTCTGTCTCTTGTGAATGAATAAAATCTTTAACATAAATAAGTAAATAAAATGTATATTCAGCAAAAACAGAGGTTAAAAATACATAAAGAGCTAAAAAGTGAAATAGACAAATCTGCAATTGTAGATGGAGATCCCCACACTTGATTCTCAGTGATAGAACAGACAAACAGAACATTAGTAAAGAGAATTCTTGAACAACAGAGTTAACCAGTTTGGCCTGATTGATGTTCATAGAAGTATTCTACTCAGCAACAGAATGCATACACTGTTCAAGTAAACATGGTACATTCAGCAAGACCGTATTCTAGCCATAAAACAAGTCAATAAATGTAAATGGATTGAAATAATACAAAAGCATATCGTTATACCACAAAAGAATTAAATTTCAAAATGACACATATCTGAAAAATTTCCCACACATTTAGAAATTAAACAGCTTACTGCTCAATAATTCATGGATTAAAGGAGAAATCCCAAGAGACATTACAGATACTTTGAATAAAAAGAAAAATACAACATATCATAAATTTGTGAAATACAGCTAAAATAGTATTTATGGTGAAATCTTTACCACTAAATGCTTATTTTAGGAAAGAAAGTCTTAAGTCAATGAGTTAAGCTTCTACCTAAAACTAGAGAAAGACCTAATTAAACCAAATAATGGAAGGAAATATTAAAGGTAAGAGCAGCAATCAATGAAATAGAAGAAAAACTGTAGAGAAAATCTGAATCTCTTCGACTAGAACTTTTTCTTTCCACTGGAACTTTAAAAGGGGTTTTAACCACTAGTTTAATAGTTTCTTGTGCATTTTATTCTAACCTTTTTCCTGGTTTATTCTAGAAATACTTCCGTTCATAATGTATGAACTTCAGATGACAACTGAAGCCAAAAAGAAACGGAAACCTGTTTGTGTGGAACTATTAATATTAGCACAATCTTGGCTTTAAGGAATTGTGGATCATAAGATAATGTGGATTGGCCTGAGGGTTCTGTTTCTTGGTATTCAGTTTACCTGTCTATACTATGTGTATAGATCATCTGTCAGTCAGCTCTGGATTGTACAGTGGTTTTTATTGCATAACCAAGTAGGATTCATTCACTTTCCTATCATATCTTCATAATACAACTTTATATTGATTCATTGTGTTGATTTTTTAAAGTATTTTTTAAGTATCTTTAAATATTTTTACTGATACTTGAATGCAAACTTATTCATCCAAGCAATGAATCTAAACTTTCAAAGTAAAGTGTTTGAGATCATGGCATTTGACAGTTTTAAACTTTACCCATGATTCAGTTTAGAGGTAAAGTTCTCATTAAAGCTCCTGTGTGTAGGGTGGGGGGAGGGATGAAAGAAATTTGCTTCTAATCTTAAGCATTAAAATCAAGGGTTTTCTAATACTTGAAACACTCATATTTTGAAACAAAATATTTTTAAATTACTGATTATATTTTTTCATATCCATTTTTATGTCATATATTCTACAGTCTGTACCTTGTAACACAATAAAAGTGAATAAATAAATGGAATCCCTGGAAACTTTTGATGGTTCTAAGTTCTGATCTGAACTTTGAAACTACTGCCTGATTCCTAGGTTTCAAATTGATGGCTCTGTGTCAAGAGCCATTCTGGCAGCTGAGAACAGAACACAGACACAAGAAACTGTGTTTGTGTTCTAGCATAAATATGGTTATGCGTGAGTCGAAGCTAGTTCACTTGGTCTACACCACAATTATTAACTCAGCTGCAATCTTTTTTAAGTTTTTTTAAAATTTATTTATTCATAGAGACACAGCTAGAGAGAGACAGAGACAAAGGCAGAGGGAGAAGCAGGCACCATGCAGGGAGCCCCACATGGGACTCGATCCCGGGTCTCCAGGATCACGCCCTGGGCTGCAGGCAGCGCTAAACCACTGCGCCACAGGGGCTGCCCAACTCAGCTGCAATCTTAGATTTCTCCCTCGCTGAGATAGCGTTTATTTGGGAGGTGGGATGGGGAAAGGTGGATTATGAAGCAAGCCATAAAGAAATTTAAACTTTGTAAATAAGGCCTGCATAGAATTGGGGGAAATGGAATCCCTTCCTTGTGCCTGTTTTCTTAGGGTGTCATTTTACATACCAATCAATAAAAACAATTTTTATAGTATTTTTGTATGTGGAAGAACTACCCTATGCTCCTGCCCTAATAACGGCCCTACTAGTTAAGTAAGACTAGTGTTACAGTGTACCAGTATGCCAGCTTTTTCCTACTGTTATTTCTCATATTCAAGGGGACATCCTTTATTTATGGTCTGGCCAGTGTGTGTCTAGCAGACTTTTATGGCATCTCCCTCAATTTTGAACAGATTTTTTTCATTCCTAGAACATTAGGTCACTGATTTTCTGTCATCTGGCCCCCTCTCTGGAAGGATACTTCTGCTGTGTTAACTGTTGCGAGGTCAGTGTACACCTCCAAGAGCCCCTGCGCGCTTTCCCCTGACGGTCCTCCTCTCGAGCTGCTGGTGGGGATGCTCCTCCGCGCAGTGCCCCCATTCTGCCTGCTGGTGGCCGGGGTGTGCCCCCCCCCCTCAGTTCCAGGCCCTGTGTCAGGGAGAGTTCAGTGCACTCCTTCCACCTTCCTTGCCCTTGGAACTACATTACACATCCTTGCTTCAGGACACGAAGAGTGGGCAGGGCCAACATGAGGTCAGTGCACCCAGACCGCACTGTTAGAGATTTTTGCGCAAGAATTTTGAAGCCAGGGTGCCTGGGTGGCTCAGTCAGTTAAGTGTCAGCCTTTGGCTCAGGTCATGGTCCCAGGGTCCTGGGATCAACTTCTGCATCAGGCTCCCTGCTCAGCCAGGAGCCTGCTTCTCCCTCTGCCATTCCCTCTGCTTGTGCTCTTTTTCAAATAAATAAAATCCTTAAAAAAGAAAAATTTTGAGGCCACTAATAATTTTGATGAGATTCAACTAGATAATAAAAAGATACTGCCTTGATACTAAAGATACTCCTACTTTGAAGAGCTGCTCCTCATTGTTTTGTTACGTTTTTGCAGGAAACCCCTACACAGTTTTATGTATTTGTTGCTAATGATCATAGCCAGTGTTATACATTCTCTCTGCCCATGACTTAACAGCATAAATCAAAATACTTTAACTGTAGTGGCAGAACCAGGACTAAAAGTCTAAATTTCAAATATTTTGGATCAAAATTAAGCCATCTTGGTGAGACTAAAATTGGTTCCAGAAAAGAGTACATTCTGGTTGCCCTAAAGATAAAAATTAGGGGGGAAAGGAGAAAAAGCCTTTCCTGCCCAGCTGCCTATCTACCTACGTTGCTTTTCATTTTGATTTTGATCATCTGTTCTCTTCCTTCATCACCCAGTACCAGGCTGCAGAACTGACTCACCAGAGCCTCTCAAATGTCAATCCCCTTCCCCCAAAGCAAAATTTCATTTCCCCAAATGTTTTTTTGGGTTTTTTTGTTTGTTTGTTTTTTAAAGTAGGATCCACACCAGGTGTGGAGCCCAACACAGGGCTCAAACTCCTAGCCCTGAGATCAAGACCAGAGCTAAGATCAAGAGTCAAATGCTTAACCGACTGAGCCACCAGGCGCCCCTCCCCGAATGTCTTTATCGCCTCCAACATAGGTTCCATTTGCAGCAGGCTTTGCAGGCATGCTCCTTGGCTGTTGCGTGCACGCTTATTTCTAGAGGGTGTGTTACAGCTTGGAAGGGATAATGAAGGTAGGCTGAAATTTTCTTTCTCTTCCCATAGCATAGATTTCTTTTCCTCTCCTTTTATTACTGACATTCAAACTGGAGATGCGAATGTCAGAAACATGAGAAGCTATGCTGGTTTTCCTGCAGAAGCTGGGGTTTGGGGCAGTGTAACAATAGGCCCAGGTGAGAAGAGCTCCAGTGTTCACATAGCTCCAGCGCCCAGGAGACACGTGACCCTCAGCCTGTGCCATGGGGGCCCTCAGTGGCCCCCTCACCTCCTTCCCTATGTGTCCTCAGTCTGGTTCTGACCAGTGCCTTCTCTGTGACGGACTTTTGGGATCCATTAATTAACACAGTCTTTCATCTCTGTTTCTAAGTGACATCAGGGATGTTAACATGAAGGGAGTTGTTGACAGGTGAAAAGCAACCTCAGATGTCATGGTAATAAAGTTGTCTTCATTCCAGTTGCAGAAGAGAAAAGGATTTTCAGACTAGTTGCAGTGCCCTTTGTTCATGAAGGTATAATTCATGCCATGTACTCTGTCACTTTCATTTGTCAAGATGTACCAGAGGTTTGGAGGTGGCCTAGAAAAAAATCTGTGGCCAATTTACAAAGTTGCTTTTCTCAGGACCATCCTTGACCTCCCTGATACATCATACACTGAAGCTGATTGCTCTCTTGGATTATTTTACCAAAACACCCTCCCCAAAGAAATCTTTTTTTTTTTTTTTTTGGTAAATTGATCAAGTCATTTGTTCAAAGAGCTCTAAGGAAGAAATAGTGCTGGTCAGTTTCCCACTTTGTCACTAAGGTCACACAGAAACAGACTCTAAGAAACAGTAAAGATCAGTTGGAGGTTATAGAATAAAGTAAGATACTACTAACACCTCATTCATCCTAAGACCACTGCCCATCAGCCTCAACCTATGAAACACAGATAAGAAGCCAGAAGTTTGTTTTTCTTTTAAAAGGCCTTCAAAAGGAATATAGAGGACCTGTGTTCTTGATTTATATCCAGTGCTCGCAGAGTTCTCGTACCAGATTACCTCATCTGCATCTAAGAATCAGTGAATGGGGGGAAAAAAAGACAAGGCAGTAAGGAAGGAGGAGAAAGAGCTGACATGACAGCCTTGGAGAATAAGAAGAAACAGGAAAACTAAAACACAAACTTTTGAAAAACAAAAATCTAGAGCCATTTAGAATCGAAATCCAAGGAAAATGTCCCTTAATGACTGTCTGCTAGTTATTTCTGTTATAGACATCGGTAATTCTGAACCCCTGAGTGCTGACCCCTGAGAAGGTACCTACTGTATTATAGGGCATTTCAGGCAAAAGTTGCCATCTATATGATGCCCCTTGAGAACCGCCCCAAGCCTTTCTTCCAGATTGCACCCCAGTTCTTTCTTAGCATCCTCCTAAGCAGAAAAAAACCCCCAAGGTGCACCTTTTGACCTTTTACTTATTACAGTTTGAAGGCCTGTTACATTCCGATTTAATCACTTTTAAGACAGGTAATCAGAATACAACCATATCTACTAAAACTATCTGCAGGTGTCCATGCCCTAGAGCCTTGTGTGCAGGCACCGCACCCTATTTCCATTGTAGGGGAGGAATAGCTCTTCAGTTGTCCTGCTCAAAGTTACCCGATTTGTGCAATTAATTTTTTTAAGGTATCTTTTTCTGAATTGGTAAAATATCAGATATAAACATCACTGATTCTGTAAATCTGCATATAAAATAGAACATTTAGGTAAAGCACTTTTAAAAGTATTTATCACTTTTTCTTTAATATGCTTGGCATTTTTATTGGATGACTTTAGTGTCATCCAGGAAAGAAGCTTGCTTTCAAGTCCAGCAGCCCTTCCCTGAGCTTCTGGGAAGTTCCAGTTGCTAGCCCTCCTTTCCGCAGACTCCTCACCTGCTTAGTAAGTGAACCTCCATCATAATGCAGAGACCCTAGACAGCGACTCCCTTAGCCTTCTGGCCTCCAGGCCCTGTGACTCCTGCACAGCCGTCTGCTTCCCTCCTTCCCTTTTCCCAATTTGGGGAATGGGGAAATAATTCTCTTATTCACAATTAACCTCTCTGCCCTAGATCCAATTTCCATTTGCCACCTTCAGGAACCTTACTCCGTGAGCTCCCTCCTCTTTCAGACATCTTCAGTCCTCCGTTGCCCTCTCTTCACCTCCAGACCTGTTCTGCTCTTGTCCCCCTGTTGATGCCCCTTCCCCACTCCTGTGCCTCTGATTCAGCTGCTTCCCAAGGCTGGTGATTCCACCTCCTGCATAACTGCTTGTCCCCTTTCTCCGTTGGCGCTGCCAGAGTCCCAACCCACTCCGTCTGTACCTGGATTCCTGCCATACCTAGCCTCCTACCTACCTCGTCCCCCGCCAGCCTCGCCTGCCTGCATCACTCACCTTCAGAATCTTCAGCGGCCCTGCGTTGCTCACTGGGCAGAGCATGAATCTGTAGGCATGGGAAAGGCCCCGTCTCCCTTGACTCCTGCCACGTGCTCATCCCCACCTGGGCCCATGCTGAACTTTCTTATAAATCTCTAAGCATCCTGTTGCTTGGCTCAAGCCATGGACCCTTGGTTCCTGGAACAGCCGTTCCTAATGCACCCCCTCCAACACGCACACTGCAGTCCTGCCCTGCAGGCCCCTCAGCTGGCCCATCTCTTGGGGTGCATCTTAAACCTGCACGGTGCCCTTCCCCCAGCTTCCCATGCACTTTGCTGGCACTTTCTCTGGAGCATTTCCACTAGTGAGAGAAACCTATGGTGAATTCCTTCAACCAGTATCCTTTTTATCTTTGTGTATGTCGTTACTTTAAAAATATTCACAAATAAATAAAAAGGACTACTGAATGAACTGTTTTGATGACCTCTAGGGGAATTAAAAAAGACAAAAAGGGGCAGCCCCGGTGGCGCAGCAGTTTAGCGCCGCCTGCAGCCCAGGGTGTGATCCTGGAGACCCGGGATCGAGTCCCACGTCGGGCTCCCTGCAAGGAGCCGGCTTCTCCCTCTGCCTGTGTCTCTGCCTCTCTCTCTGTGTGTGTCTCTCATGAATAAAAAAAATAAAAAAAATAAAAAAAAAAAAAGACAAAAAGGCTACAACATTCAGTTTTTACAAATACCGTCCATAGTGGAGTCACAAAACAAAATTTAAGAAATATGAATTTTAGGTATCAAGATTCAAAAGGGAATCCAGTGAAGTAGTTTAGTAAGCTTCTGGTGCTTTGGTGCCTCTTTCCAGAACCGTTTCCTGGAGAGCCGTATAATCTACCTTCCGACACCAGCAGCCCCACATGGCTCAGGGCGCCTTTATAAGACGCCGTCCAAGAAGGAAACATAGGAGTAACAATTTCTTAATGATTGCTCTCTGAAATACACATGTGATCCTTTAGTCGGAGAGCCAGCTGTCGCACCAAACTTTTCCATCAGTACATGCCACATGAAGAAGTGTCCCAAGACTTTCCAGATGCCACCTTCACTGCTGCCATTTTGAAGGCGAGGAAGGGAATCGGTTCTGTCATAACTTCTCAATACTCAGAGCTCTTTGCCATGAGCCCGGTTTTAAGTTCTTTCACATCATCTACTCTTGTCTTCGCTCTCCCAAATGTAACTTTAAGACCCTTTATCATGAGATAACTGGCAGGTACAAGACTGGGACTTTCCTCCTCTATATTTCCAGCCCATTTCTGGTAACCTCATCAAGTCAAGTGACACTGGAATATCCAAGATCCAGCAACATCTAAGCCAGTATGTATCCCAAAGACTTTCCCTAAAACTAACATCATGATTCTATAGCTATTTCATGATTATGCAGCTGTTTCTATACAAGTCAGTGCTTTTTCACTCATTCCCCTCAAAGCAAAGTAAGACTGCTACTTGATCCAGTTTTATTTCACTCAGAGAAATACAGACAGACACAAAGACATCACAGACTATCTGAATGTTGGTCTTGGGCTCTGCCTCAGAAACTCAAGGAAATGCTCTGAGTTTACAGGCACTGAGCATCATTACCAATCAGGAAGCAACTGCGTCTGCATTCCTGATGCTTTTCCATAAAAGATATAAAAGAGATCATGGCCCGCTTTTCAAAAATCAACACATTTTGTACTCAAGCTCACTTGGAAGTGACCAGAGTCACAAGCGCATACCTACTTGGGAGGAACCAACACCAGGTTATTCATGAGAGTCTTATTTGGCTATTTTGGCTAGCATAAGTATTCTGAATCATGATACACCTTTTCTCATTGATTCTAATATGTGCTTCCCTGCCCCCCCCCCCCCATTTTAACATGTCTGGAATTGGGATTTATCTTACAATCAGTGGCTTGTCATAATTTACTTGGCTTGGTTTTTCTAAATGGCATATATGCATCTTACATTCATACGAAGTCTTGTGTCCAATTGCATCTTAAGTTGGAAAAAATAAGTTATATATATTATCTTAAAAATCATTTACCTGTTTGACACATAAAAAGAACAGTAGCAAAAATGACAATCGTAGCAGTGAATTCTATTATTTGCAATAGCTGTTTTAGCAGATATTTATGTTGGAGCCAAATTATCACACTTTGATTTTTCACTATTTTTTTGAGGAAGTCATGCATAAGAAATTATTTCAAGTACATGCACTTTGATACACGTATCAGTGACTTCCTTACTCCCTTCTCCCTTTTTCTTTTATTTCTTGGGTGCATTTTCAGCCAATATTTACTCAGGAACTTTTTTTTCCTCAAATCTTAAGTGTTACTGATAAAGTTCCAATTTTTTTTTCTTTTATTCTTTAATACTTGGGGTTTAGATTCTTTGTTTCTCTTTTCTACCAATACTTTTTCATCTGAGTTAAGCTGGAATGGCTTCTCTTTCTTAAACATGGAAGACTAGAAATATCTTAGCATTTGAATCCTTTGGGAATTCCTTTCTTAGGGATAAAGGAATCAATGTTTTTGAGGCTGGAATGGTTTGTCCATAATTACTACACTCAGATAGGGTTTCTGATTAACTGTAGCTTCCGCAGTTTCTAAAAATATATTCATTCCCTTAACTAACACAGTAAGTATCAAATGGTTTTGAATAGAAATTGGCCCTTTTTGATGATTCAGTTGTGACCAGTCACTGAGTATCATATCACCTTCACCATCTGTGGCCCTAACTGTAGTCACAGATGACGGAAGATAGGTCATCTTTTTTTTTTTTTTTTTTAATTTATTTTTTTATTGGTGTTCAATTTACTATCATACAGAATAACACCCAGTGCCCGTCACCCATTCACTCCCACCCCCCGCCCTCCTCCCCTTCTACCACCCCTAGTTCGTTTCCCAGAGTTAGCAGTCTTTATGTTCTGTCTCCCTTTCTGATATTTCCCACACATTTCTTCTCCCTTCCCTTATTTTCCCTTTCACTATTATTTATATTCCCCAAATGAATGAGAACATATAATGTTTGTCCTTCTCCGACTGACTTACTTCACTCAGCATAATACCCTCCAGTTCCATCCACGTTGAAGCAAATGGTGGGTATTTGTCATTTCTAATAGCTGAGTAATATTCCATTGTATACATAAACCACAGAAGATAGGTCATCTGACCAAATCCTTCTGGGACCCAGATACACTCTACTTCACTCCTTCTCCTCCATGCCATAGCACTTGGAAAATGCCAGTATTTGTGTAACACATAGATGAGGCCTACGGCTGGAGGGGGCCAGTTGGAAAGCTACCGTAGAAATTGTTTTGCCAAGTAAATCACAGAATATTGGTTTGATTTATCATCATTTCTAAAACAAAGAGGAAACCAAGCTCTGAAAGAAATTTTAACTGCTTGTCGGTTCCACTCAACCAGAGTTTTTCTAAATGTAACCATACCGCGCCCTTCGGTACTAACTGTGGTTTGCATTATAGTGCTTTGACGGAAAACAGGCTCATCGTCCACATGTTCTCCCCTCTGGCCACTCTGTCACTCACTCCTCTTTTTTCAGGTCCATACATTCCGAGGGCCACACTGGTGTGAATACTGTGCTAACTTCATGTGGGGTCTCATTGCTCAGGGAGTGAAATGTGCAGGTAAGAGCTTTTCCCTTTCTGCTTTACTAGTTACAGAGTTAGAAGGAGTAAGTTGTAAGGCGATTTGCTGGTATGCATATACAATAGGCTGGATCCTGGTTGCTCTTAACCCACATGCAGTAGGCTAGATTTGCAAACAGCCACTTTGGAAATTGGCAGTTTATCTCCCCTTAACCTTCTTGACCTTAGTAGGCAGCAGGCTAGGGATCCAGCATTAGTCCATTAAAAAGTCAGAAGTTGTCCTGTTCAAAAAGTCTGATAAAAGGAGATAAAAGTAAGGCAGTTATATTTAACTCTTGCCTTTGATGTTACAGTAACTAAATTTATAAAAATGATTTTTTTAAGCAGTGTACAGGGACCTATGATTGTTGCCTTGGAAACTGAATTTTAAAGATAACTTGTTAAGCTGAATTGTCCTTACTACATTTTTGCAAAATCAAATTGAAGCTTTAAAAAAAAAAAAAAAAAAAAAAAAAATCTATGACTATCTTCAAAGATGGGTACCAAATTCTGAAAAACCACTTAGTCAATAATCTTTTGTTTGTGACATTTTGAAATCTTGACTATGCCACATCCTTTTTATAAAATATGACCATAGTAGTTTTAGATATAAATTTAAAAACTTTGAAGATTTACACATAAAGAACAAACTCTGGGATTTATTGAAATGCTTTATGAAAATAAGTTGTTCACATCCTGTGAAATTCATTTGTATAGAACAATTATACCAAAAATTGGCCATTTATTCAAACTTCTTTAAATTCTGACATTGGCTTAAAAATAAACACTTAAATTATAGTGTTTGGTCATAGACATTTCTTTCCTGCCATTTAAATTGTAAAACTAAAAAATATATTTTTACATGTCTTTTAGCATGAGCTTAACACTTGAAAACATATACTAAGAGTAAAGTTTTTCAAAATGGTAACTGTCAAGCTTATCACTAAAAAATCCACATTTTCTTTGTGACATGATTTTTTTAATCTTAATTCCAGTATAATTAGCATACACATATTATTTTAGTTTCAGGTGCACAATATAGTGATTCGGCAATTCTGTACATTACTCAGTTCATCGCTGTAAGAGTACTAGGATCCTCCTATTCTGCTGTCTTCCCCAGAGGTCCCCTGTGGTGTGTTTTGTTTTTTCTTTTTAAGATTTATTTGAGGGCATCCCTGGATGGCTCAGCAGTTTAGTGTCTGCCTTTGGCCCAGGGCGTGATGCTGGAGTCCTGGGATCAAGTCATATATACAGCTCCCTGCATAGAGCCTGCTTCTCCCTCTGTCTGTGTCACTGCCTCTCTCTGTCTCTCATGAAATGTATAAATAAAATCTTTTTTAAAAAAAATATATTTATTTGTGAGAAGGTGGTGGGGGAGGGGCAGAAGAAGAGGGAGAGAGAATCTCAAGCAGACACCACACCTGCCAAGCACAGAGCCCAACACAGGACTTGATCTAGCGACCCTGAGATCATGACCTGAGTTGAAATCAAGAGTCAGATGCTCAACTGGCTGAGCTACCCAGGGGCTTCCCTTATGGCCTGATTTTTAATGGAATATTTTTATTGCCCATTATGTGCAGAAATTTTTAGGGTCTTATTTTTCTTCTAAATTGTTTTTTTATTAGCAAGATACAATATGTATTGCATATTAATGTTCCAAGTCCTTCTTCTTCAGTTATTATTTCCTTAGTGTCACTAAAGCATGTTAAGGTTCTAGGCATACATCATTAGCCAGATTTATTCAAGGACCTCCCTGCCACACACGTGGATAAGAATTCCCCATGTGTTGACTTTGAACTGTGCAGAAGTCTCCATCGAAGAGAGCCTCAGCTCAGATGCAGTGATTCTTCCATCATCCTAGAGGGTTGGCAACCCCATTTGCAAGTCTCTGCTCAGAGAATAAATGAGGACAACTTTGTGTCATCCTTCTGACTGGTGGATACCGAGTCAGGATGAGATAACCTGATTAGGAAGGCTGAGGGGAAGTCTTTGAACTGAAGGGTGGAGCACATTGGAACCTAAAATGTTGATAGAGTAGTATTAAGACCATCCACACTGTGGGTTTTCAAAGGTAAATGGAATACTCTTTCCAGAGCACAAATCACCTGCTTAAGGAATGTGGGTTTTTTTTTTTTTAATGTGGGTCTTAATAAGCATATTTTTGCCTTTATGACACAGCCAGACCAGCCAGAACTTTGCAACAGTTTCTTAAACATTTTGTGACTGTCACTAACTTTAAAGCTTTTCTTTTACTGAAATAATGATGTCTATCACTTATGATTTGAAATATGAAGCCCATCTCCATAAGAATTCTGAGTTTGCTATGCTAGCAGAGAACTGGTACGTGGATGGATAATCTTTGACAATATGCTACAATCCCAAATCATGTTTGAAAGAAATGTTTTGGAACCTTTACAATATGTGATAATATGAACGAAAAGGAAAGAGAAAGTGATTCACCCCCCACCCCAACACACAGCTACCCACATTAGTAGCCTCCATAGCTTGTTGCGTAATTGTGCAGGAATTGAAAGAAAAGCCTTAAGGAGATTTTTTATTTTTATGCCTTGTCTATAAAAGCATTATATTCTATGTGATTTGAACCACATTAATTTGTATTTGAACAAGTCATCTTTTTTTTTTTTAATGCAGTGGTTGGCATTTGAATTAGTTCTGTTTTCTATGACAAATAATTCTTAGATCTGAAGTGGCTCATCTTGACCTTTGAGCCATCCACTTTAAAACAAAATGCAAAGAATATAAAGAGAACTAACTATGTTGGCTTGAACAATGACTCCCTAAAGAAGTCTACTTCCTAATCCCTGGAACCAGTGACTGTGTTCCCTTTGATGGTAAAAAGGAACATGGGATTAAAGGTCAGGGTTTGAGGTGGGGATATTGCCCCAGATTGTTGGGATGGGCCCAGTATAACCATAGTCACGGGGGTCCTTAAAAGAGGAGGCAGTCCCAGAACAAAGGACAGAAGCAGAGTGGGAAGAGGGAGAAGATGCTATGCTGCTAGCCTTGCAGATGGAGGAAGAGGGCCCGGGCCAAGGAATGCGGGCGGCCTGTAGAAGCTGGAAAGGGAAGGAGCACACATTCTACCCTGGAGCCTCCACAAGGGGCACAGGCCTGCTAACACCTTAATATCCGCCGAGGCAAACTGGACTTCCGAGTACCAGAACTAGGACAAAGTCCTGTTGTGAGCCGCCGAGTTTGTGGTCATTTGTTACAGCAGCAACAGGAAACTAGTACACTAGCCACTAAACACTCAAGATACTATTTCCAAATGAGAAGGGCAGGCTAACTGCCTATAGAAAAGGAATGTACTTATCTGCTTTTGAGCCCAAGACAGCTTGCTTTGTTCTGGTTTCTTTTTTCAAAATCCACCAAGGCAGAAGCGAGCTAGTCCAATTTTTCAGGGAGCATTCGCCAGAAGCATCAGTTTTGTATCCCACCCCCACCCCCTCGTTTTATTTTTTCTAAACATCACGTGAAATATTGAGTGGTGTTCCAGTCAGCAGGCTGGCAGTCACCGTAGGGATCAGGCTGGACCCAGCTCCTAGCAGGCAAGCTGTCCCTTCCGAACCGCGAGCTCCAGGCCCACCGCCCGGCCCGCCACCCCTGCCAGCCAGATTCCCCGGCAGCTTGAACGTCCTCTTCCTCTATTTCCTCTACCCACTCCGCTCCCGAGCCTTCTTTAAAGACTAAAAGGATGTCGCAGGGGAATATGGAACTACAGGTTGGGAGTGGTGCTCCTACTAAAATATTTATGAGCACAACTGGGTTTGACAGTAAAATTCAAAGGATCATCGTTCAGACAGAATGTTTCCCCAAGCCATTTCCCCTTTCTCTCGGAAATGTAAGTTTATGGGTTAATATAATCTGTTGTTACATAATCATTGAGACTGCCAAACACCGCCCCCCCCAAAAAAGACCATTATTCCACCAGCATTCCTGAATTGTCTTCACCTTAGTCTTGCCATAGTAGTCAGAGAACTAAGCCAGATAACAATTGTAAATCACACATCAGCTTAGTGTTGGTTATCTATTCAAGTGACTCTTTTTCTCCAAGTGTCTCATTAGCATCGCTGTCACCTTCCTCCCTACCTCCCCCCACCCTTGCAACAGGGAATGGGAGCAGTTCCTTCCTAGTAATAAAAGTGCATTCATTGCTTAAAATATACAAGCACTTAGGTTGAAGGAAAGGAGTGGAAGTATTTTAATTACTGCTTTGATTGATTGTACCTAAAAAGTTATGTTTATCTTTAAGATCATATTTACTCATTTATTTGAGAGAGAGAGAGCACACATTGGGGTGGATGCAGAGGGGGAAGGAGAGGGAGAATCTTGAGCAGATTCGGTGCTGAGCACAGAGCCCCACACAGGGCTCAGTCTTACTACCCGGAGATCAGGACCTGAGCCGAAACCAAGAATTGGACGCTTAACCAACTGAGCCACCCAGATGCCCCTAGGTTTGTCCTTTTAAACCAGTGAGAAATTGATAAGACTTGCTTAGAAGTTTCATGCAGCAATATTTTCACAAATATCCAAAAGAACAAATTCTTCTTTTTAATTTTGCTTATGAAAGTAATGACTTCTGATACATATTTGAATTGGGCTATTCCCACTTTCCCTGGATAGGGATTCAGAGTAGGGGACATCTAAGAGATAGGTTTTGAAATAAAACTTTCATTTGCAATTACTTAAAATACAAAACACTCATGGAGCACCTGGCTGGCTTGGTCAGTAGAGCATGCAGCTCGATCTCTGGGTTGTGAGTTCAAGCCCCATGTTGGATAGAGTACTTAAAAAAAAAAAAAAATCTTTTTAAAAATTAAGTAAAGAGGCACACCTTAGTGGCTCAGTTGTTTAAGTGTCTGCCTTCAGCTCGGGTCATGATTCTGGAGTTCCATGATCAAGCCCAGCTCCTGCTCAGCAGGGAGCCTGCTTCTCCCTCTCCTGCCTGCTGCTCCACCTGCTATGCCCTCTCTCTCACACCTTTTTTCTCTCTCAAATAAATAAAATCTTTAAAAACAAATAAAATGAACATTTGAAGAATGAATAATTATCTTTCCTTTCAAAACACACTATTAACATTACGCTTAATTCTATCAATTTAATGTAAATAATATCAGCTATTTTTTTTCCCCAAAAGATAGATGTTTGTGCTTTGTAGACATAAAATATATGTTTTGTAGAGAAATCGAGTCCCAGGAAATCTAAAATCTACGAGTAGCTTAGGTTAGTAGTCTAAGTAATAGAAACATTAATAAAGGACAGAATAAAATGCTATTTGGGTTTTTTCATTTTTCCTCTCATATGGTTTAGTCCATGCTTATTAACTTGAAGGATTAGGAGGGGAAAATGTGGTTTAATTGTAGCATTAAAATAACCTACTAAACCAAGAAATGCAACAAATGAAATGACCTTTTATGGACTTTTGTTGTTTATAGTGTTGAGCTTCCTTGGGAGAAATGGAACGATATAGGAGTTATATGGCTTTAATAAATAAGTATGAAAACCAAATAAAGTCTTAATGGCAAACTGAAATATTGATGTACTGCTAGTCCCTGCAGGAGCGATTTTCGGAGCAAGCTCAGAGCTGGTATATTGCACTGTGAACATAAGGGTATAAAGATGCTTTATTTTCATGACTTTGCCCTATCCTTTGGGCGTCTGAAGGACTTCATACCCAATCCTGCCAAAAATTTGGCCTTTGAAATTTATTTCTAAAATTGAACAGAATATGTTGGTTGTTCCACAGTTTAATCTTACTCAAATGAAAGAAAGAATATCAACTTAGAAAACGTTTCCCTCTTCCTTAATTTGTAAATCTGAGCTCAGTCATCACTTTACCCACTTTTCACGGAGTCACAAATAATCATGGGAGCCTGCTGATGTTTAAGGTGGTAGATAACTCCAGTTATTCAAAGGAAAAAAAGTTGGCATTAACATCAGGCCATTCGTGCCATTCACATGTTTTGATGTTGTGTCAAAATTTTACAGTTTTGCTTTCTGGGGAGTTTCCATTGGGAGTTTATACATAAGGAAAGATATGACAAAAACAAGACTATAATAGGTAGGTTTTATCACTGCTTTTTAAAGGATATCACTACTTTTTAAAAGTCTTGCCAATGATTTCACTCATATGTGGAATTTAAGAAATAAATGAGCAAAGGGAAAGGAGAGGCAAACCAAGAAACAGACTCTTAACTATAAAGAACATAGTGATGCTTACCAGAGGGGAGGTGGCAGGGGGGATGGGTGAAGTAGGCGATGGGGAGTAAGGGGGATGGGAGTGTTGTATGGAAGTGCTGAATCACTATATTGTACACCTGAAACTCGTATTACACTGTAGGTTAACTGTAATTAAAAACTTAAAAAAAATCAAAGTACACTGATATAAAAAAATTCCTTGCCAAATCATATATATACAACAGTAAAATATAATAATGTCTTTTAAGCTCAAGTATATACAACTTGCGTACAATAAACATTACTGAATAAGAGGTTGAAACTAGCAAACTCATCTTCAGGGCTAAAAACCATAACTCAGAGTGTGAGATGTATTGCTGGTAGCATGCCTCACTCAGGGGAAGAGCACAGGCTGGAAATCGGGGGGCCAAGGCTACATCTCAGTCCTACCACTTTCTGGCTGAGTAATCTGAACAAGTCATTTAGCCTCTTGGAGCTTTATTGCATTTGTAAGGTAAAGACCCTGGGCTAGGTGGTTACCAACAGCCCTTTCTAACTGGAGCTATCACTTCTCTGTACACAAAGAGGCACAATGAGGCACAACATTAATATTAAATTATAAAGCTTTGCTGACTTTTATACACTTAAAATACTATGTAAGGGTTTTTCTGGTTCTGGACAAGATGAATAAATAGATTTCATTTTGTTCCTCACAATAATAATAAAAAAAACTCCATACAAAATATTTAATTCAACTGTCAGAAAACTCTGAAAGTGGATAAAGGCAGGCAGGCCAAACCAAGTGCAGCAAGTCGCCTGGTGGTTTGGGGTTGTTTTTTTTCCCCCTCCCATGAATCCCAGCCTGGGCAGTGGAGAAGCCCACAACCCATGAATGCCAACAGGCATGGACAAAAAATTACCCACGGCCTGTTCTTCCTAGCCAAAGCCCTGGAAAAAGGTAGCACAGCCAGCCAGACCTTCTCACCCTTCTTGCCATCCCTCAGGTGAACATCATGAACAAGCAGCAGTGCTGCTGCTGCCGTGGTCTGTGGGCAGAACCCTGTATCACCCCGCCCTGCGATCCCAAGGGTGCGCCTCTCCCCTGGGAATGAGTGGAGGCCTGTCATTCATCACTGCCTTGCAGGAAGAAAGCGATACCCCTCCTGGCTGAGCCTGTGGTGGCACCTAGACTTTCATCCCCACCATGTAGTAGGAGCAGCCCTGTCTTCATCCTGAGCTGCAGTCATGAGGCAGCTGAGACCACGGTCAGAACTTGTCTTCCATGTGTACCCTAGAGTTCCATGTGGCACGGCATTCCTTCTCAACCAGGTCTCAGGGCAAACCCTGGTTTCTGAATCCCCCCTGCAGTAACTAAGAGGTGCCCCCCCCTCCCGAATGTGGGGTACCATTCTGCCATTTAGGTAACATACAAGTAGGGTGGGCAAATTAGCACTGCAGTAGCATTACAAAGGCTTTGTAAATAAGTTGATTCTTGAACATGGCCTACAAATTGAGCCAGGACATGCATTCTAAATCCCAACAGGTTTAACTCTCTGCTAAAATGGTAATTTTCAATAGGAACCAGAGGCTTCTTATAACACTCATAATATCCAGGATTCAGTTCAAAACTACACTTCATACTAAGAACCAGGAAAATTTCCACTCAGGTGAGAAAAGACAAGCAACAGATGTCGATACTGAAATGACACAATTATCAGACACAGAAAGCGGCTACCATAATAATGCTCCAGCAAGCAATTAGAAACTCTTGAAATAATGAAAAATAGGAAATAGAAAATAAAGATAAGAGATAACTATATGGAAATTTTAGAACTGAAAATTTTATTAATAAGCTCACCAGATTGATGGCCTCAGTAGCAGAATGGAGGTGACAGAGGAAGGAAGTGGTGAACCTAAAGATCAGTAGAAATCCTCCAACTCAAACAAGAGAAAGAAAACAGTTTGAAAAGTGAACTGAGCCTCAGAGACCCGTAGCACAGAATAGCAAAGGATTTAACATTTACATTGTTGGAGTCCCAGAAGAGGATGCGGGCTGAAAAAATATTTGAAAAATTAGTGACTGTGAAAACTCCCCAGATTTGGTAAAAGTAAAGAATCAAGTACTTATTTGGAGACACTTTTAGGTAAATGAGATGTATTAGAACAGTAAAGATGAGGAAGCAGCTGTAACCCCAGTCATCCAGGTCCTGCATTCACATGTGACAAACAGAACTGGCCCAGAATTCCACTTAGCTTCTGACCATAGCTGAGTAGGACAATACCATGTAACAAACCCTGGGATGCTACGTAGAACAGGCCTCTCAGCTTCTTGATAATGACAACAACATAGTGCAGGTAAACACTTCTACTACACGTAAGAAATTGCATATATTAATATTGAAGCCTCACATGAACCTAATAATGGAAAGACAATAGAGCTAATAATAAATATTATTCCTATTTTACATAACTGAAACACAGGAAAGGTAACTCGAAATTGCACAGCTAATGGATCATAGGGTAAAATCTAACTTACAAAAGTCATACAAAACATTAAAATGTTCAGGGGAAACAAAGTCTTCTAACTGGACATTTTGCCATTGATTTGCCTTATGATGGAATCCAAAATCTTACTGTATCTAATAGAGATACAAAGAGGAATTGGGGTTTTGGGTTAGGTTAGTCATTTGGACATTGTCTAACTATTACAGAATGTTGTTGGGTCATTTCCTCAGATAATATAGATCAAGCTCTATGCTCAGGAAGCCCATTTCCGTATTCAAAGAAGCAGCTATTATTCTTTACTGATGAAAACATTCAGGTATTTGTTGGTACCAGCCCTGCCAACCCAGTGCTGTTCTCTTACACGCACATGTGCAGAGACTGAGTGTCCCTCTACACCTAGCTTGTCTTTGCACGTGGGAGGTGCTTGGCACTTAGGAATTCCTCCCTTTGAGTCACCACAGGCCTTATATACTCATTGCAAGTTCGCAGTGTCTACATATTTAATGAAAGGATGATTCCGTTTATAAATTTTGGCAAATGTTCCTTATCTCTGTATTATTACTTCCATCTATAACTAGATTGCACTATTACAATGATAATCACCAGCATTTGCTGGAAGAGCAAGAAAAACTAAAGTCTGCCCAGTGACCACAGGCAGTGGTCATGGCCTTGTAGGATTTTCAAATTGGCTTCATTAAGACCTGGATAGAATTGAATCAGATTTACAAGGGGTCAGCATCAAGTTCTTATGAAAAGCATTAAATATTTTTAAAAGCATAAAGATTATTTTAGTTAAATTACTCAGTGATGGTTTATCACTCTTCACTCTAATTGAGCTAAATAGTTGAATTCCTCTCTGTTTCTTCTAAAATTTTGTTGCTGGAAGTGCCTGGGTGGCTCAGTTGGTTGCACGTCTGCCTTTGGCTCAGATCATGATCCCAGGGTCCTGGGATCGAGCCCCACATCAGGCTCTCTGCTCAGTGGGGAGCCTGCTTCTCCCCTGGCTTAAGCTTTCTCTGGCAAATAAATAAAGTATTAGAAAAAATAAAATTCCGTTGTTCTCTTCTTGTTGGAAATCAAGTATCTCAAAATATTAACTAGAAGATGTTTGAGTTCTGGCATCTTAGAAGTTAAACTCAGTAAAATTACAAAGCAAAGGACAAGCTTCAGTAGAGGCAAGAAGGTATAGGTATGAAAATCATGGACCTTAGAATCATTCATTCGTAGGCTTGAATTTCAGCTCCACTACATACTACTACATGCATGACCTTGGGTATATTACCTAACACATGCTTGGTTTCATCGGATTTATAAAATGAGAAGGAAAATAGTACCTACTTCATAGAGTTTTGTGAGCCTAATGGAAATAATGTAAAGCTCTTGAACTAGTGCTCAGCATCAGTAAGCTGGTGCTAATAGTAACAAATAATAACTATGGCTGTTTTTAGCCACTAAATTTATTACATTATATCAAGGATTATGAATAGATACTTATGAGCAGCATGATTTTAAGAGGGTCCTGGGATGCTCTTACTTTTGGAGGTCTGATTCCTCTTCAAAGCAAATATATTAAAATGCAATTATATATCCCACATCAAATACAATTTTTATGTAACTGGAAATGGATAATTTTAAGTTGCCTAGTTGGCATAATATTACATTTTATAGATCTTAACTATAGATCTTAACAAACTTAACACATTAAGTTTGTTTTATTCAGGTTGGATCTCTCCTGAGATCATGTAACAAGTAAATGATGAAGCATGAGCTAGAGTGCTCATCTTCTGACTAAAAACCAAAATTTTTCCAAGAGAAAAGATGGGAGGAATGTTTTTCCACATTGCAGAAACTGCTGGAAGCTCGTCCCCTTTTAAGCCTAATTCAAGCTGGATGGAGTGTCTTTTGCTAAAATAAACACTCCAGCATGCTCAAAATTCTGAAAACATTGATGAATTTTTCCTTTCTATATCTTTTTTAGATTGTGGTTTGAATGTTCATAAGCAGTGTTCCAAGATGGTCCCAAATGACTGTAAGCCAGACTTGAAACATGTCAAGAAGGTATACAGTTGTGACCTTACAACACTCGTGAAAGCCCATATCACTAAGCGACCAATGGTGGTGGACATGTGCATCAGGGAAATTGAATCTAGAGGTGAGGCCTTTCCAGTGTGGTTCAACAGTTGTAATGCACCGTGAATACAAGTCCTAACACCCTTCTGGATGCCTCATGGCATAACCCAGTTGTCTACTCTAAGTTTAGGGGGGAGTGATTTCAGATGCCAAATGATCTGAAAGTCTGAAAGGAGTTAATTTAGCAAATAATGAACCAGCTTGATTTTAAAGGTACATTTTACTAGTTATAAGAAATATGCTTAAATATTTTTATGAATGACAATGCTTCTAGTCTATAAAGGTTGACACAGATAGAAAAAATGTAAAAAAAAAAAAAAAAGAAAAGAAAAAATGCTATGTCCAAGAAGCAAAGGTATAAATGCTCTATTAAAACTATCCTAGCCAGGGATCCCTGGGTGGCGCAGCGGTTTGGCGCCTGCCTTTGGCCCAGGGCGCGATCCTGGAGACCCGGGATCGAATCCCACATCGGGCTCCCTGTGCATGGAGCCTGCTTCTCCCTCTGCCTATGTCTCTGCCTCTCTCTACTTCTCTCTCTGTGACTATCATAAATAAATAAAAAAATTTAAAAAAAAATAAAAATAAAACTATCCTAGCCAAAAAACAGAGCTACATCCTAATTATTCTTTCCCATTTGGAAAACACTGATATGGGCCTATTAATGTGGTTATCTTAGTCTTTTGTTATATAAAAGAATTTATGATATAATTGGGGCGATTGATGAATTATTTCCCTTAAGACTCAATATATTTGATCTAATTAGACAAAGTGATGAGCCAAATTACAAATATTTAATTAACAGTAGGTCAGAGTTTAAAAACTGAGTGCAGTGGTTTTATTTTAGGAGAAAATGTGAAGAAGTTTCTAAACAAGTACATTTAATCATTCTTTCTCACACATTACTTCTCCAGCCTGAAGTATGGGAAGAAGTAAAGTATGAAGAAAAGGCATAATTCCAAAGAAACTAATCAGTTCCCTTGATTTTTACAGGTCTTAATTCTGAAGGACTGTATCGAGTATCAGGATTTAGTGATTTAATTGAAGATGTCAAGATGGCTTTTGACAGAGGTATGTTCTTCAGCGTGTTCATCGACTTAGGGCGACAGTGCTCTCTGCCAAGAAGGCACAATTCCTTATGTTATTCTTTGCATTATTTATCCAAGTCATTGATTATTATACCAAATAAAAAGTTAACTTATAATTTTACTTTTTTATTAGTATATTAAACCATTACATTTTGAGGTGAGAAAGAAAAATAAAATTTAACTATATAATCAGTATCTGAGCACACAAAGCTGGGCCATTTTCATAAAAGTATATGCAGAACAATTAAATTTACTAGAAATTATGGAGAAAATCAGGCAGGATGGTTGGGGGAATCTAAGTCATCACAGACCTCAGATTCCCAGGTTGGAGTTGGCCTCCCTAACTGCCTGTAATCCATGCATCCCTTCACCATGTTTGACTGAGTTAGAGACCCAGTGTAATGACTTAGATTCCCCCACCACAGAAGCATTATTGATTTTAATAAATGCTACAAAGGAAAATATTAATAACTGTGGAAATTAACCTATTCCTTTGGGGTTGGAGGGGGATGCTGGAGATCAGAAGAGACTTTCCCAGAGAAGAATAGAGGTTGGCCATATAATGGTTCAGTAGCAAAGAAAGGAGGTATGTAAAGACCCTGGCAAGAGAAGAGTCTGTGCAAAGGCCCTGAGGCTGTCTTTGTCAAGGCCCTGAAAAATGCTGTGGCTTAGAGAGTAAGAAGTGAAAGGAGAGTGGACTAAGATACAATGAATAGAATATCTTACTATAAAAAGAATTAGGGCAGCCCGGGTGGCTCAGCGGTTTAGTGCCGCTTTCAGCCCAGGGCCTGAACCTGGAGACCCGGGATGGAGTTCCATGTCAGGCTTCCTGCATGGAGCCTGCATCTCCCTCTGCCCCTCTCCCTCTCTCTCTCATGAAAACAAACAAACAAACAAACAAACAAACAAGAATTAGCTGAATGGTAGAAGGGTTCTCAGATCGACCTCCAAATTCGGTTTAACCTGTCATGTAACTGAACTAGAAGATTGGTGACTCTGTTGTCCAAACAGAAATTGGATGTGTGCCCTATAATGAGATAGGACATTTGAAATTTGGATTCTCATAAAAAAATAACTTCTAGTTGGTGGAAACAGGAACCATGTCTCAGGAGAGAATATACCCGTATTCTTTCTTCTTTCCTGAGTAAAAATTTTGATAGAGGTGATATCTGCCTTCATAATTCTTCTACTTTGCTTTCGTGCCCGCCCATCCCCTTTCTCCAGGTCTTTGGGCCCCCACACCTACACATTTGCCTAAGGTCCCCCACTGAAGCCTTCTCCATTGCCTTTTCCTCCCAGAAAGTAGTCTATCCCAATTTGTATTGCCACTGCCTATGATTTCAACCCTAGTGTGAAAGACATACCAGTGATCTAATTCACACTTGAATGTGAACGTCTGTGGTATTTTGCATTTAAAAGAGGCTTCTTTAACGAAAAACAGACTTCATTAGAGTAGTTTTAGGTTAATGGTAGTATTAGCTTATAAAATTTCACCACAAGTACAGAGATTTCCCATATAACCTCTCCTCTCATGCCCCCCCCAACCCAGTTTCCCATCTTGCATTAGTATAGAGTACATTTGTTACAACTGATGAACGGACACTGATACATGATGAATAACTAAAGTCAGCAGCTTACACTGAAGTTCACTTTTCATGTTGTGACAGTTCTGTGGGTTTGGCAAATGCACATGTCACACATCCACCGTTACAGTGGCACAAAGAACTTTGACCACCATAAAAATCTCCTCTGCATTACCTGTTCTTCCTTTCCTTTCTCCCCCTGAACCCCTGGCAACCACGGTTCTTTCTATTGACCTCCATAGTTTTACCTTTTCCAAAATGTCATATAGCTGGAATCAAGGAGTGTGTACCTGTTTTTTGGACTAGTTTCCTTTACTCACTAGTATGCACTTAAAACTCTCCCATGCCTTTCATGGCTTGATAGCTCTTTTTTGTTTGCTCTTGCTCAATAATATTCCTTTATCTAGATATATCAGTTTATTCACCTATTGAAGGACATCTGATTGCTTCCATTTTTTTGGCAATCATGAATGAACATGGCTGTAAATATTTTGTGAGCACATTTTTGTGTGGACATAAGTAGTTTTCAGCTCTTCTGGGTAAATACCCAGGAGTGTGATTGCTGGATTATATGGTAAGAGTCTGTTTAGCTTTGTAAGAAACTGTCTATCCCCCAACGTGGCTGTACCATCTTGTGTTCCCACCAGCAATAATTTACAGTTCCTCTAGCTCCTCATCCTGTCCAGCATTTGTCGTCAGGGTTCTGGATTTTAGCCACTCTAATATCTGTATAGGGAAGAGGCTGCTTTTTAAAATCAAGAGAAATTGTTCATAAGCCAAACGGAATAAAAGAAACCTAGCATGATAAAATCAGTTCAGAGGAGGCATTAATTAAATCTTTTGTAGATCAAAATCTCAGGTACTTTAACCAGTTACTAAATGCAGGGGAGTAAAGGAAGGCCCCACACCTCTAAAATACTCCTGTTTTATAACTCTTCTTTTTATTTCAACACTCTAAAGTCTTGTTCCATTTCACTCCTGCTTCTCACTCTCTGCCCACCCCCAGGGCGCAGACAACATCCACACTTCACATTGGAGCCTGGGGGTGAGTCAGAGGCGGCCTCTTGTAAGTTAGGAGTGCCTTTCTTGTTATTTTTCACATTCTCTAGGTTTATTTTAAAAAGAAAGAAAAATAAAAAAGAGAAAAAGCAATGCCACATTTACTCCCCTAGGAATTCTCAAATACTCCTGGAATCTATAAATATTGCCGTTAACCTCTGTCCTCTCATACTCCATCCCCCGCCTCCCTCCATTGAACCTGGGAAAAATAAGTAACTTCAGAATAGAAAATTCAAAAAAAAAAAAAAAAAACAGATTTTGCTTTTCACAGAAAATTGATCATTTATATATATCCGCACACTGAATTTGATGTTAGAAACTGACGCATTGTTAATCTCTAAAGACTGTATAACAAAAGTATATTAGACAGGTGCCCTGCATCCAGATACTTATTCTTTTTTTTTTAACATCCTTCAAAGATGGCGAGAAAGCAGATATTTCCGTGAACATGTATGAAGATATCAACATTATCACCGGCGCACTGAAACTGTACTTCAGGGATCTACCAATTCCACTCATCACGTATGACGCCTACCCCAAGTTTATAGAGTCCGCCAGTAAGTATGAGGGCAGCGACCCGAATCACCTGACAGCTGCCTCCTCATGCCGATCGCTACTCCTGTGTCCCTTGCCCAGTTTCTTGAATGCGTATTAGGTGTTTCCCCCTCGCCTCTGTCCTCGGTTAATATGCTCACAAGAATTCTGAGCTCATCTCTAACATATGCTATTTAGTATTTAAGACTTCTTCCATCAGAAATTTCTTTGTCACGTGCTAATCCTCATTTTCCAAAGTAAGGTTTATACCAGGGCTCCTTAGATCCGGACCAACGCGTCTACGAAATAAAAGTGAGCAACTAGAAAAAAGAAGATTGAAAAACAGGACCAAACTGTTTTGTTATTAGGTTCAGCTGAGCATAAAAGTTATTGTCAGCTCCCATAAAAGCTTCTAAATCCTTAACTTTCAATCTCTGTACTTATCCCGTGACAGACCATTAACAGTTTGGTAAACTGGCGCTGGTCCGTAGATCGTACTTTAAGGAGCACGGTTTTAGATCAAGAAGGGATTTTTTTTTTTTTTTTTAAGTTTTAGTTGAGATGCAAATGAGAAAAAGCAGAGGCTCCAATGCCAAATTTTATTTATGGTGTAAAGCTCATACCTGTAATTCACACTTCATTTTTTTTTTTTAAAGAAGGGAATTTTTAACAGATTTTAAGTGTTGGCATTGCCATTTTTTAGAAAAGATAGGCTATTTCTGACATTTGCTTTTCTCTTAAAAACCATATGTTGTCTTGATCTTTAAATAATAACATTACTTTCTTAGTAACACTGATTTGCTTTTTGACTTGGAAATTTTGTGAAGTACAGACTTGCTTTGTTCTAATTTTTAGTTTCCCCTTCAGTGCTCTTGTTGAGAATTTCTGTGGTTAGTTCCCTGGAGCCCTCGTTTCTTGTGGGTCAGCCCAGCTCTCAGGTCGAGAACAGCCGGGAGAATCACACTGATTTGTACAAATTTCCATGTTAGGAGCCTGAACGACTCTAGATCTCATCCACAGGAATTTAACTCCTCTCGTGTTGGGAGGGATTCAGTGCTGATCATGAAAATTGTCTGAGGGAACATGTGCATTCTTGTTTCGTGGTACAGATGCAGATGTTTCCTCCCCAGAGACATACGTCTGATCACCACGAACGTGGACAGCACCTGACACACTTGTATCACGAAGGGTGCCCGGTTGACAGTGGCCCTGATCCCCAGGACAACACTGAGGGCTCAAGTGGACGGTGTTCCTGTTCCTATGTCGCTCTTGAGTACAACTGAAGCTTGGCTTCTGTGCCTAAGCCAAGGGCACCCCATTAGCAGAGGACAAAGCCCATAATTCAAATCCAGGGCCTGAACTCTACACAACTGCCTTATCTTCGTAGAAGAAAAATCTAAGCCTTCCGTATTGGGTTTCAAGGCCTCTTTCCCCGCCGCCCTCCCAAGTTATTTCACCTTGTTTCCCCACACCCACCTTGGTTAACCCTCTAGACTATCTGTCAGTGTTCTGGGGTTTCTGTCTGAAACAGCCCTTTTGACATCAGCAAACCCCCTATTCTACCTCAAAGAGCTCTTCAAAGCACATCATGAGATAGAAACTTTCCTAAATCAAGATAAATGCCCTCTTATAAATTCAACTGTTAGGATACATACAGTATCAATGTTTATTGTACGTGTTTACTATTGATCTAATTGTTTAGGGAACATTGCATCCTTGTCCATGTGGCTTCTAGTAGTAGAGTCTGCTTCATTCTTTGGACCCACAGATATAGCTTTTCTCTCATCTTTATAGGCAGATAAAGGAGACAAGAGAAGTTTGGAGTCATAGAGCACATACGAGGAGGTACCAGGAATCATGTTAGGCACTTTACAGCCATGATATCATTTTGGTTTAGTTTTATACCCAATGTGGGGCTCAAAGTCATGACCCTGAGATCAAGAGTTGCACACTCTGGGATGCCTGGGTGGCTCAGCGGTTGGGCATCTGCCTTCAGCTCAGGGCGTCATCCTGGAGACCTGGGATCGAGTCCCACATTGGGCTCCCTGCATGGAGTCTGCTTCTCCCTCTGCCTCTGCCTCTGCCCCTCTGTGTCTCTTGTGAATAAATAAGTCTTTAGAAAAAAAAAAAAAAGTCGCACACTCTTCTGAGTGAGTTAGCCAGGCACCCGCCAGGGTATCCTTTTAGGAAGGACATGTTATAGGATGTAAGTGAATTGTCCGAGGTCCGATCACTAGGAGTAGGTGGCCCTGGCATTCGGACCCACATCTGTCTGATGTCACAGCCCTCGCTCTCTCCACTCAGCCCACTGTCTGGCTTCCCCTGTGGAACAGGAACAGAAGATTACCCAGAGGAGGGAGGCAGGAGGGCAGGAACCCCTCCCAAATGATGGTCAGGGTTACCTGGCCCTTCCTTTCCTTTCCTTTTTTAAGATTTTATTTACTTATTTGAGAGAGAGAGATCACAAGCAGGGGGCAGAGGCAGAGTCTCCAGGGAGCAGGGAGCCCGATGCGGGACTCAATCCCAGGACCCCAGGATCATGACCTGAGCCGAAGGCAGATGCTTAGCCCTTGAGCCACACTGGCGCCCTAGAGCTGGCCCTTCCTGACGCAGGCCCTCTTGAACCTTTTTATCACTCAGCCCCTAGGAAACATGGGCCCTGTCCTATAGGTCTCAGGTTTCTCTGGCATTTTTAGCATTTCTTGCCAACAAAAACTCGGGAGCTCACATCACAGCTCTCTCCGGCAGAGGCTGTCCCAGCTCTGCTGTCGCAGCCTCCCCCGACAACCTGCAGCTGGAAGCTAGAGTGGCTGCAGGAAACGATAAAGGGACACAAGGGTGGTGGAGGCCAGGGCGCCCCATCTGAGGGCTTGAAGATCTTCAGGATCCCCTGGAACCATCTGGAAGCCTCGCACTACCGAGCCCTTTTCCCCTCACTGCCTCTCCCCACCAGCTAAGACCCTGCTGCCCATGGTACAGAGGCCCGGGGACAGGTGCGCCTCGCAGCCTGCTCAGGACGCCAGCGTTCAGGGACACTTCCTGGCCACGGCGGAAATGGCACCACGGGGACTCTGGCCAAGGACCTAAGAGCTCTGTTCCCAGAAGATCGTAGGAAATATGACTCAGTGTGTAACCTTGAGGGAGTCAGATACTCTCAGAACTAAAACCCAGGGCTCTTTGTCCCACGCTACTTAAAACGTCCCGAAGGGAAACCTGGGGTGAGAAGTTGCAGAGTCCCCCTCAGCTCTGCCACTCACCCCGTCTGCTCGGCTGAGTCACCCTTCTTAGCTTTGACCTCCCTAAAAGAACCAACGGGACATACTTTAAAAAGAGCTTTTAACTAGATGTTGATGCAGGTTCTTATTTCCTGCCACGTTTCCAAATCCTTGCAGACCTTCCTCAGGTGCCACGTCGTCCTCTTCTCTGTTCCACTCAGCCCCCAAGCCACCTTTCTCCTCTGTGTTCCCGTCACTCCTCGCCTGGACCTCTTCCCTTCAGGCTGGTAGGCTGTATTCAGGTCTTGTCTTCCTGACGACACTGACCCGTTTGGAGCGGGGGGTTCTCTCGCGCATGATTATTTTCCCTTAGCACCTGTGACAGTCACTGGTTCACGTAATAGGTGCTAAGTATGTGTTGAATGAGTAAACATAACTTTACATTGAGAACCCCAGAACCTTTGAGTTTTTAGATATTCTAAAGGGCCATGTTAACAGGACTCCCTTGTACAGCACATTCTTTCTAAAATACCCGGTAACTGTAAGATCACTGCTTCTCTCAGCACACGGCTGCTGACGGACAGATGTGACGGTCGTAAAGCCCGACGTGTGCACAACAGGAATCCGCCCGCTCTCAACTCCCTCCTGTTGGCAGTGGTCCTAATATCGCCCTCATCCACTCGCAGGCCTTTCGCGTATTTGAAACGACTGATGTTGGTTGTTATCTCGAAATACATTCCATTTTGTCTTCGTCTTAAGTTATGCTGTGGTCTTCTCAGGGCAAAGGATTTGTGTCCTCTGAAAAAAAGTTATTGGTACTACTACTTTAAGTAGGGGGAAAGAAAGAAAAAGAAAATTCCAGGGAAGAACCTCTGTCAATTTGATGTCAGTATATTCAAATGCAGTTTATCATATGTCCCCAAATTTATATCTCCAGTCTGGACCTCTCCCTGGGCAGCAGATTAATCATTTGGATGTCTGAAGGATATCTCCAACAGAACCCTGATCTTCCCCACAAAACCTCTCCCACCCACAATCTTAACGGAGGCTCCATCCTCCCAGGTGCCTAAGCCCAAAATTTAGCTCAGTCTTGATTCTTCTCCTCATACAACCCTCATCTGGAAATCCCACGGACGTTCCGTTTAAAATATACCCAGAACCCAGCAACTTATCACCTTCACTGTCACCACCTGGTCTAAGCTAGAGTCATTCCTCACCTGGATTTTTTTTTTTTTTTTTTTTTTTAAACTTCAGAGCAAGAGAGCGTGCGTGAGCGTGGAGGGCAGGGCAGAAGGAGAGGGGAGGCTCTCAGGCAGACTCCCGCTGCACACAGAGCCATCTCGGGGCTCAGTCCCACGACACTGAGACCATGACCTGAGCAAAGACCGAGTCAGACGTTTAACCAGCTGAGACCCCCTGTCGTCCCCCCACCTGGATTTTTGTAATAGTTACTAGAATGGTCTCTTCTTACTCTGGCCTTTCCGTGGCCCGTTTCCCACACGCAGACAGTGGAGGAGGTCTGTCCCAGCCGTTCGCGCTTCTCCTGGTAAATGCTGGGCCCCAGGACAGCCTCCAGCACCTGACACGACAGTGTCCTGTTACCTTACCCACTGCACTCCCCTCCACTCCCTCTTGCTCAACCAGCGCGCTCCCAGGTGGCTTTCCACCCCTGCCCTCGGACGTTACAGGCCTGCTGGGCCCTCGGACCTGCTCAGCTGCTCCCCTGCCCAGGCCCCCAGGTCTCTGCGTGCTTCCTTCCCCCACGGCCACGCCGCCAGGTCTTCACTCAAGACCTTCTCTCCCAGGAGGTCCCTCCGACCACCCCATTTAAAATTGCACCCCCCTGGCACTCGCAGCGTTCCTCACCTGTTTTTCCCCCGTAGCGCTGGCCTCAGTCTAATCTAGCATAACCTGGAAGCTACGTGCTCTTTGGTTATCGTCAGTCACCACCACCTCCACCACCACCCCAGCCCCGCCAGAGAGAAAATAAGCTGCGGGCAGGGAATTTTGTTTATCTGCTAGCCCACCAACACTGTTCTTAATCTCACACCATCTCAAGATTCTCCTTGCAAAAGATTATAAATGCGAAAATTAAAAGGAAATTAGGTTACTCTTTTCATTTTCCAAAACAGTATAGTGTCAAATTAATTAGTCCTACAGTAAAAACTAGAAGCAAATACTAAGTAATCTTTTTCTGTAGTAAATGGAATTTTCTTAATTCTAGAAGTTAAATGATTGAATTTCAGCATCCGAGATGGTATTGCTGTTATGAATTGACGTTCTTTAAAGACCTGAAGCTTCAAAGACCATGCCTCAGTTATATGGCAAATAACACTTTATTACTGAGAGACAAACCGGGAACCCTGGGTAGGCTTTGGGCAGAAATTCTAAAATGGCCAAACTTTCTTTGAATTAAAAAGCTTCACTCTCTACATTCTGACATTTATCACATCTGCGCTGCCAGTGCCTTGAACTTTTCACGTTCATTTTTATATCTGTTGTAACCGGACTCCAGTGCACTGCCGTTGAGTCGGTTTGTCTTAGACGTTAGAAAACTCGGATTCTTAGTCTGTGTTGAATGCTACCTTGTGCTCAGCTGTGGCCTTCCGGGTCTCCAGGCTGCTATCCTAATTACGACTCAGCACTTCGGGGTCCTCTGCAGTTGCCCTGCAGGCTAACGTTAAAGGCACCCCATCTTCCTGACATGGGAGTAGAAGCAGGAACGTGCTAGGGTGCTGTTTTTGAGAGCACAGATGTCCAAAGATGTCTGTTGTTTCTGATTATGGAAATAATGGAACTAAATGCAATCTGTGACCTCAAGAGCATGCTGGGTTTTTTGGCCAACACAGCAGAACTAAAATGAAGATGATTCCCTTTGAAGTTTACACCTTTGGAAGAGCCACAGTTATTTCAGGGACCCTGCTGTCACTCCAAACATTTAGAATCTCCTTCAGAGCGTCATTGCGTTCTCCAGAATGTCCTAAGTAGTAGAATATTTTTGTGCTGTGAGGGTAGATTTAACTTTTTTATATAACAAAGAAGAATTTTCTTTTTCAAGAAAGGAAATTAAAATGAAGGAAGTAATGGGGCACCTGGGTGGCTCAGCGCTTGACGTCTGCCTTCAGCTCAGGGCATGATCCCGGGATCCTGGGATCGAGTCCCCCATCAGGCTCCCTGCACGGAACCTGCTTCTCCCTCTGCCTGGGTCTCTGCCTGTCTCTCATGAATAAATAAATAAAATCTTTAAAAAAAATAAGAAGGAGGTAAATATTGGATGATACTTTTCTCAGTTTAAAAAAAGAAAATAGCATGAATATCAATTAAGACTTTGGCAGGGGTTACCAGGGGCATAGCTTGTGTGCGGTCGCTGGGCTGCAGTGTTCAGAATATTTGGAACAAATTAATATCCACTAGGTGTGTCTGTAATGTTGTAAGGTGACCTCATTTGAGCGTCCCAGTGTCCTCTGCGCGTACCTGTGTCTGAATTCTTTATGGCAGCATCCCACCTGGCCAGTGGCAGGTCCCACGGTCACCGGCCTCGGAGGCACTCACTCGAGTGGACAAGTGGGCGCTGCCCCCACAAGTCCTCTGAAGGCTGCGGCCTCGGAAGCGTGACCCACGGTCCTTCAGAGGATTTCCGAGGAGGCCGTGGGCAAGGCCCCGCCCGAGGGTCTCCTGAGGCCGCGAACAGACGGGAACTGGGGAGCCGGGCGGAGGGTTGAGGGTCTCCCCCCGGGGTTCGCCTTGCTGTTTTAGAAATACTGGATCCTGACGAGCAGTTGGAAACCCTTCACGAGGCACTGAAGCTGCTGCCCCCCGCTCACTGCGAGACGCTGCGGTACCTCATGGCGCACCTCAAGAGGCAAGTCACCGGCCCGGCTGACGCTGGCTCGGAGCCGTGTTAAGAACCAAACGAGACCAGCAGGTGAAAGGGCGGGCAGGTCTGGGGTGAATAGGTAGAGGCCCAGGTGAGGAGCGGCGCTCAGGCCGGCCGCCCGCTGCCGAGGCCCAGGGCGGCGCCCGCCCGGCTGGTGCTGGTTCTGGGGGGCGGGGGTGTCGCTGTGGGGACCCGGGGGACGGGGCACGGCCGCTCCGGGCTGCCCTGCCTCCTCGCTCCAGAGCGGGCTCCACACGTGGTGACGGGACTTCAGGATGTTGCCAGCGCTGAAAACTGCTATTAAAAGAAAAAACATGGAGCAAAATAAAGGGCAAAGGGAGGAATAGAAAATCAAATCTCTGGGCTCCTTCTGGTTTAAGGGCCGAAATAGACGGCCGCTGGTCTGCGTGGCTCCGCCCGGCCGCCTGCTCCCTCACCGTCGAGGCGACTGAAATTACGTGACCGAGTTTTAGCGGTTTCCGAGTTTCAAAATATAAAGCCAATGAGAATCAAAAAAGACAGACTTGACATCCGTGCCGTATGGCTCTCGGCAGGAGTTACTCAGAAATGAATATTTAACGGAGGCGCCTCTACCACGTCCGGTCCTCCCTCCTTTCAAAGCAGCCAGGGCCGAAGCTGGTGTTTAACAGGCTCGCACCGGCCCGCGCCGCCTCCCTCCTCCCCCGATTCTCAAACTGCTCAGCCCACAGAAAGGCCGGGAGCAGGGCCGCCGCTGAGGAGGAGGCTGACGGGAGAAGCAGGGCCACGCAGCCCGCCAGGGAGCTCGGCCTTGAGCCTCAGTGATCACCAGAAGTTCGACGTATTAATACAATTTACTTTAAAGCTAAGAGCGGGGGCAGCCCCAGTGGGCCAGCGGTTTAGCACCGCCTTCGGCCCAGGGTGTGATCCTGGGGTCCCGGGATCGAGCCCCACGTCGGGCTCCCTGCGTGGAGCCTGCTTCTCCCTCTGCCTGGGTCTCTGCCCCGCTCTCTCTCTCTCTGGGTCTCATGAATAAATAAAATCTTTTAAAAAAAATGCTAAGAGGGGGACGGAGAAGTCACTTAGGCGGGGGTTGCCAAGTGGACAGGAACCTTGATCGGGAACCTGGCCCTGCTTTCGTGCAGAACCCCGGGGCTCACACGGAGGCGTGCTCCTTTGCTTCTGTTTTGCAGAGTGACCCTCCACGAGAAGGAGAACCTTATGAACGCAGAGAACCTCGGCATCGTGTTCGGCCCGACCCTTATGAGATCTCCAGAGCTGGACGCGATGGCCGCGTTGAACGATATACGATACCAGAGACTGGTGGTGGAGCTGCTTATCAAAAACGAAGACATTTTATTTTAAATTTTAGTTTGCCGGAAAAAAAAAAGTGTTTTACAGATGAAGGAATGTTTTATAGTAATTTAATTGGCTCTTATAGCTGAATTCTTTCTTGGTTAGAAGTGTGGGCAGATAGCCAGATTAAAATGAAGGAACTTTCCATTGTCTTAGTAGCACCGCTCAGCTGTCCTTGTAAAACAGTGAACACACGCTCTCCAGTTCTAGTAACCCTGGGTGTTTATCATGGTAAGAGAAACTCAAGCTATTGCATGATTAGCCTCCTCTTTGGCAAGGGAACCCCACACAAAGGAGACAACAAGCCTGCACCGCCTCTTTTTCCCGGGTAGTCTGTGGTTGTAATTCAGCATGTTTCGCAGAGTAAATCTGTCGTGACTTCGCTTTTGGGTTCTGTGTCATTGGTTTCTGACGCTTCTATAAACATGCACACAAGTGGATGAAACGGCACCTCTGGCTGCTGCATTGCCATAGACTATAACATATGCCTACTTTTCTCAAATGCTTTATTTCTAGTTTCTCTTAGTTCTGCTCTAACCTAGTCCTTTCTTTCCAGCAAAAGCAAAATGTGTTTTCAGATTTGTTACTTTAGTAAATTATCCACCAATAAAAAAGTACAATGCGGAACGTTTTCTGTTATTATTGGTTTTTAGTCACAGTTTTGTGTTTTTATCTGGCATGCATTTATTAATGCATGAACTTTGGCTTTTAGAGACCAAATATATTGACAGCTTTCTTTTCCCCCTCATGATTGAGAATAGTTAGGAAAATGTGTTTTGCCATTTATTTAATACTAAAGTTTTGTGTTAAGCCCCTAAAATAATTTAAAACTGCTTAGAATTAAAATATCCATTCATTGGATTTTTCTTCTTGCATACTCTGGGAGAAAGGTAGACCATTTTCTCAACTTTTGGTGGGGGGCTGGGGGGCAGGCGGAAGAGTTCCTTCTCAAGCATTCTAAAGAAGACAGCTATAAAGAGACTTCTTAAACATTTGATTGGCTGGAAATGCTGACTGTCTGCCGGGAGAGGGGTCAGTTTGCCTGTACATCTAGATGCCAGGAAACCTGCAGTGGGTCTGATTTGTGCTATCACTAGCCCCCCCATGTGCCTTTGCACTAATGACCTTGAGGGTCAAATGAGCATCCTTCCAGAACTAAAGCTCTATCCTGCTTTAAAATGTAAAAAAAAAAAAAAATGGGGGGGGGGGGTAACGCCTGGGTGGCTCAGCAATTGAGCATCTGCCTTTGGCTCAGGGCATGATCCTGGGGTCCCAGGTTCAAGTCCCGTGTTGGGCTCCCTGCATGGAGCCTGCTTCTCCCTCCGTCTGTGTGTCTGCCTCTGTGTGTGTGTGTGTGTGTGTGTGTGTGTGTGTGTGTGTGTGTGTGTGTGTGTCTCATGAATGAATACGTAAAATATTTTTTAAAAAATAAGATAAAAAATAAAAAGTAAAAAAAAAAACAAAAAAAGACATTTTTGCATTTTGCCACATCATTCCCTGATACTATGAAGACTATCTCAGAGGGAATGGTAACTGACAGAAATGAGGAGCTGTTCCTATGTTTGCCCCTGGGCTAGAGTAGGAAGTTGGTAGTCTAAGTACTAATGTATGTGTTTGAAACCTCACAGCTGCCTTCTCAGCCACAGTCTCTCATGGAAAATGTCATCACCCTGAACATCGGATACACAGATTAAGAGGGAACGGAGATTTGTTTTGAATAACATAGAAACTGCCTTTAAAACGGAGGCCACGAAAAGGCCCTTTACGCTTAAGTCAATGCTCTTGACTCATGAATTACGTTTGCCAGAGAAATCTGATCACAGAAATCTGTCCCAGGTTAGGTAAGGCTATGGAACTGCTACGTGTTCATGGCTAATGGTCATTTTATACGAAGTCTTTTTAAAGGAGAAATTCAGTTGTCAAGAAATATGCTTTATTAGAATATAATCATCCTTTTCCTACAAGGAACAGATATGGTTGACTTTTAAGTAGCTACTTTTTTTTTTAAGAGCAAATTTATTGTTCTGATTTACTGAAACTTAAAATATTCCATGAAATTACTCAGGAAAATCCAGGTAGCAGAAATATGTCCACTGCACCTTCCATCAAGAGGTCTCAAGTTATAAGAGGCCACAAAGTTCGGCAGCCCGGGTGCCTTAGCGGTTTGGTGCCTGCCTTCGGCCCAGGGCGTGATCCTGGGGACCCGGGATCGAGTCCCATGTCGGGCTTCCCTGCGTGGAGCCTGCTTCTCCCTTGGCCTGTGTCTGCCTCTCTCTTTCTCTCTCATGAATAAATAAATAAATCTTAAAAAATAAAAGGCCACAGAATTGTATGTATATAATTTGTGGTATGCAAGTTATAAAATTACATAACATTTTATAAATACACACTCTCTGCTACTGAAGTCACGTCTGTCTTCCACAAGCGCAGGAGCTAGCGCTGAGGTAACCCGAGCCTGACCGCAGCAGGACTGTGTAGGTGATCAGGGTTAAGTGGGACTATTCCTGTGCGATTCCACGTCACCTGACAAACCGGTCCCGTCTCGGTGTTAGACCGAAGCCGCCTATCAGGCCTGCACCCAAAAGGAGCGTCTGGGGTGCGCGTGCAGGGGACGGGCCGTGCCCGGGAGCCGAGCAGCCACTTCCTAGACCGAGAGGTCAGCCTGGAGCAGGAGCCGTGCCCGGCCACAGCAGATAGCAGGGGGTGCGTGGGTGGACCTCCAAGTCCCCAGACAAGGTCATGGTTTACCAGACCCGTGAACAAGCACAGAGCTGGCTAGGTTTTTAATTTTTATTTTTATTTATCTTTTTTAAGATTTTTTATTTATTTATTCACAAGAGACACAGAGAGAGAGGAAGAGACATAGGCAGAGAAAGAAGCAGGCTCCATGCAGGGAGCCTGATGTGGGATTCGATCCTGGATCACACCCTGAGCCAAAGGCAGATGCTCAACCGCTGAGCCACTCAGGCATCCCTATTTTAATTTTTTTTTTTTTAAAGATTTTTTATTTATTCATGAGAGGCAGAGAGAGAAGCGGAGACCCAGGCAGAGGGAGAAGCAGGCTCCATGCAGGGAGCCCGATGCAGGACTCGATCCTGGGACTCCAGGATCAGGCCCTGGAAGGAAGGCGGCGCCGAACCACGGGGCTGCCCTGGGTAGGGTTTTAAAGATGCGGATGCGCAGCTCATCCCCTCAGGACGCGCAGATTCCACCTACGGCTCCGTCCTCCCTGAGCATCCGGGGACCACTGGGCGACACTCCTTGAAATGAAATAATCCCCGGTTGGCTCAGGAGGCTCGTAATAATTACCAGGAGCTTTAACCCGTGGCTTTCTGTGACGAATGGGAGATTCCTTAAGTCATGACCTTCTATGAGGAGGCGCAGGAGTGAGGGAGTGGCCAATAAATCGCCCGCAGACTGGGCAGCACTGGACATTCTCTGCCCTGAGTGTCAGGTCCATTTCTTCTCCGTTTTCTCTATACAGGTTTAAAGAGATTATTGAGAACTCAATCTCCCTTCTCTATGTTTTCTGTTAGTTTTTAATGCCGGTTAGTCATACCAGCTGGCCAGGGGAAGGGATTCTTCACCGAATTGAGATTTAAAATGTAAGTGGAAGAACGGATGTTTATCAAAATGTTTCTGGTTACTTGATGAGCTCAAATGGAACGCCTCTGAATAAATTAGGCTCAGGGATCCAACGCTATTCATTTTCAACAAAATATTTTAGAGTTTATAGCCCCAACGCTCATTAGGTATTATTGGTAACTCCACCTAAAAAGAGCAAAAAGGAGGGTTTTGGGTTTTTTTTTTTTTTAAATGCACATTGGACAAACAGGATACCCAAAACTCTTGTCCCAGTTGGAGGTTTTACTCGTCGGGAGGATAACTTCTTATAGAACTCTCTCGGCCTCTTTACGACCTGATTTGCCTCTGACTGTGCGGTACTCACACTGGTCTATTAGTGTTAAGTGAGCAGCACTTCCTTTTAGGAGCTGAAGTAATAGTGATCTTCATATACATCATTATCCCACATCACACCCCCACTGAACGTCAGGGTGGTTTTGACCTTTGATTGGCTCACACTATGGTGGAAAGTAGAAGGCAATGAAGCAACAGCATTGTCAGGGCTCTGGCCGCTGCTTGGATTTTTAGAGATCTAGTGTTTATTTGCACACTTTCTCCAAACGCAGCCCAGGCCTGCATCCCCTGGTCTATCCGGACTCCCCCGCGTTCCACGCCCACTTCCCGCCTGCTCCCAGCGGGCCAGGCACTGTGCTAGGCCTGGGAACGAGATCAGTTTCAGTTCTCAAGACATGTAATGGGTCGGTGTGGCCTAGTCAAAACTCGGGTTTTGTCCTTTTTCTCACCGAGTATCTGATTTCCTCTGGGCCTCAGCAGTAGAGGTCAACGGAAAGCTACAACAAGACAGCAGGGATGCAGCTGCCTTTCTTGGGGGAAAGTGTGAGTTCACAAGCCACGCTCTTACAATTCCACTGATACTTTCAAGTTGACTGCAAACATTCATTTGACCAATAAGAAAAGAAAATATGAAAAGGACTTCACACATTCTCAGCATGAGCTTATTTGGAAGCATTAAGGGCATAAGGTCTTGGCTGCCTGCCCCTGCGGGTGAGGGTGTTTTGGGGATTGGGACAACAGAGCATGATGGACCCCCCTCAGGTCCCCTGCCATGGGCCCACTCGCCCATGACTTCCCTGCATCCCAAGTCCAGGCAGCGCTGCTAGCAGTCCTTTGCAGCCAGGTCATTTATTTTGGCCAATTCTGTGCCTAGTTGGTGGTGGTCATTCTGGAACAAGAGATGGTCTCAAGCCGACAGCTCAGAGCCACAATTCATCTAAAACAGGCTGACAGGGGCGCCTGGGTGGCTCCACGGTTGAGCGCCTGCCTGCGGCTCAGGGCGTGATCCCGGGTCCTGGGATCGAGCCCTGCATCGGGCTCCCTGCATGGAGCCTGCTTCTCCCTCTGCCTGTGTCTCTGCCTCTCTCTGTGTGTCTCATGAATAAATAGATAAAATCTTAAAAAAAAAAAAAAAAAAAAAAGTTGACCATCTTCACATTTACTGAATTGTAGTGAAGGGAAAAACTGAAGTTCTTTTCCCTTGGTTCCGATTGGGTCAAGGAATTAGGTCATAACACGTACACCAAATCCTACGTAAGACCAACTAGCAATTTTATTAATAAAGGTTATGTTAGTACTTTTATCATAGTTCCAAACATTTGTTTCAACACATTCTCCTACCCTCTTAAAGTCACCAGGGCCTCTCAGCAAATGCTTAAAATTGTTTGCAAATAAAGTTATAGCACTAGTCCTGCATCTCACACAAGGATCTCACATCAATTGACATTTCACATATTAGATTAAAAAAAGTCAAGGAAAAGTTAAGCTAAAAATTATGATTTACTCACTACCATATAAGTGGAAGGAAAAACCCTGATTTATGAGTCACATTTCTCTGCTGACTATTTTAATAACCTTTCAGTTGTAATATATTTCATAATGGCAACATTTTCCTTTTCTGTTTATCCCACTCAATAGCACTAAACAACACAAAGTAGTGTAAGTTCCGTGTTGCTGACCTAGTTTTTGGAGCTCTCACGAACACCTGGAAGTGTTGGGGTTTTACTGTTGTTCACGTACAATCACAATCAGTACTGGAGCAGGTGACATCAGCGGGCGAAGCTACAAATCCTAGGATTGTCTTTTCTAGTTCTGAAACAACTACTTAGCTGCCCATGTCACTATGGTAACACAAAAGGCAGAGGAGGTAATGTTTTAAGATTAAAATGATTCACTGAAGGAAATTAGCAAAAAGGATCTTCTAGAGGTAGAATGTTGTACACTTGGAATGTCCTAAAAACAAGTCTTTTGGTTTTCATTGTGTCAATCTTAGACCAATGAGTTTCCTTTGATATTGTCTATAAGGACAACTTGGGCCCAAGGCAAGGTTTGTCGGTGCCAAGAACAAACCAACCAACCAAGGCCTAGGCTGATTATTTGGATGCCTCTTCCTATGACTGGACATTTTCCGAAGACAGTTTTTATTTTTGCCAAAGAAAATTCATCATACTGAGCAATAACTTACTGTTTCTTTTTAAGAACCATACCCAAACTATGAGAAAGGAGAGGATTCAGGCACACAAAGGTTAAGTTCAAGTACATCAGCTCTCAGTCTCCAGATTCTAGAAACACTGGGGCCTCAAAATGTGGTGGAAGGGGGAGTAAAAATGTAGAGCTCTGGAATGCATTCGAATTAAGTAGTTATCGTCTTAAAATAGGCTGTTATAAGTAGAAGTTGTTTTATGTAAGCCTCAGGGTAAGGACGAAGCAAAAAACCTATAGTAGATACACAAAAGATATGGATTAAGGACTCCAAACACACTATCCTAAGGGAAGAGAGCAAAAGAAAGGAACAGAGAGGAATTAAAACAGAAACCAATTAACAAGATGGCAATAAGGGTCACCTGGGTGGCTCAGCCGGTGAGCATCTGCCTTTGGCTCAGGGCGTGATCCCGAGGTTCCCTCTGAGAAGCCTGCTTCTCCCTCTACCTGTGTTTTTGCCTCTCGGTCTCTCACAAATAAATAAAATCTAAAAAAAAAAAAAAAAAAAAAAAAAAAAAAAACCAAGATGGCAAGATGGCAATAAGCACATGTCTATCAGTAATTACTTTAAATGTAAATGGACTGAATGCTCCAGTCAAAAGACACAGAGCGGCTGAATGGATAAAGAACAAGAGCCATCCATGTGCTGCCTGCAAGAGACTCCCCTCACACGTAAGGACACACACGGACTGGAAACGCAGCGATGGAAAAAGATACTCTGTGCAGATGGAAGCACAAAGAAAGCTGGGGTAGCTATATTTACATCAAATAAAATAGACCTTAAAGCAACTGTGATAAGGGACAAGAGCATTACATAATGATAAAGGGTCAATGCAACAGAGGCTATAACGCTTGTGAATATTTATGCGCCCACCTAGGAACACGCACAATATCTGTGTAAAGCAAATATTAACAAAGGTAGAGGGAGGGAATCCCTGGGGGGCTCAGCGGTTTAGTGCCTGCCTTCGGCCCAGGGCCTGATCCTGGAGACCCGGGATCGAGTCCCGCATCGGGCTCCCTGCATGGAGCCTGCTTCTCCCTCTGCCTGTGTCTCTGCCTCTGTGTGTGTGTGTGTGTGTGTCTGTCATTAATTAATAAATAAAATCTTGAAAAATAAAAAAGGTAGAGGGAGAAATAGCAACATCATAATCCTGGCGGACCTCAAGGCCCCACCTTCACCAACAGATACGCCACCCAGACCACAAGTCAACAAGGAAACCTCGGACCATAGGCAACCAGAGGGACTTACATAGTGAACCCGTTGCTCCGAAAGCAACAGCAACACACCGCTCACCGCTCTTCTCCAGCACGAATGGGACCCGCGCCGGGGAAGGCGATCCCAGGCCACGAAACAACTCTTAGTAAACGTCAGAAGATCGAGACCCTTTCAGGCATCTTTCTTGACCACGATGGTATGAGACTGGAAGTCAACTAGAAGAAAACTAGAGCCTCCGCGAACACGTAGGCAATAGCGCGCCACTGAACAACCAACGGTTCAGCAAAGGAATCAAAACCACAAAAAATCCCTCAGGACAAACGCAACCTGAGATGCGACTCACCGACACCTTCGACACCTTCGAGAAGACACCTTCGGCAGCCCCAGCCCCGCTCTACGCCGCTGCCGCGTCTGCTTCCAGGCCGGGGCCTGAGAGCCCGAGGGAGCCCCGCCTGCGCTTACTGAGCTCGCAGCCCCTCCAGGAGCATTTCTAACCGGCTCCCAGGTGTTGCTGCTGCTACCGGGGCGGGGATCACACCTTGGGAACCACTGGCTCAGGCTTCCCAGGCCGGGCTGCCCAGGAGGCTCACCTGAGGCCCTGCTGCAAGCCAAATCAGCCGACCGTGGGGGCGAGGCCCGGGAAGGCGGCCCCCAGGTGACTGGGCTGCGGTGCAACGTGAACCCGCCTCCTTTTTTTTTTTTTTTAAGATTTTATTTATTTATTCATTAGAGAGAGAGAGAGGCAGAGACACAGGCAGAGGGAGAAGCAGGCTCCACGTAGGGAGCCCGACATGGGCCTCGATCCAGGGTCACGCCCTGGGCCAAAGGCAGGTGCTTAACCCCTGAGCCACCTGGGCTGCCCCCGCCTCCTTTTTCTGTTAGCCTGTTACGTCCCCAGGATTTGTCCGTAACCAGGTGCAGTGGGGCCTGCACACATGGAAATGACTGTCAGGAAGTAGAAACAAGACCTGTTCCTAGAGGCCTGCGGGTATAGACCTCTAGGAACAGGATTCGGGGACAAGTGGGGACAGGCCGGGGTCAGGGAGAGGGGAGAGGGCAGAGCAAGGCCTGGAAACGTCACTGGGCTTCTCTTGGGAAGGCCTGGGGAGACAGGGAGGGCCCGGAGTTGGCTTAGTTTGGAGAGTTTGAAGAATCCCGGCAGGCTCTGGACTACAAGGGGCGGTCCCCTGCTGTCTGGGACCTGGTCCTGGGGTGTCGTACGCAGGGGGAGGGATTCTGGCTTCGTGGGTGAGAGTTTGATGAAGCAGGTTACTGGGGATGTGGGCATTTTGGGGTGGTTGGCTTGTATATGGCAGGCGCACCTGGAGGGGAGTCCTTCGCCTTCTCTAGGAATTAGCCACCCCTGAGCGGGGCGGTCTCCCCAGGTTCAACACCCCAAGTGCCAGAGCATCGAGGAAACCGAAAATAAGAAAACACGGTCAATAAGGTGGCCACCTCTGCCTCCCTGCAGAGTCCCGCCCTCTTAGTTTATCACCTAAGCCTGTGTCCTCAAACATCCTTTGCTGCTCAGATCTTACTCTAGATTGCATAGCTTAACCTAAATCAGATGTTAATGAGAAAGAGGAGAGGGGTTCTAACATGAACCATGTTGAAGCGCTTCGAGGATTTCGATTTCTTGGGTTGTGCTGGATGAGACCAGCCTTGCACAAGACGTGAGAAAGGGAAATTGTTCTGAGAACGTCGACATAACCCGCATCGACCTAACCCAGCCGGAAGGTCTGAGAGGTGGGACCACTGGTGTCAAGCCGGGTCAGCTGTTGGGTGCAGGAGGCCTCTGCCAAGGACGCTGCGACTGCGGGGGATCCCTGGGGGGCTCAGCGGTTGAGCAACGCCTTCAGCCCAGGGCGTGATCCTGGGGTCCTGGGATCGAGTCCCATGTCGGGCTCCCTGCTTGGAGCCTGCTTCTCCCTCTGCCTGTGTCTCTGCCTCTCTCTCTCATGAATAAATAAAATTTAAAAAAGAAGAAGCTCCTGCGGATCAATTTACCTGAGACCAAGGGCTGCTCAGCTGGGCAGAGAGCCGGCTTGGCAATGAGGAGTTTACATCGAGACCCCCGACAAGGCCCTCGCTGTGCCCACCAGCCTTGCACCACCATATCCCCCACCTTGACCTCTTAGCCACTGGGCCCCGAACCCCCAAACCCTACAAAGTCCTCCTCCGACTCCCCCTCCCTGCGCCCTGAGCTCCGATGACCTTAGTCTTGCTTTAGCTGCAGGCGGTCAGATGATGTATCGGGAAGCTCAACTGTGGTTTCCCGAGCCGCTGTAGTCAGGTGACTTGGGGACCATCCTCTATGCCAGCGACACCTTTGTGACGACGCAATCGTGTGAGCATAATAAAGCTTCTGAAAATTCTGCATCAAAAAAGTAAAACTTCCAGATTTTTTAAAAAAAGATCTTACTAATTGGAGACAGAAAGCAGGAGCAGGGAGGAAGGGCGGAGGCGCCCCCGAGGCACCCCCAAGCAGGGCGTCCGCTCGCAGGTCAGGGCCCTCGGGCCTCGGCTCCCGAAGCCGCTGCAGCAGGTGCGCGCCGCCCAGCACGCGCCTCGGCGAATGTTCTCGAGGCGGACGGCTCCTGTTCCTGGTGGTGCCTCTGAAGGCTCAGAGGGAACCCCAGCTGGGGCCTGCACAGCCCTCTCAGGGGTGGAGGAGGCATCCGTCGGGACCCCAATTTCCTTGCTGTTTCCTCTCTGGAAAAACCCTGCTTTCTGTCCCAGATCGGGGGAGGAGAAACTAAGGAGTTCCCGAGAATTCCAGGACCCAGAGCAGCGTCCGGGAAACAGGTGGCCAAGCAAAGAGGGCAACCCGCCTCACAGAATCAAGGTTATTCGAATTACCACTGAACGTTTTGCCGGCGTGCTCCTTGGTGTGTCCTCATTAAAAATTAATCACACTAATATTACAGTGATTAAGAGGAAACAGCTGAAGGCAGACGCTGTGGCTCTGGCTGGGTGAAGCGAGGTACCAGGGCTGCTCCAGCCAAGAAGCTTCATCGTCTTACTTAAAAAAATAAGGGAAGGGGGGGCACCTGGGAGGCTCAGCGGTTGGGCCTCCGCCTTCAGCCCAGGGCGTGACCCCGGGGTCCCGGGATCGAGTCCCGCGTCGGGCTCCCTGCATGGGGCCTGCTCTCCCTCCGCCTGTGTCTCGGCTTTGTGTGTGTGTCTCTCATGAATAAACAAATAAAATCTTAAAAAAAAAAAAAAAAAAAAGAAGAAGAAGGAAGAGAAACTCGGGTCAGACCCGACCTAAGGACGTGTGGGCTGGGGCCTGGGCGCCGGGAGCCTGCTTCTCCCCCCATGGTGTCTCCCGGCACCCAGTCGCCTCCTCAGGGCCTACAGCGGCCGCCTGCGGGGGAGTCAGAGCCCCCCCCCCCCCCCAAGCACGGTCCATCCACTCCCAGTCTATGGAGCTGAATTTGGATTATGCCAAGGGGGTTTTTCTGGTTTTGTTTTTTCCCTTGTCTACGCCCCGGGAGCCACTGTTCTTTCTTCTTTTTCCAACTGTATGATGGGGGGCAGAGGGCTCGGCGGAAGACGGTTCCGGGGGGAGCCGGGGGTTTCTCACAAGGGATGAAAGGCCAAGGCCCTGCCCGGCTGGACAGGCCGAGAAGCCCGGGGCCGACGGCGCCGCCGGGCCCCCGCCCAGGCCACAGAGCCGCGCACCCCGGAGGCACGTCCCGTCCCCCCCCATCAACCACCTCAAAGGCAAAGAGAAGCGGTGAAGGGCGAAAGCCCCCCTGGGCCAGTGACACGGAGGCTGGTCCTTCGAGTGTTCCCCTTGTACCCGAGCCCGGCCCCGCCCGGAGAAGCCAAAGGACAGACGTCCCAGCCCGGCGCTCCGACGCCCACAGCTTTCTAGTGCTGTGGGGACAGAAGACTCCAGGCCTGTTATTTAAAAACACAACCTGCTGATTATAAAAACTGTATTACAGGGGAGAAGGGACCGCGGGCAGCCGGGGGCGGGGGGCCCCGAAACGCCAAAATTGCGGGCTTTCTTTTCTACCCACACCCCCTGGCAGGGCCTGGCAGGGCCGGCCTCGTGGCCGCGGGCGGGAAGCACTGAGCGGGCAAGAGAAGGGGCCCGAAAGGAGGCGGCGACGAAACCCCACGCTCGAGGGGCACGGCGGGAAGGAGCGAGTCGTCACCCGAGTTTTGTTTTGAAGGTTTTATTTATTTATTCATGAGAGACACAGAGAGAGGGGGGCAGAGCCACAGGCAGAGGGAGAAGCAGGCCCCGTGCAGGGAGCCCGACGCAGGACTCGAACCCGGGACCCGGGGTCACGGCCTGGGTGGAGGCAGCTGCTCTACCCCCCACCGGGCGTCTGTCGCCTGTACTCTCCCCCCGGAGGCCCCAGGCTCGCCTTTGCACAGGGTGCCAGCTGGCCCCCGGCCCCGCTCACCCCGGTAGGAGGGTGTCAGGAGGGTGTCAGGAGGGTGTCAGGAGGGTGACAGCGCGTGGCCTCTGCTGCAGGCCCGGGGCCACCGTGGGCTGGGGCTGCCGCGGGGCAGCAGGTTCTGGGCGAGCAGGTTTCCCGGGTGCGAGTGTAAACGTGCGGCGCTGAGGCTGCCCTTCCGCGGTGGCAGCGTCGAGGGCCCCCGGGGGGGGGGGGGGAGGAGGGCTCCAGGCCGGGGACTCCAGGGCGGCCGAGGGCAGGACGTGACCTCCTGTGACCTTCGGGGCGGCGGCTCCCTCCTGCTCCGCCGCTGCTCGGGAGTGGAGCGCCCAGGAGCAAGGTGCCAGCGGATCCGGGCCCTGGTCACCGCCTGCCCCCCGGCTCACAGGTGACGGTCTTCGGGTGTCTTCCCATGGGAGACAGAAGGCCTCTGCCGCCCCTTATTGCAGCGCCTCCCCCACCCAGAAAGGCGCCGTTCTCAGGACCCAATTGTCTTCCGCAGGTCCTACCTCGCAAGGCCATTACAGCGGGGACTAGGGTTCAACATATGAGTTTGGGGACACCTTCAGCCCATAAGAGCCCTGTGAACATCCTCCTGGTGTGTGGTAAGACACACACACAGAAAACCTCATCGCTGTCACCACCTGCACCGTACAATTCCGTGGGATCGACTCCATCCACAAGGTTGCGCAAACATCACCGTTATTTCCACAGCTTTTCCTTTTTTTCTTTTTTTTTAGTTTTTTTTTTTTAAGATTTTATTTATTTATTCATGACAGAGAAAGAGAGGCAAAGACACAGGCAGAGGGAGAAGCAGGCTCCACACAAGGAGCCCGATGTGGGACTTGATCCCACGACTCTGGGATCACACCCTGAGTTAAAGTCAGAAGCTCAACCGCTGAGCCACCCAGGCGTCCCTTCCATAGCTTTTCCATCTGCCAGACACCGCGCACCCATTCACCCATGATGCCCCATCACTCCCCGTCCCCTGTGCCAGGCAGCCGCTACCCCCCCCCCCCCCGCCCCATGCACTTGCAGCGCTAGGTACTTCCGGTGAGTGGAATCGTGCAACAGTTGTCCCTTCATGACTGGCTTATCTCACTGTCATGTGCCCCGGGGTCATGCGTGTTGTAGCATGGACCAGCGCTCCGTCCCCTTCTAAGGCTGGATAATATTCCTTTTATGTACTTACCACATTTTATGTGTCCATCACCTGCTGACGGACACTTGGGCTGTTTCCACCTCTGACTCCTGTGATAGTGCTGCTCTGAACACGGGTGTACAGAGATGTTTGGGGTCGCTATTCTCAGTTCTGGAGGGCTATACCCAGACGTGGACTTGTGGGAATATATGGCAATTCTATGTGCGGTATTTTGGAGTTGGTGTCATGCTATTTTCCACAGTGAGCTTTTATGGACTTATGATCAGTGGGTTTCCTGGAGCAGCTGAGGGGTGTTGTTGTTTTTTAATAACACTTTTTTTTTAAGATTTTACTTATACATTCTTGAGAGACACAGAGAGAGACATGGACAGAGGGAGAAGCAGGCTCCCCACAGGGAGCCGGATGTGGGACTTGCTCCCCAGGCCCGGGATCATGCCCTGAGCGGAAGGCAGATGCTCAACCGTTGAGCCACCCAGGTGTCCCCGAGGATTGTTTTTCAAGCGAGCTTCGCATTGAGCACCATTGTGTTTGTTAATTCTCTTACATTCGCTCACCTATTATTATTATTATTTTTTTGCTCACCTATTTTTCTACAAAGGTTTCTGCAGGTCTTCTTCAATTCTCTTCTATTGACTGCTTAATGCGTCTGGGGGGCAGCAGACTCTCAGTAGGACTTGATAGCATGGAATCGTACACTTAAAATGGTGAAAATGATAAATTTTGTATGTATTTTACCAAATACACCAATACCAACACCAAAACTGATCTACTGATTGATAGACTAGCCACAAGGTAGGGGTGGGGGGTGGAAACCTCATATTCCTGGTCTTCCAAACCCTCCTGAGCCGCCCGACAATCCCACAATACTTGGCTTCCACCACTCACTCATGGGGCTTGGTGTGTGGGCCGCCGGCAGGCCTCTTCCCTGATGCTCCATGATTTCCTGCCACCTTCACAATGTCCTTTCCTTCATCTCGACACCCTCCTCGGCTCCCCGACCCCACCTCTGTGTCCACCCATGCCTTCGCAGAGCTCCTTATCCTAAGGACTTCCTTGGCACTGTAAGTCCCTATAGCCCGCTCTAGTGTTTTTCACTCTTATTTCCAATGATGTGTCCTCTCAGGGGCAGCACATTTCCTACCCTGACCCTCATCAGGATCCGGTATAAAACTAAGCTCATAGGAGAACCTGGTAAGTAAGGGCACATTGATTGATGACCTTGATCAGAGATTTGAACAAAGAGGCTGCTTTGGGTCCCTGAAATTAAGGAAGCCTCAGGGTAACAGAAGAGGCCATTTCGGGGATCCCTGGGTGGCTCAGCGGTTTAGCATCTGCCTTCAAGCCAGAGCATGATCCTGAAGTCCTGGGATTGAGACCTGCATTGGGCTCCCTGCATGGAGCCTGCTTCTCCCTCTGTGTCTCTGCCTCTCTCTCTCTCTCTCTCTCTCTCTCTCATGGATATATAAATAAATCTTTTTTTTTTTTTTAAAGAGGCCATTTCTAGACATGGAGGCTGGAAGAAAGATCCCTTTGCTACATTTTGCATTTTGTCTTTTTTTTTTAAGATTTTATTTATTCATGAGAGACGGGGGCGGGGGTGGGCAGAGACACAGACAGAGGGAGAAGCAGGCTCCAGGCAGGGAGCCCGACGCAGGACTCGATCCCAGGACTCCAGGATCACGCCCTGGGCCGAAGGCAGGGATCAACCCCTGAGCCACCCAGGCATCCCTCTTTTTGTCTTTTTAACACTTTTGCTGTGAAAGACAACAAAGAAGCACATGAAATGATGAAATGTGAGCGAACAGTTTAATAAATAACTCTAAGGCAACATCCTTGTCACCACCACCTAGGAGGGAGAACACTGAATGGCACCCCAGAACCCCTGGTACTCTGCAACCCCAGCCAGGTCTGACCCCTCCCCTTCCCCCTGGAATCCCTCCTATCCTATTTCATAATAGGTTTTTTCTTGATTTTTTTCCCCATATTTTTATTACTTCTACCCACATCCCTAAGAAACATGATTTGTTTTTTCTTGTTTTTGCACTTTGCATGAGCGAAATAGTGCTGTACATATATTCTTCAAGGCTTGTTTCACTTGACTTTGTGTGCGTGAGTGGCATCCACATCCTGGCACCAAGCTGGCGTTGGTTCCTCTTACAGACCCTAACATTCCACTGTAGAGCACAGCTCCATTTATCGAGAGCCTGCGTGCTGTAAATGTTGCGGACAGGGTGTTGTTTCCGTTTGGGAACTGTGAGAAGTCTCCTATGCTCGTTCCTCTACATCTCCAAAAGCAGAGCCTGTGCCTAGGAGCAGGACTGCTAGGTCGTGCTGTCTGTATATCTTCACCGCTACTACATGATGGATGCTGACCTATTTTTCCTTTTTCTCTATTTTTTTTTTTGGAAAATATTTTTTTAAAGGAGTTCGATTCCTATTTTTCTGAGTGGTTGTATCATTCTCACTTTCACCCCAGGTGCAAAAGTGTCTCTGCATCCCAACTTACCAACACTCAACAAACGCTCTGCAGATTCACACGCAAGGAGGGCCTGCCTGTAGTCTGCTACCGGAGCTAAAACCATTCAGCAGACATCCTTGAACTTAGCAACCTCCAAACCCAGGAATCCTTGGAGATGCTTCCACAGGCGCCCTACCCCAGTTTGGGGGCACCAGGGGTAGGAGTGACATGGTGCAAGAATAAGAATCTCAGAGGCGGGGGGACTCAACGGGCTTGTTGTTGTCACCCTGGAGCTGTGAACCACAGAGCCCTAGCCAGCTACAGACCCAGCCAGCCGGTCATAAAACATACATCAAAGGCTCAGGATGCCACTGCCTGTGGGTTTTAAAGAGCCCAGGTGTCACCTGCAAGCTCCCTCTCTGCTCCCTGCTGAGCTGTACACCTGCCCCGACCAGGGCTTCAACAGGCAGGTTCCACGTGGCCGGGGGAGCCAGGACGTAAGGTCAGGATCTTGCTTGGCCTTACCAGCTGGGAGCGCTCACTTGAGCTCTGTGACTGGGGCTCACCCCAGGAATAGAGCAGAGATGCTGCACTACTCTTTTTAAAAAGCACCTCATCATTACAAGCTTTAAGCAATAGAGATAAGTGCAAAGAATACAAACAAAGGCCTTGGAAATCTCACTAACCAGAAATAAGTATCACGAACATTCGGGCAACATCGTTCTCGGTATTTTTCTGTACAAACATGCAGATGGAAGGATGGGTGGGTGGATGAGTGGAGGCGTGGACAGGTAGATGGGTGCATAAGTTATACATTAAATTCTAGGGGAAAAAAATCCTACTGTGCATGTTATTTGAAAATAGAAACTTGTTCGTTCTCTTTACAAAGTAATATTTATTGCCTTCTTCCTTTAACTGTAAGAGTAGATCTTCTCGCTGCAGGCACCTAGAAATCACAGAACATAAAGGGGAAAAAAACCATCTGCATTCCACCACCAGATTACTATGAACATATCTGCAGATGTGTCTATAGATACAATGTAATATTCATTCCTTTATGTCTTTCTCAAAATAGCATAGCAAAAAAAAAAAAAAAAACCAGCACAGCAATGCACTGCTTTCACCCCTCTTTCTCGTCCCCTTCCATAGCTCCTTTTGAAGTTTTCAGACTGCCCAGGGGCCCCGTGGCCACACTGGCCTCTGGGGCCGGGGCTGGGCCTCCTGAAAAGAACCCTCGCATCCACTCAGGACTCTGTAATCAGGTCTCCCCTTCCCATCAAGGAGACTAAAGGGCCCGCCCTCATTTGTCAAATGGTCGGTGGCTGATTTTGTTTCTCCGCTTAGCCACCAACAGGAGCATGTAGAGAAAACAGAACAAAGCCAAACCTGCCTTTATGTATAGTGACAAGCGTATGAGCTCCAGCCACAGAAAAGACCAATGGCGACTATTTTTTAACAGTAACTAAAAAAAGAAAAAAAAAAAAAAAAAAGGGCAGCCCCGGTGGCACAGCAGCTTAGCGCCGCCTGCAGCCCAGGGCGTGATCCTGGAGACCCGGGATCAAGTCCCACATCGGGCTCCCTGCATGGAGCCTGCTTTTCCCTCTGCCTGTGTCTCTGCCTCTCTCTCTCTCTGTGTGTCTCTCATGAATAAATAAATAAAATATTTAAAAAACAAAAACAGTAACTAATGCTGTAACTAGAATTTTACCATCAGGGCAATAAATCGCATTAATGCTCTCGGAGCACAGATGCTGCAGCTCAAAGCAACGGTCTCCAAAGCAAGCCCAGGTGACTGTCCACCCAGCCAGTTGTGACAGCCCCTGGTATGGCTCCTAAAAAGCACAGGACAAAACCCAAGTGGAGACAGAGTATCTCGTCTCCATAGCTACCAGGCCTTGAAGCAGATCTTAAAACAAACCATTGAGGAAATGGAAACAATAAATACAGTTCTGCTCAACTGTCCCTGGAGCCAGGCGACAAAGTGAGCTGGCCTCTGTGCTGCCATCAGCTTGGTCTCCGCGGCCAACACAAAGCCCAGGAGGCGTCTGGGCCTGTTGTCCAGACCCAGGCTCCGGCGAGAGGCTTTCGCAGGGCTTTGGGGAGCCCGACCCGAGGCCTTCTGGCTCCCTGCAGCAGGCGGCTGGGGCAGGAGGCCTGTGGCTGACTCTCCCAGCGGCCCGACCCTCCCTCATCACCCTGGTCGCCCAGGAGCCCCGGGTGACCCCTGCACGCGGAGCACCCACCCCTGCACGCCCTCCACACACCCGCTCACTAGCTGCGGAGTCTGTCGGGCTCCCCGTCCTGGGAGCCGCCCCACAGCCCACCCCTCGGCGACTGATGGTGGCCAGCCCTGGGAGAAGCTTGGCCAACACGGCTGCCTTTCCGCTGGGCCTTTCTGAAAGCAACCCCGTGCTCCAAAACTGTGCTCCCCACCCCCAGGGGCTGCCTGCCCGGGCCGGGTGGACGGGGCTCTGCTGGGGGGCAGGGGGGCAGGCGGGCTGCGGGGACCCTCGGGTCATAGGGTGCAGGGAGGCTCCCTGTGCCCCCCACGCCGACACTACCCCGATTCCCAAGGCGCTGGGGACGGGGATGGAAGCGAGAGGGCCCCTGTGTGGGGGCGCAGAGCAAGCTCACTGCGTTGAGCCCCGCCGCAGCACCAGCTGGCGAGCAGGCCAGCTCTTTCTCTATCCCCCATGCCACCTCCTCCTCTCACCTAAAATGGGAGGAGAGAGGGGGAGGAAAGGCTGCCTTTCCTCCTGTGCTGAATTTATCCTAACTGCAGACGGCTGCAGAGCCGGGGGGAAGACAGGGAGGCCTACTTACACAAGCGCCCGGTGTCCGCGGCCCACCCGTGTCCTTCCCGCCTCGCTGCAGGACGAGCTCGGCGTGGCGTCCTGAGGGCCCGGCTCCGCTCTGGGGAAGCTCTCGCACGCTGGGGCCCAGGCTTCCACAGGGCTTAGCACTTTCTAACCAGTCCTCACCGTGGCCTCGGCCACTTGGCTAACTTCCCCCCTGTCCCCTCTGAGCTTTCTACAGAGCAGTGGCGCATCTGACGCTGCCCCACGCCCCCTCCCTCCCCGCCACGAGGAGCCTAAGGAGGAGCCCCTAAAGGGCAACAGCCTGGACGCCCACCAAGGAGACGATCGAGCTCGACCGAAGCCAGCGGGGTACCAGACAGGAGGGGAGCACCTCCGGGGGCCACGACATTGTCTCCCTTCCTCTTCACCACAGCCCATGGACGATAAAAGAGCTGTCAGTAGTCTCCCTTCTGGAAACTGGAAGGATCCGCATGGAGCTCAGGCACGTGGCCGAGGGTCACCCTGCGTGGGGCAGCCCTGCGCTGGAGGCAGGGGCCGAGCTGTGAGGAGGCCGGACCATGCAGGGGTGCTCTGGGGGCAGGGGGAGCCCTGGGCCTGGTCCAGGCCCCGGGGGCGGGTGCAGCCCCAGGCCTCTGGGGCTCTGATTCCAGAAACTTCCATCCTGCTTCTTTCCAAATGCTCTCTACCTGGCCCCGGCCACAGTGGACCCGTTCCGCTAGACAAACCGAACACACCCCGTGGCAAAGGGGAAGGAGAAAAGCCTCCAAATCTGGCACCAGCCTGGGCCATCCGACCCCGAAGCCAGGCTTCCTCTTCCCACGGGGCCTTTTCCCAGCAACCAGCCGCGCGGCCTGAGGAGTGGCGGGTCCTAGGGTCTGCAGAGCAGCATGACATCCTGAGGAGCACCCCCCGCCCCCAACACTTCATACAGCCCCCTGCATGGCTTCCACTGGTGGATTCAAACTCAGCTGCTTCAGTCACAAGTTACTCCTAAATGGGATTTTTATTACTAAAAGCAAAATGCCCAGAGCCTAGGGTCACGATCCAGTCTTACAGTCTACACTGCCACGTTAGTAATCACCGTAGTCCCATGATAACAGCAATTAGAAAACCAAGCAAGTGTTTCTTTTGGTGCTTGCTCTTTGGCATTGTTGTTTTTCCCTCTGCCCACGCTTTAAACCCCTGCCCGACAACGTTACTTATTTACACTGAGGCAGGGGTGGGCCCGAGCATCTCTCCGTGCCTCGAAAGGACGCTTTTGCTTTATGCTCAGTGGAGTCGGGATGCAGGATTCCTTAGCCCTTGGGAGAGGTTTCAAACAACAAGAAACAAAGGGCTTCCTAAATCCATCAGAGATGTGGAGGGGGTCATGAGTGGTACTTGGATTAAGACCTGGATGGCGGGGGATCCCTGGGTGGCTCAGCGGTTTAGCACCTGCCTTTGGCCCGGGGTGTGGTCCTGGAGTCCTGGGATCGAGTCCCAAATCATGCTCCCTGCATGGGGCCTGCTTCTCCCTCTGCCTGTGTCTCTGCCTCTCTCTCTCTCTCATGAATAAATAAATTAAAAATCTTAAAAAAAAAAAAAAAAGAGAGAGAGAGAGAGAAAGAGAGAGAGACCTGGCTGACTTCTTTTGAATACCTCTGGCCTCAGAATAAAGCTGTGATTTCCTCCCCCACAGACCCCTCGAGTCAACGGAAGCCAGGCTCTGCTTGGTCATCCCTGAGGCCGTGGATCTCATCCAGCAAGGGAGGCTGTGCCCCCAGCGGAACGTGCGGGCTCTGCGAGCGTCCGCCCCCCTGGGGTCCCTGGGGTCCCACCTTCCTAGCAACATCCAGATGTGTCATCATTCCAGGGGTCTGATTAGCTGTAGAACGTGCTATTTCCTTGTTCTCAGGATTCATCTGCGTTAACTCTGCTGCTAATTGGGTTTGTATCTGGCAGCGGTGACATCGAAAAAAAGGTTTTGTAGTCAATTATGTTCTCCCGGAACACGCTGGAAGGGGGTGTCCTGTCAATGCTGAGGGGCTCCCTACCTTAATGAGCCCCAGACAAAGGCACAAAAGGACATTATGGTCCCTGAGCACCTGTCCTTAGTGGCTTCTGTAGAACAAGAAACTGAAGCTCTATCTGGGCCCTGCGTGCGTGGGCTTTGCTGCACTTTCAAATGGCCCGTTTCCCGTGGCGCGCATCTGAGTGTGATCAGAGTGTGATCAGGTGTGTCAGGGCCACTTGGAAAAATCGTCCCCGAGGAAATGAAATGTGCAAAGGCCCTTCCTGCAGCCTGAGGATGGCAGGTTGGGTTTAACTGCACCGAAGCCGGGGAAACGGACACTTAGGGTCCCCGCCGCCCCCAGAACAGCAGCACCCACAGCCCACACCTGGAGGAAGAGAAATGGAATTCTTCCCGCAAGTTCTTTTTCGGGCCCAGAACAAATCATTCTTCTACTGTTTTAACATCCTGAGTGTGGGTGGAAGCAATGCTTACTTACGTCTTATGGAAAAGATGGGGTGTTTATAGAAGAAGCATCTAGCCAACCGGGGCGATCGCGGGAAGGCCCAGTGCTCATGCCCGGAAACAGCAAGGCCTCGGCTTTTTTTTTTTTTTCCTCCTCTTGCTTTGGGTCTTAGTGGGTCAATTTCTGCTAGTTTTTTAGAACGCGGGGGGTTGCCAGTCCTCTGCCTGGAAGACCCGCAGGCGCCTCCCGGCCGCAGGGGAACCGAAAAGCAGGGAAAGCTCCCCTGGAACTGCTCAGACCGCCCGGGGCCTGGAGCGCCTGTGAGGGGGCAGCGGGTCAGCGAGCGGCCCCCACACCCCTGAGCCGGTGCCTGAGGCCGGGCCCCTGCAGGTGACACGGTGCCCTTCCGTGTCCCCCTCCCGCCGTGGGACCTGGGCCGCACTCGTCCTGCCTCGCAGCCTGCACGTTGGGGAGGAGCCGAGGGGCAGGGGGGGCCTCTGGGGCCGCAGGGCCCGAGGGGTGCGGGGGGTGCGCAGGGCGGGAAGGGCTGGGTGCCGCGTGGCTGCGGGGCCAGGCTGCCGACCGCGGGTTCCTTCTGGGTGATGCTCCGAGCGCCTCGCCTCCGAATTGCACCATCAGCGGGGAGCACCCCCCCGCCATCTCCTGCCTAAGTGGATTCTGGAGAGGAGCCCGGCTCTGAGAAGGCACCTCCGGGAGCTCAAAGGCACAGCAGGAGCGCACCGAGCACCGCGGACCTGGGGCGGTGAGGAAACTGAGTCTTAGACACCAAACAGGAGACTTTATGCCTCCAGATCAACAGTCTTGGCCTCCTCTCCCGGGGGGTGGGGGGGAGGGCAGGAGGGCGGAGAGGGCCCCCACGCATGCACCTCGTTCTCCGGGTGGGAGGGTTAAACTTTACTCAAGTGTGAGAAATTGCAGGACACGGTACACACGGAGGGCGGGGCAGCCCGGTGGCCCAGCGGTTAGCGCCGCCCGCAGCCCAGGGCGTGACCCTGGAGACCCGGGATCGAGTCCCACATCGGGTTCCCTGCATGGAGCCTGCTTCTCCCTCTGCCTGTGTCTCTGCCTCTCTCTGTGTGTCTCTCATGAATAAATAAATAAAATCTTAAAACAAACAAACACGGCGGGCCACGGGTCCTTGTTGAGCCCGCACTGCCTGGCGTGCTGAGTTTTTGCTTCAGTCCCATTCTGCTCTGTCTCTCCAGCTCCCCACCCTCACCCCACATCTTCAGCCCCCACACCACCCCCATCCCCACCTCCAGGCCGCCAGGTTTTGCCCTCAGCCTCTCCTTCTTGAAGACATGGATTATTTTTCCCCCCGTACCAAGTCCCATCTGGTGATTCAGGACATACTCCCAGGAAGCTGCCTGGTGTGTCCCTTAGAATGAACCCAGTTAGACTCCCACATTCTCACTTTCTTAACTTACTTCCTCTGAATCTTTCTTTGCCCTTCCTAAGCCATCTGGGAGGTAGCAGATGATCTCTCTTCATCTCAGGGATGAATTTCTGTCTGCAAGGTATCAGTGCTCATGCGTCTAGTGCGCGAGAAGGCTCCAGTTTGGGGCAAAAGGGACACATCAGCCTGTGCAACTAGGGGGGGCTCTGGGTGTCTGTCCCAGAGCTAGGACCCTGCCAACACGCTCTAGGGTGACAGCTCTAATACACGCACAAGAGCCTCCTAACCAACACGCTAATGAGCTGCCAAAATAGAAACAGATACAGAATGGAAACAGAGTCCTCCAAATTGGCCAGTTATTCTTCTCAAGGAAACATAAGCCGAAGACCCGTCTCTGGGAAATTATATTTTTAAGAGGCAGAGCTTGAGGGGCTGTCTGGGAAGGGTCAGATCCTTCAAACTTAGTCCAGAATTAATTGAATTAGACCAAGAACTGTCCTGGCTGGAACGAGACTATAGCAATCAGATCTCAAACTAGAGACCCCTGGTGGTGCATTTCTTCCCACCTAAGATGTGTCCTGAAAGCCCCCAGGGCAGAAGAAAGGGGAAGAGGCCAGGGACTGGGCCTGTCTGTCTAGGACAGGAGGCTGTTGTTCGTCTGGGACAGGAGACCCCCTCCCTGTCATCCTCAGCCCCCTGCATAGTGAGGGCCTCACGCTCAGAGGGGGCTTCCAGCGCCTGCACGGCCCAGGAGGAGGGCGGAGGCGAGCGCAGGTGCACCACACTGCGAGCAGCGTGTCCAAGCCGGGAAGTCCCTGGACCCCCACCCCGTGCTCTGGGAGCTCAGGGTCCCCAGCAGCAGCCGAAGCTGCCTTTATCTTTCTTGAAACGAAAAACAGCAACAGAAAGTCGAATTTCACAAACAACTTTAAATGCTTCTGAAAACAATTTTACAGAAAAATAGATAAAAGCAGTCTGTACAAAATTGGCACATTTTACGAGCCCATTAAGAACCCAAACTGGCTTTATTCCTGTGACATTTTGCGCAAATTAGAAAGGGGGAATAAAGCATTGCCTCATGTTGGGTTAGGAGGCCAAGTATCTGGAACTGTAAGGAATTTCCACATGCCCTCTGAGGAGCACGGCCTCCGACTCTGAGGGAGGACTTCCCATGTGGGCCCTCTCCTTCACCTCGCAGTCTCCCAGAGCTGGGCTTCTCCAACCGGTCTGCGGGTGACACGCTGAGGGTAGAGGAGGAGGAAGGTATGCCCGAGGGGCTGAGGAAGAGTTCATAGGGACCACGAATGGCACCCATCATTTGAGGTCTTGTATCTTAGACATCCATGTGAATTTTGCATCTGTATTTATTTTCACAGAAAAATCAGGCTGTAAGTTCTTCATTGGTTGGGCCCAGTCTGCAGTCCTAGGAGTGGGCCACCTGGAGACAGGAACTAGAAGCCTGGACCAGGGTCAAGGGCGGAGGCTCTTCTCACAGGCAAGGACTGGACCCGAGCAAAGCTGCACTGCCCACAGTAGGCAGGCTGGTGGGGAGCAGAGGTACAGTGATGGGGTGCCAAAGGGTGGTCTTCATTAAAGGTAGAGAGACTCAGGCACCAGGAGTCGGGAGGTGCCATGCCAGCTCAGGTAGAGCATTGGGGACAGTCTTGGAGGATGCCCTTATACCTCAGAGAGCTCCTGCCCAGGTGCAGTCTTTGCTGAGGTAGGAGGGAACTTCCTTAGTGGCTCCGCCCACATTCAGCTGGTCCAGGTTTTTCAAGATCTCCCCTAACAGGATGAGTCCCATTCCCTTGGATTAGAGGTTTCCTTTTCCTTCTTCCAATAGTTCTTAGAGTTCCTGTCCAACCACAGAGGACGCAGACAGGAGACGAGAGCAGCAGGCTTTGTCCAGCCTCACCTGGTGCCCGGGTGGGGTCATGTCCCATCACTCTCCCAGGACCCGTGTCATCCTGCTTCTTCCTCAGCATCACCAGTTGGCTTCTGGCTGGAATTCTGACAGCTAAACAGACACACTTCTTGGTTTACAAGTTGTTATTCTATCACTATAAGTATTAGTCAACATTTGGGTTTTAGTCATAACACTGCTAATGCATAATTTTGTTTGCTTCGCAGCAAATTAAATAAAGAATTGGCAGCACATTAAATAAATGGTTAAACTGATTAATTTTTTTTTCTCCAGGTCTTCAAGTAAAATCAAAGCTCCAGACAGATGCACATCTGTCCAGGAGCTCCAGGTACCCCTGAGGCCCACCAACCTGCCAGAGTCATGACCACACTAAGCTCCTACCACCAACGCACTGAGACGGCCCGCAGCCCACAGCAAGAACACACAGATGTTGGCAATCGAACCGGTCATGGCCATAGCACAGGCTGATGTCCTTAAAATTAAGATGACAGGGCAGCCCAGGTGGCTCAGCGGTTTAGCGCCGCCTTCAGCACGGGGCGCGATCCTAGGATCGAGTCCCACGTCGGGCTCCCTGCGTGGAGCCTGCTTCTCCCTCTGCCTGTGTCTCTGCCTCTCTCTGTGTCTCTCATGAATAAATAAAATCTTTAAAAAAATTAATATGACAGATAAAATAGTACTTGAATAAAAGTCAGTCTCAGCTAGATAGGAGTCTAGCTAGATAACACCTGAAGCCGACAAATGTCTTCATTTGTTGTAAGGCCTCTAACACAGAAATAAGGTGAAACCCCCTGAAGAGTCGCATTCGTCCAGATTCTCTGTCGCTGAGGTCCAGAACACTAAGTAATTCTGTCACTTGTGCAGAAGGCTCATCCTGTTCACCTGTAATTAGCTAAGTGCTCCCCAAACCAAATTATTTGGGGAGAAGATGAGGCAAATGTGACTGTAAACAGGATCACAGTGGGTCACTATGCTTGGGGATTTAGCTGACACGTCGCAGGCTTGCTTCCGCTAAAGAAACCCGTTCGTACATTTATGTCTCTGTGGTTTTTGAACTAAACTGGAGCATGCTTAGATCAGTGCCATGTGCAGCATCCTCATGGGGTATTTCACTGACGTCTCAGAAATTCTCTTTGACTTTTGCCAGATTTTTACCCCGCAGGATTCAGAAGGTTCCACCCACTTAGGAAAAGATAAAGGGCTGACCCCGAGATGACTAGCTCTCTGAGAGTTGGTCACTTTTTAGCCAAAGGGATATTTGAGGCTTTGTGAGAATCATGTCCAAATGGTTAGGAGTCAACTGAGGGGAAAGGGGGGCATTTGATTGAAAGACTCCAACAGTATTTTTGAATTCCTTGTATTGTCTGCTTTATGATGTTCTGAGAGGCATGACAAACTTCTCTCTCTCTTTTTTTTTTTTTAAGATTTTATTTATTTATTCATGAGAAGCACAGAGAGGGAGGCAGAGACATAGGCCGAGGGAGAAGCAGGGTCCATGCAGGGAGCCCGATGTGGGATCCTCGTGACCCCGGGATCACGACCTGAGCCGAAGGGAGACCTCAACCTTCAACCCAGGTGCCCCACAAACTTTTCCTTGGTAATTTCTGTTATTTTATTTTATTTAAAGAGATGTGTTTGAGAGAGTGTGTATGAGCAGTGGGGGGGGGGGCCTAGAGAGGGGATCTCGAGCAGACCCCCTGCTGAGCATGGAACCTGCATGGAACCTGTGATGGGGCTCGATCTCATGGCCCTGAGGTCACCACCTGAGCCAAACCCAAGCATCGACACTTGATCGACTGCACCACCCAGGCACCCCTTCTTTGGCAATTTTTAAGGTGAAAGTATTACTGTGCCTCTTATTTCAATAAATACAGTCACTCTCCAGCAAAATACAAGATTTCAAAGGCTACATATAGTTACTTATTTGGTTACATTTTTTTTTTTTTGCCCCAGTGCATTAATCCCACTGTAAAATAACAGAAAAGTTCCACTGTGAAAAATGCATGCAAGGTGAAAAACAATGTTTAAGTAACCTTTATCCCAATGCGATTATTGCTTTGAGGAAAATCACCAAAAAACAGAATTTAAAATTTTAAATTCCCTGTGTCTCTGCTGAGACAGACATTAGAAAATGCTGTAATATTAGTGCAAGCCTTTTCTGAAGTGAGTTCTTTATTAATTTTATTTTTGATAATTCCTGTCACCGTGTCAACACTAGAACATTCTTGGTCCAAATTAAAACTAATTAAAAGTTATTTAGGGAACACAAGTGAATAACAATGTTTAACAGTTAGCACCTCTCAGAATAGAAACTCAAGCAGCTGACAAGATGGAAGCTGAAAAACACTCATGATTTTGACTCCTTCAGAGCACAGCAAAAACTGGTTTGCTTATGTAACCGATGTAAACCCAGGCTCCTACCCGGTCTGGTCTTGGCACTGGTTCAGACCTGCAGAAAAACAGAATTGAAAACAATTCAAATCTTTCTGCCTCCTAAGATGCCAAAGGTAGGAGGTGTGTTTTAAATATCCAGCAAACTCCTAAAGAGACTGTTGGCACTTGTCTCTCAGTCTCTGGTTCTCTGACCAGCTCTCCCCCTTCTGTGTCCCCTCCTGCTCCAGAGACCCAGCCTGAGGCTTCCTCCCACTCCCTCTTTTCTCTCTTTTTTTTTTTTTTTTTTTTTTAAGATTTTTATGTATGTATTCATGAGAGGCAGAGACACAGGCAGAGGGAGGAGCAGGCTCCACGCAGGAGCCCGACGTGGGACTTGATCCCGGGACTCTGGGGTCACACCCTGAGCCAAAGGCTGATGCTCACCCACTGAGCCACCCAGGCGTCCCCCACTCCCTCTTTTCATGTGTCCTTTCATGTGTCATGTCCTTTTCATGTCCTTTCATGTGTCATGTGTCTTTTCTGGTGTCCCAGGCCTCCGTTTTCCCTCCGATTGCTAGTTCCCAGGATCTGTGTGACAAAATTGAAAACACACCCCTCATTAGAGGCGGAGGGTAGGGATAGAGCACATTAGATTTGGCATCCCACCCATTTATTTGTGTCCATCCCAGAGAATATGAAAAGCCGACTGCAGAAGAATTTGGCCACCGAAGCATTTCCTGAATTAGTCAGGGGGCTAGACCCCGGAGCTGCAGGGGGCCAAGGCCCTGCGAGCTCTGCTTTGTCTCGCAGCCACAGCTCACACTTGGCGGTGACTCCGCTGTGTCAGAAATGTACCAAGACGGCATATACTGTGATTGGGTTCTCAGATGTTTCTTATACTTTACATATTTATCAAATCTTTCACTCAAGCTTTCTTTTTTTTTATTTTTTTAAGCTTTTCTTTTAGAAGGACAGTATACACACACACACACACACACACACGCACACGCACACACACAGTTTTTTCTTTTAAGTCACAGTGCAGTTCTAGATGAAGCAAGGCTGGGGAACAAGAAGCTCCACCCTTAGGGCACGTGGTCCCCTTCCACCTTCTCCCCTCCTGCCCTGCTCTCGTGGCCGCCTCCCAGGGGCTCCTTGGAGCACAGTCAGGACTATGAGTTACAGATGGAGCAACATACTTAGAGTCCGAAATAGCAGACTCCTGCCCTGGTAAGCTCTGCTACTTACGACCTAAGTGGCCTTGGCCACCGTGACCCCACCACCCACCGGGCTGCTGTGACACTGAACTGGTACACAGCAGTTCTCACCAAACGGTGACTTCCTATCTTTAGTCTCAAGGGAACAAAGAAGAGACTAAAGGTAGGTGGACAAGGGCAAATCCATCCCCGCCACTGGAAAAAAGCAGCACCAAGATGGGGTGACCCATGGTAGGTGGGCTGCAATCTGTTTGGCAGGTCCCAAGAGGCATTTCCGTAATTCGATGATTACAGGTCCAGTACAGCTGTACGAACCTACCAGCCTGGGGGCGCCTGGGTGGCTGGTTAAGCATCTCCTTCAGCTCAGGTCATGACCCCAGGATCCTGGGATCGAGCCCCACGGCAGGCTCCCTGCTCAGCGGGGAGTCTGCTTCTCCCTCTCCCTCTACTGCTCCCCCTACTTGTCCTCTCTTTGTCAAATAAAAAAATAAAATCTTAAAAAAAAAAAAAAAAAAAAGCATCAGCCTGTCTGCATGGCACTGGAAAAAAAAAAAAAAAAAGAATTCACAGAAACGGATTATTTCAGACACACTGAGACAGTGACAGGCAGGTCACTTGATGTGAACTGGATAAAATCTCCGAGACTGAAGAAGTCCGGATTTTCAAATGAAGCTTTTTGGCTCTTGAGCTGCCCAGTGGAGAGTTCCTTGGAAATGTAAATATTGGAACATGAAAAGGCACAGTTGGACTCTCTGAGGGGCTGAGACCTGACCCCTCTTTCTTGACACTTGTTGGGGGAGACCCCTGCTCCAGGAGTCCCCGAGAATGCACCTGAGCAGCCTGCCTCCCGGGAAAGAGCCTGCCAGGCGGGCCTGCAGGGCATTTTCGGGAACGGCCCAACCCCAACCGGGCCCAGGGAGACAGAGCCCAGGGCAACAGGCGGGGCCCAGCCCAGCTGTCCCTCCGCTGGGCTCCGCTGTCACTTCAGTAACCGACTGTTGCCACCTGCTGGCCGCTGGAGCAAGGTGCCCGGCGCCGGAGAAGGCAGGGTTTGTTGGGCGAAGGGGTGGCCGGGCTGCAGCGGGGAGCTGCACCGAAATATAGAGGCGGACTGAGTGTTTCCCCCAAACAAGGGACCTGGGGAGGATGGATGGCCATTCCACGCATTAAGCCACACGAGGAGGTGGACTTTTATAAAAGTCATAACCTCATGCATGCATTAGTCAACCACAAACACTTTTACGGCTGAATACCAGGTACCCCGCAAGGCACTCGGGGTGACTGAGAGTCCGGCTCATTCTGCCCCCACATTAGTCATTCACTCACCAACCCTGCTCGAAGGGCAGGCCTGGGCCAGGAGCTGGGCTGGAAGTGGAGAGCGAAACAGGTGCTGTCCCCCCCCCCCCCCCACTGCTCTGCTGTCTGGTGGCGGAGACAGTAAGCAGATAGTCCCACAGATACATGTAACAGTATGCAACAGGCATACAATAAAAATAGATCTGTGATCAAGGATTAGCCTGAATGACTTTGATCGATTCTACAACAGACATTTGGCCTATTTGATATGCATTAAAATTATTTAAAATGTGTCACCCTTTGACCCAGCAATTCCACTTTTAGGAGCTTATCCTAAGGCAACAATCAGAAAATCAGACTGATATATAAGGATGTTCCCTGCATGATTGTTTAAAGAAGTGAAAAAGAAAGGGGCGTCTGGGTGGCTCAGCGGGTGGGCGTCTGCCTTCGGCCCAGGGTGTGATCCCGGGGTCCCGGGATCGAGTCCCACATAGGGCTCCCCAAACAGGGAGCCTGCTTCTCCCTCTGCCTGTGTCTCTGCCTCTCTCTGTGTGTCTCTGGTGAATATCTAAAAGTGAAAAAGTAAAAATAAAAAAAGGAAACCATCCAAAGGGCCAATGATAAGGGGCTGGTTAAACCAATTAAGGCATCCTCAAAAACCAGAATATTCTGGAGCCATTAAAAATGACAATGTAAAAAAAATGACAACGTAGAGCCACACTATTTATTATAAACGTTGTAAGTTCTAGAGAGGGATGTATAGTAAACTCCACTTTTGAAAACATTTTTATGGGTGTTTTCTTCTAGCGCCCTATGGCAAAATCAATTTATTTGATTGTTACTGTTGGGTCATTATGATTATCATGCATCTATGCTGTTATTTTTTCCATCCCCCGCTATTTCTTTGCTCTAATTCCTCCCCTCTTTTTTTTGTATTGTTTTGTATGCGTCAAGGTCACCAGGGGCTACTCTACTGCTAAACCGGAGTCATTTCTGTTCTCCTGTCATGAACTCCTTCAGCAACAGCGGCAGCTCCCTCCTCCTTGTATGAGTTCTTCCTCTGGCTTCCAGAACCCCACCTGCCTGTCTGGGATCTCCTGCCTCATGGCTTTTGCTTTCTCAGGCTTTCCTGCATTCCTCCTCTTCCTCCCAGGTTCTTTTTTTTTTTTTTTTTTTTTTTTTAAGATTTTATGTATGTATTTGACAGAGAGAGCATGAGCAGGGGGTGAGGAGGAACAGAGGGAGAGGGAGAAGCAGGCTCCCCATTGAGCAGGGAGCCCAATGTGGGTTCTATCCCAGGACCCCGGGACCATGACCTGAGCTATTGGCAGATGTTCAACCTCCTGAGCCACCCAGGCGCCCCTATCTCTTCTCTTCCTGGCCCATACTTAACTCCTTTGACCATACCCAGTCATGGTTTCAAGCACCATCTGCCCTAGCCGAGACCTCTCCCCTGAACTCCTGGCTCATAAATCCAGCTGCCTACTCAGGTTTCTCATCGCCATTTCAAACTCAGCGTGTCCCTAGCAGAACTTACGACCCTCCTCCCCATTTAACCCACTCCAGCCAGAGCCTGCCCTAATCCACTTGTTGCACCTACATCCTTCCCAGTGCTCAAGCCAGAACCCTGCAATTCATCTGCAATCATCCTCCTCTCTTTCTTTGGCATCCAGATCCAATCCTTCAGGAAATCCTTTTAGCCTTGTACTAAAATACATTTCCCCAATCCAACGACTTCTTGTCACCCTCACTGCAAGTTTCGCGGTCCCGTCTGCCACCAGCCTAGCACCAGGATTACTGCGGTGGCACCTCACATGTCTCCCCTACAGTCTCTTGCCGCCCCCGGAGCCAGAGTGGTTCCTTAATAATGTCCGTCAGATCACGTCACTCCTGGTCCAAACCCTGCAGAGGCTCCCAGTCTTGCACACAGTAGAAGTCTGTAAGACATGCGGGGTCCCCTCATTCCCAGCTGCTCTCAGACATCATCTCCCCGTGGCACACACACATATATATACACACACATATATATGTAAAACTGTTCATTTTCTGAACTAGAATACATTTTTCTTGAGGAACAGAAATCTTGTCTGTTTACTGATGCATCTCAAATGCCTAGGATTGTGCTTAGTACACAGCAATGCCCAAGAAAAAAATTTTTTTTAGATTTATTTATTTATTTATTTGAGAGAGGAAGAGAGGGAGAACACAAGCAGGGTAGGGACAGAGCAGAGGGAGAAGCAGATTCCCCACCGAGCAGGGAGCCCAACACGGCGCTTGATCTCAGGACCCTGGGATCATGACCTGAGCCAAAGGCTGACACTTACCAGACTGAGCCACCCAGGTGTTTCCAACTTTTTTCAAAAAAAGTAATCCCCATGCCCAATTCAGGACTTGAACTCATGAACCCAAGATCAAAAGTCGCACATTCCACTACTGGGGCAAGCCAGGTGTCCCAGAAAAAATTTTTTTTTAATAAATGAATTTCATAAAGTATAGCAAAACCATCACATTGTATATTTTAAATATCTTACAATTTTGTCAATTATGCATCAATGAAGCTGAAAAAAGATTTTTATTCTCCTGAAGGTATCATTTCCTTAACAGTCGTTAATCCATGAAAGCCCATAAATTAAAGAAATTCTTGACTTTAACATAAAGTAAGGATTAGGGATAGTGAAAAATGGGTGAATAAATAAATGAATGCGTGGAAAGGGTCTGAGCAGATTAAAACTAATCCTCTAACCATGAAAATTTCTAGGTAGAAGGATAATGGATAAACATTTTTCTTGTCGTTCATCTGTTTTTAATTTTTCTATAATAAATTTGAATTACTTAAATAAACATTTTGAAAAAATAGGTTTACTATTGAGGATAACAAGTTTTAACATACATCTATCTATCTATCTATCTCTCTATCTATCTATCTATCTATCTATCTATCTATCTATCTATCATCTCCAGTTTCAACTGTTCATCTATAGAAGAGGATTGGTAAGATGGTAGAAATGTGGGAAAGGCACCCATTTACATTACTGTGCAGCCATTACGAGGCCCCTGCCCAGACAGTGGGAGAAAGTCTATCTTGAGTCTCCAGAGCCGACCCCAGAAGGGGTTTATTTGGGGGGTACGCAGTGAACAAGTGAGGCAGAGAAGGAAGCCAAGGTAGGGAGGGTTGTACAGCCATTTCCCCCAAGGGCAGTGGGGACTCAATCCCACGGATGAACTCTGAGCTACAGCATAGAGCATGCTTCAGTTTCCTCATCTGAAGGGTGAGAAAACTGGGGTATTTGTCCACCTACAGCAGTTGAGGGCTGTTTCTGGAGCCATTACTGCCCTTGCACTTCCAATGTGTCCCCTGAATTCCTATAACCAGAGAAAACAATCCCTTGAGTAGGTGTTGGCAGTAGGCAGAGTTTTCAGAGTAAAAGTGAAAGACAAGGGGATAGAGGGCAGGGGAGGGAAGGCCCTGAGAAGGTCGGCTACATGCTTCCTTGATAAGACGCTGACTTTGCTCTCTGGGAGGAGCTCCCCTTGTCTGTTGTTCTCTGTGGCACCTCACCAGGCTCCTGTGAGGTTCTTGCTCATTCATTCACCTCCATGGCCACATCTGAAGTGGACAGTGGGGAGAGTGCCCTCTCTGGGAGTCTGTGCAGCTGCTGTAGCATGTTTGAGTGCCCAAGGACTGTTTTAAGGCCTGAACAACCTAAGTTTTTCTAGTCTGGGTTCAAGAACTCTTTGGCAATACAATCCCCTCCAACACTTACTAAGCTTCTGAAATATTTGTTTTCCATGATTTCCGTGTGCCAGTATGCGCACACAGGGTTCTTCACTAGACCTCTCAAGCCTGATTTCCTTCTTTGCATCCTAACCCCCAACTTAATCGGGGTTCCTCTCCTTCAACGTAATGGCAACCACCTTGAAGCTACCTGGAGAAAAAACAGTCTTGAGTGTGAAGAAAGCATCCTTGAACTGCAGTGGTGAAACTACCTGCTTAAGAACTCTTAATGGGCTTTTGGTGCTCAAAGTTCTATGTTAGCACTTATATTTTGGGGTTCAAAGCAGAAGACTCCAAATTTCTGGACTCATTCTATTCCCTTTCATTTCTCCTCTTAAGGCAGCCAATTTTCGCCTGAGCTTGACTCCTACTGATACACTAAGCAAAGCAAATAAGAACCAATGTGCACTATCTTTGGGTTTTCCAACCTCTTTTAGGGCAGTGGCTCAGTAGACATTTTGCTCACAAAGCAACAGAGGACAGTGGTTTTATTAAATAATTTGGGTTTTCATCTTTTCAGCCTCCAATACCAATCTTCTTGCCTTCCTCTGCAGTGCTATGTATTTTAGGGGTTTTTTGTTTTGTTTTGTTTTTGTTTTTGTTTTGTTTTGTATTTTAGGTTTTATTCTTAACCCCAAGACCCCAGTTGAAGAGATTAAATTTTGTAATGCTAATAACACTAGCTACTGTATAAATGAACCCAAGAATTTCAACGGCTTCAGCCAATGAAAATTTTGTTCTCACTCATGAAAAAGAGCTGGGTGGTGACAAGTCAAAGGGTACCCTCCTCCACAAAGTCATTCAAGGATCCAGGATGTCGACAGTCCCATCCAACATGTGGTTTCCAATGGGGTCATGTCCATTCTAGCTGGTCAGAAGACTAAAGAGCACAAGCTTAAAGATGGCAGAGAAGGAGGAGCCTGAGCTTATCTCATCCCATGGACACAATTAGATAACACCCATATTGCTGTAAATAAACCAGAAAATGACCCAAAGACCAACAGAACAGACTCTCCACAGTTAAATGTAGAGAAGAGGCCACATCAAAGAGGATAGGAAGGGCAGAGATGTGTTGGGAGCCAAAAGAACCCTTGTAATTGCCCATAGGAGTGAGAGATGCTGCTAGCAGGAGAGAGGAGAGAGACAGACCCTTACCCCAGGCACCCCAGGTATGGCTTGTGGAAGACAAATCCCCATAACATTTGGCTTTGAAGGCCAATGGGGCCTGATTTCATGAGTTTTTTTTTATAATCAGTGGAACTTAACACCTGGAACTTTAAAAATCAGTGGGCTTCGTTCTGGCAGAGCTAGCAAAGTGACAGGAAACTGAGTCCCCTCCCTTAAAGAGGCAGCAAAACAAACATCCCTGTGGAAACACAGCATAGAAGCAGCAGTTGGAAAATGCCTGGGGTATATAGGAGGGAGACTGGTTTACTAATTTCAGAGCATGTGCTAGAGGGGCAGGGAACTTTAGGAGACTTCTCCAAGAACAAAAGAGCTGATGGACACCATTTCCCTCCCCTACAGCCCAGGCTAGCTAGATACACAGACACCTGTGGGAACCAATACAATGTCAACCCTTTCCACTTAGCTTGCTAATAGTACACCCTGCCCCTATGCTCTCCTGCAGACTTGCCCCCTCCACCCCAGCCTGGGCAGTTCTCCCACGCAGATGCAGCTCCCCTCCCACAGCAGACCAGTGCAGACCTTCTGGCACTGTATGCCCTGCCCCCAGGTTCTCCTCTGGACCTGTATCCTCTGATATGCCTTTGGCCAAAGCCTATCCAAAGCAGTTCCACAAGCCTGGCAATGTGCAAGCAGCCCCAGCAGGGGCCAATATCACTCCAGAATAGGCAGGGGGGTGGGTAATCACACATACCAGTCAGATTGCAACCCCAGCAGTGGGTTGAGGGCAAACAGTTGGTCTAACTGTAGGCCTGGCCCACCAACAAAAGCTTCTCAGGAGCCAACACAGGGAAAGTTCCTTGCATTTTGGGGCTACCGCATCTCTGGCAAATACCTAGTCTGACTTAACTCAAGCCCAAGGTGGCCCCAGACTGGCCAACTAACACAGAGACCACACTTTATCCAAAATGGGCAGAGAGTCTTTGCAGATGGCTGGACTGAAGGCAAATATAGCTCAGCCACAACAGTGGGGTGCACATAACACTCATGGGAGAAACCCCCAAAGTGCCAGGTTCTGGTGAACATGGGACACTGAACTGCAGGGCACTACAGGATCTCTTTTTTGTAAGGCCACTATTTTCTTTCTTTCTTTTTTTTTTTTTAAGATTTTATTTATTTATTCACAAGAGGCACAGAGACAGAGAGAGAGGCAGAGGGAGAAGCAGGCTCCATGCAGGGAGCCCCATGTGGGACTCGATCCTGGGTCTCCAGGATCACGCCCTGGACTGAAGGTGGTGCTAAACCGCTGAGCCACCTGGGCTGCCCAAAGGCCACTATTTTCAAGAGCAGGAAACACAGCTGACTTTCCTAACACATAGAAACAGGTACAGAGAATTAGATAAAATGAAGAAACAAAGGAATATGTCCCAAATGAAAGAACAGGACAAAATCACAGCAAGAGAACTAAATGAAATGGAGACAGATAATAGTCTTGATAATTTCTTTTTTAATATTTTATTTTTAAGTAATTTCTACACCCAACATGGGGCTCAGACTCACAACCCCGAGATCAAGAGACACATGCTCTTCCAACTGATCCAGTCAGGTGTCCCAGATAGATCATTTAAATAAATGGTCATAAAGATACTCACTGGACTTGAGAAAAGAGTGGAGGACCTCAGTGAGACCTTCAACAAAGAGACAGAAAACATAAAAAAGAACCAATCAGAGATAAAGAACTCAATAACTGAAATTAAAAATACACTAGAAGGAATAGCAGACTAAAGGAAGCAGAAGAATGGATCAACAACCTGGAGGATAGGTAATGGAAAACAATCAAGCTGAACAGGAGACAGAAAAGTGAATAAAAATAAAAATAGGGACACCTGGGTGGCTCAGCGGTTGAGCGTCTGCCTTCGGCTCAGGTCGTGATCCCGGGATTCAGGATCAAGTCCCACGTGGGAACTCCTGCGAAGAGCCTGCTTCTCCCTCTGCTTGTCTCTTGTCTCTCTGCCTCTCTCTCTCTCTGTATCTCTCATGAATAAATAAATCTTTAAAAAAAATAGATTAAGAGAACTCGGTGACACCATCAAGCATAATAATATTTGCATTACAGGGATCCTTGATGAAGAGAGAGAAAGGGGGACAGAAAATTTATTTGAAGAAATAATAGTTGAATTCTCAAATCTGGGGAAGGAAAAAGAACTCCATAACTAAGAGGCACAGCGAGCCCCAACAAAATCAATCCAAGAAGGTCCACACCAAAACAAATATTAATTAAAATGGCAAAAAGTACTAATAAAGAGAGAATTCTAAAATCAGTAGGAGAAAAGAAAACAGTTACATAAGGGAAAACCCAATAATGGTATTGGCTGATTTTTCAGCAGAAATTTTGTAGGCCAGAAGAGAGCAGAATGATATATTCAAAGTGCTAAACAAATGCCAAAAAACCCTGAAGCCAAGAATACTCTATTCAGCAAGGCTATCATTCAGAATAGAGGTAGAGATAAAGAGTTTCCCAGATAATAAACAAAAGTTAAAGGAATTCATGAATACTATACCAGCCCCACAAAAAATGTTAAAGAGAACTCTGTGAGTAGAAAGGAAAGACCATAAGCAAGAGTAAGAAAAGTAGGAAGCACAAAAGTGGTAAATTAAGTATATCCATAAAAATATGGATATTTTTATTTCACAAAATAAAAGAGCGTAAAGTATGACACCATATACCTGAAACATGGCGGGGAGAGGAATAAAAACTTAGTGCTTTTAGAATGGGTGCAAACTTAAGCAACCATCAACTTAATATAGACTGCTATAGGCATACGATGTTATATATAAACCTAATGTTAACCACAAATCAAAAAACAGTAAAAAATATGCAAAAAAATAGAAAGGAAACCAAATATATATCACTAATGAAAGCCAGCAAACTGTGAGAGAAGAGAGCAAGAGACAAAACAGAGAAGACCTATAAAAACAACCATAAAACAAGTAACACAATGGCAATAAGTACATACCTATCAATAATTACTCTGAATGTAAATGGACTAACTGCTCCAATCAAAAGACATAGGAATGGATAAAAAAGCATAGGATAAAAAAGCTGCCTATAAAAGACTCATTTCAGACCTAAAGATACATGCAGATTGAAAGTGAAGGGATAGGCTAAATGGGTGACAGGTATTAAGGAGAGCACTTGTGTTGAGCACTGGGTGTTATTTTTTTTTTTTAAGATTTTATGTATTTATTCATGAGAAACCCAGAGAGAGGCAGAGACACAGGCAGAAGGCGAAGCAGGCTTCCTGCAGGGAGCCTGATGCGGGACTCCGGGATCATGCCCTGAGGCAAAGGCAGACGCTGAGCCACTCAGGCATCTCAAGCACTGGGTGTTAAACATAAGTGATGAATCACTAAATTCTACTCCTGAAAGCAATATTACAGTATGTCAACTAACTAAAATTTAAATAAAAAATTGGGGTGGGGGGCACCTGGGTAGCTCAGTGGTTGAGTGCCTGCATTTGGCTCAGGTCACATCCCAGGGTCCTAGGATCAAGTCCCACAGTGGGTTTCCTGTAGGGAGCCTGCTTCTCCCTCTGCCTATGTCTCTGCCTCTCTCTGTCTCTCTCATGAACAAATAAATAAAATCTTTAGAAAAATAATAAATAATGGAAAGGAAAAAAGTGAAGGAATGAAGGAATGGAAAAGCATTTATCATGCAAATGGAAGTGAAAAGGAAGCCGAGTAGGAATACTTACACTGGACAAAATAGACTTTAGGGACACCTGGGTGGCTCAGTGGTTGAGTATCTGCCTTCAGCTCAGGGTGTGATCCTGGAGTACCAGGATCAAGTCCTGCATCGGGCTCCTTGCATGGAGCCTGCTTCTCCTGTCTCTGCCTTTCTCTCTGCCTCTCTATGTCTCTCATGAATAAATAAAATCTTAAAAAAAAAAAAAGAAATTAAAAAGTCCATTAAAAAATGGACTTTAAAACAAAGACTAACAAGAGACAAAGAAGGACACTACATAATCATAAAAGGAACAATCCAATAAGAAGATTTAACAATTGTAAATATTTAGGCACCCAACATGGGAGCACCCAAATACATATAGCAGCTAATAAAAAATGTAAAGGAAGTGAGTGATGGTATCAGAATAATAGTACAGGACCTTAACACCCTCCCTTACATCAATCGATATATCATCTGGAGAGAAAATGGATTAAAAAAACTGTAGCTTTGGACCAGGTGTATTTAACAGATATATTCAGAACATTTCATCCTAAAACAGTGGGACACACATTCTTTTCAAGCATATATGGAATATTCTCCAGAATAGATCCTATCTTAGGCCACAAAACCAGTGTCAACAAGTTCAAAAAGACTGAAGTCATACCATGCATCTTTTCTGACCACAACACTATGAAACTAGAAATCAACCACAAGAAAAAAATCTACAAAGAACACAAATATATGGAGGTTAAATAACATGTTACTAAACAATGAGTGGGTCAACCAAGAAATAAAAGAAGAAATCAAGAAATATGTGGAGATAAATAAAAATGAAAACACAACAGTCCAAAATCTTTGGGATGCAGTAAAAGCTGTTCTAAAGGGGAAGTTTACCACAATACAAACCTATCTACCCTGAGGAGCAAGAAAAATCTCAAACAATCTAATCTTAAACCTAAAGGAGCTAGAGAAAAAAGAACAAACAAAACTCTGAACCAGTAGAAGGAAAGAAATAATATTAGAGCAAAAATAAATGAAATAGAAACTAAAAAAAAAAAGGAAAAAGAAAAAGACTGATGACACCTGGAGCTGGTTCTTTGAAAAGATCAACAAAATTGATAAACCTGTATACAGACTCATCAGAAAGAGAGAAAGAAAGAAAGAATGAATGAATGAACAAACAAGCAAGCCATCCCAAGTAAACAAAATCAGAAATGAAAAAGGAGAAATAACTGATACCAGAGAGATACAAGGATTATAAAAAAAATATGAAAGATTACCTATCAACAAATTGGACAACCTAGAAGAAATGGATAAATTCCTAGAAACATATAAGCTCCCAAAACTGAATCAAGATAAATAGAAAATTTGAACAGATTACTAGCAATGAAATTGAATCAGTAATCAAAACTCCCAAGAAACAAAAGTCCAGGACCAGATGGCTTCACAAACAGATATTTATTTATTTGCTTATATGGGGGAGGTGGGTTGAGGCAGAGGGAGAGAGAGAAAGAGAATCTCAAGCAGGCTCCACCCCCAGGGCAGACTCTGATGTAGGGCTCCATCTCATGACCCTGAGATCATGAACTGAGCTGAAATCAAGAGTTGGATGCTTAACCGACTGAGCCACCCAGGTGCCCCTGGATACAAATATTTGCAAACAATCAATATGATACACCATATCAACAAGAGAAATGATAGAGGCACATGGATGACTCAGTTGGTAGGGCATTTGACTCTTGATCTCAAGGTTTTAAGTTCAAGCCCTATGTTAAGTGTAGAGATCACTTAAAAATAAAACCTAAAAAAAAAAAAAAAAGACAAGACAAAGAATTAAAACAATATGACCATTTCAATAGATGCAGACAAAGCATCTGGCAAAATACAATATTCATTCCTGATAAAAACCCTTAACAAGGGCACCTGTGTGGCTCAGTTGGTTAAGTGTCTGCCTTCTGCTCAGGTCATGATCCTGGGGTCCTGGGATCAAGTCCTGCATCAGGCTCCCTGCTCAGTGGGGAGTCTGCTTCTCCCTCTTTCTCTGCCCTTCCTGCAGCCTATCCTTGTGCTCTGTCCTTCTCACAAAAAGATAAATAAAAACCCTTAACATAGTTAGTTTAGAGGGAGCATACCTCAACATAATAAAGGCCATTTATAAAAAGCCACAGCTAACATCATACTTAATGGTGAAAAACTGAGAGCTGTCCCCCTGAGATCAGGAATTAGATAAGGATATCCACTCACCACTCTTTTTTTTTTTTTTCAAGTAGGCTCCATGCTCAAAGTGGAGCCCAACAAAGGGCTTGAACTTACAACCCTGAGATCCAGACCTGAGCTGAGATCAAGAGTCAGACACTTAACTGATTGAGCCATCCAGGTGCCCCCATTCTCACCTCTTTTATTCAACATTGTACCAGACATCCTAGCCACAGCAATGAGACAAGAAAAATAATAAAAGCCATCCAAATTGGTAAGGAAGAGGTAAAACTTCCACGATATTATGTATAAAAAACCCTAAGGCTCAACCAAAACACTACTGGAACTGATAAAGGAGGGGTGCCTGGGTGTCTCCCTCTGCCTTCAGCTCAGGTCATGATTTCAGGGATCCTGGGATTGAGCCCTGCATCAAGCTCTCTGCTCAGTGGCAAGTCTGTTTCTCCCTCTCCGTCTGTGATCTCTCTGGCTCTCACTCTCTCTCAAATAAATAAATTTAAAAAAAAAATTTTTTTTAAAAAGAACTGATAAAGAAATTCAGTAAGGTTGCAGGATACAAAATCAATATACAGAAATCCATTGCATTTCCATACACTAATAATAAAATAGCAGAAAGAGAAATTAAGAAAACAATCTCATTTATAATTGCACCAAAATATTAAAATATTTAGTAACAAAATTAATCAAGGAGGTAAAGATCTGTACTCTGAAAACTATAAAATATTGATGAAAGAAATTGAAGATGACACAAACAAATGGAAAGATATTCCATGCTCATGGATTAGAAGAACAAATATTGTTAAAATGTCCATACTACCCAAAGGAACCTACAAACTCAAAACAATCCCTATCAAAAGTACTAACAGAATTGTTGACAGAACAAATAATATTAAAACTTGTAGAAACCACAAAAGATCCTGAATAGCCAAAGCATCTTGAAAAAGAAGAACAAAACTGGAGGTATCACAATCCCAGGTATCAAGATCTACTACAAAGCTATAGTAATCAAAACAGTATGGTACTGGCACAAAGAGAGACACCTAGAGCAGGAGAACAGAATAGAGAGCCCAGAAAGAAAACCATGATTATATGGACAATTAATCTTCAACAAAGGAGACAAAAATATGTAGTGGGAAAAAGACAGTCTCTTCAACAACTGATGTTGGGAAACCTGGGACAGCTACTTGCAAAAGAATGAAACTGGACCACTTCCTTACACCATACACAAAAAATAAACTCAAAATGGATTAAAGACCTAAATGTAAAACCTGAAACCATACAAATCCTAGAAGAGAGTGCAGGATTTTGACATTGGCCATAGCAACAATTTTCTGAATATGTCTCCTGAGGCAAGGGACACAAAAGCAAAAATAAACTATTGAGACTACATCAAAATAGAAAGTTTCTGCACAGCAAAGGAAACAACTAATAAAACTAAAAGACAACCCACTGAATGGGGGAAGATATTTGTAGATGACATATCTAAAGAGTTAGTATCCAGGGTCATCTGAGGGGCTTAGTAGTTGAGCATTTGCCTTTGGCTCAGGTCGTGATCCTGGGGTCCTAGGGTCCTGGGATCGAGTCCCGCAACAGGTTCCCCATAGGGAGCCTGCTTCTCCCTCTGCCTGTGTCTCTGCCTCTCTGTGTCTCTCATGAATAAATAAAATCTTTAAAAAAAGAGTATCCAGAATATATCAAGAACTTATACAACTCAACACCAAAAAACCAAAAAACAACGAAAAAATGGGCAGAAGACATGAACAGACATTTCTCCACAGAAGACATCCAAATGGCCATCAGATACATGAAAAGATGCTCAACATCACTCAGCATCAGGGAAATGCAAGTCAAAACCACAGTTAGACAACTCATACCTGTCATAATGGCTAAAATTAAAAAAAAAAAACATAGGAAAAACAGATGCTGGTGAGGATGTGGAGAAAGGGGGAACCTTCTTACACTGTTGGTGGGAATGCAAACTGGTGCAGCCACTGTGGATAATAGTAAGGAGGTTCCTCAAAAAGTTAAAAATAGAGCTACCCATGATCCAATAATTCCACTACTGGGTATTTACCCAAAGAATACAAAAACACTAACTCAAAAAGACACATGCACCCCTATGATTATTGCAGCATTATTTACAATAGACAAATTATGGGAAGAACCCAAATGTCCTCTGATTGATGAATGGATAAAATACACACAGGGAATGACATCTTACCATTTGCAATAACATGGATGGATCTAGAGGGCATAATGCTAACTGAAATAAATCAGTAAGAGAAAGATAAATAACATACGATTTCATCTATATGTGGAATTAAAGAAACAAACAAACAAAAAAACACGAACAAAGGGGGGAAAGAGACAAATCTCAGAAATGGACTTTTAAACGGACTCTTAACTGTAGAGAGCAGATGGTTACCTGAGGGGAGGTGAGTCGGGGGATGGGTGAAAAAGATGAAGAAAAGAATACACTCACCAGGAGCACTGGGTAAAGCATAGAGCTGTTGAATCACAATATTGTATCCTTGAAACTAATGCTAACACTCTATGTTAATGGTTAAAATTTAAAAAGAAAAGACTAGAAGAGCACGGAAGCGCTCTGCTGAGAGTTTTGTGAGTCTCAAAATTTCTCTTCACATTTCATCTTCTAGAACTCAGTCACATGGCCCCATCTATAAGCAAAGAGCCAGGTGGAAGGATGTATTTTCTGGCTAGACAGTCCAAGTGCAATACTTTGGAAAGGAGAGAACCAAATTTTAGTGGATAGTGAGCTGTTCTCCCACAATTTAAACAGAAAAAAAACCCACAAATAATGTCCATTTGCAGCTCTCTCCTGCAACCTTCCAAGCTCTAATGCTCCATGTGGACTCACCAGAATGGGCAGGCTTGTCAGGACGCTGTCCTTGGACTTGAGATGAGGGACCTGATTCAATTTGGGAAAAAGGAAGGAACAGGCAGGGTCTCCTCAAATAAGTGCTTCCTTCCCTGTTTTGGTAAAAATACTTCTCAGGCTGAGCAATCACTAACTGCTGGCTTTCAGAGTGGTGGTTGTTTTTTAACAAAGAAATTGAAGAGCTGAACCACTCTGCTCTTTGCTTCCCTGAGAGAGAGGAGGCAGAGAATGGATGGAAGAGAGTAAAAGCCTGGAACTAATGCTTATTCAGTGGGACACTTTGCCGCTAATTACGCTTCACTTGAATAACAATACGTGGGAGGTGGGCAGTTTGTTCCAGCTAATGGTGCACCATGGGACAGGTATTGCCTGATGCGGGGAGGGAGGCTGGAACAGCCACCCCAGGGGCCAATAAAACCAGTTTTATGGAAGAAGCCACCTTTGTTAAAAACCAACCCCAACCACATGTGGAATTCTCCGATGGTAGATTCGGCACTGACCACACTCTTCTCAAATTCATTCAGTACAAAAGGCCCATGGGCTCTGAGTCTAGAATGAACCAGAATGTCCTATCCTGTGTGTAGAATGTAGACTTCTGTGATTTAGGATGATCAGTGTTTTACACAAACAGCTGAGTATCTACTGAGACCTAGAGACCCTGATCCAAATCATTCCACATAGATGAGGGTCTGGTTTATACAAAAACAGAGGGGGTTGCTCACTATTTAAAACAATCCATTCCCTACTATAGGTTTGGTTTTTTTTTTATTATTATTATTAAATCTAACTCATGGTGCATTTAAAACACAATGCGGTTCACACTCAACGCGTCAAGGGTATAGCAATCATGTAAAGTGAGGCACCCTGTAACACTGTTAGCCCTCAGCAACTCCCTGGGCTCCAAGGCCCTGGGCAGCCCAGCTGTCACTGCCACAAACAGGTGGTGTAAAACAATAGCTCCACTGAGTCGACTCACTTTCCAAACCCTCCAGCAGCCAAGCTTCCAGCCAGAGAGTGCCTGCAAGCAGCACAAACCACCGCTCTGACCCCAGTCCACACCGGCGTCCACGGCCCATGGAGCCCTGGCCGCTCCTCCTGCTGCTTGGGCTCTGCTCAGGTAAGTGCCAGGGCTGAGGGGCTCTCCAGTGAAGCATCAGAAGTCCCCAGGCCAGTTTCTTGCTTCTTTGATGGGAACACAGAATGGCAGGGCTGTATCAGCCCGAGGCTCCTCTGTCGGTTTTTCACTCCTGCTGGCTTGATTCAGTTTGTGGATAAAGATTGCTAGTTGGTGTTATCCCATTAAAATAGGAGCTGCCGGGTCAAAGTCTATAAAGTGGACATGAAGATCTCTGCCTCCATCAGTGCCTGGCATCGACTCACCCAGCTGATCAGACTCAGCACCCCTTCCACCCTCCCAGAGCGGTTTTCATATTTGAACAACTATAGGGACTCAGAGTGGCATCTTTTAATTACAGACAATATGGTGAACAAGTCCTTTTGCTGCTCTGGGAGATTTCTGATCATGAAGAGGACTGATTGACAGCTACATGTGCCAGAGAGAGAAACCTATGAATAATTGCAACTAAACTCTTTCCATAAGAGATGAAATATTTGGTCATTTTTTTTTTAACTTCTGAAGCTTAAAAAAAAAGTTCGTATGAATGCACTTCTGCCTACTGTTTTACTCCATGTGGGTTTGGGTTTGAATTGAAACTATAAAACCTTGCACAGCCCTTGACCTGCATTCCCCTCTGGAATGTGTTACAACACAGCAGCTGAAATGCAATCCTTAATCCCAAACTTCCGGTAGGGGGAAGTAGGAGATGTTTGCTGATTGCTTCATATAAAAGTTTACTGGTGATATCATCCCACCTGAGAAACAAGGCGGCTGACATTCTGTGATTTCTCTAATATTGCTCTGACACAAACACAGGCCTTCTGGGCAAAAAAGGTAAAGAGCTTTATTATTAATGTTTTTCAAGAGTAGAGTTCAGGGAAATAATCTAAGCTCAGATAAATTACAGCCTGTGGGATTTGGACTTGAGCCAACCCAAACTGGCCTGGTGGTGGTAGTGTGTGTGCAAGAATGCGTGTGTGTCTACGTGTGTGTATGCATGTGTGTGTGAGCACATGCACGTGTGTGTCTACATACACATGCACCTGCAGACATTACACTCAATGAGAATTCTTCAGTGATATACTTACACATAAAAATCCTTAAGCAATCTCTTAGGACACCAAAGACCTCTGGAAAACGCATGTTTACCTATCTAAATAGGTATGTGAGATATATCTAGATCAAACCTAGAGTTTCCTGGAATCAATTCACATAGAGGATCACAGAAATTTTGAGCTGATGAGGCAGTCGCACAACTTTGATTTGTTATTACAGAGAAACCGAGGCTGAAAGACATGACCTGCCCGAGGTTACTTAGTTTATAAATGGTGGAATGTGATCAGTGGGAGACTCGGTTTATTACGTGCCTAGTCAGAAAACAGCCTGGAATTGCCAAAAGTAGCAAGAGATACAGCACCAGTTTGAGGTAAGAATGACCCAAAGTGACTGGTAAACATAAAATTCTTTTTGCCCAATCCAGCAGGCTGTTCCTCCATAAAAGTGCAAATCGAACCAGTATGGTACAGAAAGAACACTGTGAAACTGTGGCTGGGTTCCCCTAGTTAGAATCAGTTCTTTGTGGTCAAAATTCTCATTCACATCAAGGACACTTTTTCTTATGCTAGCTTACCATATAATGACCTCTGTTCTACTCACACACCACCTTTCATTACAACCTTTTCTTCTCTTTCCATCTCTGGAATCCTAAGGATCGCACTGCCATATTACTTTCCAGCTTGTTCCTAGCTATTTATGTAAATGACAAATGTCAATTTCCATGGGGTAGAAAGACAGGATCCATATCAGATTCACCTCTGAATATCTCAAAGCTCTTAAAGCAATGCTTTGTATACAGTAAAAGCTCAATAAATGCTCGATGAGTGAATTAACGTTACCACCACCTGAATCAAGATTACCCATATGATCTCGCTGAAAAGAAAGACTTTGACATTTTTATTTGTCTGTACGTTTATCAGTTTACACCCTGTCTTTAAGAAAGTATTTACTGTGATTCATTGACTCCATGGAGAATTGGTCCAACTTTCCAGACCACATTGGAGCTGAGGACAGAATCAAAGAATTCTTTTTTTTTTTTTTGAATCAAAGAATTCTGACCTCAAGTCCTGTATGTTTTCTCTCACTCTGCCCTTTGTCCTTTTTCCTCCCCCCAAAGAGGAAGAAAACAAAAACAAAACAAAAAAACCCCAAACACCACCAATGAATCCAATCTAAGAAATGGAGACTTCTCCAGAAATTCCTTAGAAATGCCTTAGGGAAGGAGCAATCTCCCTTGCTATTAGTGAGCCTGAGAGAGAAGACGTGAATGTCGTGAATGTCGTTGGAATGGAAGGCCTGTCTCCCCAGTCCTCCCCTGGTGGACCAGAGTTGGCCTGCACAGTTTCCCTGCTTCATAGTGTGGGCCATCTGCTCTATCTGATGCTCTCTAGTATGTTCTTCCTGTTAACAGGAAATAAACAGTTACTTAAAAATAAGCAGCCCAGGCAGTGTCAAAGCAATAGTTTCAAACTCAGTGGCCAAGGCACTTGGTGACCCAGGCCAGTACCCTGCCCCCCACCCTGGGCCAGGAAGGGCCTAGGGCGGACAGGTGTGGAGGACAGAGGATTGCCCTGTCCCAGGGGCTCAATAGGGTGACAGCAAAAACTGGATCTTTGAACAACATGGCCCCTTGAAGTGTCATCAAATGCAGGGGTTTGGGCGAGATGTTATGAGTAACTGCTGCGCATGGATGCTTTTGGGTTCAAAAAGCTTGGGAAACTAGAAATGAGGTAGGTTAGGTCAGGGATTACATGCATAGAGTCCCAGAAGGTCATAATGGAGACATCTAAATACTGAAAGTCTCAAAAATCCAGATGGAAATGATACATTTATCTTGAGGGAGGTAGGAAAGAGCACAGACCTGGGGTCAGACTGCCTGCATTTAGAGTCCCACCTCCAAATAGCTGGGAACCATGAACACAAGCAACTGTCCAAATATCAGTTTTCTCACTTGAAAACTAGCGGTAAAGACTTATCTTGTAGAATTATTATAAGGATTCCATAGAATAATACACATACAGGGCCATCAGTGAAGCTCGACCAACAAAATACACATTTCTTTGTGAGGATGAAAATGTTTCAACTCATTGCACAACACTGGTAACTTCAAGATGATCCAAAATTCTGGATGAGAAATAACGGCTGAGAGCAAGAGCTCTGGGCTTGAATCCTGGCTCCACCATTTATGAAATCTGGACAACTCACTCAACTTCTCTATGGGCCAATTTCCTCCTCTGCAAAGTGAGGACAAGAACAGTACCTACCCCACCCAGTTATGAGGATTGAAAATAGTACATATAAAGCACACAGAAGAGCGTCTGCTACGTTAAGCTGGATATGCTAATTATTTTCCTTAATTAATAAAAACAGGAAAAGTAATTACTTTTTACTTATTTTGTTGACCAACTCTCACACTTAGGATTCAAGGAGAAAAATTAAAAAAAAATAAAATAAAATAAAATAAAGGAGAAAAATAATAACCTGTCTTAGAGGCAATAGACTCACACTACAGGGGAAAAAAGGAAAGCATCTCACTCATTCCATTTTTAAAGTTGTCTTGGCTGGAGGAGAAGGTATGGTGGCTTCAGCAATAACCTGCGGAAAGGGGAGATCTGGTTACATGCATTAGGGCAACTGGATCGTGTGTCTGCTTCCTCTCCTAACCCCGAACAGGCAATCCCCAATCCGCGTAAGGCTTGAGTTACAAAGATCCTTCATAAGGCATTTGTTGGAATTTGGAACGCTTTTTCTCATGGGAATAATGCTAGGCGCAGTTGTGCAGTTTCCAGGACAGCCCACAACACACTCTTGGTTATCTCGAGTTAGTGCAGGAGCACAGAGCGAAAGGACAGGGCTCCCTCCAAGCTCTGCCCTAGCCACGGGACCTTGGAGACGTCTTCCAGCCTCTCAGATCTCAGGTGAGAATGCAGGTCTGCCTGCCTCACCAGAGGCTGATGAGAACCGTGTAACACTAGACATAAAAGGGCGGTGGGGTCTAAGAGGAGTAGGTGACATTGCTCACCATCCTGAAGGGAAATGCAGTAAAGATTCCTAGGAGTCACTCATGCTCCAGATAGTAGCCCCAGATCCAGGTCAGAAAAGCACATGGTTTTTACTCTATGCTCATTTAACATGGATGTATACTCACCAGCAGTGACTTTATTTTTTTAATTACAGAAAAATACACATTATATCGAATTTGCTGTGGTAAAATATACGTTACGTAAAATCAGCATTTTTATTTTATTTTTATTATTTTTATTTTTTTTAAAGATTTTATTTATTTATTCATAGAGACACACACAGAGAGAGAGAAGCAGAGACACAGGCAGAGGGAGAAGCAGGCTCCATGCAGGGAGCCCGACATGGGACTCGATCCCAGGTCTCCAGGATCACACCTGGGGCTGCAAGCGGCACTAAACTTCTGAGCCACCCAGGCTGCCCTAAAATCAGCATTTTTAAAAAGATTTATTTATTCACAAGAGGCACACACACACAGAGAAGCAGAGACACAGACAGAGGGAGAAGCAGGCTCCATTTAGGGAGCCTAATATGGGACTCGATCCAAGGACCCTGGGATTATGCCTTGAGCCGAAGGCAGACACTCAACCGCTGAGCCACCCGGGCGTCCCTAAAATTACCATTTTAAAGTGTATGATTCAGTGGCATTAAGTACATTCACAATGTTATGCGACCATCACTGCTATCTAATTCCAGAACATTTTCATCAGCCCAAAAGGAAACCCGTACCCATGTACCCAGTAACAGTTACCCCCCTCCCTGTTCCCTCAGTCCCTGCTAATGACTAATCTGCTATCTCTATGGATTTACCTATTCTGACTATTTCATATAAGTGGAATCCTCCAATATGTGCCCCTTTGTGTTTGATTTCTCTCACTTGGCATATGTTCTCAGGGCTCATCCACATTGTAGCATAAATCAAAACTTCATTCATTTTTATGGGTAATACCCACTGCACGGATATGCCACAATTTGCCCATCCATTATCTGCTGATGGACATTCGGATCGTCTCGATCTTTTTTAGCTCTTACGGACAGTGCTTCCGTGAACACGGGTGAACAAGTTTCCGTGTGGACAGTCCTTTGGGGGATACTCCTGGGAGTGGGATCGCTAGGTCAGATGATCACCCCGCATGGAAGCCGTGTGCCAACCTGTCTCCCACAGCGGCTGCACCGTTTCACATTCTCACCAGCAACACATGAGGGCCCCAGAATCTCACCAATATTTACTGTTTTTTGATTTTGTGAATTCTTGCCATCCTAGTGGGTATGAACCGGCATCAATTTTTGGCTGTTCAGAGCATTGTGAGAGCTGAGGCCAGCCAACCGGAGATTTCATTACCCCAAGACTAGACTCTGAAATACGGAGACTGGCTTTTGTGTGGACTCCTCTCCTTGTGTGTGTGCACCGAGCAAACCTGATTCCACCAGCAGCTGTATTAAGGAATGTCATCTGTTCAAAGCACAAGTGTCATGATAATCTGGCACACCCACTGGGAAGGGACCACACCAGCAGCTGCGACTGGAAAGGAACTTAGAACCAGAAAAGCTGCACTGGGAGCCCTTCAACACGGGGGCCTGCGTGCCTTCCATTAGCTGGTCACGCCTCCATTACTCATGTCAGGGTTTGTGGAGGGTGGGGAGCGGAATCTGACAGCATGTGTGTCATTTGCTGTCCCAGCTGGCGTCGTCGTGGGCTCTGAACATGAGACCCGCCTGGTGGCAAAGCTATTTGAAGATTACAACAGTGTGGTTCGGCCAGTGGAAGACCACCGCCAGGCCGTGGAGGTCACCGTGGGCCTGCAGCTGATACAGCTCATCAACGTGGTGAGACAGCAGCCCTCGGGGCTCCCCACGCCTCTCACCCTAGAGCACCCTCCCCTCTGCTCCCCTCCTTACCCCTAAATATGGGGTCTTATCTTTTTTCAGGATGAAGTCAATCAGATTGTGACAACCAATGTGCGGCTGAAACAGGTATGGAGCTAGATAAGTGCATTGATGTCATCTGTATTCAGTCTGGAATGTAACCTGGGCCCAGAGGGGATCAATCTGGGTAACGGGGATGCATACCAACATGATGGAAGTAAATATTTCCATGTCATGGGATTATGGGTCATATTTGCTGGTATCTGTGTGTGTGTGTGTGTGTGTGTGTGTGTGTGTTTTACTTTGTGCTTTGTGCGTGTTAGTTCGCTAGGCTACCGCAAACAAAGCCACAGATAAAGAACTTTATCTTCTTGCACTTCTTGGGGCCAGAAGTCCAGAATCAAGGTACTGGCAGGACTGGTTCCTTCTGAGGGTTGTGAGGGGGAATCTGCTGCAGGCTTTCCTTCTTTGCATATAGTTGGCCAAAGTCACGTTCGCATGGCATTCTTCCTGAATGTGTGTGTCTTCAAATGTCACCTTCTTTAGGGACATGACTCATGTTGGATGAGGGCCTACCTCAATGACCTAATTTTTTTTAAAGATTTTACTTATTTATTCATGAGAGACAGAGAGAGAGAGAGAGAGGCAGAGACACAGGCAGAGGGAGAAGCAGGCCCCATGCAGGGAGCCCGATGTGGGACTCGATCCCGGGACTCCAGGATCATGCCCTGAGCCAAAGGCAGACTCTCAACCACTGAGCCACCCAGGTGTCCCTCAATGACCTAATTTTAACCTAATTACCTTGATCAAGACCCTGTCTCCAAGTAAAGTTATATTCTGAGGTCCTGGGGATTAGGACTTCAATATACAAATTTGGGGGGAGACGGTTTAGTTCGTGACCTTGTGTCATCTGAATGTGCTGCACTGGACACACATTATTTTTATAATGTAGGAGAAAATAGAATTTTTTAAAAAGATTTTTTATTCATTTATGACAAACACAGAGAGAGGGGCAGAGACACAGGCAGAGGGAGAAGCAGGCTCCATGCAGGGAGTCCAACGTGGGACTCGATCCCGGGTCTCTAGGATCACGCCCTGGGCTGAAGGCGGCGCTAAACCGCTGAGCCACCAGGGCTGCCAGAAAATAGAATATTTTTAAAAGATGACATTGCCTCCTTGAGGGAAATGTTCACAATAGGGTCATTCTCCTATGGGCAGTGGTGGGTAGTGTGACATGGCAAGATGTGCCACCACCCAGGGGCATAACCTGGGGTACTTTGTTTTCCCATCTGTAAAATGGGGTCAATAATCACTCTTCTCTCATAGGATTGTTGTGAAGACTAAATCATGAATATATGTAAAATGTTCAGAACAGTGCCTGCATGGAGTCAGTACTATAGGAGTGTTGGCTGTTATCATTTATTAAAGTAAAGCTTTAGTTAAGCTGAATTCTGAATCAAATCTTTTTTACTGGAGCACAATTTTTGTCAATATCTGAACTATCATACCCATCAGGACTCTTGATAACTTTAGATTTTATTTATTTCTGAAAGTTTTATGTATCTTAGAGAGAGAGTGAGAGCGAGCGAGCGAGCGAGAGCAGGGAGGAGGGGCAGAGCAAGAGGGAGAAAGTCTCAAGCAGACTCTGCGCCAACCCAGGGCAACATCCCATCATGATGTGAACCAAAATCAAAAGTCGGACACCCAACTGACTAAGCCACCCAGGTGCCCCTTGATAACCTTAGATTTTTTTAAAATGTTTTTTAAGCTCTTTTTATTAGTGAAATATCTTCATTTCTAGCAATGGGTGGATTACAACCTAAAATGGAATCCAGAGGACTATGGTGGCGTGAAAAAAATTCACATTCCCTCGGAAAAGATCTGGCGCCCAGACCTCGTTCTCTATAACAAGTAAGCAAAGCACACAGGCTGCGGAGGGGGACATTCCTGGGGCAGGTGGAGCCCAAGTGCCCTATCGGAAGGGCTGCCACTCTCAGTATGCTTCTCACCAGCGTTCACATTAAATAACCCTTAAAAACCAAGAGCCAAGTTGACATGCTAGGGGTGCCATATGGTGTCTCGTGTTATGAATAGAAACAATTATCAGAGCCAAATTGAATCGGGGCTGTGGGGTGGGGGACATTTAATCCCCGAGAGCTCCTGAAGGGTGTATGGCAACTATCCAAGGAACCCAAATTCATATAATTGAGTTCCTTGGAATTAAATGTCCTTCCTACCAATAGGTCTGAACCTCCCGGGGTTGTTATCCATCACAGCCTCACGGCATCCCAAGACATCGTGTGCTGCTGATGGCCTGGGATGCCTGCGTAGCCCATCCACTGGGCTCCGTGACAGACTGCATGTTGTGAAATTATAATGTGATTCAAGACACTCTGGTTTAATGACAGGTTCATTATCATATGCCCTTCATTTGTCAGGGAATGTTCATTTCAAAGAGCATCCTTCCCAGGGAGGAGCATCGGCCGTCGGCCTAGAGGATTTGCAGTCTGACATTCTACAGCGGGTGTCGGTCGGTCCAAGCAGGCTGCGCCTTCTAGCAGAATGACCAGGGAGGGCGGCAAGGGCTTGGGAATGGAAATGACACCCTTTAAGGCCGTCCCTCCTACACTGATTTTCTACTACATATTTCCCAATTATACCTGCGATTCAAGCTTGAGTCAAATTAACCAATCATTTGTGTAACCTTTTTGGACAAATACGCTGAGAGAGCAGAGTGTCTTGTGTTAAGTTTCTCTTTCAGTAAGAATCTAAGAGAAGCAATTAAAATCCTCAGGTCCTCTTGACAAGCTCCCTTAGAAACACCCTGGTGTGGAGAGAACCGTGTTTTGCTTGCTTATAGAGACAGATCTAGATGATCCTGTGGCCCTCTGCTCTTTGGGGCTCTTTTGAGAAGGTTTAAAACCAGTTTTTTGGATAGAGCCTCACCTCTGTCCCAGGGAAAAATCAGTGGGAAGAAAATCTCTTGAATTATGAAGTGAGGCACCAATATATGCCATATGTCCCTGAAAGTCCCCCAGGGCAGACCCCACCCACCTGTTCAGCATCTATTCTAATACCTTTGGCCAAGGCTCCAAGACACAGACTGTTTGGAGTCAAGTGGACTGCCCACTGAATATGGCCTGCACAAGTGGCTTGTTATATTTTATTATCTACCACGGTAGATTATTTATTTATTTATTTTTAAATTTGAAAAAGATTTTATTTATTTGAGAGCGAGAGAGGGAGAGCGCACAAGCAGGGCGGGGGGTGGTCAGAAGGAGAGGGAGAAGCAGGCTCCTTGCTGAGTGGGGAGCCCAAACACATGGGGCTCGATCCCAGGATCCTAGGGTCATGACCTGAGCCAAAGGCAGTGCTTAACTGACTGAGCCACCCAGGTGCCCTTCTACTATGGTGGATTTAAAAAAATTTTTTTTTATTTATTTATGATAGTCACAGGGAGAGAGAGAGGCAGAGACAATATAGTCAGAGGGAGAAGCAGGCTCCATGCACTGGGAGCCCGACGTGGGATTCGATCCCGGGTCTCCAGGATCGTGCCCTGGGCCAAAGGCAGGCGCTAAACCGCTGCGCCACCCAGGGATCCCTATGGTGGATTTTTAAAATGAAACTTAGTGCCAACATCTGATAATTGAAAAATATCACATTAAACTCTGGAGTTTTGTCTCTCTAGAAAAATCCCTATTCACAAACATGGATATTTTGGATTTTTAAAAAACCTAGATTTCCAGCTTCCGAGGAAGAAACCAAGTATCTGGCAGTATTAGGCCTTCACTCACAAGAGGACACCACTGCAAAGCTGAGTGGTGCCCTCCTGAGAGGAGAGAAGGCTCTCCCCTCACCCCTCACACCTTCCTCAGCTGCCTGGCCCTGGAGGCATCTGAGTTTGTGTCTCCACCCTGAGTTCTAGATATTTCTGAAAAAGAAAACAGAACCCTTCTTTATCTCTTTACCATAGTCATGAGCCACTGGACGTGTTTTTATTAAAAATTCCTGGTTTTTTTCCCAATTAACTTTCCAAGTATATTGGGGAAGGGATAGATGGAGATCAACACTACAAATACTACTGAGAACTGGGAAAAACACATCTGGTATATAGTGTTACCTGTTATTTCTTTAAAACTGTAGATTCCCAGGTTCTTCCCCAGATATTCCAATTTAGTGCTTAGATGGTGCTCAGAAATCTATATTTTAAACAAACACCCCAGTGATTATCAGACAAATTTGGGAAATGCTGCCATGAATAAAAAGTGACACTGCACGAATGAAAGCATCTATAATTAGCACCTGAATAATTAACAGCTGTCTCCTGCTAACATCCCCAAGCAGAACCGAAGGCTCATCCGTCACTTAGAGTCATGTTCCTCTTTGATCCCAATTGCAGTGCAGATGGTGACTTTGCCATTGTCAAGTTCACCAAAGTGCTCCTGGACTACACGGGCCACATCACATGGACACCTCCGGCCATCTTCAAAAGCTACTGTGAGATCATTGTCACCCACTTTCCCTTTGATGAACAGAACTGCAGCATGAAGCTGGGCACCTGGACCTATGACGGCTCGGTGGTGGCCATTAACCCGGTAGGTGCCAACCTCACTTGATGAGGCTGGATGTGGAAGCGTAATCCAGGTGTCCACTCTGTCCCTCCAGAGTCGCAGGCTCTCAGCACCAGTTAGAACTTTGGGGATCATCTAATTCAGCGGTTCTCTCTCTCTTTTTTTTAATTCAGCGGTTCTCAATTGATGGGTGCGCATGGGAACACCCGGGAGCTTACAGAAATTCCTATACCCCGGCTCAGTCCCAGGAATTTTGGCTTCATCAGTCTGGGGTGGGACTAAAGCACAGATATGTTGTCAAGTTCCCATGTGACTTGAATGTGCAGTCAACGTGGAGGATCCCAGTAGTCCAAACTCCTCTTACCTTATAGAAAAAGACTCTAAGACCCAAATTGGAAGAGATCCTCCTGGGTTCCTTCCTGGATATGTGATGGCACTGGACTCCGTTGCTCTAGTGCAGCTGAGAGTGAAACCCAGCCCTCCTCAGGGTGACACAGCTTTTCAAAGTTTCATTTCATCTTCTCAGGAAAGCGACCAGCCCGACCTGAGCAACTTCATGGAAAGTGGAGAGTGGGTGATCAAGGAGTCCCGGGGCTGGAAGCACTGGGTGTTTTATGCCTGCTGCCCCTCCACCCCCTACCTGGACATCACCTACCACTTCGTCATGCAGCGCCTGCCTCTCTACTTCATCGTCAACGTCATCATTCCCTGCCTGCTCTTCTCCTTCTTAACCGGCCTGGTGTTCTACCTCCCTACGGACTCAGGTGGGTGTAGACGCCGTGGCCGCTATTTGTGGATGCCGCTGGGGTGTAGACGCTGCTGCCGCCGCTGACACATCCCATGCTGCTGTTTTGGGGGAAGCCATAAATAATCATGGGCTAATAAACAAATACAGGTGGACAGGCCCAAATCATCACCACTGGGAGGATGCACTTCCTGAGTGGCCACGTTCAGTGGCGAGTCACCGTGCGTAGCGCTCACAGCTGGAGCAGTCTACAAGGGTGGGCACAGGTGGACGTGACCCTGGAGGCGCACACACACAGTGCAGTCGAGTTAAAGTGCATAACCACCAGTACTTACTTGCTGAATACTTACGGTGTGCCCAGAAACGTGCCGGGTAAGGCTTGGGTCACAGGTCACTCCCGCTATGACACCACTTGCTATATGCTGATGAATCCAAGTCTTGCCTCTTTTGCCCACTGCTTGACACTTGAAAATAGCTTCTGCATGTCTGTTTTCCAGATGGCAGTATCTTTATCCACGAGACCATACTTCCCAAGTGGCAATTCTCTCTCACATATCAGCCCGGGCAACTTCCCTACCTCCTACCCGGTAATCACATCTGTGACATAATTTCATCGAAGACCAACAATCCACAGCAAAGGGGAAAAGGGGGCACGAGTACCTGCTTGAAGGCACTGCTCATAAACAATTTAGGGCAGACAAGTAGGGACAAAGAAAGGTGGTCCCAACAGTCATCAAACTTATGACAGGTAACAATTATATCAAAATGATAAACACAGACACAAGCCCAACTTTTTTTTTAAAGATTTCATTTATTTATTCATGAGATACAGAGAGAAAGAGGCAGAGACACAGGCAGAGGGAGAAGCAGGCTCCATGCAGGAAGCCCAATGCGAGACTCGATCCCGGGACTCCAGGATCAGGCCCTGGGCTGAAGGCGGGCGTTCAACTGCTGAGCCACCCAGGTGTCCCCCAAGTCCAACTTTCTAACAAGGAAAAAGGAAAAAAGATTCATATGCGCTCACTCATTCAACATATTTGCTGAACAATTATTATGTGGCAGGGCCACAGTAGAGAATAAGAGAGAATTTGCCCCACAAGGGGTGCCCGTCTGGCTCAATCAGTAAAACATGCAATTCTCGATCTCAGGGTTGTGAGTTCAAGCCCCATATTGGGTATAGAGATTACTTAAATAAATAAATACAATCTTAAAAAAAAAAGAATTTGCCCCACAGAATGCATGTTGTACTTACAATTGTATTTATCTTTAAACAAATGATCACAAACACAATCTTTGTTTTTTGACTTTCTAATCAAATGAAACTTCTTAAAGTGAAGAGAGAAAATGCCAGGCAGGGTAATATGGAAACCAATCAGAGTTTCTGTAAATGTGAAATGGTTTAGGCTTAAAAAGCATTTAGAACAGTGGGAATGCTTGATAAATGCTAGCTCTTATTATTATTAATTGAGAAATTTGGTATAACTTGATCAATATTTCATATTTATAATTCTGCCCCTTTTTTTCACTTTTAAAAACTTTCCTACCCACTAGGTAGACTTCTCCTCATTGGGTAGAATTCATTATTTCTTGTTTGCATCCACTCTGTATCCTGTAGATACTCCTAGCATCTGGAAGCATCCAGTATGGGAGGAGAGTAGGGCAACCCAAGGGTTTCCCAAAGTGAACGGCAAGATCAGCCCCAGGAAAGTCCCTTCCAAAGGCTCTTTAATGGGCACCTGGTTGGCTCAGTGGTTGAGTGTCTGCCTTTGGCTCAGGTCATGATCCTGGAGTCCTGGGATCGAGTTCCACATCGGGCTCCCTGCAGGGAGCCTTCTCCCTCTGCCTGTGTGTCTGCCTCTCTGTGTCTCTCATGAATAAATAAATAAAATCTTTAACAACAACAACAACAACTGCATCTAAGGTGGTCAGTCCCCACAAAAATACTCCAGTGCTATTTAGCCCCTCCCTCTTTGCTTGCCACACCAAGACCCTACCAACAACTCAACAGGGAGTTGTTCCCCTGAAAGTATACGGCCTGGTGAAAATATCTTGGGGCAGGGAAATCCCAAATTACCCTCTTAGATGAATTTGAAAAACTAAGTAGTTTATTGTTTTTGATCCTGTACCTTCCTTTCCTAATGACAAAATGACACGCCTACTTCTGGGTTGCCCATCCACTGGTGGGTACCAAGTAGATCAGGTTCAGTTTTGGAAGGTTTATGACATTCTGCTGTAGATGGAAAAACTGCCACCTGGAGTCTAGCTTGTCACTCAGCTTGGTGCACTTGGTTCCTGAGTTCTTCCAAGCAACAGAATTCTGGAATATCAAGGGTAGATCACTAACTGCTGGGCAGCCTCTAATGAGAAATGCCAAGTGTGCCATTGTCAGCACACTTAACGGTCCTTACGGTCTCATAGGACCAAATTCTGCTTAAGAGATTTCCCCAGCATCATGTGGGCCACATTGCTCTCACCCTTGGGTTCTGTGGTACATGAGTTTGCTAGAGCTGCCATAACACAGTACCCCGACTGGGTGGCTTAGGCAACAGGAATCTATTTCCACACAGTTCTAGAAGTCAAGATGTCAGCAGGTTTGGCTTCCTCTGAGGCTTCTCTCCTTGGCTTGCAGATGGCTGCCTTCTCCCTGTGTCTTCACCTGGTCTTTCCTCCGTGTGTGTCTGTGTCCTAATCTCTTCTTCCTAGAAGGACACCAGTCTTACTGGATCAGGGCCCTCCCTAACGAGCTCATTTTGACTTAATAACCTGTTTAAAGGCCTCGTCTCCAAATGCAGTCACTGAGGTGCTGAGACTGAGGGCTTCCACAGATAAAACTGGAGGGTACGACGATTCAGCCCATGAGTCAGCCCATAACAAACGCACGCTTGTATCTCTTCCTCATTTTGCCCAGGAGAGAAGATGACTCTAAGCATCTCTGTCCTGCTGTCTCTAACCGTGTTCCTCCTGGTCATCGTGGAGCTGATCCCTTCCACCTCCAGCGCCGTGCCCTTGATTGGGAAGTACATGCTGTTCACCATGGTGTTTGTCATCGCGTCCATCATCATCACCGTCATCGTCATCAACACACACCACCGCTCCCCCAGCACCCACGTCATGCCCGACTGGGTACGCAAGGTGAGTGAGCGAGGCCCTGCAAAGTCTCGCCCTCCAGAACGCGGCCCGTGGAATTCTGGCTAACACTCGTGGGTACTTAGGACCTGAGAGTCCTTTCTGGGGATTTTTAGGGGATTTCTGGAAGGAACTTCCTTTAGCCTCTTTCTAGGGATAAATAACTCGTAATCTCTCCAGACACAGAAGAAAAACAGAATTACCAGCCCCCTTCAAATTCAAGCTTAAATAATCTCTTCGATGAGAGAAAGTGAATAAATCACTTTTTCTTCAGATGCTGTGAAATTCTTGAGATTTCTGTTCATATGTCTTCCAATCTCTGAACAGACTGCTTATATTTTGCGGGGAAAATCATCTGCCGAGAATAGAATAAGGGCTAGAGATGGAGGGGGTGCTTGACAAGAAATTGTCAAAAAGTGAGTTTGGGTAAGGGACTTGGTCTCAAATATTTACATTATTGAAATTTAAAATGTGTTAACATTTCAAATATGCCAGTTTTTTAAATAAAACTTCACAGAGACGCTAACGTCCACGGTCTTTTCTGTGGAATGCAAAAGCTTTGTCATGAATTGACAGAGACACTGCTGCTTGCAACGTATCCTGTGGGGAAGATAATCAGGCCCTGCATCTATAGAGACTCTTAGGACCCCTGGCAACCCCTATGTTGCATTTCTTCAGGAACAAGAAATAGAAGAAAACAGTGTAGCTGTTAAGGAGGCCGGACCCTTATATATTCTTTTAGCCAGGAAGACCTTTTCTTTAATCATACTGTCCTGCTAACACATGGCTTTGAAAGAAGCCGGTACCTACAGGAGGGCTGGAAGCTCCAGCCTCACTGGCTTCTCATGGAGTCCAATAGCTGCACGCAGGCTCTCTCCAGTGGCGAACTGCTCACATTACAGAATCATCTCTATTAACTATAGTCATTTGACAGGCCACAGGGTATGCCTGCAGGAATCTTTGAGAAAATCTCGTGTAGTCCTTTTATTTTAAAGACAAAGAGGCTAAGGCCCAGAGAAGCCGAATGACTTGTCCAAAGTCACATTGCTAAGTTCAAAGTTAGAGTCTGATACTTGCCCTGCTGGCAGTAATTCTCATGCATGGATTTCTTTTTTATGTTAGGTTTTTATCGACACTATCCCAAATATCATGTTCTTCTCCACAATGAAAAGACCATCCAGAGAAAAACAAGACAAAAAGATTTTTACGGAAGACATTGACATTTCTGACATTTCTGGGAAGCCAGGGCCTCCACCCATGGGTTTCCACTCTCCCCTGATCAAACATCCCGAGGTAAAAAGTGCCATTGAAGGAGTCAAATACATCGCAGAGACGATGAAGTCAGACCAGGAGTCCAATAATGTAAGTTCTATGGTTTGAAACCCACACCTCCAGGTTTAGATGATCAAACACTTGACCACGGATGGGCGGGTTTGTCTTGATGGGTAGGCTGGCATGCAAGAGGCTGCTGCTGACCTGTGATGTGCATCAGTGACCATCTAGCTCTAAGCCGCTGAGCCATCCCATTGTGAACCATCTTTTGGAAAATAAAGATCACAATGCCAGCCAAGGGATGTCAAGGGCTTTGAGATCTACAGTTGAATGGGCCATAGACGATGCATAACATGAACACTGTGTGTCGAATGACCACCTTTAGGAAATTCTAACACTTTTCTCTCTCCCAGGCGGCTGAGGAATGGAAGTATGTTGCAATGGTGATGGACCACATCCTCCTTGGAGTCTTCATGCTCGTCTGTATCATTGGAACCCTGGCTGTGTTTGCAGGTCGGCTCATTGAATTAAATCAGCAAGGATGAGCAGAGCTGAGCACCGCACAGAGCAGAGAAAGGCGGGGAGGACAGAAAGATCTGTCTTCTTTGATACAAGCTCACTTACCAGACATTAATTTTCTGTATTTACGATTAATGCCAATGACTTATATTTACATAAGTTTATGGCCTCAAGTATTTGCACGTTGCTTCTCCTTCAATCCTGCTCTGTCTGCCTGGAGAATGAGCCCGTTTTAGTAAATGAAATAGATCACTAACAGGAACTATTCATTTCCAAAGGCATCTGGAAGAGTTTTGCCCAGAATAACCAGAATAACAGGTTTTCTATTGGTATGCTTTTTTTTTTTAAGTTTTTAAAGCAAAGAATGTACCCTTTGCTTAAAAGTCAGTTTTGCACCTACAAGTAAGCCCATCTGCCAGTCCCCAAAAGATAAAGCATTTCATTCAGAGAGAAACTTTAGAAAGGCAAGAGGTAAGTTCTAGAACAGCCACCAAGATGCAAACTGCATCAAAACCCCAAACTTTAAAGCAGATTTCTAGAACTGGGAGGTGAGGGAAGGGCTTCCCAGTCTAACACAGCACCTCAGTGTGATGCTCAGGACTTGAGGAACATAGCCAGCTAGTTTCCTGAGCTATACTGAGTGTGAGGGCCAGGCACTGTGAGAATCATCTCACAAATGTGGTTTTATTCCATCCTCCTGACTTTTCATGCTGTCCCCATTTTACAAGTGAGGCAACTGCACTTGAGAAGCTGAAGCTCATTGCCCAAGCTAGCAAGTAGAAGAACTGAGAGTTGAAACCAGACCAAATGTGGATTCAAAGCAGCTCACGGCTGGGTCAGCTCATCTGTTCACTAGCTCCTGTGGCCCCTTCCCACCTGACCTAGGCCAACCCTAGCTCTGCTCTGGGTTCTGAGAGCTTCAGTCTTAGTGTCAAGCACTTTCTGCCTTCCCAGTTAAACCTCCTGGCCTTTCCCCTCCCCAGTCCTCAGGCAGTCATGTTTGGGGTTTTAGTTCTATCAGTGAAATCAGAAATGTATGCACATATCACCACCATTTCTAAAATTCCAGACAAGTGAACAGGAGAGAAAATGATTTTTCTTCATAGCCACTTCCCAGCCACAACATAGTTCACTCCAGAAGTGGAAAGGGGGTAGCCCTGGGCTCTAGGTGGCCTCTCAGAACCCAGGTGGCTTCAAGCTGCTTCTCCAAGGAATTCTCAAGCACACACCCATGGCAGGGCACAGTGCCTTCGTTTTAGAGTAAAGTCAAGGGAAAACAGTTTGGTGGTTCCTCAAAACACTCAAAGAATTGTCATACGATCCAGTAACTACTCCTAGGGAGATAACCCACCAGAAGTGAAAGCAGGGACTTGAACACACCCTTGTATGCCAATGTTCACAGCAGCATTATTTATGATACTAAAAGGTTTCAGAAACAACCCGAGTGTCCATCAGTGGAAAAGCAGTATATACATACTATGGAGTATAATTCAGCCTTAAAGAGGAACGAAATCCTGATGTATATTACAATTTGGACCGACCTTGAAGACATGCTTGATGAAATAAGCCAGACGCAAAAGGACAAATCCCATGATTCCACTTAAATGGGGTACCTAGAAAAAGCAAATCCATAGAGAGAGAAAGTAGAATAGAGATTGCCAGGGTTTTAGGGGGAGGGGTGGGTTATTGATCAATGGTTAGAATTTCAGATTGGGATGATGGGAAAGTTCTGGAACAGACAGTGGCAACAGTTGCACGCCATTGTGAATGTACTTAATGCCACTGAATTGTACACTTAAAAATGGTTAAGATGGTAAATTTTAAGCATATTTTGACACAATTAGAAATAAAGAATGAAAATAATGGTAAAAACGTGTCACATTATATACATATGTTTACCACAGTTAGACGCCAAAAAAGATGGGATGCCTGGGTGGCTCAGTGGTTGAGTGTCTGCCATTGGCTCAGGTCATGATTCTGGGATCCTAGGATCGAGTTTCCTATGGGGCTCCCCACGTGAAGCCTGCTTCTCCCTCTGCCTATGTCTCTGCCCCCCACCCCCGTGAATAAATAAAATCTTTAAAAAAGAAAAAAAAGACAGATGACCAAAAAAGAATTTGCTCTTTGCCTAATCTGGTCTAGTCTCCCAGGACTGACTATTGATTTGGAGAAGGAACTGAAAAGTCACTTCCATTCTCCTTGTCTTAAGGATGAGGAAACAAAGTTTTAGGGAAGTGACCTCCCTCAGGTCACAGAGTGATGTGATAACAAACCAAATCTCCAAACTCTGTTCTTGCCCTATGTCGGTTACATCAAATAACCCCTCTTCCCCCACAAAGCAAAGCCCCTCAGCACATACCCCTTGGCCCAGCAGAGCCAGCCTAAGTGGATGCCACAGTGCTGCGGCATGTAGCTCCATCAGCCACTAAATATGTCCCATCAGTGTCACCATGTCAAAGGCTTTCATCTGGGGCACCAGGGTGGCTCAGTGGTTGGATGTCTGCCTTTGGCTCAGGGCGTGATCCTGGAGACCCGGGATCGAGTCCCGCATCGGGCTCCCGGCATGGAGCCTGCTTCTCCCTCTGCCTGTGTCTCTGCCTCTCTCTTTCTCTCATGAATAAATAAGTAAATAAATTTTTTAAAAAAGGTTTTCATCTTTGGAATCTCTTCCCTTAGTGTGGGCTTGGTCTCCAGAAGACCACTGACACAACGGGAAGGGAAGCAGGGGGTGCTGGGATCTGTCTCCCCACTGAGAGGCGAGAGGCGTTTGCTGAGGGCCTGGCCCCCCTGTGCCCACCCGTGCAGCTCTGTCGATGAGCAGCTCTGTCTGCATAGCAGGAGGCCTTCTTGGGAAGTAAGGAGCATCCTGGAACTGCGACGCAGGCAGGTAAGTGCTGATGGGGGTGCATTTATAGACTGAGGGTGGACGCAGAACTATCCAGAGCTCTGATCTCTAGGTCTTCTCTTTTTCTGCCCCTAGGTGTCAGAACTGGGAGGTTGTTTTTGTGTTGTTGTTGTTTTTTTAATCAGAAATTATGTTAACATTTAAACGAATCAGATGGGGTCATCAGGGAGCGATTTTGAGGCTGGGTGGCAGCTGGCAGTGTTGGCTTCGGCCACTAGGGACCACATGGCCATTGTATTCCTCCTGGGGGTAGTGGCGCCAGGCAGAGGGGCTCAGGCATCCTTGCCCGCTGCCCCCCTAAACCTACCCCACCCTAGGAACCGGGTCTTGTCTTCAAGCCTCAGTTTCTTCCCCTGGCTCTCAAACCACCATGTTCGAGGTCATTTCTCCCAGAGCTGCTACTTGAGTTCTAGGCCCACGCCTGTTCTTGGGCCGCCGCAGCCACCTGAGGTCTCTCCCTCCACCTCTACCCAAATTCCTCCAGTCCCACCACTCAGGGCTGTCCCTTGCCCAAGGGAGAGTCTCTGCTGCCCGGGTTTTCCAACTAAACCTCCTTGCTGCTGGCTAAGGGCTTCCCCCACCACCACCCACCTTCGGATCACTGCTGCCAGAGGTTATGCTCCTATTCCTACAGCCTGAGTTCTCCGACTCTTGCCCCCAAAGTCACCCAATGCTGCCACCTACCGCCGCCTGCGTATACCAGTCACCACAGCCATGGTCTCTCCTGCACCTGTGCCACTGCCTTAATTTCTTCCCACCACCCCTGCTGGGTCTGTCCTCACTGCAGCCCATGTTCTCCCTCTGTGGCAGCCCAAGGTCGGCCTCAAGGCTCCCCTTCATAGCTCTTCCCCCCTTTCCTGCCTGCTGATTTACCCCGGCCTCCCAGCTGGGTGGCTTGGTCTTTCCCCGACTCCTCATCCTGTCACTGTCACCACTGCGCTGCAAGAGCCAGGCAGGGGTGGGTTGGGGCCCAAGCATGGTGCCACCTGCTGGGGTGCGGCCACAGGTGGGGGGAGGGTAGCAGGCTCTGAGCCTGCTCGCGGGAGGATCTCCAGCAGCTCAGCCGTGTGGGGCTCCTGGAGTAACCAGACCGTGCCTGCCTCTTCGCGGATGGTGGCCACATGGCCTGGGCAGTGGTCCTTGTCATTTTCAGCCTGCAGCTTCCGGTCCTCCTCACTTTCCTCTAACTTCTCCAAGCTGGTTCTTGGGTCGCTGCTAAGGATGTGCTTGGGCCCTGAGTAGGGAGGGGTCGGGTGGGGACTGGAGCCATGCAGGCAGCAGGCCAGGAGCACACCGGGTGGCCCATGCTCTGCTGTGGAACCCAGTGTGTGCCACACAGAGCTTCTGCACCATGGATGCCTCTGCAGGCTGGCTGCTAAGTGCAGGGCTGTCTGGCCCAGCTCGTCCTGCAGGCCCAGGTACTCAGTGCCAGCTGCAGAGCCTAGCAAGAGACCCAGGAAGGGTCCGTGCCAATGAATCACCTTCAATTGTAGTACTGGGGCCCTATCTTCAGTGCTGTAGCCAAAGACAAAGTGTGTCCACAGCAGCAGCCCTGGCCCACTTCTGCCCAGCGCTGGTCCTCCCAGGGTCAGAGTCTGGATCCCATGAGCCCAGGTCACTGTCACACCATTCATGTGCATCCACAGCCTCCCCAAGCCAGTGCCCTTGCTGTGACCCCCAAACCATAGCCCCTAAGTCTTTTGTTCCGGTGGTTTCTGTGAGGAAAGGGTGCCACAAGCTGGGTGGCTTAAAACAGAAATTTATTCTCTCCCAGCTCTGAGGACTGCTATGGACTGAACGGCAAACTCCCCAAATTTGTACACTGAAGCCCTAACCCTCGGTGTGATGGTATTTGAAGATGGGGCGTTTGGGAATTTAGGCTTAGATGAGGATGACAGAGTAGGCTCCCCACAACAGGATCAGTGCTTTCGAAGGAGAAACACTTGTTCTCTTCCCCACTCGCTGCCATATGAAGACACGGCGCACAGGCGGCCACCTGCAAGCCAGGAGAGGGCCCTCACCAATGCCCAGCCACGCTGGCATCCTGACCTCAGATTCCCAGCCTCCAAGACTGTGGGAAAATAAATTTGTCGGTTAAGCCACCCACTCTGGTATCTGGTTATGGCAGCATGGCTAAGACAAGGCCTGAAGTCCAAAATTGTGGTGTTAACAGGCTGATTCCCTCTGGGGGTTCCGGGGAGAATTAGTTCCATGCCTCACTTGTGCTTCCGGTGGCTGCTGGCAGCCCTTGGGATCCCTTGGCTCATGGCAGGACTCCACCCTCTACCTCCATCTTCACGTGCTGTCTTCTCTGTATCTTCTCCTTTTTTTTTTTTTTTTTTTGAAGATTTATTTATTTATTCATTCATTCATTTATTTATGATAGACACAGAGAGAGAGAGAGAGAGAGAGACGCAGAGACACAGGAGGAGGGAGAAGTAGGCTCCATACTGGGAGCCCGACGTGGGACTTGATCCTGGGACTCCAGGATCACGCCCTGGGCCAAAGGCAGTCGCCAAACCGCTGAGCCACCCAGGGATCCCCATCCTTTTCTGTCCTTTATAAGAACACTTGTCATTGGATTTAAGACCTACCCTAAACCCAGGATGATCTCATCATAAGATCCTTCACTCGGTTACAACTGCAAAGACCCTATTTCCAAACAATATCACATTCACAGGTACCAGGGGTTGGGACTGAGACATACCTTTTGAGACCACTAGTCAACTATAAGCACTAAGAAAGCAGTGTTGGAGAGAGTGGCTGTGGGAAGATGGGAAATCCTTCCAGGAAACCCCAGAGGGAGCCAAGATTGGAGAACGCATGCCAAGCTAGACTCCTGCAACCTCCCAAAATAGACTCAGCATTTCACCCCTGTACCCTCAACCCACCACCCCTCCCCTTCCCCAACCAGGAGAGAATTGAAAAGCAGCTAAGCCAACTCATGGTGCTCTGTGGCCTGCTGGCACTGCACTGGTCATTTCAAAAGCCCAGGGGAGAGCAGAGTCGGTAACCTCCAACCTCCTCCACCCCAGCTTGAAGCTGGCAGCACCCAGAGGAGCTTTTCAAACACACAGGAAGCACTGGGAGGAGGCCCCCCAAAGCCCTTGGTCAATCAGGTGATATCCACCCCCCAATCAGCCTACAGGGCCTGGAGCACCAGGAGTCCCCCAGCTAGAGCAGGCCTGGTAGGAAAGTCTCCTTCCAAAGCCCATGCCAGCTAAGTCAGCAAGAGGCCTCAAACCCAGTGGCCAGTGGTGAAGAGAGGACCCTGCAGGCTTCAGTAAATCCTTTACACTGGTGTGAAGCTTTACAGCTCACAAAACGCTCTCCACTCTCCTACCCCCTTCAATCTTCACTGTGCCTGGTTAGGTGGAGACTGCACTAAAGTGGTTCCCACTGGACACATGAGACAGCTAAGGACTAGAGAGCAAAGTGCCAGGAGTGTCTCAGCAAATATAAAGCAGAGCTGCTAACTGCCATGTGTATTCTGGATTGGAATCTGGAACAGAAAAAGGACCTTGGTGGAAATGAGGGGAGATCTGAATAAAGTCTATTACTTAGTTAAGATTATTGTACCAATCTTAATTACTTAGTTTTGACAAATGTACCATGGCTCTATGAACACTGATGGATGCTGGGTGAAGGGCATTTGGGACCTCTTGGTTCTACTGGTATAGTTTGCAGGCTTGTATCTCCCCAAAACTCAAGTTGAAAACTCAGACCCAGTGTGATGGTATCAGGAGGTGGCGCCTTTGGGAGGTGACTAGTCATGAGGGTGGAGCTCTCATATGACATGGATGATCTTGTTAAAGATGCCCCAGGGAGCTAGCTCATCCCTTCCACCTCATGAGAACACAGCCAGAAGACAGCAGTCTGCAACTCTAAAGAGTGCAGTGGAACCAGAACCTAGTGAAGCCCACACCCTGATATTGGACTTCCAGCCTCCAGAACCGTGAGAAATAAATTCCTGTTTATTAGGCCACCTAGTCTGTGGTACTATGTTACAGCAGCTCAAACAGACTAAGACAACTATATCTGTAAATCTAAAACAGTTCCCAAAAACTGCAAGCCATAGACATTGTTTGGTGACACCAGGAGTGGGAGGAGGGGTGAGTTATTGCTTAATGGTATAGTTTTATTTTGGGGTAATGGAAAGTTGTGGAAGTGGAGAGTGGTGATGGTTGCAGCCTTGCAGATGTACTTAGTGCTGCTGAAATGTGCACTGCAAGATGGTTAAAGTGGTAACTGTTGTGTGTACTTTGCCACAATAGAGTTACTAGTTGCCTCTTGGAGGACTACTACCATCTCTCCCCACCAACATCCCAGGCTCCTAGCTCCCTCCTCCAACCAAGCCCCAGCCCAGGGGAAGTGTCCCACTTCAAATTTAAACCACTTTGTGGAAGTGGCCCACCCAGCACTCAGGGGGCCTACAACAAGGGGAGGGTGGTGAGCAGAATGAGGAGGGGTCTCCTTGTTCTCTCCTCCTCTTGGGGCACTTCCCCAAATCTTTCTTCTCCCACTATCAGCCCGTGAAGGCCCTCCTAAGATAGTCTGTCAAGGGTGTATTCTTTAGTTAGAAAAGTAAACCTCTTGAACAATCTTTATTTTTTGAACATCAACTTGACAAAATGTTTTTAAGCCTATGGTTCCATTTTCCTTTCTAGAGCCTGTTGCCAGAGACCATGTTTCATTTTACAGTATTTCCTCATGTACCTGTCTGCTTTCGACTTCTACACTTTGGAATCTTCCCAAAGAACAAAGATTGTAGTTTATTTATGTTTATACTCTCAGGTATTAAGTAGGTGCTCCAAAAATTTGTTGAATCAATGAAGAGATGAATGAATGGTTAAGCAACCTACATCGTCTTTAGAGTCCCCTTATTCTCCAACATCCTACCTTGGTATAATTGGTCCAAACAGTGCCTACAGCTTCCGGCTTCCGTTGTGTCACTGTGAATTCCTTACATATGCATGTTTGTGACTATGCACACCATAAGGCTTTCCAACCTGAGAATATGTATAGTTCTAGGAAAAACAGATCCATGAGCCCTTCTTACAACCCCTCTAAAGCCATCTACCTGGACTGCAACTGATCCGCATCACAAACACCAAATCCATCTGTAAAGGCCCTTCTCAAAGGCCTTTGACTCCAGAACTCCCCGCATCCCAACCCGGCCTGCACCCACCATCCCTTCTGGCAGGTCATGGCCTATATACTCTTATTTTTCTTATCACATATACGAGGCCTGATCTCCAGGATGTCTGCTTCACTGAGTACTTTATGGATGTACATTACCTGTCCTCAGTAAGACTTCCCTACCTGAAGAAGGCAGTTTGGGTTCCTGCTACCCACACTTCTTGGGGGACCTTGCCTGGGCAAGTTACTTAACCCTTTTGAGTCTCAGTAAAAAATGTGGATAGCAGTGTCTCCTCCAGGGTGCTAGAAGAATTGGGCAATGCTTTGGAGGTGCCCCTGAGATAATACCCTCCAGGGCAAAGGCTGTGTCCTAAACACAGCCTTTGGTATTTCCTCCCTGAAGCCCAGGAGAGGACAGGGTACATATATTCATTCAATTTTTGTTATATTTTTATTGAGGTATAATTTATATATAATAAAAATCACTATTTGAAAGTGTACAATTCAGTGTTTCTAAAAGTATATTCATGAGGCTGTGTAACCATCAATTCCAGATAATTCCAGAACATTTTCTTTTTAAAGATATTTATTTATTTATTTATTTATTTATTTATTTATTTATTTATTCATTCATTCATTCATTCATTCATTCATGAGAAACACAGAGAGAGAGGCAGAGACACAGGCAGAGGGAGAAGCACTCGACCCTGAGACTCTAGGATCATGCCCTGAACCGAAGGCAGACACTCAACTGCTGAGCCACCCAGGCGTCTCCCAGAACATTTTCATCAACCCAACTCTGATACATTTCTTTCAAGTTTTATTTGGCTTTTAATGAATCAAAGTATATTTTGACTACATCTCACTAAGTATAATTACTCTATTTTATAATTACTAATAGTATTTACTACATACCAGGCACTGTTTTGAGGACTTTACAAGTAATAAATCCAGCATGCTACGTTCTCATGAAGAAGCTGAGACATGGAAAGGACAGGAATCGTGCCCAAGACCACAGAGCTAGAAACAGCCCAGCTGCAATTTAAACCCAAGACACCTGAGTCCATGTTCTTCACCACACTTACTACCTCTTGACTAGAGCATTAAGATTTAACAACCAGCCAACCAAAAACAAGGAACAAACAACTTTTAAGTATTAAGACCCCAATTCTTCCTCCTTTTTTAGTTTATCTGTCACCCTTGGGTGTGATATTTTTTCTAAACACAAATGAATTGCCCCCTGACCTTGGACTAGGCTCTGCAGGGGACACAAAAATCAAGAAGGCCTGGTCCTGGAGCGCCTGGGTGGCTCAGTCCATTAAACATCCAACTCTTGATTTCTGCTCAGGTCATGATTTTAAGGTCATGAGACTGAGCTCCACGCTCAGCACCGAGTCTGCCTGAGATTCTCTCCTTCTCCCTGTGCTCCTCTCTGCCTCAAATAAATTAATCTTTTAAAAAAAGATCTTATTTATTTATTTGAGAGAGAGAGAGCAGCACGAGTGGAGGATAGGGGAGGAGCAGAGGAAGAGGGAGACGCAGGCTCCCCACTGAGCAGGAAGCCAAACATTGGTCTCTATCCCAGGACTCAGAGACCCAGGCACCCCCACACCACTAAGTTCTGATTACTATAAATACCATGTGTTCTTTCTTTTTTTTTTATTTTTTTTATTTTTTTATTTATTCATGATAGTCACAGAGAGAGAAAGAGAGAGGCAGAGACACAGGCAGAGGGAGAAGCAGGCTCCATGCACCGGGAGCCCGACGTGGGATTCGATCCCGAGTCTCCAGGATCGCGCCCTCGGCCAAAGGCAGGCGCCAAACCGCTGCGCCACCCAGGGATCCCCATGTGTTCTTATTCAAGATATACACTTGGGTTCTGGCTACCTCATTGTCTTTTTTTTTTTTTTTTTTTTTTTGCAGCTCCTGGTGAAAGAAACCATACATCCCAAGTTTGAAGGCCTGGACTCAGCCAACATCTCAGGTAGACTTTGTTTTTTTTTGTTTTTTTTTTTTTAAAGATTTTATTTATTTATTCATAGAGACACAGCTAGAGAGAGAGACAGAGACACAGGCAGAGGGAGAAGCAGGCTCCATGCAGGGAGCCCGATGTGGGACTCGATCCCGGGGTCTCCAGGATCACACCCTGGGCTGCAGGCGGCGCTAAACCGCTGCGCCACTGGGGCTGCCCTCAGGTAGACTTTGACCTTCATGAAAACTTGATGGAAATGGCTGTTATCTCAGGTTTGTGGCCAACATATGAGGCCTTGAGGCAATTTCCTTTTTTTTTCAACTTTTTTTTTAAGATTTTATTTATTTATTCATGAGAGACCCAGAGAGATAGAGAGAGGCAGAGACACAGGCAGAGGGAGAAGCAGGCCCCATGCAGGGAGCCTGACATGGGACTGATCCCCGGTCTCCAGGATCACACCTCACGTTGCAGGCAGCGCTAAACCGCTGCGCCACCGGGGCGGCTCTTGAGGCATTTTCCTAACAGAGCTTCCAATACTGGGAAACCCTGGATTTGTTTATGGCCCTGAAGAACCCCCTCCCCCCCCAGCCTGGTCTAAGGTGTTTATAATATATTTCAAATGCTACCTTTTCTTCCTACTAATCATATAATTTAGGAGAAATTCCTGTAGGAAAACAATGCACCACTGATAATAATGCTATTATATTGTAATAGGATTTTTCGGTTGGTGGGCCATTTTAGGGAGGGTGACACAATACACTGCACTGTAATTTGAGAAGATGGGCCAAACCTAGAGAAATACCATTTTAGTTAAATAAACTAGGCAGCAGCTCCCTCTTGTGCTGAAAAGTAAGTATCGCAGCCACTGAACTAATGGAAAATCATCCCTTAACGCACATAAAACTTGCTTAAACGAAGAGCTGTTCCCAAATATTTTAAGCCTAAGAAAAGCTCAGTAAGTAACCAGTAAGTAGTGCTCAGTAAGTCATTTTTAACCAGAACACCCATGCCAATAATGTTTGATTAATCCTTCAAACATTTATTGAGAAAAAAACAAAAACAAAAAAACAAACATTTATTGAGGACTTACTGGATACCAGATCCTCGGAACGCTAGAGCAATGTACACGGTCGCTGCTCCCAAATTGCGCACAAGGGCTGGTCCACCGAGCTGTCATCTTTCTCAGAATGCTTGTCCTGGCCCCCTGTCCACTAGCCCTCTATCTCCTCGGAACCTCCCCCTCGCACCCAAAGATAGGCTTCTCATGCCTCTCCCCTCTTCTTCCCGTTATCAAGCAGTTTCTTATCACCCTATTGGACTGGAACCTCTTTGAGGGCAGCAGCCACATCTGATTCACTCGGTTTCCCCACAGCCCCTCATTCTGACTTTGTCCAGTTGGTATCCAAATGCATATCTGTTCAATTTAATCTAATTCAAATCAGAAAGCAATAAAGCTCCTCAGCTAATTAAAAACAGATTCTAATGGAGAACAGTATTTTAGCAGCTTTGTGTACATAACTCTCAGAAATGGAGATGTAGCCATGTGTTTAGTTGCTGCCAAAATGGATGCTGAATTCTTCTAATCACATTTTTTTGTGGTATAAGGGTACAAAGGGAAACTAAGACTTATTTTACCCTAGAATCCATGATGTCAGAAAGAGCTTGCCCCACACCTTCCCTTCTGCCATGAAAGGATGCTGGACTGCACAGGTGCTCCCTGCAGGCACCATGTCAGATACCTGAATGCCTGCTCTGGCCTCGCCACCCGGGGCGGACAACATTCTGAACCCATGGTGCCCAGACTTGGGGATTTCACATTAAATATATTCTAAAAAATCTTTTTTCAGGGACTGACATATAGTTACCGATATCATATTCTGTTAACTATGAATAGAGCTTCAAGTCATCATTTATGATTCTTCATTTTATGGAAAAAAATGAATTTTAACACCAGGAAGTAAAAAAAAGTCATAATCTCAGAATACTTTTTTTTTAAAGATTTTATTTTTAAGTAATCTACACCCAATGTGGGGCTGGAACTCACAACCCTGAGATCAAGTGTCGCATGCTTGGACACTTGGGTGGCTCTGTGGTTGAGCGTCTGCCCCTACCTTTGGCTCTGGTTGTGATCCCCAAATCCTGGGATCCAGTCTCACAATGGGCTCTGTGTCTCTCATGAATAAATAAATAAAATCTTAAAAAAAAAAAAAAAAAAAAAGGAGTCGCACGCTCTACTGAGTTGGCCAGGCCAAGAATTTTTTTTTGTTGACTACATTGAACTCTAGATCGGAACCACACACTTGGATCAGGGAACTGGAGAAAGTGGAGGGTGCCTGGGGGCACCCACCTAACACATCTTCTGCCCACCTTTCTCCTCTATTGGATTCAAGAGTTTCTTTTTATGTGCTAATTCTCTCACTCAGCGGTGCCTTGTAGTATGTGAGAATGTTCAAGAAACCACCTCCTAGAGAAGAAATGGGTAGGAAATATCAGAAAGGGCGACAGAACATGGAAGACTCCTAACTCTGGGAAACGAACTAGGGGTGGTGGAAGGGGAGGAGGGTGGGGGGTGGGGGTGACTGGGTGGCAGGCACTGAGGGGGGCACTTGACGGGGTGAGCACTGGTGTTATTCTGTATGTTGGCAAATTGAACACCAATAAAAAATAAATTTATTATTAAAAAAAAAAGAAACCACTTCCTGGGGGACAGGAGCTGAAATGGAAATCAGCTGATGCCAAAACCCAAGCACGGAAAGAGGTAGGTGGCAGATGGGTGTTAGGTGGGTGCACTTCTGTCCACCCCTCACTTCCTCCCATGTTTGGGTCCAAGTGTGTGGCCTGGGTGGCCGGGCAGCAGGGGGTTTGTGGGAGAGCCTTGTACGGGTGAGGGGGAGGATGGGGAGAGAGAAACAAAGGAACTGACCCCACGTTGGGGAGTGGCCTTCTCTCCTCTCCCGACCACCAGGCGAACAGCACAGAGTAAGCGCTTGCAGCTGCACCAGCTTTGCTTTTTCAAAAAGCCTTTCAGATAGTTCTTTATCCTGATTGCAGCCACACAACCCCACCAGCTGATTTCAGGAAGGGGCTGAGGTTGGCTTTCTCTCCCTTCCACTCCAGGACTCAGATTAGAGAAGAAAAGGCTCTCGGTGGCTCCTCTCAGACAGAGCTACAGGGATGCTTGCACATGTGTGTGTAGGAGCTTAGACTGAAGGCCTGTGGGCAGCAATATGAAAGAAACCCACCAAGAAGTGCTAAAGGACCTTAAAATTTGCACCCCTCACGTCACTCCTTCCATCATGCTACATACACCACCCTCTCCCCAAAGAGAGTCCCTCTGTGAGGTGTCAGAAGGGGCTGACAGCCCCAGGCCCGACTGAGAGGCCAGCCCTCCCAGGGACAGCCCAGGTGCTCACATTAGTTAGTCATGGCTCTGCAGTGTCCCAGGAGAGCCCTGTCACAAAGGGCAGGTGTCCCTGTGAGTCAGGACTAAGGCCTTGGGGCAGCTGCCCCTCCCGAGGGGCCCATGGAAGCCCAGTGTCCACTCCTTCCTATAGCCTGAGGGTGTACTGCCAAGTGTGTGGGTGGCTGTGGCTCATCTCCCTCCTTTTCTCACACCAATAGGAGAGGGAAAGCTCTTAAATCCACTTTTGAGCTAAAGAAAAAGACCTGCTAGCCTTTTCTGGCCACACCAAGTCATTAACTTCAGCTGAGAAGGTTAGGTTCCAGATAGACAACCCCAAACCTTTGTATCAGTTGCCAGCCACTACCCTCCCACCTTCACGGCATTGAAAATACAAGTCATCACCTTGACCATTAGCTTTCCAATCGCCTCTTCACTCTTTCCCCCATAAGGGTCGTTCTGTCCTTAGTCTCTCTCTTTTTTTTTTTTTTAACTTATTTTTATTTATTTATGATAGACATAGAGAGAGAGAGAGAGAGGCAGAGACACAGAGGAGAGAGAGAAGCAGGCTCCATGCCAGAAGCCTGACGCGAGACTCGATCCCGGGACTCCAGGATCGCGTCCTGGGCCAAAGACAGGTGTGAAACCACTGAGCCACCCAGGGATCCCCTGTCCTTAGTCTCTTAAGAAAACCTCTAGGCCCTGAAATCAAAGGGGGTCCTCTTTTGGAGGACCTCATCCATCCTCAGCAGGATCTCTCAGTCACCCTTTTTTTTTTTTTTTTTTTAAAGATTCTATTTATTTGAAAGAGAGTGAGTGAGAGAGAGAGGGAGAAGCAGACTCCTTGCTGACCAGGGAGCTCAATTTGGGGTCATGACCTGAGCAGAAGGCAGACACTTAACCTATGGAGCCACCCAGGTGCCCTCTTCGTCACCTTCCATCCTTTCCATCACCTCCCTCGCCCTCATGCAGGTCCTCTTCCCCTTCTCCAAAGACCAGCCTCAAACTCCGGGGGAGAAAAACAGTAATGCAACAGTTTGCTTCCAGGAGGCAAGCCCTTCCCTGGCATTAGTTGCAACAGAGTTTTACTTTTACCATTTAACTTCCTGCGGCCCAATACTCAGACAAGAGTTGCCAGAGAAAGTACAGTATAGCCACTTAAGCTGGAATTTCAGATAAACAAATAATTTAGCATAAGTACATCCCATGCAGTATTTCAGACAGGCTTTCTTTTGGTAAACCTGGCAATCCTATCTTAAGCAGATGTAAAAATCAAAATGATTTGAAACTATCCCTCACCTCACAGCTCGCATGTGCTCTTTACTTGGGGAGACCGTGGGGCCCGCTTTGTGGGCACGCTGGTGGTCCTGGTGTACTTACTAACAGCACCCCCATTTATGCTCTCATGTGTCGACCTTACACACTTGCAACGCACCTTCCACTTTAACTCCCGCTACAGCCTTACGAGAAGAGGTTTTATTTTCTTCATTTTGCAGACAAACCAATAATTTTCAAAAGAAATAAACAAGTAGTCTAATGTCCTACGGGAAGCGAGGAAGCAGCAGTACCAGGATACGTGGGCAGGTATGGCCAACTCAAAGCCCTTCTTGGCACAGACCTCGCCTTTAAGAGAGAGGCTGTTGGAGCTGCTAGGAACAGAAGTCCCCACCTCCCGCAGTGGCTCACCCTCTAGACTAGTCACCATCCCTTCGGGACCTGGACCCAAAATGATGTGCAAGATTCTGCTCCTAGCAATGGCTTCTGCCCACAGGCCATGATTTAGCCGAAAATGATGACGGAGCCTCGCTCTGTGAGCAGAGCCCAGGCCGGGTGTGAAGACCCTTCATACCTTAAAAGGGAATGTTTCTCTAAGTGGGGGAGAGGGTTGGGGGCGATGAGGATCAAGGAGGGCGCTTGTTACAATGAGCGCTGGGTGGCTGGGTGTTGTATGAAGTGCTGAGTCACTACACTGTACACTTGAAACTAATGTTACAGTGCATGTTAACTGGAATTTTATTTTATTTTTTAAGATTTTATTTGTTCATGAGAGGGGGGGGGGGCAGAGACACAGGCAGAGGGAGAAGCAGGCTCCATGCAGGGAGCCTGATGTGGGACTCGATCCCAGGACTCCAGGATCAGGCCCTGGGCTGAAGGCAGCGCCAAACCACTGAGCCACCCGAGCTGCCCACTAACTAGATTTTAAATAAAAAATTTTTTAAAAGGATATGCTTCTTGTGGTGACACCAGAATTATCAGGAGGAACTGTGCAAGAGGGTGTCAGAGGCAACCATGAGATGGGGTGCACGCAGTCGTCTCTCTTTCAGTCCTAACATCGCAGTCTGGCTGCGCGGGAAAGACCCAAGACGGAGAGAGGGCGCCCCTTTGGCCATCACGCTTAGAACAATATTCTTCTTTCACCATCACCTGGCACACCTAGACTATGCACTCATCATGTGGCAGGCAAAACACTAGACACCCCATAAACCTGATGGCGAGCTCGGCAGAGGCGGCCCAGCCTCACGGGGCTTAGGGTCCCCTGGGGAACCAGGGGAGTCGCCCGGAGAGGGTCAGGCCCGTGTACTCACCTGGCCGGCCTGCACTCCCTCCTCTGCCTGTAACAGTGTGGGTCCTGTCCTCCGTGGTACCGACGTTGTAGCCCAGGAAGCTCCTGCCCTTGCTCGGTGGGCAGCAAGGGGCCCAGGGCTCCCGTGGGACAGGGACACACCTGAGCCTGAAGTGCGGCCTCCAATCAATACATGCGCACTGACAAAGCTAAAATGCGCCTGCAGCACCAGCCCCTTGGCTGCACATCCCACTCTACGCTCCAGCATCCGCAAGAGCTAGGCACGGTCATCGTTAAGCTAGAAGCACAGAGGAACCGGGGACTCGGGACACTGAAGTGACCGTCTAGGTTACACGGGCAGACCCCGCTCCAGGGGTGGCAGCTGGGATGTGACCCCGGCAGTCTGGCTCCCGCTGAACCTGGCCCACATGAGGCTCCGTGAGGGGCCAACGTGGCATAAGCGTGGGGCTGGAGAGCACAGACAGCAAACGCTGAAGGGCATTTCCACGTGCCGGGGCCATCCTGGCTCCCACCACGACCCTCGGCGCTAGGGTTTTACAGTTGACACACACACAGAGGCTAAGGAACTTACCCAAGTGACACGGTGAGCAAGTGGCAGATGTGTCAGTGCTTCTCAGTCAGATCCTCCTGACTTTTACTATGTGTATGAATCACCTGGGGAATCGCGTTAAACCACGGGTTCAGACTCAGTACGTCGGGGGCTGGGCCCCAAACTCTGCGTAACTAAGAAGCTCCCATGTGATGCCGATGCTGCTGGTCCATGGGTCATCTTTAAGCAGCGAGGCCTTATGCTATCTCGCCTCCTGGTCGTTCAGCTGTTTTATCCTCAACTGAGCATTTCCAAATGACTCAGCGTGTTAGCGGCATCATGTTAGCCAATTTTCATTGAGGGCTTCTCTGTACCAGGCCCTGTATGGAGAGCTTTCCATTAAATGAAGTAGGATACAATTAGTGTCCCCATCTTACACATGAGGAAACCGAGGCCCAGAAAGTCTAGAGAACCTGCCCAAGGTCACAGAGACAGCAAGTGGCAGAGCCGGCCCCACTGGTTCCGGCAAGATGCCTGCAAAGCAGAGAAGCGGAAGCGTTTCTAGCTCATGTCTGTGGAGAACACCCAGGTGGAGAGAGCGTTCAATGTTTTAAAGCAAGGCCTAGAATCCATCTGGTTCTCGTAACACAGAGTCCAGTGCCTCTTCCCTCTTCCCTTCCTGAACCTTGAGCAAAAAGATTTCAGTAAGAGATTTCTTCTTTCAGACAGAGCTGAAGGAGTCCTTAACCAAGCCATCATCATCCCTCAGGGACTTGAACTTGCCTAGCTCAGCTGTCTCCCTTTTCAAAGTCCATTATGCTGGTTAGAATCCCTGGAGGCCTGTAGCATCAGGGGAAGTAACCAGAGGCCTCCAGAGCTCCTGGGGAGCCCCTGCCATTGCAGACCAGAGTACACCTTCCCAGTTACTTATCACTAATTCAATTCAACAGCAGTGGTGACAGCTCCTCAAGCCCAAGACCTGCTGTGAACCTTCAAGGACTCTGTGGTTCTCCTGCCCTGAACCCTTGGGCCCCAGCTACTATCCCCTCTCCTCTCCCTGCTTTATTAGGTACTCATCTCTTCTTTCCTCAAACTGGCTTTCCAGAAAGGATCCTTTGAATTCTAAATTGATGCCAGATAATGCTCAAACAATTGCATCAGTTATGTCAGGTGCAGGGTGGGGGGTGGGATGGGGACAGAGGTCTCCGAGATTCCAAAGATTCCTGCCCTTGGGAAGTTCACAGCTTAGTGGGGGTAACAAATACAGGAGGAATTTCCTGAGAGAGGTAACTTCTCAGATGTAAGCACATCAAGGGCACTGCGGAGGCCCAGAGGCATCGGAGATGCTATCACAGGTGAATTCTGAAGACTGGGTCAGAGGCAGCCAGTGCAAAGGTATCTCCAGCAGAAGCAACAGCGTGAGCAAAAGCACAGAAGGACAGACAGCTCAGGTATTTTGTACTTTGGGGGCATAAAATACAAAACAAGGAGTGGCCAAAAACGAGACAGAAGAACAAAATAAGAGTAACGTCAAGGAAGTCCCCAGTTACCACATCAAGGAGCTTGGACCTGCTTCTCCAGGCAGCTGTTCTCAAATCATTCCTGAGGGTCCCATTTGGAAGGCTGAGCACAGACATGTGAGCGCCCACCCTGCGGTCTCCACCGCCACCAGGGCAGCTTTTTGCCCCCTTCTGCTTTACATATTCAGCGCTCTGCACACTCTGGTGTGAAGACAAAGTTCTGTTGCCAAAAGACATGGGCAACCAACTTCTGTACCTGATAGGACACTGAATCCTGATAGGATTTCAGGGATAAGGGATCCCTGGGTGGCTCAGTGGTTTAGCGCCTGCCTTCGGCCCAGGGTGTGATCCTGGAGTCCCGGGATCGAGTCCCACATCAGGCTCCCTGCATGGGGCCTGCTTCTCCCTCTGCCTGTGTCTCTGCCTCTCTCTCTCTCTCTGTGTCTGTCATGAATAAATAAATAAAATCTTTAAAAAAAAAAAAAAGGATTTCAGGGATAAGGAAGAGGATGCACTTGGGGTTTTGTCTAATTGGTGGACGCCTGGGAAACACCCTCTTGCCAGAGGCCAGGAAGTGGCTGTTTCGTTTTCTAGTTCGATTCTGTGATGAGTAAGGAAGCAGGAGCTGCTTCCTTCCTTCCTTCCTTCCTCGCTGGACCCCACAGTCCACAACGGCCCCCCACGCCCATTCTCTCCAGCCCAGCCTGCAGGGTCTTCTGACTCCAGTGACCCTGGATACGAAGCTGGCGCTTACAGGAAACGGCAGGCCCCACAGCACTGCTAGCACTGACCCTGCTGACAATATCTGTCCATCCTAAGGCTTTTCTGGTGTCGGCCACTGCTTACCTCGATTATTAACAGCACATTTAAGCTGGTCTCGTCTTCCCTTGCAGCCAGAGACTTGGCTCTTCCAGACTCCACGCCTCCCCCACCCCACACCCCATCACTTGGTCAGGTAATGATTATTCCAGTTCTCTTAAGCTTACCACATAGACCCAGTCTAGTCCCTCAGCCCCTAATCACGGCTGCTGCTCAGCCGGACGCCCCCCTCTTCATACCGCCTGGCTGGTGCTGCCTCGGCCCCAGAAGGCAGCCTCAGTAAATCATCCTCCAGCACCCCCCTCCGAGGGTGCTCATCAAGCCACCGCCAGGGAGTCCCTGAGCCAGCTGAAGCTTACTTTCTCCGTGGGAAAGCATCCCTCCAGACAGCAACAAACATTTTGAAGGTGCATGGTATCCATAAAAATGTCTGAGGATGCAAACCCCCAACAGATTGAGATTGATTTCCTTATAGATTATAATTATGTATTGCTGTACATATTTAATGTACACAAATACAAATTAAAGCAAGTGAGTTAAACAATATTTTTTAATATTTTATTAACGACACGTTTTTGCTCTCACTAAAAAATGGAAATGTTCTAAGAGGGTTAGACTTAAATATGCCTCACTTAAAGAAATCAATAGACTCTAGTTTGCAGAGCAGTTTTAGGTTTATAGAAAAACTGAGCAGAGAGTACAAAGAGTTCCAATGTATCCACTCAACACTTTCCCCTTCCCAGTGGCCCATATTAATAATATCTCATATTAGTGTGCTGCATTTTCTATAAAATTATAAGCCACTGTTGATACATTATTATTAACTAAGTCCACAGTTTACCTTAGGGTTTACTCTGTGTTGCACATTCCATGGGCCCTCATAAATGTGTAACATGTATCCACCATTACAGTATCATATAGAATAATTTCATTGCCTTAAAAATCCCCTATGCTCCACCTATCCATCCCTCTCCCCTCCCCTCAACCCCTAGCAGCCATGATCTTTTGTCTGCTATATTATTATCACACCCTGGGCTGCAGGCGGCGCTAACCGCTGAGCCACCCGGGCTGCCCCACGCCTTGCTTGTGAAGCACCTGACTGGCACAGCAGAAGTTGAGGTCTCACAGAGGTTAGTGGCTACAGACGGGGAAGGCCAGCATTGGGTGTACTGAGGAAATCACAATTAATTTTTCAGTCCCAGTGACCTGTTATGTAAAGATCTTTGTGAAATTTGGCTGGCAAATTTCTCTTCTCCTAAAGTCAATCATTTACTCATACAAGCTCATTAGAAGCAGATACATTTTATAATTTCAACAAAGGGCCCAGATCTCTCCCTTTCTAAAATACTTTGGAAGATGTCAAGCAGATTAAAAATTCCTCTACAAGCTTTTAAAGTATACAGATATAACAGTTTTAACGGGGGCACCTGGGTGGCTCAGTGATTCAGCGACTGCCTTTGGCTTAGGTCGTGGTCCTGGGGTCCTGGGATTGAGTCCCGCATCAGGTTCCCCACGGGGAACCTGCTTCTCCCTCTGCCTGTCTCCCTCTCTCTCTCTCTCTCTCTCTCTCTCTCTCTTTCTCTGTGTGTCTCTCATGAATAAATAAAAAATTTTTTAAAAAGTTTTTAACAAGTAGTAAACTTGCTTATTTTCTTTAAAACTAAACCACTGGATGATGGAAACATTTCTAAATGCTTGTTTTCAAAATTACTTTTGCCATAGTATAAATTTCTTTTCAAAGGCTATTTCTCTCTCATCATTAAAACGTCACTTTACATTAAAGGGACAGATTAAGGGAGCTTTATTATTTCTAAACTATTTGGATAGGGAGCACAGTGCTTAGTGCCACTTATGGAAAAGATCAAATTTAGAACCTTGCCTTTTTGAAAAAGAAGAGTGTATATAAATTTGAAGTTAAAAAAATTTTAAGTTTAATAATATCTTTAAGTACTTTCACGTAGATAATAAATTTTTGCAAATTAAAGATTTTCAGTCTTCTCCATCATGAGATGGAGAACCTATGAAGATTCTGTTTATTAATTTTAATACTCTTATTTCAACACATTTTATATATATTTAACTTTTGTGACTTTTAAGAGTTTTTTTTCCCCTAAAGATTTTTATTTCTTCATGGAGAACACAGAGAGAGAGAGGCAGAGACACAGGCAGAGGGAGAAGCAGGCTCCCTGTGGGAAACCTAATGTGAGACTCAATCCCAGGACCCGGGGATCACAACCTAAGCCAAAGGCAGATGCTGGACCACTGAGCCACCCAGGTGCCCAACTTTTAAGAGTTTATTGCAGAATGTTAAAATTCATTATTCTCTGGGGTCTGTGACACATCATCATTTTTTCAAAAACGCTCTTGGGGGGCGTCTGGGTGGCTCAGTCGGTTAAACGTCCAATTCTTGATTTCAGCTCAAGTCACGATCTCAGGTCCTGGGATCCAGCTTCATATCAGGTTCCATGCTTAGTGAGGAGTCTGCTGGAGCTCCTCTCCCTCTGCCCTCCCCCTAGTCTCTCTCTCCCTAATAAATAAATAAATCTTAAAAAAAAAAAAAAGATAAAAAAACACTTAGGATATTTTAGCAAGTACCTGTCACCTTTTATTTTTATTTTAAGATTTTATTTATTTATTCATTAGAGACAGAGAGAGAGAGGCAGAGACACAGGCAGAGGCAGAAGCAGGCTCCATGCAGGGTGCCTGACGTGGGACTCGATCCCGGGTCTCCAGGATCACACCCTGGGCCGACGGCGGCGCTAAACCCCTGAGCCACCCAGGCTACCCTACCTGTCACCTTTTAAAGAATTGTCTTCCAGGTCATATTTTGACAGCATCTTCATAAAGCACCTTTTTAAAAAAATAAAGAAATTAAATAAATTTAGCCTTTCCCAACCCTTCCGGTGTCCCTCACTTCAGCAGGCTGAAAGCATGGAAACAACAATTCACAACTGCCCACACTTCCCCAGGCACTCCTTGAGAATGCAGGGACAGGCCCACCCTGAGTCTCTGGGTTCACCCCATTGTCCTAGGTAAGGCATTAGTGTTCTAGTTCTCCAGCTGCACTGCCTTGTCTCACTAAAGTGAAATTCCTGGATCCTTGTTATGGAGGATAATGATGCTTGGAAAACCATTTGCCTCTGGAAGCACCTAAATCTTCACAGGTAACTGAGCTGGTACCTGACCAGTAAAGCAAGGTTTAAACATCCAGGTCATCAGACAGTGTGAGCAGAATAAACACCTTCCATGTCATTAAGTTCATTTCCTGAATGAGTAAAACCTACAGCCTGCATGAGCTTCCTGAAACACTTACTCTGAGCCCACCCACCAGCTATGAATGTAAATCCCTGTGTCTTCCTCACTGGCCCAAATGAAAGCTCCTCAAGGGTACCATAAAACAAAAAATGGAATCAAACCCCTCTGGAACCATGTTCCCTGCCACCACCCATCCCTGACTCCTATTCTGGAAACTCAAAATTAAGTAACTGCCTTTCAGTTACTCTTATGTGAAGAGATCATGTTCCAGGAACTATCCCATTGGTGACTAGCTGTACCTGCTGGATATTTTCACCTCTCCAGTCCTGGGGGCTGACCTGTATGGGATAAGATGGTGGGTTTCCTTGTCCTCTGGCTCCTGACTGGGCTCAAATGGTGGGCGGCACTGACAGGAGAGGAGTAAAGTCAGGTATTTATTCCTCCAGTCTCACCCCACTGGGTCACCGTGGCTTGGCACATTGTTCTTCTGAAGGTCACAACTCCTGCCAGGAGCTTTCTCCTGGAACTGAAGCTTCCCTCTCTTGGTTCTGGTTAATATTCTCTCCCCTTCAGGGTTAGGAGAAGCAAAGACTCTCTGCTCTTTCAGCCTTGGAAGCATGGCATCATCCCTTGTTCCTTTTTTTCAATAACTTTGCAAATAACTCCTTTATTATGCTTTCCTATATTATTTCATTTGAGAAGATACCTATTTTCCGAGAGGGCAACTGCCTGCCATACTGGCCAAACAGCAGCTTTAGTGTAAATGCCATTCTTTGGTTCTTGATGTGATACTAAGTCAAAAAGAAAAATGGATGTGAGTAGAGGATGCTGCTACTGCTTACAATAATGATAATCAGCTTTTCTTGCATGCTTACTAAGAGTCCAATATCATGTGTAATACTTTATACAAATTAATTCACTTTAACTTACAACACCTTCACGAGGAGAATAGTAGGTGAAGATGATCTTTAGATGAGCCCAGTGGCCACTGCCTACTGATATTAACACTCTGTTAACACTCTCACACTAAGTGTGGACTGGATTTACCAACTCGCTTCTAATGATTAGAATATGGAGAAGTGATGGGATGTCACCTCAACATAATAAAGGTCATACATGACAAACCCAAAGCTAACATCAAACTCAATGGTAAAATGCTAAAAGCTTTTCCTCTAAGATCGGGGACGAGATAAAGATACCCACCCTGGTCACTTTTATTCAACACAGTACTGGGAATCTTAGCTACAGCAATCAGACAAGAAAAAGAAAAAAGCATCCAAATTGCTAAGGAAGATGTAAAACTGTCAACATTTGCAAATTATATAACACTATATATATATAAAAAACTCTAAAGACTTCACCAAAAAACTATCAGAATAAATGAATTCAATAGTGTATTCAAGTTAATACATAGAAACCACTTGCATTTCTATACACTAAGAATGTAGAACAAAGGGAAATTAAGAAAACAATCCTATTTACAGTTGTATCTGTTAAGAATAAAATAGGAATAAATTTAACCAAGGAAATGAAAGACCTGTACTATGAAAAATACAGGGCACTGATGAAAGAAATTGAAGATGATACAAACAAATGGAAAGACATACTGTGTTCCTGGATTGGAAGAATACGGTTAAAATGTCTATATTACCCAAAGCAAGCAATCTACAGATTCAATGCAATCTCTATCAAAATACCAATGACATTTTCCATAGAACTAGAACAAATAATACTAAAATTTATATGGAGCCACAAATAATGCCAAATAGCCAAGGCAAAACTGAGAAAGAAGAACAAAACTGAGGTATCACATTTCCAGATTTTATTTATTTGGGGGTGGGGGAGAGAGAGAAAGCACACAGCAGTGGGGGTGAGGGAATGGGGTAACAGGGAGAGACAAGCGGACTCTGTGCAGAGCCTGGAGCCAGCTTGATCCCACGACCCTGAGACCATGACCTAAACCAAAAACAAGAGTTGGACACTCAACTAACTAAGCCACCCAGTGCCCTGCAATCTCATATTTTAAACTATACTACTAGGCTATAGTAATAACAACAGTATGGTATTAACTCAAAAAACAGACACATAAATCATTACAACAAAACAGAAAGCCCTGAAATAAACCCACATTTATGTGGTCAATTACTTTACAACAAAGAGGACAAGAATATACAATGAGGAAAAGACCATATCATCAATAAATGGTGCTGGGAAAACTGGACAGCTACACGTAAAAGAATGATACTGAACTCCTTTCTTATACCATGTACGGAAATAAACTCAAAATGGATTAAAGACGTAAATGTGAGACCTGAAACCATAAAACTCCTAAAAGAAAACATGGCAGTAAACTCTTAGACATCAGTATTAGCAATATTTTTTTTGGATCTGTCTCTCCAGGCAAACGCAACAACAGCAAAAATAACAGACAGGACTACATCAAACTAAAAAGCTTTTGCACAGCAAAGGAAACCACCAACAAAAGGAAAAGACAACCTACTGAATGGGAGAAGATATTTGCAAATGATATATCTGATAAGGAGTTAATATATAAAGAACTTACACAATTCAACAAAAAACAATTCAATCTAAAAAATGGACGGAGGACCTGAATAGACATTTTTCCAAAGACATCCAGATGGGCAACAAATACATGAAAAGATGACCCACATCACTAATCATCAGGGAAATGCACATCAGAACCAGAATGAGGTATCACCTCACACCTGTCAGAATGGGTATTATCAAAAAGATAAGAAATAATAAGTGTTGACCAGGATGTGAAAAAAAGGGAACCCTTGTGCACTATTGGTGAGAATATAAATTGGTACAGCCACTGTGGAAAAAATAAAGAAGATTCTCAAAAATTGAAAAAGAGAACGATGGGGCTCCTGGTTTAGTTGGTGGAGCATATGACTCTTGATCTAGGGTTATAAATTCAACCCCCATGTTAAGTGTAGAGATTAATAAAAGTAAAATCTCTAAATTTTTTAAATTTTATTTATTTATTTATTTTTATTTATGATAGTCACAGAGAGAGAGAGAGAGAGAGAGAGAGAGGCAGAGACACAGGCAGAAGCAGGCTCCATGCACCGGGAGCCCGACGTGGGATTTGATCCCGGGTCTCCAGAATCGCGCCCTGGGCCAAAGGCAGGCGCCAAACCACTGCGCCACCCAGGGATCCCAAGTAAAATCTCTAAAAAAAAAAAAAAAAAAAAAAAAAAAACAACCCAGAACTACAGTATGATCCAGCAATTCCACTTCCAGATATTTATCTGAACAAAAACACTAATTCAAAAAGATATATGCACTCCTATGTTCACTGTATCAGTATTTACAAGAGCTAAAATATGGAAGCAACCTAAGCGTCCATCGAGAGAGGAATAAAGAAGATGCGGTACGCACACACAGAGAAATATTACTCAGTCATAAAAAAGAATGGATCTGGCTATTTGTGACAACACCGGTGGACCTAGAAAGAATTATGCCAAGTAAAATAAGTCACAGAGAAAGACAAATGCCATATGATTTCACTTACATGTGGATTCTAAAAAACAAAACAAACCAAACAAAACAGAAGCAGATTCATAAATACAGAAAACAAATTTGTTGTTGCCAGAGGGTGGAGAGGTAGGAGGATAGGCAAAATAGGTGAAGGGGATTAAGAGGTACAAACTTTCAGTTTTAAAACAAGTCACAGGGATGTGAAGTACAGCATAGGGAATGTAGTTGATAATATTGTAATAACTTATACGGCGACAGATGGGAACTATACTTATGATCATTTTGTGATGTATATGTCAAATCACTGTGTTGTATACCTGAAGCTAATAAACTGTTCTATGTCAACTATATTTCAATTAAAAATAAAATAAAGGGATGCCTGGGGGGCTCAGTCGGTTAAGTGTCTGCCTTTAGTTCAGGTCATAATCTCAGGGTCCTGGGATAGAGCCCTGTGTCGGGCTCAGTGCTCAGCACAGAGTCTGTCTCTCTTGCTCGCACTCTCTTCCTTGCTTGCACTCTCTCTCTCTCAAATAAATAATATCTTTAAAATATAAGTAAATAAATAAAGATTGAAAATACTTAGTAAATTTGCTGTCCCAGATGAAGATCTAAATTTCATCAGTCGACTCTTTTTTAAGTTTTTTTTGGAATAAGGTATGGTACAAATAAATAAAATATTCAGCTTTTAAGAGCTGAGTCCTTTCAGTTTTAGAAATTAGTAAATCCATTAAATATGTACTGACCACCCACTGGGTGCAAAGCAATGGGCAAGACTTTTTCTCCCCACGCACACCCTAATTCTCAGTACCATCCCCTGGCCTACCGTGGAACTTTTGATGCACATAGCATTCCATTTCCTCCCTATTAATTCAGAACAGAAAGCCCAAAACATTTAGGGTAATATAAAGCCTTTAACCAGATCTAACTGAACCTCAATAATTCCCTACAAAAATAAATATAGTATTTTCTTCTTTTGATATTTGGCACCACCAAGTCTGGATGCTAGTCAATTCAAGCCATTCACACCAGCAGAAGCTCAGAGGTGGAATAAACACAGGAAGTCAAGTCAAGAGACAGTATGCATAATAGTTAGAGGGTGTCAGTGTCAAAATAATCTGGGTTCTAATGTTCACAAGCTGAGTGACCTTGGGCAGGTTTCCTAAGCTCTCCAACTCACAGTTCCCTCATCTGTTAAAATGGGGACAAATATCTATTTCACAAAGTTGCTGTGAGAACTAAAGGGGATTCTGTATGTACCAGGACCTAGCCTAGTCGTGGCGTTCATTTATTAAGTGGCAATGAGTACTAAGAACGTGTCAGGTGCTGGCAACACTGTGGTGAACCACATGTCTCTCCCCCAAAGGGAGCTACTGTCTACAGGGGAAGACAGGTATTAAAAGAGTACTTACAATAAACGAATAATTGCTGTAGGAGGAGAAGTTCTAAGTCACCAAAGCCTAGTTCAGAATTTTCCAAAATGAGAGCTATGAAATGGTAAGCAAATAAATATACGTATTAATAATCTTCTGCTCTGGTAAACTTGTCTTTGTCAATCTCAATGTCCTTCTCTCTCTCTCTCCCTCCCTCCTTCTTATTTCACAGTATCATGACAACATTTCTGGCCTAACTTCATCTTCAAACAGCATTTAACAAACCATTTTTTCTTATTAATTCATTTATATTAGTGTGCACGCCTGCAAAAGTTTAGCATAGTACCTCTGGCTGCCACTGCCTGCTTCTCGGTATCTTCATTTTCAGCTATTAATTTGGCATTACCCAAGGGAAGAGGGTATCTGTGACGGAATTTTAGGTTTTCATTTTTTTTTAAATTACAATCCATTTTTAGACTTTTTCAACTTCAGATTATTTCAAATTTATAATTAAGTTGCAAAAATAGTAAAAAAATGTTTCCAGAAACACTTTACTCATCTTCCCCAAATGTCACCATTTTACATAACTACAGCCCTCTTTTTGAAACTAGAAAAATTACCACTGATAAAATATTATGTAGGTTTTGACTTCAATGAGGGAAGCGCTGGGGTCTGAGGACAGACAGCCAGAGGCATGCTGTACAACTCATCACTGGCATCATGAGTGATTTACATCAGTGGACAATTCAGCTTATCATTTATTTTGGGCTCCCAATGATGAAATGATGGGAAGGGGCATGTACATTACCTTCCTAATTTCCTTTTGTGTATAATGCCAAAATTTACGTGGACTTTTGAAAGACTTAAACTCAGGAGAGTTGTTTTCCCAGCTAGTATTGAATCCATTCCCTATGAGGTCCCAGGAACTCTGCTGAACTTTGGGGAATCAAAGATAAGATTCCTGTTCTGCTTGTGTGCCACGCTCTGCTCATCTTTAGAGGGATTATCACATTTAATCTTTACAATAATCCAAGGAGGATTATGCCTGTTTGAAGCAAAAAAAAACCAAACCAAACCAAACCAAAACAAAACAAACAAAAAAAAAACGCTTAGAGACCTAGCCAGGAAACCAGCCAGCTCCTCTGCTTAACATCCACGCCACACTGTGATAAGCGTTATTGATACCTCTTCAAGTCTGGAATACTATATTGATACATGAAATCACTTGTCCTCGTTTGATATAAAACATAACCATGCGCATATTACCATAGAAACGGCTTCAAAAGAAAAGCAACTGTATGATAAATCTTAAGAAAGATGGGTACGTTTAGGAACATTTGCCAACAGGAAGGTTTTACACACATTACTTAACCTTTCTTGCAGAAGGGCTGTCGCCCCTGTTAGGAGTATGTCAAGATACAAATGTGCACATGACAAGGGTACAGGAAGACACAGCCTCAAGTCCAGGATGAAGCGTCTCCTCTGCCTAGGAGAGCAATACTCTAGGGCACATATTCCCACCTTTTCTGCTGTTACTCAAAGGGGCAGCCGGCCTTGGAATTCTAACTCGACTGAGTGGGTATGGGTATCGCATGGATCGTACCTTGCAGGTGTTTTTTCCAAGGCACACGTTCTACTATCTGTGTCGTCTCGGTGTTCCCTTGTCTTTGGGTCCCCAGGGCTTTCAGCACCGGTGCGAGCCTGCTAAGGAGAGAGTCCGCTTTGGCAACCGAGTAGAACTAAGACCCCTCGCTTTCTGCAAACTGGGACCGTGCGGTACCTGAGGACGAGGGGGGGCTGTCGGCACCATCCCTGGGGAGGCAAAACTGCTCAAGGAGTCGCCCCGGGGCGGCGGGGCGGGGAGGGGGCGCACATGCACGTGGGCTCCCGTGGGCTCCGGTGGGCCCCGCTGCAGGCTCCAGGAGGCGCCCGGGTGCTGCGGGGCGGGAGGCCGGTGCTGCGGGGGGGGGGCGCACATGCACGTGGGCTCCCGTGGGCTCCGGTGGGCCCCGCTGCAGGCTCCAGGAGGCGCCCGGGTGCTGCGGGGCGGGAGGCCGGTGCTGCGGGGGGGGGCGCACATGCACGTGGGCTCCCGTGGGCTCCCGTGGGCCCCGCTGCAGGCTCCAGGAGGCGCCCGGGTGCGGCGGGGCGGGGAGGGGGGAGGCCCGGGCTGCGGGGCGGGGCGGGGGGCGCACATGCACGTGGGCTCCCGTGGGCCCCGCTGCAGGCCGAGGTTCATCTTTAAAATGAATTTGGAGAACGGAGGAGAGAGAGAGAGAGGGCGAAGGGAAAAGGCTCTCCCTCGGGTGGGGGGCGCCCCGGCGGCGGGAAGGGGCCCCGGTGCACACCCCTCTGCAGACGCTCGAGCCGGGGAGGGGCGGGGGGGGGGCGGAGATGGGGGGACGGAGCCCCGCGGGCCGCAGCCTCCCGCTGCTCCGGGGGCTCCCGCGGCGGCCGGGCGGGCGGGGCGGGCGGGGCGCCCGAGGGCGAAGGGCCGGCGGCGCGTCCGCGTGTGGCGGGGCCGCGGGGGGAGGGGAGGGGAGGGGAGGGGAGGGGAGGGGAGGGGAGGGGGGAGGCCGGGGAGCCGAGGGGAGGGCTCACATCTCCGCGAAGTTCCCGGATGGTCGCAGCCTCCCGGCGCCGAGCGCTTTTCCTGCCGGGCGGGCTCAGCCCTGCCGACCCGGGAGAAGTTTCCCAGGAGGAAAGAAAAAAAAAAAAAAAAAAAATGCCCGGCGCGCGGCGGGGCCGTGGAGCCGCCCGGAGCTGCAGCAGCGCGGTAAGGGATGCGCGGGGCCCGGGGGCTGGGGCGGCGCCCCGGGGAGACCCCGCGGCCGGCGGGAGGGCAGGGCAGGGCTCCCCGCGGGGTGGGGGCGCCCCGGGACGGCGGGGGGGCGGGGCGGGGGGCCGCGGCGCCCCTGGTGCCCCCTGGTGCCCCCTGGTGCCCCCGCGGAGTCCCCGCCCCCCGGCTCCCCGAACGGGGCTCCCGCCTGCAGCCCGCGGCTCGTTCGGGGCTCGGGGCTCGGGGCCCGGGGCTGCCCTTCCAGGCGCTGCCACCCCCTCCCCGCGGGGGCGCTGTTGCCCCCGCCCCGGGGCCTTTCCCGAACTTTCCGGGCAGCCTCGCTGCAGCCTTTTTGTGCCCGCGCGTTTGTCTGTCTGGAACAGAACCGCCGAAGAAAGTTGCAAGCGTAAGGGAAACCAGCCCAGGGGACCCGAACCCGGGGCGGGGGTGCAGACCTTCACCCCCTGGGATGAACAGCGGGTGCGCCTGGGTCGCCTGGGTCTTCGGGCCCTGCAGGGTCCCTCTGGGGCCACGGGCTCCGGCCTGACGCCTTATCTCGGTTCTCGGGAAGCCTCTCAAGTTGTTGGCAGTGACTGGGTGCACTTGGTCCCTTTTTCTGAGAGTTCCGTGTCACTGCTGCCCGCCCCATAGTCACCCCACCCCCGGCCGCTGGCCCCGGATGGCCCCAGACTGCGGGCGATGCAGCCGCGGAGCCCCGGACACAGGCCCGCCCTGGGTCGGTTTTCCTTTGCCAGTTTCCCAAGGCAATTTCAAAACAATACTGTAGCTTCACTTTGAGTCATTGGCTCTTTTTTTTCCTGCTCAGAAATGCCTTTTCCTATAACGGGTAAGATAACTACCGGGAGGGTTTTCTTGTACTTTGCATAAAACACCTTGTGACTTTTTGAAATGAGAGAGAGCGAGCCCCGGAGGCCCTCAGCATTTTGCATCCTAACCCCTCCTTACAGTGCTCACAACAGGGCCTTCCACTCTTGCTGTGTATCTTTTACGCCTGTCGTCCCCATAGGGTTGAGTTTCTCAGGAACCAAACCCCTGTCCACCTGTAGGAGCCCATGACCCGTCACGGAGGTGTGCAGACTAGAGTCTGCAGATGTTATTCAACATTTTAGTCCCATCATCATCATCTTGGGACCTACCCAACCCTGCCATCACTTTGGCTCCCCTGGGAAACACATAAACTTTTTTTGGGTTTGCAGGGTACCTGGGTGGCTCGTTTGGTTCAGTGTGTGACTCTTGATACTGACTCAGGTCTTGATGCCACCGTCCTGAGGTCCGCAGTTCTAGCCCTGCGTGGGTCTCCACACTGGGCTGGGAGCCTACTTAAAAAACAAAACAACAGCTTCAGGTTTGTGTGATGTAGAGCAGGAGGGTTTGTGAGCGAGGTAAGATCACATTCTGGGACGTTGACAGACAGGGAGATTACTTCCAATTAGAGAGATGCGTGCCTCCTTCCGTGTGCTTGTTCACTTCACCAGGTAAGTCTCTAGTGGGAATTCAGCCACTTTCTTATGCCCTTAGGCAAATCATGGAACTTGAGACTTCCTTATCTCATCCAGGAAATGGGGTTGGCCATATTTGCTTTTTGTCCATCACATGGAAGGAGGATCAGGTGGGGTGATGGGAGCTCAGAACAGCAGGAAGCACAGCACAAGCATCAGAGGGCCACCCAGACACCGTGCAATGTGTAGCATCCATACAAAAGAGCGATAAAGAGCTGAAGTGGTGAAGGAGAGGAGTGGTGAGTGAAAAGAAGTTGGTATTCTCTTATCTTTCAACTTTGCTGTCTCAGGTGCTCTGGCCAGAGGTGAGCGTCCTTTTGTGGGAAGAATTCATTGCTGGGTCTGTGTCACTGTCTGATATTTCAGGGTGTTCCTAACTATTGGTTGTAATTTTAGGAAGTAGATACTTTCTGCAGTGCAGAAAAGCACCTTTTATTCTTTGCTATAACCCATTTGTTTTTATAGTATCTCATATTCAGGATTCCATCTCCCGGAGAGCCATGGTCTTCCTGAAACCTGCCTTCCAACGAGGTCTTCCAAATTCCTAATTTCCACACAGAGATCTCTCTGCCACTGTGTCCCAGCGGTCCACAGTTATGCCAGGTGTTGGAAGGTTGGTAGGCATAAGCCTTGAGAATAGCCAGGACCCACATCTGGGAAGCAGGTCTCAGTGGGACTCCAGCCAGATACTCATTTGGCATTGAGGGTCCCTGCTAGGGGTCGCTGCTGTGTACTGTGCCGTGGTAGAGTGGGAGGCCTTGCTCAGAAAGAGATGGGAGTTTGCCTCTGACCGCTTACCTTCTGGTAGAGGAGACAGGTTTCAAACAGTGGAATGCGAGGCAGAATGTGGTCAAGAAGGTAAAAAAAAAAAAAAAAAGATACGGATCAGATGCAAGGAATTTAGAGGAGATCGAAATTGCTTCCAGCTGGAGGGAGTCAGTCCTTCACTTATTTGTCCATTTAACCAATATTTAAGAGGTGTCTCCTGAGGGCCAGGCGTTGCAGGAGTAACAGGCCATTCACGTTGCCTTCTCCCTTCACTCCTCCAGTGAGGAGCGGTTCAGGTTCCAGCTCCCTGGACAGATGAATACTTCCTCTCTCAGCCTCATTGTGTCATCGAACCTAACACTTGTCAATTGTTCCTCACCCTGTAGGGATAATTGGCAGGTCAGAATAATTCTGTCTCTTGAATACTTCGGAATAATAAAAACTCTGGTCACACCAAAGCCCCCAGAATACCTTCAGTTAGTTGAGTAACGCTGTTCTGTTTAACACACTGTGACTGGGATTGAAGGATGCTGGGCCTTAGCCATGGGTGTGCCTGGAAGCTTATAAAGGCTTGATTCTGTAAGTCTGTGGGAGGCCCAGAAATCTATCATTTGAGAACTCCTCACCGCCTCCCAGGCAATACTGATGTGCTACGAGGTACAGAGTCCCCTAAGGATAAAGCATGGGTCAGGAAGTTGGGCAGATCTTGCTTCCCGTCCCAGTTTTGTCTTTTGCAAGTTCTTTGACCTCTGTTTCTGTGCCTTTAAAAATGAGAAAACTACCTCTTCCTACAAGGTTGTTGTGAGGGTCCAGTGAAGTCGTGGATGTGGATTGCTTAGCAGCTTATCCGGGCCGCTGCTTGGTATTTGTGGGCCATTATTATTACTATTGCTAATGTTAATATATGGTGTTAGTATATACAGAACGTTGTTGGTATTGGTCTTGTCGAATGGAGATTCAGGAAGAGCCTATACATGGGAACAGCAGCATTTTATATAAATGAACATATAATAATCCCTTTTAGCAGTCTGTAGTTTGTAGAGTGTTTCACCTCAGTCACCTCGTGCATTCTCTTAACAGCTGGAAAGGGAGGGATCCCACAGAGAAGAATCTCCGTATTTGGGGGCTACCAGTCCGTGATCTGCTTACCCAGTCAGGCCTACTCTGCTAAGGTTATCTGGGCAGATAAAGGGTAGGAAAAGCAAAGACAAGACATGCTGTACCTCCCTGGCCCCTTGGCACCAGGAAATGGTATGCTGTGACAGTCATGGTGGCCATCACCAAAGTGAGGGTGACCAGTGGACTCGACTGCCTGCCCCAGGCCGGGCTGCTCTGGTCACAGATAGAGCACCTAAGCCCCCTGGGGTAGGAGTGCCATGGCTTTTGCGTTATCCTTTTGCCAAGGATCAGGAAACTTTGATTCCTGAGAAGCATGCTCAGCATTAGTCTTCAGATCAGTCATAAATACTTGTTGAGAAGTCAAAAAATAGGCTTTGCTACTACTCAGCTAAAGACACACTTAGCTGAAATAGGAGACAGAATCACCTACAATTTTCATTAGTTTAGAAGCTTCAGTAAACATAGTTCTTATTGCTGTGGTGTTATATAACATTTTAGCATTACTTACTATGGATACATTTTTTTTCCTCTTCCAGTAAGCCATCTTTCCAGTATAACACAATTTCTTCTTTTTAATTTTCTTTTATCTCTTAGTTATATTACGGGAATCAGATTCTTCAAAGCTTTCTATGATCTGGCCTTGGTTTTAAAAATCTTTCCTCCCTCCCTTCCTCCTGTCTTCTCTCTGCTCTCCCTCCCTCTTTCACCTGCTTTCTTTGATGTTACCACTTACTACGTGTCATTTAATGGAATCATTTAATAGCTACACCACTGTGTGAGGTAGGTTCTGCTTATATACGTGGAACTGGAGGGTGAGAGAAAGGTAACTTGCCCAAGGTCACACAGCTGGTGACAGCATGCATTCAGACCTGCACCGTTCTGATTCCAACCTCTGCCCTTTTGACCCTTAATTTCACTTTCATTGATTATATACTACTTTGCATGTGCTGGGCTCCAGCTAAACTATTCTTATCCATCCCCATCTGTTTCCTTTGCCTTGCCATTTCTCCTCCACACTGCTGCCTCTCTTCACCTGATGTGGAATCCTATAGATTCCTCAGCTTGGCCACAAATGCTTCTTAAGAAGACAAATAGTAGGGCAGCCCTGGTGGCTCAGCGGTTTAGCGCCGCCTGTAGCCCAGGGCGTGATCCTGGGGTCCTGGGATCGAGTCCCCCATCGGGCTCCCTGCATGGAGCCTGCTTCTCCCTCTGCCTGTGTCTCTGCCTCTCTCTCTCTCTCTCTCTCTCTGCATCTCTATGAATAAATAAATAAAATCTTAAAAAAAAAAAAAAGACAAATAGTAGACCTTGCCAATAGTCAATAAGAGGAGACTACCCTAAAAAAAGAAGAGACCCGATCACCTACAAATTTCGCTAGTTTAGTAACTTCAGTAAACATGGGTCACATTGTAAAAATATGCTTCTTGATAAGAGCCATGAGCTGATTCCTGCCTCTTCTAGTAAATTCCTGTAGGTATTTGTTTGGGCCTCATCTGTGGCTTGAAATCCATTCTGTCCTGTATTGCAGTCACACATGTGTCTCTCTTCCCCCACTAGATGATAAACAGGGCAATAACTTTTTTTTTTTTTTGAGCATTTTATAGTCCCTCAGAAATAGTAGGTTCTTGTCTAGTAGGTTTTCAATTAATGTTTATTGAATGGTGGTTTATTTCTGCCACTCTGGTTGTAAGATTTGAGATGAGTAGATTTTTCATAAAGGCAAAGTAGATCTTGATGTTTTACTGAAGATTATCTGGGTTCTGAAGATGCAAAGAAACAAATTTCATTTTAAGAGTAAGTAGTCCTCTGGGACACCTGGGTGGCTCAGTGGTTGAGTGTCTGCCTTTGGCTCAGGGCGTGATCCCGGGGTCCTGGGATCGAGTCCCCCTGCAGGAGGCCTACTTCTCCTTCTGCCTGTGTCTCTGCCTCTCTTTCTCTGTGTGTCTCATGAATAAATAAATTTTTAAAAAAATTAAAAAGTAGTCCTTCACCATGATTGGTTTGTATCATATGTTTTTAATCATATGTGTAATTAGCTTTTACTGCTGTATATTTTTATGTCTTCTCAATTGAACAGTAATAATGATCCAATAATAAAAGAATGGAATTTTGAATTCTCATGGGGAAGGTGGGGATTAGTGTAAAACCTAAGAAGTGATATTTGCTCGTCTAATACCGGTATCTGGGTCACTTCCATGTAAATGAGGGTTTGGATTCTCCCACTCATGGATTTTCTACCTTTGTCTTCGGACTAAGAGGTGATGCACATCCTGATGAAGTTTAAGCAAAATTGCAGGCTACCACCCTCCCCATAAACTACCGCAGATTTCTTTGTATCTGGGGGATAAATCGTTCTCTCAGATAAGAGGTGTCCACAAGAGAAAGGACATGGTGAATAAATAGGAAAATTTAGAGCCAGCTAGTTTCTTGGGCCATTGGAGTCCATTACAACTTAAAGGTTTTTAAAATTTATTTTCTATTTTTTTACATAGGTAATACCTACTCCATTTAATACATTTCTGTATAGGTTTACATTATTCAAATGTATTTTTTCATAAGCAATACTTGATTAACTATGTGGAATATGTACACCTTACCTCATTATAACAGCTAAACGTGGTTACATTTCTCCTATTTTTCCCTCTTGTACTTCCCACCATTTATTTACATATTTAAGACTGTGTTACATGGATATTGTTTGCATTTTGCTTGTTTTCCCTTTTTGATATTTTTTGGACATACTACTACTTTATTTTTTTTAATATTTTTACATAATCTCTATACCTAATTGGGGGCTCAAACTCACAACTATGAGATCAAAAGTCATATACTCTTCAGACTGAGCCAGCCAGGTGCCCCACTACTACTGTGTTCTTAACAGTTGCATAGCGTTCTGCCGTAGCAAGCTGTATATAACATGACTGGTGCTTTATTGGTTGTCTGCAGTCTCCCATCAGAGTTTGCCCTGCTGGTTCAGGGACCATCAGCTCACCTGTTGGCTCTTGCTAATGGTGCCCAAACATATTAATTCATTGAGTCAAGTCAAACAACCAGTCATTCACTGACAGAATAAAGATACTCATTTAGTTGTCATACACAAACCAATGGGCAGTTGAATTTCTTGCGTGTCAACCACTTGTGTCTCCCCAGCCCATTTCTGAAAACTTCCATGCGTTTTTCTGTAGGCATATGAAGGACATTACGTCTGTGGAATGAAGAATTTAGGCGTGAGAAGGACCAAGAGAGAAATCTGGCCACATCTCAGAGTGATGCAATGTTGAAATGTTGAACATGTTACAAGTAATATTTCAGGAAACTCTGAGACTCGCTGCCCTCCTGCCCACCCCCGTCCTCCAGCAGAATAGATTCTTAAAGTAGGGAACCTTCGGACCTCAGAGAAGATCTTGAGAAAACATGTACCCAGCTATTTTTTTCTCTGACAATGTAAACAGTGAGATCAGTGTCTTAACCACAGTAGTCTTGTGTTATGGGGATGGATATTTAGATAATGGAGACAGTCAGATCGGCCTGAGATATAGGAGGGAAAAAATGGGCTGTTCTTGAACAGCCCCTGTCTTGAGCAGCACATGTACATGCTGAGGGAAGGACTTCAGGAAGGACCCTGGTGATGGATTTGAGAGAGGTGTGGGGAGGAGAATGAGAGAAGACAAAGAGCCCTTTGCTTTCCCTGGTCCCCAAAGGCCAGGCTGAGGGGACACTAAGACAAGATTTCAGATGGTACTGAAATTTCTAATCCAGTTTTTGGGAGCCTATAAAAAGGCAAAGTAGTTGAAGGCCCCTTAAAACCTTTTTAAAAAGTAGTATAGCAGTTTATTTTAAGCAGTACCTATTCTTATGTATTAGAGCTGGAATTTACCATGCATGGGTTAAGAAATAACCCAAAGTATCAGTTTTAAAAAAAAATCTCAGGTTTTGTGAGTAAAATTTCACATGTTCTTTTCTGTAGAGTTTTAGCACTGTATAAAAAAAAAGCCTCACATTTTATTTGAGATAAATTAAGAAGTTATTGTTAAAATTAAGGCAAGTCTTGAGTGACATTTTATTAGATGTTGGCGCTAGAACCTCATTAATTAAACATCTATCCTTGATTTTCTCTTTTTTTGATGAGGAATGGGAGAAGTAAAGGGAAATTCTCAATCGGTTAAAGGACTGTGCAGTGGTTATTATGGTATTACTTTAACCATAAAATTCCTTTCTGTGTAGAAGTTCTGTATGCATCATCTCTACTATGCTGTGATGAAACAGTATGTTTCATAGAGCTAAGAACCACCAGACCAAGTGTTCAGTCTTTATAATTTAGTCTTTGCTCCTTTCTTTTTGTTGAAAATGTGATTTTACCACTTTTTAAAAATTAAGTTGTTTTCACTTTGTTCAGGTTACAAAAGTATGTGCTTGCTATAGAGAAGACAAAAAAAGGAAGAAATGTGTAAAGAAAAAGTTAATAATTTTTCTCTTCTAGCTCTCAAATTCCAACTCCTCAAGGTGATCAATATTATCAGTTCAGGATGCACCCATCCTCAGCTTTGTCCTTATTATGTAACTATATCCAAATAGAAATGCCCATTTTTTTTCTATTAAAAAGAGAAACACATTGAGATGCAGTTGACATATAACATTGCGTAGATGTAAGGCATATAATGTACTGATTTGATACAGTTATATGTTGTAATATGATGACCACCATAGCTTTAATACCTCCATCACTGTCACATTATTATCATTTCTCTTTTATGGTGAGAACATTAAATATTTCAAGTATATAATTTCAAGTATTATAATTCACCGTTGTTACAGTCACAATGGTATGCGTTAGATTCCTAGAACTTACTCATCTAATTGCAAGTTTATATCCTTTGACCAACATCTCCCCATTTCCTCTACCCCTAGCTCCTGGTAACCACCACTCTATTCTCTGTTTCTACAAGTTTGGCTTTTTTAGATTCCACATATAAGCAAGATCCTACAGCATTTGTCTTTCTCGGTCTGACTTATTTCACTTTGCATGACGCCCTCAAGGTCTATCCATGTTGTCACAAATGGTAGAGTGTCCTTCTTTCTCTTGGCTGAATAGTAAATACTCCATTGTGTATGTATACGTCATTTTTATCTGTTCACCTACCAGTGGACATAGTTTGTTTTCATATCTTGGTAATTGTGAGCAATGCTGCAATGAACATGGGGGTACAGATATCTTTTCGAGAACCACAGTTTTAAAAAATATTTTATTTATTTATTTGACAGAGAGAGAGAGCACACAAGTAGGGGGAAGGGCAGAAGGAGAAGGAGAAGCAGGCTCCTTGATGTGGGGGTCGTTCTCCAGACCCTGGAATCTTGATCTAAGCTAACGGCAGACACTTAACTGACTGAGCCACCCAGGTGCCCTGCCACCGATTTTTTTTAACATAACAAAACATTATAGACCTCCTCTCCAAATTAAAAAACTCATTTAAAAAAAAATTAGAAAATTTAAAAAGATGAGATGCCTGGGTGGCTCAGTGGTTAAGCATCTGCCTTCAGCCCAGGGCGTGATCCTGGAGATCCAGGATCGAGTCCTGCATCGGGCTCCCTGCATGGAGCCTGCTTCTCCCTCTGTCTGTGTGTCTGTCTCTCTGTCTCTCATGAATAAATAAATAAAATCTTAAAAAAATAATTAACTCATTTATATCATGGCTGGTTAATATTCCATAAATTAATCATTCAAGTTGTTTCAAGTTTTGTGCTACAGCAGCAGTTTTTCTTTAAACATCCATGTGCATTAATTTGAACATGCTAACATACAGAAGCTTTTATTTTTGTCTGTCAGAGTCCCCAAAGTGGTATTACTTACCAAAAGTTGTAGTAATTCGCAGTCCCACTAACACTATTTGAAAATCTCTGTTTCCCCACATCCTTGCCAGCATAATTTATTTTAGAAGTATAAACTTTCTAATCTCTTTTTCCTGTTTTGTTTCAGATGATTTCATTAGGGAGCACTTGTCACTATCTTTTTAAAAAAACATTTATTTGAATTATTCATGTCTTGTCTTTCCTTCATTTTCTAAAGTGCATATGATTTGTCTTCTAGAGCTGGAGGAGAAAAGCTTGAGCCTAAGCTCCCTGAACTTGATTGTTCTGTATTGAAGCGAAACAAAACACTTGATTTCTCTTTATAGTAAAGCAAATCTAGACTTCTCAGTCCCAGTTTTCTCCTTCTAAAAGTATATTATATAAGAAATTGTCTCTGGAAATACCGATGTTTTAATAAAAACACACTTACAAAATACAAAGATGGGAAATTTTAAAGGAGCTTCAAGCTTGCACAGCTAACTGGCTTTCCCTCTCAAGTGCAGAAGTCTGAAGACAAAGGTTCTTTGAGAGCATTAGTTATAAGTTATACTGGATTACATCAAGAGGAAAAAGTGAATCACAGCAGATAGGAATTTAAACCTGGAGCGCTGTTGAAAGCCTCCGCGCTGTTGCTCCTGCTTGTTTTTCTGGGAGGTGGGACTAGATTCCACTTCTCCCGTTCTTATAGTTGCTGAGTTCATTATAAAATTATTTGTGTATAACTCCAGCAGTACATTGGTTAATCAGAAACATCTGTACAACTGGATTCGTTTATATGAACAGAATAACTAAATCAATCAGCAGAATTTCTTGTATTCGGGTAGGTCGGGCCAACATTGTGTCGTCCAGAATAATAACAGTCCTTTGTAGCTAACCTGACACAGATGGCAAAAGGATTGTGTCTGGGCAGCAGAAGTTGGAACTGAAAATGAAGAAATCCTGTGAGTCCTTGATATCTGCCTTCATGAAGTTTTACTCTGCTTTGAATGGTGGTGTTTTAAAGGCCCAGGCGCTTCAGAGAGGGATGTCCTTGTTCAAAGAAGGAGCACAGCCGAGTCCCACCTTTGGAAGGACGGAGGCTCCTGGATGAGGCTGAATTGTCCAGAACAGAGTCGCCTGAAAGAGAAGTGCGAACCTTCTTCCAAACTGCCAGGGGCCCTCGGCCGGGAACAGGCCGGGAACAGGTCCACACCGCGTGTCTGGCTGGAGGGAGCCGACCGGGGCAGAGGACGTGGGTCCCTGGGGGAGACTGAGGCTGGATCGCCGCCTGCCGGAGCCAGAGCAGCTCCCAGGGTGGCGTGTGCCTGTGCACAGCCCGAGGTCCACGGGGGCTGAGCGGGTCACAGGGCGCGGCCCCGGCCGTCTGGCTCTCGCCCCGGTTCCCCTGGACACCTCATACATGAACACGGCAGGGGGGGGGGGATCTGATGAGAACAGGGAAATCTCTAGACGCCGAGGCCCCCTGAACTCTCCACCACTTAAAACTCCCAAGTCCTTCCCAAGGCCAGAGGTCCGCGGCCCGGCTGGCCGAACCCCGAGGCGGGCTGCGTTGTGAGCGGCGCTGGCCTTCGGGAGGGCTGCGTGGCCCGCGGCCGCCTAGGTTTTAGCCGGTGGCGGTGTGGGTAGCGAACGAGGGGGTGGCCCAGGGCAGTGGCGGCTGCTTCTCTTGCCCGGTGCCAGAGCCCCAGCCCTGGGACCGGCGCACGTTGGCATCTCCTTGGGGCCCCCGTGTGCTGATGCTGGAGGGCACACGGCCCCCTGCTCTACCTTCCCTTCCACGCTGCCCTTGCCTTCGGATGCCCATCAATCCTCCGAGACTATGTAGACTCTTAAAAATTAAGTCACTCTGAGCTTGAGTCCTGATATCAACAGCTGATTTAGTTAATGCCTTTTGCATTGGATCCTTTGCTAAAAGTAGTGGGAGGGGTGCCTGGGTGGCTCAGGCGGTCAAGGGTCTGGCTTGGGCTCGGCTCATGATCCCAGAGTCCCTCTCCCTCTCCTTATTCTCTCCCCCGCACCCCGCCCCTTAAATAAAATCTTTAAAAAAAAAAAAAAAAAAAAAGTAGAGTAGGAAAGTGGAGAGAGCAGAAGGGTAGGAGCCCAACACACGTATTCTGGTTCCGGCTTTGCTGCCAGTAGTCATGTGACCTTGACAACAGTAAACACTATGTGGAAGTCGAGTGGAGAAATCTATTGGAAGGGGCAGCTTGTGCCAAGGAGGATGCCTGTGATCCCTGTGATGGGGCACACAGCATCTCCAAATTGGGCGCTATCTAAACAGTGCAGTTGTTAACATTTTAACGGATCAGTTAGATATCTGATGACACTGGAATTTCACCTGGCCTGTTTTTGACTCAGTATTTGATAAATGAGAGAAAGACGTCTATCACATCTCTCTCGTTTAGCTGCAATAGTATATGTGTGTTATGTGTAATATATATAATCAAATTCTATTTTGGCAAACTCTTCGAGTTCTTTTTTTGTTTTGATGATTTTATTTGTTTATTTATTTGAGAGACAGAGCATGAGCAGGAGGGAAGGAGGCCAAGGGAGAAGCAGACTGCACTGACCAGGCAGCCCAATGTGGGGCTCGATCCCAGGACGCTGAATCATGACCTGAGCCAAAGGCAGACACCCAA